>NC_072798.1:79579253-80321753 GCF_028583425.1 Eublepharis macularius | reverse complement strand
CTCCTCCACTTGAAGCCAGCTGGGTGACCTTGGGTCAGTCACAGCTCTCTGGAGCTCTCTCAGTCCCACCCACCTCACTGGGTATTTTGTTGTGGGGATAATAATGACATAGCTTGTAAACCACTCTGAGTGGGTGTTAAGTCATCCTGAAGGATGGTATATAAATCGAATGTTATTATTACCATTGCTTCCTTTATAATTAACCGAAATACAATTTTCTACAGGGAGGCTCTTAGTGTCATGAAGCCCTCTCCCCAGCCTTCGGACGAGGCCAGTAACTCTGACGTGGAGCTCAGAGGATAAGCCTGAGGAACCAGGGCCATGGAACCAGCAGGACCAATGGGGTCAGGGAGGGCCAGATGCTGCAGAGGCACTGACTGACCATGCCCCAGCCATGCCAGAGACCACGCTGCCAGAATCTCCAAGTGAGCCCTTGCCACCTGCCCCAGATATCACCACGAGGCGCGCACCAGGCAGGACAAGAACCCCGGCCTGTAGTCCCTCAGAACCCTCTCCCATGCTGCAGAAATGGCAACAGTGAAAGGCCCAGGCAGAGGGGGCACAAAGGAGGCAAAGCACAAGGCTGGCAGCAGACCCCTTCTCTGCAGACTTAGAACAAAGCACTGAGTGTGAGACTTCCTCACAGGATCCTGGCTAGAGCACAATGTAGCCTCCTGAGGTCCAACACCTTCCCTACAATATTGTCCTCCTAGCTGAGAAAAAAGCCTTTTTGAATAATTCGGTTTTGCATTGTCCAGAAAGCAAGGAGCGTGGGGGCTCTCCTGACCTCCTCAGGCAGGCAATTCCATAGAGTAGGGGCCACCACAGAGAAAGTCCATGTAGGGGCTGCTGTTGATTTTGCCCATGTACAGGCTGGCACCTGCAAGAGACCCTGTTTGGATGAGCGAAGTCCATCCTGAGAATAAGATGGGGCAAAAGTTTAAACAAATGTGGTATTAGCATAACCTCCAACAGATCTGCTGAGAGTGCAATTCCTGATTTTATGCAGGCCTTAATTTGGATAGCAGAGTCAGACAATTGATATAAAGCTGAAAGGTCCTTTAGAAAAGCACTTTATCCGTTCAAACACAGAATGTCTTTTTGCCTTTTGCTTCTCTTACGTATGTGTAGCTGTTTTCACTTTCATGCCCAGTTGGTTGCCTACCTGTGTTCCAGTGACAGAACGTTCTCCTTCTTGCACAGCATGAATGCCTTTGCATGTTTGCTTGGACTTGGGAGTGTTTTTACAAGGCTGATGGCTCATTACAGGGGAGAAGTCCACTAGTATAGCACCCAAAGGAAACCTGATAATAGCATCATCTATTTCCCATGCAATAGTCTGCCATTAATTAATCTGGAAATGAGCAATCTTGTTCCACTTTTAGCAGACTGCCAAAGCACTTAACCGGGAATGTTGACAATGAGCACGTATATGAGCTCAGAAAGCAATCGAGATTGAACAGGTATGTGGCAAGAAAGTGTATTTCAGAGTTAAGAGCTCGGAGGACCCAAACTAATGAGCCAAGTTGCATGATACAAAAGCATGCAAAATAAGCACAACTAAAGCTTATTGTTAGCTTATCAAGCCTGGAGAAACAGACCATTTTTTAAATCTCAAATCCAGTTATTGGTCAGACCTTGACCACGAGCAAAATGCATTCACTTTACAGAGTCATTCCAAGGATGCAAATCCATGACCCCCAAAGTACAAATTATAGCTCAGATCTACATATGCATTAAAGTTGAATGGGGGTCTATGTCAATCACCCAACTTCCCCAAGCTAAAAAAGAAACTGCACTGAAATTCATCACACGACCCAATAAAACCTGAAGGATGTGTACTGTCAACTGGTTAGTGATTCTTGTTTCCAACTGCAGCAATCACAGGAATGGGATCCAAATAATATTAACATACCACGCATGAAGAGGTAAACTAATCATTGGGAAATATTCTTCCCATTGGTGCCTACACATGCCAAATGAACTGTAATAGGCAAGCCAGTGCATGGCAGAAATCTGAGCTTACTAGGTTATTCTATGATAATTGCAATTGAACACAAATGTGATAGATCCATTCGAGAACAGAGGTTTTGAGAGGGAGTCCTGGGTAGAAGAAGGAAGCAGGAAACTTTCAGTAAATTAACAGTACAATCCCAAACTGTCTAAATCCATTGACTTAGAAGCGTGTAACTCCACTGTGGTAAACCAACCCCTTAATCTGCAGCCTAGTTTAGTTTGTGGCAGAACTAAAAACAGCAATAACCAGAAATAATTTTGCCAAATTATGTGTCTCCCTTAGAAAAGGTTTTTTTGCAGCTAAAATGTGCTTATTTTAAATACAGCTGCAAATGTCAGCTGTGCTCTGGCTAAGGTCAGATCATGGAAACTGCCTTAGAGTTAATATGCAAGAATTGTAATGAAGTTTAAATATAGTGCTCTCTGACTAAGTGCATATGTGCCGCACAGATAAGGCTCACTTTCAGTAAATGGAGCTGAGGATGAGAGTCGGTTTCAGTTCGCTAAAGCTATCTATTGCCCTGACAGTTCAACAAAAGAAAAAAGATGGTTCACAAATTGATGATTATGCCCTCGGTTAAGGAGATAGATGGAACCCTGATTACAGTATAGGGTGCACGGATTAGTTTCAGGCATCCAGAAATAATGCTTGCTAAAAATATTTCAGAATGGTCCAATGCATCATCAGAAGAAGCTGATGCTTTTTGCAATTTTGGTACCATGGAGTGGAGGTTACCTTGCACAAGGTTACCAAGGTTACAGGAACAAAAGGAGAGTCAGGTTTTTCTAATAATATTCTCAAAGATGTTGGATTCAGCCCCCTGCAGAAAGCAGAGCTATCATCACATAGGAAGAACATTTGTGAAGCGACACTTAGGCACGCTTGAAGCAAAACAGTGTTGATGCTCACTTCACACACAGAACTATGCGCGCTGTCATAGACACAGATTTGCACAGAATCACACACACACAATTGTTTATGGACAAGAACCTCTTGTTTTCCGACCAATGGTCAGAAACGAATAAATTAGACTTGGAGACTACAAATGTTTCACTAACACTGAAATCTTAAGCAGAGTCACACCATTCTGAGCCCAGTGGACTTAGAAGGGCATAACTCTGCTTAGGATTGCATGGTAAAACTGGGTGCATCTGAGACTGCTTAGTTATTTCTCTTACCTCCAGCATGCTGCTGATCAATGCACAGGATATTTTAATTTAGTTTGAAGTTGTGGACGTTTGCCCTTGTAACTAGCGTCCCTACTCATGGAAAGCTGATAATTAGTTGCTTTGGGATTCTAGACTAAGTGGTTGTCAAGGCATCACCCAACAACGGACAGCATGTTGTTAGTTCATACAGTTATTCTGCTCCATTGCTACCGCCAGATACTGCCGATGAGACCTTAAAGTCCTGACAACAGGATCGTTCAAACCATTGTTGGGTTTCATGCCTTTTAAATGGTAAAACTGAGCAGTGGCTATCGAGAGGTTAGATGAAAAGGATGCTCAAGGAGACTTGAGGAGCCTCATGGAACCACCAAGTAGATCTTTGTGATGCTCCTGCTATCAGACTGTGTAACAATATTGCTCTTCTAAAGCCTGTGCTGAAGAACTGGCAACCCTGCCTGCCCAGAGGTTGGTGGAAGAGATTCCAAGGCAGACAGGTTTGAGGAAGGCGCTTCCCCCATTTTGAGATATCCCCCCCCTCCATAGACATGATGTAAAAGCAGACTTGCATGTACCTTGTAAGTTCTAGGATGGGCAGAATAAAGTGATAACATGTTGGATTAGGATTTGGGAGAGCCAGGTTCATAGCTTCACTCCATCACAGATGCTTGCTGGGTGACCCTAGCCCAATCATACTTTCTCAGCCTAATTTATCTCACGAGGTTGTTGGTGTGGGGATATAATGGATGGAGAAAGAACTATGACGTAAGCCACTGTAGGGGACAAGAGTTGTGTATAACTATCTAACAAATACATAAATGGGAGGAATTTTAAAAAAGACAGAGTAATTATGCAAGCAATGTGTCAGTTCCTGGCAGGTAGATCCTTCAGTCCCTCTCCAGTGAACACACATCGATTCCAATAGAAAAGGCTTTATTCAGGATTTCACAGTTCAGGTCTGAACTCCATCACGGAGCTTGGTTGAAGTGACAATTCAAAACAAAAGGTCAATTTTATACTTGAGTTTTCCCGTGCTCCAGCAACGGTTACGGTTTGGCCTGCAGGGTTACACTGGTTCTGTGAGAACCCATTATAGTTATGGCCAGGGCTTTTTTTCTGGGCAAAGAGGTGGTAGAACTCGGTGGGTTACCCTCAAAGAAAATGGCCACATGGCTGGTGGCCCCACCCCCTGATCTCTAGACAGAGGGGAGTTTCGATTGCCCAATCTAAACTCCCCTGTCTGGAGATTAGGGGGTGGGGCCATCAGCCATGTGACCATTTTCAAGAGGTTCCGGAACTCTATTCCACTGCTTTCCAGCTGAATAAAAGCCCTGGTTATGGCTAAACAATGAGTACACAATACTAGATTCCCAGCATCTGGGCAAAGTAACAAATGCAGGCACCTGGAGTCTCCAAGGTCATCTCTAGCTTGGAGATACATAGTTCTGTGAGATAACAAGGGGGGCCCATCCTGTCTGGAGGAATAGCAGTTACAATATGGAAAGAACATGGCTAAGGAGAGAATACAGCAGGTTAGCATTAGACATTCAATACACTGTGGCCTCAGGGATATAACAATCATGGCAAGGCTATACATAGTCATGACAAAATGTGTTTGTGTGTGTGTGAGAGAGAGACTCTTAATGGTTGTATAGAAGATAGGCTTCGGTAGGTGGATCTGGTCACTCAAGTACATTGAAAAGATGGAAATGTTGGCACTGCAGTGGCATTTGTTGTGCAGGAATAATTACAACTGTGCCTGTTGGATTTTTGTCTTCTATATAACTCACCTATTGAAGGCAGGAATAACACATAATCACCCTATCCAGGGCCATACCTTCTGTTGCAAAGCACCCTGGAAAAGATCTTCTGCATTTTGTGATTTTTAGTGGCAAAGAAGAAATAGCGCTAAAAATATTTTGTACATAATATTTTTTTTAATTAAAATTCAATTGGCATTTTAATACTAAAGCAAGTAGCACAATGCATATTTGGTGGAATGGTACAAGAACCATGACATTTTCCATGGAAGCATACACATTTCTGTTTTTCGAGGATATACTGTTTGAACAATGAAAATAAGAGCCCTATTATGAGGAGGGAAATGTCTTTTTCCAAAATTTACTTTTTAGATATAGTGATTGATTCCTCTCAGTCTCTTTACACTGTTTGAAAAAAGAGATTTCCTCTTTCATTTCTTTTTGGGGAGAAATCTATGCACCTTTTTGTAACTTCAGGCCTCACAGTTATTTTATGTTACATACTACAGGGTGCTACTCCAGTAAAGGGACAGGAAGTCTTGGGAAGATATTCCCTGCCTCTGAGCATTTATAGAGTGAAATTCTGAAATTTTGTAGACTCTCCCTTTCTGCCCCTCCTCTCTTTGAATTTCTCTTTGATCAGAATGGAATTTGAAACAGACTCCAAATTCCTAAAAAGAGAAAAAGAAATGGAACATTGGAATTCAGGGAGAAACTGGGTAAAGGAGAATTAAGAGTGTTTCTTTTAATGATACTAGAAAATAACTACTATTGATGGGACTTTTCAGACATATTTGTTACTGAACGTGACCCATGCGTCCATTGAGCTCAGTAAAGTCTGTTTTGATTGGCAGTAGTTCTGTCTTCTCTGGAAAAGGAAGTTATTTCCCAACACCTGGGCCGTTTTTACACATCCTTAAAGGGACGGCCCAATCACCGAATGCTGGTAGCCTTTCCTCATGAATCCAGATGTCTCCATTTGCAAAACAGTTTTGGGCCATTTGGCTTCTGTTTTTTCAGCACCTTTTTTGGGAATGCAATTTCCACGGTCCCAGAAAAGGCACTGAAAAAACGGAAGCCAAGCAGCCTGCATCCGTTTTGCAAACGGAGAGGTCGCCAGCATTCTGTTTGTATGCCATCCTTTTAAGGGCTTGTGGAAATGGCCCTGATGCCCTTGAACGAGAGTTGCAAGGGATTGAATTTGAGATCTTCTGTATGCAAAGCAAGCTGCTTAGAAAAATGCAGAGAAGTTCACCAGGCCAAAATTCTTCCCCATCTGTGCTTCCCTGAATATATTCCATCAAGTATTCTCTGCATTAATGCAAAACTGATGTCTCAGCAACAGTTTCAATATCCCGACTCATTGACATGTATGCATTTATTTTCAGCTAATAGCATTGGCTCAGGAAACTCTGTCCCCTGTCCATAGGGTTTCCACAGGGTTTTTAAATACAGAAGTGGCTCTTGCTTCTATTTTAAGCGATGTGGATACAGAACGTACAAAACACACAAAGCTGCTTTATACTGAATCAGAGTCTTGGTCTATCAAGGTCAGTATTGTTGTTCACTCAGACCAGCAGCAGTTCTCCAGAGTATCAAGAAGCAGTCTTTCACATCAGCTATTACTTAATCCTTTTAATTGGAAAGGCCAGTGATTGACCCTGGAGCCTCCTTCTCCATGCAAAGCAGATGCTCTACCCAGGGGTCATTTTGTAGAAAAAGAGCTGGAGGAACTCATTAGCATAACTGATTTGCATATGCCACACACCCCTGACATCACCTATCCTGGCTGTTTTGGACCCAATCCTGGCCATTCAGGGCTGAAATTGGTCCCATAATGGCAAAAAGGGGCTGAAAATGGCTGAAAAGGGACCCAAAATGTTCAGGATCGGGCCGCTGCTGAGCGAGAGAGTGATCCACCACCCAATAGAAGCCCGATTCAGGCCATTTCGGCCCCAATCCAGGCTGAAACGGGCCCAAAATGGCTGAGAGTCAGGTGGGAGGGGCCACCTGTCATGTGACCTCTTTGGGGAACTGCTGGAACTGTGTTCCTGCACGTTCCTCCTCAAAATGAGCCCTGGCTCTACCACTGAGCTACAGCCCCCCCATCCCAACTACTCAGCAGCATTACTCATGCTGCTTGTTTTCTCTACCACATCAGATATTACTGTTAATAGCACAAGAAAACCTTGTACAAGACACTCATATGCATAATAGCACAAGAAAACCTTGTACAAGACACCCATATGCATATTTCTAGTGAAGGCCAGTAAACAGTAAAGATTGTACAAATCTGGCTTTCATGTATATGGACCTCAGCACTGAGTACCTGTATCAAACTTTTTAAAAAATGCATGTTGAGCTATGTGTCAGATTATGGCATTCCAGACACGAGAGTCTGTCTTACTCCCTTCTGCAAGAAGACAAGGTCTTTTGATTTCAAAAGGTTTTATTTTGAAAGACAGCATTCAGGCCCAGACGTCCATATTCCAGGATTTGAGATCCTGGCTGAACAAAGCATTGTTAGGAATGAGGCACAGAACTAAAGTTGTTACATTTTACACTCTCAGAGCCCAGCCTCCCCCCAGAGTTCACATAGCAGGAGAGTTCTCTGTGGGAACACTAGCCAAGGTCGAATCGGCTCGAAGAAAAGATAAGACAGTATCCTCTCCCATGGAATCGGCTCCTCGCAGGTGGTGGGGCCTAGAGGGAAAAGAAGACTAAACAACTACAGAATTAAACATGGCGTTACTCAGGTTGCTTCCTTTCAGGCACTATACAAACAGACCCTGACACTATGTACCTGCCCTTTCTGCTGAGGTGACTGTTGCCCTTGAATACATGTTGGAACCAAGTCTATGTGCATCATCTGTGGCCATTTTCACACATTTTACTGGCCGCACAAAATCGCGCGAAACTCCCGGAATGATGGCATCTTCCTGGCACGATTTCCTGTCATGACTTCGGTTTGTAGCACAAAAATGGCCTGTGTCTCCCATCTACAATTACTTGGTCAACTATGCTTTTTTTTGCATTTGTTCCTCTTGGTTCTCTACAGGTCTCTGGCCAATTAAGCTTATCTAGTGAAATGTATGTTCCTTTTTGTCGAGATTTTAGCAAGTTTTGTTCACTTCAGTCATGAAAGAGTTAAATTGTTGTTCTGTTTGTTTTGTCAGATATCTAGTTAGAATAGGATCACTTAGGACTACAGTGAAGGTTCCTGGCAGAGAAGGGGGAAATTTTATGCTTAATGAAGAGATCTAGGATTCACCATTGGGTAGCCAGTTTATTGGGGGGGGGGCAATTAATTAGCAACTTATACTAAGGTTTTATTGTTCTTTGTTCAGAGACTGCAGTTCAGTCTCTCTTCTAGTTTGATCACCAAGATGAAGAGATATAGGAGGGAGCTTTTCTTTAAAAAGAATATTCTTTAAAAAGATCCCCATGGCGCAGAGTGGTAAGCTGCAGTACTGCAGCCCAAGCTCTGCTGAGTTTGATCCCGGCGGAAGCCAGGTTCAGTTAGCCAGCTCAAGGTTCACTCAGCCTTCCATCCTTCTGAGGTCAGTAAAATGAGCACCCAAGTCCCTGGGGGTAAAGTGTAGATGACTGGGGAAGGCAATGGCAACCCGCCCCCCCCCCCCGTAAAAAGTTTGCCAAGAAAACGTCCTGATGCGATATCCCCCATGGGTCAGTAATGACTTGGTGCTTGCACAGGGGACTACCTTTACCTTTTACCTTACCTAACTATTCTTTATTTTCTCACCAAATGTACCCTTTTCCCTGATACATAGTAAAAGTATTTTTCTAGAGCTAAATAACACAGGAGTCTGTCTACTTATTTCCACTGTGCTAATATTAAAATCTGCAACTTTAAACCCCAAGACTTTTTTAAACTCTGTATTGTACAGATTCTAAGGCTACCCCTGCTGCTGCCCCATTAGAGCAGAGTCTACCTGTGTTTCTACCACTTTGCTGTTTATATTGAATTTTCAGATCCCACTAGTTTTGAATCACCGCTGCATTAAATGCTGCTTATTACCAAAGTACAGCATCAGCAAACCTTACAAGTCATTATCTTGTCAAATGATCAGAGACAAAAAAGAGTCTAGTGTTGGATGAGAAATGTAAAATAGGCCTGGTTACCATGGCAAATATGGGCACTCATGAATGATCCCTAAAGAATTGTAAACCATTGATCTGAATGCATGTTATTTTCTATTTCTCAACTCAATGGGAAGTCTGACTTCAATAAAGTAGATCATGCTCATAAACATTTAAAAGATTACAGCATAAACTCCAGTTTATGGGTGAAGTGTTTTCTTAAATGCATAACTACTTCTTTACAGTACACTTCAACTAACACCGCTCCATAACAGGAAAAGGGAAAACTGTTTTCTTCTAACTACAGAAATCTGGAAGAGAACATTTAATGCTGAGCTATGAAAACATCACGTGAATTAGGGATATGTACAGTTAGTTTATTCTGTTTAGAAATTGGATACTTTTGTTTGTCAGTAATCTTGTTCTGACTTTTAAACAGTATAATGACACAAATTCAGATTAGTTAATCTTCATAGTAATTTCCATGGATTTAAGTTGGAAACCCATTTCTACTTGTAACATCCTCCCACCCAGTAAGAATGAAATCACCAGGGATTGTAGCCATCATCCAAAGGATCCACCTAATATCAACCAGATAGGAGAAAATATCAGCTTCTAAGGCTTACGAACACCCTTGTCACTCATGATGATCACCACCCCTGATTGGCTGGGACCCTTGAGTTTCCAGATGAAATACTGACTCCCATTTTTGCTTTTCTTTTGCAGAAATTTATGCACAGGATATGATGCCCACTGGGATTTTTATGAATGGGCAAGAGGTCATGTTAGGTCATATTCCTATTTAATTTTCATTGGGTTGAATATATGGGCATTCTGCGGATGGAAGAAGGAAGAGGAGATTTAATCTTGCCTTCCTGCAGCCCCCTGACCTTCATGGGCTTTGGCAGTGAAGTTCCTGCAACCCCCAACAGTACCTTTTTGGAACTCACTGACAAACTGCTGGGGAAGAGGTAGGGAAAGGCAAGGAAAGATCCACTTCGGCCAATGGGATATGCATAGCATCCAACCCCTTCAGAAAAATTCATGATAAGGCCGCAACACTACAGAGGTCTAACTGCAGAGAAATGTTTAAGAACAACTAGTGACAAACTGTGCAGTCTAGATAGCCTGTTATCTAAAAACCCTGGAGTAAGCCAAGATATACTAGCCTTTCTGAGGATTTTACAGTCTATCGGAAATGTAACAGTTCTTCATCTGTTGGAAAAAAAGTTTGCTTCCAGCAGCTGCTATCATCATGTACCACTGCAAAAAGCAGTAGAGACTGAGTTTGGGGAGACATTAAGTCCCTTTATGTTTCTTTCCATTTGTTTCTGCAACGTAGATGCTTGACTGCCACCCAACCCTGTCTTGAGGGTTGTGTAAATACATGGGCATCAGGATCTCCGGTGATTGCTAAATGAACATTCCAAAGCAGAAACATTTTTTATTGTTTGCCTCTACATAAAGCAATTGGAACAGGAACTACACAAAAGTTTACTCTGACAGCCTTTTTATGTCTTTTACTAAAATAGGAAGTGCATTTGACAGCAATGGGATTGATTTCAAATCAGGGCAGATTAAACCAAATCACTTAGGTATATCTGGTAGAATGAGTGACATAAAGCATAGAGTTCATAAAATTATAGATATATAAAAAAGAAGAATGAGTGATGAAAAGAACTCCACTAAAAATAAGGAACTAAATGAAGTCATAAGAATATATTAATCATATGTAAGTTTATTTTATTCGTTTCTGTTCTTGAAAAAAATATCAGAAGAGTAAAAGGTGGTTCTATGAAGATGAAGCTGGTTCTCAGTTCCTTATTCCTAGTTCCTTATTTGCAAATACAAACACAAATATTGAGGAAAATTGAAAAGCTCTGTACCCCAAAATAAAGGCCCCGTCTCCACATTCTAAAAATAGTTGTTTTGGAAACAGCGATGTCAGAAATTGCTTCCAGGGAAAACCCAGAAGGAGCCACCAGCGTTCCATGAGAGGGGTGCTTTTTTTAGAATGTGGGGAAACAGACAAAGTTTGGAGGAGCACATATACACCTCCATGATCAGGGGACTCTGCCCTCCAAGCCTTCCTATGCTGTGTCCTGCTACAAAGTCCAGTTCTTGCATTGACTGGAAAAATACTGTACATTTTCATGTAATTTTTCATCTAGAAAATCAAATCAGTCTTTGAGTTCATCATGCATTTTGATTTTGATTAATTTACTCCTTATTCTCACAAGATTAGGTTTACCAATATGGCTATAATCCTCTTTAAAGAATGGGCAGTAAATCTTAAGAAGCTTCCAGCGGCACAGCTGTTTGGAAACCTTGAGCTGTTATAAAATATTTCTGAGTGAAACTATGCGCTTACTGGAGTCATGTGTTATGGTTACAGAGAATGTGTGTAGAGTTTGAAGCTCCTCAGTTCATTTGTTTATTTGTTTATCTAGATCAGTCTTGTCTACTTAGCCTCAAAGGAAACAGCTCTCTGAGATCTTATCAAGCAAGAGGTCTTCTCAGCCAGGAAAGGAGAGGAAGGGTTGTCATATGATTGCTGGGAGAAGGAGATTTCCCACCTCCAGCAGACCTTGCCTGCCAGCACTCCAGTGGCCAGCAGGAGAAAAATGGTGATCGTGTGATGTCCTTAGGGGGGTGGGTCTGGAAGTTACATCACATCTCTATAGGAATCACTGGAAATACAATGATAAAACCTTAGAGTTTTTGGCACTTCCTTGAGAGGACTGATATCACTTCCAGGGAAATCCCAGAAGTGACATCAGTCCTCTCTAGAAATTGCCAAATTTATTTTCCTGGAAGTTTATTTTCCTGGTTTTCCTGGAAGTGATGTTACTCTGCCACTGATGGCTGCGCCCCCCCCCTCCCAAACTCTTTCTCTTGCTGGTTTCCAGGCCCAGCCTAGCAACCTTAGGCGAGGACAAAGAGAACGAAATTCCTCAGGCGAGGGTTGCTGTGGGGAACAGAAAAGCCAGGCAGTTTATTTGCCCCAATTTGCTTCAATATGAGAAGAAGGGAGCAACTACCTATAATCTCTGAGCTTCAGTATTAGTTAGAAGTTTAGCAGTTTAAAATTGCTCATTTTACCTTTTTCTTGGCTTGAAATCATAGTAAGTGCTCTTCTGAAGCAAGATAGTATTTGCTATGTTTTCCATTTATGTAGAGAGTTAAAGGGAAGAATTATGGGTTTCTAAAGAGTTTTTTTTCCTCCTCTGATTTGTTAAAGGTTCATGAGTTCCTTGCCTGTGAATATTTTCTTTAAATGTGGGCAGATTTTTCTGAGGGCACGTAATGGCTCTGGCAGTACTAGCCAAGGATTGAATTTGGAATCTTCTTCATGTGCGGCATATGCTCAGTCACTGAATTATAGCTCATGAATTTTAAACAATGGCCCTTTCTCAACAGGAAACAAACAGGAGTGAAAAGTACATCCAAAGCCCTATAGAGCTGAAATCAGTCACATCTTATAATTTTCCAGAGCATTAAATGACCCCGAATTACATGGCAGTTCAGCAATATTTTGAAAATGATTTTAAACAATCTATACCTACAGACAAACAATACAATTTAAGATCATGTTTATTTTATTTCTTATAAATGCAATCCCTAACCCATTGAACTCAACTGTAAATTATTTTTACAGTGATTTCAATGGGCTTAGACTGGAGTAACTCTGCTTAAGATTTGTCTCGGGACTGTAAAATGTTTGGTTTCAATCATTTAACACCGCTGGTGCTCAAATGATGAATCTTGTTCATTATGAACATGCTTTATGAATTCTAGCCCTATATTAAGTGTTTTAAGGCTTAATATTAATCCCAAAGTATTTTCTTTTGTTAAGAACATTGGCATTATACAGTGTGATGCAGTCTTAAGACAATTACAAAATATTTTACTACCATTCATGTGTGAAATTTTTTGGACTTCAAAATGCTTGCTTTAGATAGATCAAGGGACATAAATTAAATGAATAAACCTGGGGCACAGGAAATATATTCAGAGCATATTTTTCCTCTATAAATTAATTAGAGTATGTATCTGTTTTAAAAGATTTTTGCTTTAGGTTTTTATATGAAGATACCCAGGGCTTTTTTTCTGGGAAAAGAGGTGGTGGAACTCAGTGGGTTGCCCTCAGAGAAAATGGTCACATGGCTGGTGGCCCCACCCCCTGATCTCCAGGCAGAGGGGAGTTTAGATTGCCCTCCACGCCGCTGAGCGGCGCGGAAGACAATCTCAACTCCCCTCTGTCTGGAGATCAGGGGGCGGGGCCACCAGCCATGTGACCATTTTCATGAGGTTCCAGAACTCCGTTCCCCCGCTTTCCCCCTGAAAAAAGCCCTGTAGATAGCTAGCAAGTTATGGTATGAGTGAGAGAAGTATCTTTCAGGTCACAGAGAGAGGATATTACAAGTGCAGACCCACAAGGATTTGCGGGAGCATCTCATTTCCTCCTCCCTCACCATGTTATTTCCCCCATCCCTGGCCCTTCCCATGCCTTTCTCCTTTTCCTGCTTCCTTCTCTCCTTCCCACCATCTTTGTCTGTCACCCTGCTTCATCTTTTCCTCCCCCCACCCAAGCAGTCTCTTCCCTATGGCCCAGTCATGTGCTGGCTGAGCTGGACCCAGTTGCATGATAAAGAACCTGTGAGGACTTGCAGAGGGTACTTCACTTTTTCTTCTATCCCCTTCCCCATACTATTTCCTCTTTCCCTCCTTCTGGTAGCCCAATATGCTCACCTTTCCCTACATCCTTCTCTCCTTTAAAACCATTAAACAGCTTAACTTTTATCTTCCTCCCCATTTTATCTATATTTCTTAATTTACTTCATTTATATACTGCCTTTCTCCTTACTAGACATGGGCACGAATGGAAAAAAAACCCTGAACACCCTGTTTGTCATTCATTGCCATCCACGAACAATGAACAAGAACTGTTCCTGGACATGTTCATTGTTCGTGAGGGCCAGAACCACCCCCACCCCCAACCACCCCCACTTAGCTCCCCTCCCCTCAAAGCCACTTGCCTGGCCCTTTAAAGATCCCTTTAAACTATCAGCTGGCAGGCGGTGGGGGGGGATTCCCCCCTGCCATGTGCCAGTTTAAAGGGCCCTATCCTGGCAAAAACAGCAGTGTCTTCTGGCAGCTAGTTTGAGGGGTTACAAACTGACCTTCCCAATGTCCAATACCCACCAAATTTGCAGGGGACATAGTCCTCACTGTCCTCTGAAGACCCCCCCCCCAAGTTTCAGAGAGATTGCACCCCAGGAAAGGCATGAACCATGGGTCTCCCCGTTGGCTATCATTTTCTCTTCATAGTGGCAAAAATGGGACTCTCTGCTGGAAGTACTTTGAAGGGTTAAAGCCAGAAGGAAAGCCAGAAGGAGTTTAGACAGAGTTCAGTCCCTGCCTCTGGTTGCTAAGGGAATTGATTGCAGCAGGTGCCAGATTGTCTGGCTTGATGAATGGCTACTGAAGGCAACGAACGAGGCTTGCAATGACCACCTGTTCGTTTAGAATGGGGCCTCACAAACAGTTTGTTCGCGAACAGCAGATTGGGCTGTCCGTGGGTTTTTGTTGTTCATAATGCTGTTCGTGCCCATGTCTACTCCTTACCTCCATAGCATCCTCACAACAACCCTGAGAGATAGTTTAAGAGTGTGACTAAATCAAAGTTACCTCATGAGCTTTCAAAACAGAGTGGCAATTAGAACCTGGCTCTCCCACATCCTACTCTGATACTCTAACCACTACATTACACTAGCTTTGGGAGAGGGCTGCTGCTGAACAGTAACAAGCAGTCAGACCTGGGTGAGTCATGTAAGTCAAGTGGTATCAAGTTGCCCAGATGTTTCTTTTGGGCCTGTCCCCAATGAGTCCTCCCTCAAAGGCCAAAACAGCCCTAGAAAGACCCCTCCCTGTGCCTTTTACTGACAGAAACCAAGCCTGGAATACCAGATGAACTGCTATTGTTGCCTAGCAACAGTCACTGAGGGCTTCTGGTTAAAGTTACAGGCATTCCTTTCAACATTTGGGTTTTTTAAAAAAACCTGCCCCTAATGAACTTTTTTTTAGCTTTAAGATTTTTCTACAATCCTGATGCAGTTTTCAGGTAGGTAGGAAAAACTGTATTGTGTGTTCATGGCTCCTTTCTCTGGATTTAAGTATCCTCAGATCACATGGCTATGAGTATATAAGATTACATGGAATATTACTGAATGTATGAGACTGTGGAATTATCTCAATGATTTTATGGTTAATACACACACGTGCCTGGCAATCAAACATATTTGCATAATGACAAATTGCACTCTTCACCATGTTCACGAGAGAATGTGTGACACAAGGGTTTTGTGTGCAGCACTGTATGTACATAGCTGCTGCTGGCATCTCCACTCCCCTTTTTCAGTTGGAAGAATATGCAGATTTTATGAGCCTAGAGCTGTATATGCAAAGCATCAAGTTAGCTCACATTCATGGTGGTAGTGGTGGTGGTGCAGAGAAGGGAACCCAGTCCCCCACACAAAGAGAACTGATGGCCATGTGCATTATATGAACCACCTCTTGTTTATGCTGTTCATGTTAAAACAATTTGAAACTGATTTATCTGTATCTGTGCTTGATTATTTCATGTAGGGTTGCCAGGTAAGTCTGGTGGCCAGCCTGGGAGTCAAGGATGGGGACAGGGACATGTGGGGTGGGGGGCTATCACTGACAGCATGATGTCACTTCTGGATTTTCCCTGGAAATGATGTCACACCACCACTGATAGCATTTTCTTTTTAAATCTCTCATTGGCTACTGGAGTGCTGGAGCTGGGACCCCCAGAAGGCACGTGGCACATGGCAATTCTAATTCCATAGAACCCTGGGAAGGAAGGGAGTGTTTTGAAGATGCAGACAATTTGTTCAGCGATCTGTGATCAATCCCCTGCTCAACAGACCAGTGAATTGCAAATCGCATGCAACCTTCTTGAACAGTTAAGCAAAATGCTCCCTTTTTAAACTGAGCACTTAAAATTGGTCTGACTTGGATGGCAAACATTTTGGGCAAATGCTTTCTCACATAGCTTCCCCATGCACCTTCCCCACTTCAGGATGAGTTCTTTCTGAGGATACTCAATCACACATGTTACATTTTCTTTCTTGGGATAATTAATCATTTTGATGTAATGTGGCTGTATAATTTTGGCAAAGTACTTCAGACAACAGAGTACTGTTTCTTCCACCTGCTTCACTTTTCCCTGGGGAATGATAAATCAGGTGAAGCTCCTGCGTGACAAAAAGTCCATTAGTCAATGAATAGGCCTGGGAACAGAACTTGAGAGCATATTTTGTGAAATAATAAAATGTCCTATAAAAGCGCCAAATTTATTTTAACTTAATTTCATTTTAATTGTAAATAATTTTTATGCAACATCTTTCCTCTCTATCTTCAGGAAGCAAAAACTGGGGGGGAAAGCATTATGAAATGCCCTTTGGGACTCAAATCTGTTATAATCATGTCTATAATAATAAAATCAGCTAAAGAAGAATTTCATCAGTGTATAATAAAGGGATTTAATAGTTCAAGTGATGCTGAACAGGTATGGATTAAGCCAAGAAGGATTTTTAAAAGTCACAATGAGCTATCATTATTGGTATTACCAGGGCTTTTTTCAGCTGGAATGTGGTGGAACGGAGTTCCGGAACCTCTTGAAAATGGTCACATGGCTGGTGGCCCCGCCCCCTGATCTTCAGACAGAGGGGAGTTTAGATTGCCCTCCGTGCTGCCGAGCGGCGCAGAGAGCAATCTGAACTCCCCTCTGCCTGGAGATCAGGGGGCGGGGCCACCAGCCATGTGACCATTTTCTCCGAGGGCAACCCACTGAGTTCCACCACCTCTTTTCCCAGGAAAAAAGCCCTGGGTATTACCAAATGAGATTATAGAACTGGCTGATGGGATTCCAGAAACTCTGAGGCTACCTTGTCTGAATAGCATCCAAATGGCTAAGGAGATGCTTCATTATCTTCTCCCTGTAGGGAGCTAACTAAAGGCAATCCAGACTCCAATGGCACAGATCTTGCACCAGTCCACTCTTGGATTCTTTCCACAGTTGACCACTCCCGCCGCTAGCCCCTAAAAGGAGATCATTATCATGTAGGAAAAAGTGTGATGAATGTATGTTTATTTCACTGTATGCAGGGCTTTTTTTCAGCGGGAATGCAGTGGAATCGAGTTCCGGCACTTCTTGAAAATACTCGGCAATAGTGCATGAAAATATTATTATTTCAAAGAATCCTGTATGTTTCTTCCTCATTTCCCTCTTGAGAGTTCTGCCACCTCTTTTCCCAGAAAAAAAAACCCTGACTGTATGTATGCACAGCCAGAAGCATCTGTTGATTAGCATACAGAAGAAAAAAGCAGACGCACATTCCTCGCACACGATAGTATAAATTGGGAACACACAAAATTCTCTGTAGGGAAGTAGTAATCACACAGAAGATTGAGGATGCAAGAATAAAGACCATAAATAAGATCATACACAATGGATGTCTCAGTTTAACAGCTTACCCCCCTCCAGGTTTTCCCTAACTGCCTATGTCTTCCTACTTTCTTTAAAGCTCTTGTTCTGTGGGTTTCTGTGCTGAGAACTGTGGTTCCTAATTTGAAGGTAGAATTGAGGCTTTCCTTTTTTTTTTTTAACAAAAGTAGAAATTTTCAAAGAAAGTATTCCATTTTTATATCCTCTCCTTAGCATTTTGTATATTCAAGGGTTGCTGTAGGGATATGCTTGTCTTGTTCAAATCAAATAGAGCTTTATTATGCGGTTAACAGACCTTTCAGTAACACATCCCTTAAAGCAAGATATAGAAATTGTACACGTCTGATTAATGGAGTCCTTTCAACATCCAGTATGTAATCCCAACATCATTTTTCAGTGATATGTATGTACGTGCTTCCCTGCAACAAGGGTTGCCGGCTGGACAGCCTGGTGCCATAGGTGAGAGTGGAGCGATTATACACTTGTCTTTCTGTTACATAAATGCTTGGATTGGTGAAAAAAAAAACACACCAAGAATGTCATAGGTAATCATGCTGGCACAATGACAAGTTTGCCCACTGACTTCACCTCATACTGAAGTCTGCTTTGCACTAGTTTTGTAGCATGGCGTGAAGAGACAAGATACTCGTGTGCTGAGAAGGTTAAGAAACACCTTCTGGGCTATTCCTTAGCCCCATCCACAAGTTACAGTGAACACACATACAGTCTCTGAACAGTGTACACTTGATTGTTCTTTGTATGTGCATTGAGTAATTCTCATGTTACATCCAATGCCTGTATACAGGGCTTTTTTTCAGCTGGAACGCAGTGGAACGGAGTTCCGGCACCTCTTGAAAATGGTTACATGGCTGGTGGCCCAACCCCTGATCTCCAGACAGAGGGGGGTTTAGATTGCCCTCCATGCTGCTGAGCAGTGCGGAGAGCAATCTAAACTCCCCTTTGTCTGGAGCTCAGCAGGCGGGGCCACCAGCCATGTAACCATTTTCTCCAAGGGCAACCCACTGAGTTCCACCACCTCTTTTCCCAGAAAAAAAGCCCTGCCTGTATAGCAGAACATGTGACTCCACATTTATCTTGGTACTGGTCCTTAGTTTCATTTGTAAAGTGAACTCGTATTGGCTGTTCTTACCAACAGATGTACTCATGCATAGGCGGGATGTATGTGACTTCACCGTAACATGTGAACAGGGCTAAAGAGATTGTGCTATGAAGTGCATATGACAACCTGGTGCAATGAAAAATCTGGTCACTCCCATATGATGCAGAAAAAGTCTCTTAATTGGTTGGTTTCCTGCCTTAACTTAATGAGACACACCACAAAGATGAAAGGATATCCTGTCACCTAATAATGTCCAGTGCTGATATTCTGCCTTTGAAAGCTGCCTGTACAATGGAGTTCTGTGTCAGAAATGCCACACCGCAGCCCTTAAGATAAATCTTGCATTAGCTACAGAGCGGGGTGGCGAGATGGATATTAATGCTTGATTTCATTGGGCTACTTTGGCTGGACAATTCATTCAGTCAGGCTGACTAGAATAATATGGAGACATTGCAACGTATAACCCAGCATTTAAGGATGAAATGCTTGTTTTAGTTTGATGTGTTCATTACCAGGAGCAGAAGCCAAATATCTATGCAGCTTAATTTTATAGTTTATAGAAATGTCAGCATAATATTTTGTCATATGTGGCTTACATTTATAGTTGCGTATCAGAAGAACTGCATGTACTTGGGACATTTTTTAAAATTGAGAGAACAAGTCATTGCTATGTTCAATAAATTTCATTAAGGGAAAGGTTAGGGAATATATTTTCATTATCAGAGAGAGCAGCTCTGGCTCTAAGATCATATTGCTTTTCCAAGACAGATATCATTTGATATGATTCTGTCTTCTTATTTTCAAAATGGACCAACTAGATAGTGTTTTATACATTAGTTTTTATTTGTAAGACGTTTACAAAAAGTCACTCCTGTTGAATGTCCCATATGATTTGATCTTGGACAACTACAGCCCAAGGCGTCAGGTCACTCAATGTATGGAGAGCTATGACTGGGTAACCATATACGTGCAATCCCTGAATTGCTACTCATGTGAATTAGCATCGCGATTTGGGGACTACCAGACACAAATTTGTATCCGGAGTCTTTATTCCACTTGAGGGTTGTCTGTTACGAGACAACCCTATTCTGTACAGCTTTGGCTCATTATCTTATTATTTTCCCCATATATAACCTTTTTTGGTTCATCCAGTTTGGGAGTCAGTTCCAGATTTATTTTCCCCCTTTCCCAGCTGTGTTTACTTCCAGTTAGGCTGTGGGTGTTGCAAAGCCGCTGCTCATCACTTGTGGGGGACATCATCTTACACTGCATTATATCACAATAAATGGAATAACAATATGAGCAGTGTCAGATAAACATTGAACAATTGTAGAGCACTGCGAAGGCCCTGCACAGATAACGACATATACCCTAACCTAAAAGCACCCCCAGCTTAACTAGCCACTTAAATTAATTAGAAAGCACTCAAATGGTAAACGTCCACAAAAATTGGGTCTTGCAGCATTTTATGGAATTCAGAATGATAGGAAATTCTCTAGTATGGCCTGGAAAACTGTTCCACAATGATGTGGCAGTTACTGAAAAATCCACTACGGGATCATGGTAGACTATTCCGCACACGTTGGATAATGCACTTCCAATCCACTTTATAGATCATTTGGAGCAGATCTTTTTGTGTGCGGAACAAAAAATCCACCTCAAACGATTGATAAAGTGCATTGAAAGTGCATTAGCCAACGTGTGCGGAATCAGCCTATGTCACATGATAAGAAGCAACAAGCAGAAGAAGCTGCTCCATAGAATAAAAGGGATTTACAGCTTCCTATGGGGAGAAGTGTATCCTGAATTATGTAGCCACAAGTTATGAAGGACTTTGAAGGTTAAAACCAGCACCTTGAATTGGACCTGGAAACAGGTAGTCAATGAGGCACTTATAAAAGAAGTGTTATATGGACAAAGCAGTTTGTTGCACTCAAAAGCCGGACTGGTGCATTTTAGAACATTTCAGATATCTGAGGGCCAAGCTACACATGACGAATGACACTTGAACAGCAAGTGTATTTCTCCCTGTTCACTTGCCCTCCACTCAATCCACTTGCCGTTCAAGTGTCATTCGTCATGTGTAGCTTGGCCCTGAGTAAGTAGCACCTTCCAGACGAGAGGGCACCACCACATAGATTACTGTAACTGACCTGCTAAATACAAGAATGGCAACTAGATTTTGAGTCCTGTGGCACCTTAAAGACCAACAAGATTTTCAGGGTATAAGCTTTGGAGAATAAAAGCTCCCTTTGTCAGAAACAAGCAGACCAAAATGGCTACCCGCCTGAAATAAAGTTCAAGAAAGGTACATAGTACATACAACTGAAAAATTCAGTCTTGCACTCCACATTTACTTGTTTTTCAAATGAGAGCTGGGTCCAACAGGATACCTAAGCTTTTCAACGAATCAAAAAAAGTCTTACCAGCCATTTCTGTCATTTCTGTCTTAACTGAATTTACAATATAGAAAAGAGTCCAGTAGCACCTTTAAGACTAACCAACTTTACTGTAGCATAAGCATTCAAGAATCACAGTTCTCTTCGTCAGATGCAGAGTTTACAATCTAATCCTAAACAGTGTCACCCTTCTAAACCCATTAACTTCAATGTATTTAGAAATGTATTTAGCATCCTTTTAAGGATGGCACTGCTAGATTGCAATTCTAAAGACATTTTCCTGGTAGCAAGTCCCACTGAATAACATGGGGCTTACTTCTGAGTAGATCCACCCAGGTTTGTTCTCTTAGCTCAGCATGTCCTCCTTCAGCTACTTGTCCACAATATCTGGGTGCAAAGAGAGACAGCTTCCAAGGGCTTATTTAAAGAGATGGAAAGCTTTGAGAATACTTGTGGCAGTGGATAAAACCACTCCCCTTTTCAACAGTTATTTGTGGGCTGCTATGAAATGAAGTGAAAATATTCACTCATTTAAATGACTTTGCCTCCACTGAAGTCATTATGTAACCAAATCTGAATGAATGTATAGAACTGATAACGTCATATTTGGTATGTGATCCCTGACTGGATAGGAACATTGATGTGGCTAAGAGAATGACACAAAAAGGCACCAAAAGCAGAAGTAGGTTGAGAAAGCAAAACAATCCCAGAGAACAAGAAGTGAACAAAGTGAAAGAACAGATGTATATCAGGAAATATTTTGATGTCTTTATAAGCACTGCTTTTGTGCCTCCTAGAGTTGCCAACTTGAAGTTGGAAATTCCTGGAGATTTGGTGGGGGGGGAGGTGAAGCCTGGAGAAGGCAGGGTTTAGGGAGGGAAACAACCTCAGGATGGTATAATTCCATACAGTCCACCCTCCAAAGCAGCCATTTTCTTCAGGTGAACTGACCTCTGTGGTCTGGAGATCAGTTGTAATTCCAGGAGATTGCCAGCCACCACCTGGAGACTGGCAACCCTAGCACCAGGGCTTTTTTTCAGCTGGAACGTAGTGGAACAGAGTTCCGGAACCTCTTGAAAATGGTCACATGGCCAGTGGCCCTGCCCCCTGATTTCCAGACAGAGGGGGGGCAATCTAAACTCCCCTCTGTCTGGAGATCAGGGGGTGGGGCCACCGGCCATGTGACCATTTTCACCGAGGGCATTTTAACTTTAAAAAACTCCCCCCTTGTTCCAGCTGACCCAAAGTAACATCATTGTGTGGTCCTGAGTTCCACCACTGAGTTCCACCACCTCTTTTCCCAGAAAAAAACCCTTGCCTAGCACCTCCCCTCAACAAAATGGATGGATGTTCAACACAGTCCTGGTTAAAACCAATAAAGCACTATTTTTTTAAGACAGCTAATTTGTGGATAATATATTGATATGGTGCTAAAACACACTTCTTTGCGTGAATTGAAATACATTGGCTTACATTAAGTTGCTGTTGGTTCTAAGAATTGCATAGCAGTTCATTGTTTTCATTTTTTCTGCTTATGCACAGCAGAAAAGGGGGGAGTCTATAGAATACTATGTGCAGCTTGAAAGTAACAATTTTAGATGAACATTGTTTTTTTGGTGAGATGAAAGGAGCAATCACTATGGTGTAATAATTATCGTTACTAAGGCATAATTAGCAACGCAACTGTGAGAAAGTAATGGTGTGTAAATTACTACTGTCTCAAGAATACTGTCGCTTATATGTACCTCCTTTGCAAAAGTTTGCACTCTGATTAGCACGCCTCATTTATGCCATCAAAAATGGAAATCTTTGTGCCTTAAAAAATAAGGCTGACTTTGCTGCCTTATGAGCAAAATAAGTAATGAGCAACATAACTAATTAAAAGCCAAGGTTAGAGGCAATGCTTAAATTGTAAAATAAGAGGGACCGATTCTGCTTGGAAGCTACAACTTCTGATGCTGAAACTCTCACCCTTATTGTTAGTTGTCTTGCAAATTAATGTATAGCAACAGAGAAAAACTTCACTGTCTTATTGAACTGTTAATGTGAAGGAACTAGGAGTAAAAAAGGGCCTAGGTTGTTTTGAAGGCCCGAGAAGCCAGTCAGTCCAGTTCCTAAGTTTTCTCTCATGCAAGACCAAAGATGTGCCAAAACGATGCCTGTTGATCGTGGCTGATACATTAACAGTGCAATCCTAAGCAGAGTTACTCCAGTCTAAGCCCACTGATTTCAGTAACTTTGCTTAGGATTGCATTGTAACTGTGCAGTCCTAAAGAGAGTTACGCCATTCCACTGATACCAGGCTATTTAGATGAGTAGCTAAAAGCTACTCTAGGAATTCAAAATTGCTCATTTTAATCACTCATTTGAACTCTTAGCAAAGGCTTTCCTGCAACAATACATTCTACAGTAAATTGAAATAATCTGGCTTCCTATAAAGAATTTTTCCTGTTCTGTTCCCTCAAGTCTTGGTGTGTTCTTTGGTAAGATTCTAGTGTTTGCATATGAGGGTGTTTCACTTTTGCTCTAGTTTGCCATGGTAAGTGGGAATAAAGTAGGAAAAATTGAATTATCATTGAATTATCATTGACTGTACACATCGTCCCCTTGCTCTTCCTTTCCTTCTTCATTTTCCATTTTTTAAAATGTTCTTTAATTGTGTGAAGTGTGATAGAAAATCTTTGGTGGCTCATGGCTAGAGATGGGCATGATCCCAAAAAAAATATACTGATTAAGCCGTTCGTGGATCCAGGCCACTGCCGGACCCAGGCCACCGATTCTAACCGATTAAGTCCCATTTCCGATATGGAATCAGGAAGGCCAAAGCGGGAGGGTGCCCCGCTGTTTCCAGCGATATAGGAACGGTGGTTGGTGTAGCGGCCGCCAGGCCCGGCGGGCAGGGGGAGGCGGTGATGAGCTGCCTCCCTTCAGGGAGGGAGGGGACATTCACACACACACACTTAGAGTAGAGGGGGGAGTTTTTAACCCGGCTACGAGCTGCCTCCCCTCAGGGAGGGGACATTCCCAGGGCCGGATCTATGGTTGCCAGAGCCCAGGGCAACCGTAGTCAGGCTCTTGCATGCGCACACGTGCTCCTGGGTCGCCCCCCTGCCCACGCAGCAAGCCGGCTGTCCTGGTGCGCTGCGGAGCTGGTGGCAGCGCGAGTGGCTCGGTGGCTGCCCGCGCCATTCACCTGCCCCGCAAGACAAGGGGTGGCCAGCTTGCCCACGCACCCTTTGTCCTGGGGAAAGGCGAACGGTGCAGGCGGCCTCCCAGCCTCCCGCGCTGCCTTTTGCCTTTCCCCAGGGCAAGGGGCTGCTGGCTTGCCTGCACACCCCTTGTCCTGGGGAAAGATGAACGGCGCGGGTGGCCTCCCAGCCTCCCATGCTGCCTTTTGCCTTTCCTTTGTGCCCATGGCTTCAGAACACCCCCTTCCCCCTCCCTCCCCTGGGTTGCTGCTCCGTGGTTGGAAGGAAGCCTGCTAATCAAGGAAAGCTGGGCTTCCATTCGTGTTTCGAGGGCGACAGAAGGAGGGCAAACACAGCTCATTCCCCTGGCTCTGTTGTCCCGGGAATAAATTACTGGCGCAAGAGTGTCTGCAATTCCGAACAGAAACCGATCTATCCGATCAAGTCCCGAACAAGCAAACCCCCGACTGCTGGATTGGTTGCCATGGATGGAACCAATTAGCTGAGTCACGATGGCGCAAATGCCAAAATCAGGGTTTTTTTGAAATCATAATTCAGATCGTGCCCATGTCTACTCATGGCAGTTCTGCCAACTTGTAGATATAAGAGAAAAATCTAACCTTGCTTGACATAGAAGATATGAGAGTTCTTGCTGAAAAAAATTCCAGAATTTAATCAAGTGATCCTAATTCAAATTAAGCCCCAATAAAGCAGAGAAATCGTCTGTTGACGTACTGTCAACAGATTATGGATATGTGAAACTTGCAGAGCAAATTTTATTAGAGAAACAGCAGACTGGTCATTAAGCCACTGGGAAAAGTCCCAGTGGACTGATGGCCTTCCCTGAACCTAAGCAAAGAGTAGCCCTCATCTAGTCCAGGGCAAGCAGCAATCATACTTTCTTGCAAGTCAGTAGGCCAGCAGCAGCCATTGCAAGCTGGTGGCTTGTGCTCCATGAAGAGGAGGTAAGGGGGTATGTGGCCTGCTTGAGCCCTGTGCAAGGAGGTGCAGGAGGCGCAAGGCCCAGCCAGGCCCCATACCAGGTAGGGAAGGAAGTGAGTGCCATAGTGAATGAGATGCCTTGCCAAACTGTGCATGGAGCAGGGCTCCTCTCCTCCTCTGAGAGTTTCACCAGACAAGACAAAATACACTTGAATTACATGGGTAATTCGAGTGTATTTTGTAATTCAAGTGTATTTGAGTGTAATTTGAGTGTATTTCAAGTGCATTTTGTCTCGTGTGGTTTGACTCTGAGAGGACAGGGATGAGGGCAGAATGGGGGGCAGGGCTCTTTTCCTGGGTCATTTTTTTCCTCACAGTCCATCTCTGCATAGAATCAAATTTATTTTTAAGTGGATGTCCATAACAGAACTAAAATTATGATCTATCCCACTTGGACGACCATTCTTTTTAAAGTGCCCACTGTTTGTTCACCTATGTCTACGGATGTAAGACCTCATATTTTTTTTTAATTTAATAAAATTACTAACATAAACAGGCCACAGATATATACAAAAGATACCAATGTCTGTAAAATACATATCAATCTAAGTCCCCTCATCCTGCCTTCATAGACATATAAAACCCTTCACCATCAACTCACAATATTGATTCTATTTGCAGTTATAGAATTGCTAGTTCCATTCTTTGTATCACTCTAGACTATAAAAGATCTATACTATAAATACCTCTACTTTTCTGAAAAATGGTTAATTTCACTATAAATCTCTTTTATTTTCAACATCCAATCTGATTGTCTAGGAGTATTTTTTCGTTTCCATTGCCTATCAAAAACCAGCCTGGCAGCTGTAATTATCTGTAAGGCAACCATTTGCTGATCTCTAGATAAATCAGGTAAATAATTCAGCATCAATGTCTCTGCTTTATGGGGAATATGTTCTTCCAATCCTATTGATATCATTTTCATCACTTGCTTCCAATAACTGGAGACACATATACACATCCACCACATATGAACAGAAATCTGTCTTATCTTGTTTATAGAACCAGCATAGGCAGTTACCGTTAAGATCTCATTTTTTTTATGCACATGTGTTTTTCTAACATATGTCCTGAATTATGGTTTTGTAAACCTTGTATAAAATCAGTAGATAGGTTCATGCCTGCATGTGTCCTAGGATTCTACCATGTTAAAGTTGGTAGTTTGGCACAAGTAGTTAATATATCATGAGTTAAGAAGGCAGAACGCTGGCTCCCATGACTCCGAATTAATGTATTTCCTGTCCCAATATGGTAGATTGACTGAGGGCCAAGCTACACATGACGAATGACACTTGAACGGCAAGTGGATTGAGTGGAGGGCAAGTGAACAGGGAGAAATACACTTGCCATTCAAGTGTCATTTGTCATGTGTAGCTTGGTCCTAAGACGTGGACATTTTCATAAATTCATCTACTACTTTAGAATTATATTTGAATTCAGTTTCAAATGTTTTTGGTCATCATCACCTCTAAAAGCTTTTAGTTTAATGTGGTATGCTTAGAGATGGGCACGAACCGAAATACAAACCAAAGTTTGTATGTCAAATTATTATTGTTGTCGTTGCTGTTGTTATTTATAGTCTGCCTTTCTCACTGAGATGCAAGGTGGATTACACAGCGCAAGTGAAAATACAATATAATCAACAGTGAGGACATTCACTGAGCAAAGTACAATAATAAGCAACAGTGAGGACATTTAGTGAAAGAGAGATGGTATGGTAGCAGAAAATTTGCAAGCAAGCACAAAACCAAACAATAAAGATGAAATCTTTCCAAAAAACAAAGCATGTTCAGTAACATGGAAACACCCTAGTAGGCTCATGTCTATACTACCCAACAGAGTACAGTCTAGTCTCTGTCTCTGTCCATATCAATGCACGTCTCTGATCTACTCCATATGTCACAGCCTTATAATCTGGGTAGAAAGCCCTCCGGAATTAATTCAGTTTTACATAGTTTGTCGAAAATCATATACACAATGAACAAGATCTGCAGCAGCCATTTAGAAGCCTCAGCCTTACCAACAGGCTGTCTACAGCTCATCCCTTCCCCAAGAGTTTGAATCTCACCAGACTGTCAGGTGACATTGCTGCCTGCTGCCAATTCGATTTCCTAAGGTAGTAGGAATGGGTGGGTGAGCAAAGAAAGTGCTACTAACTGATTTTAATTGCTAGCACCAGTTGTGTGGCTTCTGGCTATCTAGAATAGGAAAGTAGAATGAAACACTTCCAACCGAACAATAACATGCCCCTAACAAGCTCACTGTTGATCACAAACGTACATTTTTAAATGTATTATGATTGACTGAGCATAGGATGTGTTACATATAAAAGACATGAATTACTGTTGCAAAGAGGGTCAATTAATCTTAAGCAGGTTATCTCTCAACCCAAGTGTTGACTCTGATTCGTTTAGGCTAAAGTGTATCTAGCAAACGCCAATTCTACCAGCTTCCTCCTAAACTGCTAACAGTTTAGAGTACAACTGCTAACAGGTTAGTGCATGTCTGTCTAATAATTAATTCAGGGTGGGAGGTGGGTTCTTGATTGACTTTCATTTCTATCTTTCTTGTTGCTTAACCCAGCAAATGGCTCAGGGGTTAAGAAAACCCATGCATATCAGTAAAACAGCAGCCAGGTGGCAACCTCAAACAGACCTCGCTGTTAGCACAGCATGCCAATGGCTTGTTATCCACCAGGCTGCCAACTATATTGCACTGCACTAGACGTGTTCTATCAAATTGGATAATGAGTGTGACTGAACTATTTTTTCTGAGTTTGGAGGGTGAACTCGTACCAGCATTTGCTTATGCAGCTCAGTTTGCAAATATTTCCAACAAAGGCTTTTCTACAAAAGTGATCATTCTTAGAAAGGATTTCCAATGTGGTAGTACTGCCAGTTTCTTCTGTGAATTCTTCACTTCCAAGTAAAAAGAGATTATTAGATCAAGCAATAAGCTACTGAGTGATGTTATCAAGTAACATGTACGCAAGTACAAATCACTAGCTATAACTAACCACATCTCTGCTGGGCCCATGATACCTGGGAAAGTTGTTTGTTCAGGGCAAAATAACTCTTTGAAATGATTTTTTATTAAAGAAAATAAACATTTTAAAAGACTATAAACATTAAGGCAAGGGGGATGCAATTGAGTAATGAAAAGAGAATAGTGGCAGATTTGCAGAAGAGATTTCAAATCTCTAGTATTGAATTGCCAGCAGGAGAGAAAGGGGGTGGGGGTGGGTGGGAAATAACGTGCCAATGCCACGTCAGCAAATACCTAGAAGTGACATCACTGCATTGGCACAACACTCTAGGACTCATCTACAACTCTAGAGTAGAGTTTTGTTTGAGGCCTAGAGCAACACACTGGTATGGTGATGGCATTTCTGGGAATTTGCCAGAAATGACACTTTGCCTTTAGCCATGACATCAATTTCCCCTCCACTACCCCCCTGAGTGGTAGGTGGGAGGTCTCCCTACTCCAATAGCTCACAGGGGGGAGAGCACTCTTAAGGCAAGCAGGAGCTGTGATTTTGGATTCTGCTAAGGGAGAAGCTTGCACAAAGGCAGAACTCACCTGCTGGCCTGCCACAGACTCATCAGCAGCAAAAAAATAGAAAATGCCAGACTAGAACCTAGACTTCACACAGGCAGGATTGAATAACATGCTATAAAATCCATGTGTGCTCGTCCCATAGACTTTCAATAGATGTGATCAGGGTCCAGGAAGCCCATCTTGGAACTTAATCCCCTGGCATATGGGTGGGTGGGTGGGGGAGTAAGACCATGGCATGCCAGAAGAAGAGGCTTCAGCTTTCTCCATTTTCCTGACCTCAGTGATGTGGTATTTATTTACTCTTTTTTATATACACAAATGGCTGTGTATAAATTTCCCTAACAGGTCAACAGCTCATGGTTGTTGGTTTCAAAGAGATAGGAAATACTATGATTGGTTGCTGACTTGATCAGTGTTCTGGGAGCATGCATGGCAGGAGACTGGGTGGGCAGTTTGTGTTTTCACTAGGAATTCTTCTATATACATTAGGGTTGGCGCTTCCATAATGCTGCAGCAGCAGTGGGGGATGCAAGCTGGGAAGGCTTTTAGGATGGCAATATGCCCCAAGGGTTGCTCAATTCTGTGCTGGCACTGGGCTTGGCATTGCACTGGTGAAGATTTTAATACATATCCTAAGCCATTCAAGGGCATGGCTTAGGATGGCTCCCTTAGTTGATCAATTTTACAGAAATAAACAACACAATGTTAATAGACAATTAAAGGATACTTCATGGCTAAAGTATGACCTCCATTCAGGCTGCTTTCCTTAACTGGATCATCTACATTTTTGTTGGTTCAGATTAAGAGAGCATAGCGCAACTCAAACAGAATCACCCAGTTCAATAAGGACTCAGCATTTCCCCACTACTTTATTAAATATGCCTTCTATCAAATAATCTAACATTCCGACACAAATATATTCATAGCTGGAATTTATGCTCATTTTGGAGACATCTCTCACAGAACAATTGAGTATCCCCCCCCCATAGATTTGCATAAAAGTGCAGGTAATAATGGCACTAAACACATTAGAATTAAGCCACATTCCAAGCTTGGTACTTTGATTACATTAAAAGCATAATGTTTATTCATTCATGGTCCTTGTTCACTATTAGCCTGAGCTTCCTAAAAATATTTTTACTGAAGAATGTTATACTTTTGTGGACATGAATTATACTTAAAGAAAACTACCGCAAGCTGAAATGAAAAAAAGTAATATAATCTACAACGCTATTAGATTTTATTCCTAATGCCAACCTTGAATTACATTAATGAGATTAAGAACTGGGTTAATTACTCTGTCGTGTTCCTAGTTGCAAAAGAATATGAATATAAATGTACTTTTAAAAACTGAAATATAAATCTGATGCAGCGTACAATGAACATCACTAAACATTGAAGCTAATAAAAACAACATAATTACCAGCAAATAGGGGCAGACTACAGAGGCATTTTGTTAAATCTCAGAGTCAGCTGTCTTGAAGTTAATGTAATAGTGTAAATAGTCTCAATGAATAAATGACAAAACGCACTGGCATTAAAGATCTGCAGTGGATTGGATGGACGGTAGCTACGTGGCATGCTGCAGGCATCATTTGATAATGAAGGAACAGCTTAGAGGTGTGCATTCTTAAATTCCTTTTTCAAAAATATACACAAAAACAACTGTTTTGGGTCATTAGTTAAACAAACCTGTGATTCTTAGGCTTTACAAAACATGCCCCTCCCCGCCAATCACGTTTTGTTCAGATGTTTACGATCATCATCATCGTCATCGTCATCATCATCATCATCATCATCAGCAGCAGCAGCAGCAGCAGGCATCTTGTTTTTCTTTGATTCTCTGAATTTGCCAGGCAGTGGCATTTCTCCCTTCCCATCAGATCCAATCTGGCAAGTGTAACCTGGCCAGAGCAATTCCTGGCCAGCATGAGTCTCCTGGTCTCCTGGTTTCTGCAAGCAAGGTGCAGAACCTGGCAAAGCTGCAAGTGTGGCCAGATCCTTCTCGTTCCCCCTTTTATTAGTGCAACAGTAGGTCAATATGACAATACATTAATGACTTAAAAAATAGAAAACAAAACCTGGCAGGAGGTTGGGGGTAGGAGTGGTTTGATGATGATGAATGTCCAATAATCGAAAAGTGGGTTGGAGGTGGGTGGGAGAAACAAAACCAAAAGAAATATTATGCATGAGCTAAAAATGGACTTAAAATCGGCTTCCAGAAAAAGATTGGTGTAAAAATTGTCTCAAGAGTACCAGGAAAAAAAGAGGCAAAACAAAAAACCCTAAGTGAAAACTAAAGGCGAAAAATGCATGCAGAAATCAGGGCATAAATCAAAGCAATATGAGGCCAGAATCAACAGAAAAAAAAATATGAGGAAAGCCACTGAGTTAAACCTTCCAAATCCATTGAAGTCAAAAGTTGTAGAAGGGTGTATCTCTGTTTAGAAGTGATCCAAACTAACTTCAATATTTAATCTTATTTGGCAACCACGGGAATTCTCAGATCAGGCCATTTGGGGGGAAACGTTTAGTCTGGTTTCAATTCCCCAGATAGGAGGAGGAGTGAAAGGAGATATCGGTTGAGTAGATATTCGCCTGCATCCAACCAGCACAGTTAGCAGATATTCACACCTGATGTCTTCACACACGTCCAGCTGTGCACCCCCAAATGTCTCTAATTTGGAGCAACTTAATTCTATAGCTTGTAATATTTATTTATAGTCATGTGGTGTAGCAACTCTAGTGTTAGGCTAAGAGATACAGAAGATGAAATGCCTACTGCTGAAAAAGCATACCTCACCATAATATTTAGGCACCAATAACACATTATAAGTGCTGTGATAATGATGATCTTTCGGTGGGTGACAGAGTAAAAGAGAACTCATTACCGGCATGGCATTTTTGGTGAGCATTTCATCAGTTCCAGTGAGTTGAAAACAGACTGTTAGCAAATAACAGTTGATACTTGTTGTTATCATTGTTGTTGTTGTTATTTAATTTCTAGCCCCCCCCCACAAGCTGGCTCAGGGCAGGTTACAACAGTATGAATAAATACAAAGGATAAAAAACATTTTAAATACATTAAAACCAGAGTTCTCAATAACCATACATTCCAGATCCCAAGATGGAAGGCCCCCCCCATTCTTCCCTGACAACCATGCACAGGGGGGAGAGGAGATGCAATTGATACCATCAAACTGTGACTTCATATATGGGGGGGCAGATGGCTATATAGCTCCCCCCCAATGGAGACCAGTAGGGAGGCATTACTAGATGGATCTAAGGATTATAAAATCCTTACCATTTGTAAAGCACTTTGAATGCATTCAAAGTACTTAATGTAGCTGCTACTGTTACCCAGTCACGTGAAATAGGTTAGTATTGTTATGCCCATGCAGCAGATGGGGGAACTGAAGACTGAGGCTGAAAGACTGCCTTAACAGCATTCAAACAACAGGTTTGAACTCGGGACTTTCTGATTTCTAGCTCAGATTTCTTACACAGTGTGCCATGCCTGGTGTCAGTGCAATTCTGTTCTTTCCTCTTTATATCTGTATATGATTGTAGGTTATTAACAGTGAACTTGTAAGAACAGCAACACCCTTCAAATCCATTGAAGTGAAGGGGCTTAGAAGCCCATTGACAGGATTGCCCTGTTTGTGGTTTTATGTAAATTGTTTTTTTTTAAAAAAAATCTTATTCAGTGAATATGTACTTCATTTAAAAAGGACATCCATCTTCATTCCCTTTTGCTTTGCAAAGATATGTAAATGCAACGGTGACCTCAGGGATCATAGCTGCAGAAGTTATATCAAAAGGAGATTGAGAAGGCTTCTTTACTCTCTGAAAGGCCATGATCTGTGCAAAGATGTTTCTAGACGTTAACGCTGCAAACCTAAGAACAATTTCCTGGGAGTAAGCACCATTGCATAGATCAGAGTAAGATTCTGAGTAGACCTCCTTACATTTGCCCTCTAAACCATTTTAAGGAGACCGCTAATCCCAAACCTGTGCTAAATGGGACGCATACAAATGTGACAACTGGAGCCATAAATTGTGGTGAGCACATTTTAGTACAATTTTTTTTCACTACAGCGGACAGCTCCAATTATATCTTTTTGCTCCAATTGCATCAAGTTGCATGTTACCAAAAACTCAATATTGAGGGCTTCTTGAGAAATACAAAGGAGTGCGTGTGAGACCTGCAATTTAATAAACAAAGCTATTGTTGACTGTTATCAGGAAAGGCCATCTTTAATACTTTCCTTTTCAATCCAAGAGATGAGAATCAAATTAGCTACTAAAAACATCTGTAAGCCTCAGCACAGGTCATTCAATTTTGTCCTTACCAATTAAAATGCGCCACCCCAACCAATTAATCAACTAATGTCCTAAAAAAATATATTAGCTTTTTAAAACTCTAAAGTAGCCAAACAACAGATTATTTGAGAAGGTTCTATCAGAGATTATAAATCTCTTTACAACACACAGGACTACCTAATATTGTGGCATGTAGGATTTACTACATCTCTTAAATTTAAGGTGCCTTTTCACACTACACAACCATTTAATGAAAGTGTTCAGCCAAGCTTATTGACATTTACTCTTTCCTTTACCATACATTTATTAAACCTGATACCACATTCACATTAACATCAAACACACATAAAATATAAAATAGCTGGAAGAGAACATAAGACATATTTTAACACTTTGATGTTGATGCCAAAGTTTTATTTAAGATATTTATGTCGCCTAAAAAGGATAATAAATTTCACTGAAGGCTCACTATATTACCAGCCGTTCCATCAACAAACTCCACAGGGTAGGCTAAAAGTGCCAAAAGGAGGAAACACAGAAATACTACTGAATAATCAATCTTCAAAAGCACTGGATGTTATTAAAAAATACATTTAAGATACTCATAATTTAAAAGCTGATTTATGACAAGTGGAGTGATGTATATATTGTAGTTCTAGGTCAGGCACCAGAAGCAAATCAAGTAGTTTTTTTTTTAATTTCATTTTTCTTATCTGCTTTATAAGTATTAACAGTATTTTGCCCAAAGTACTTAGTTTGAAGTGTGTGATATGATTTAGGAATGCTTACTTTGGGTCATAGCCAGATGAAGGTAAAGACAATTCCCATGAGAAATGTGCTTGCCAGTCACTACAAAAGGCTTGATAGGTGAAAATAAATCTTTTTATGGATTTGTAACAATGTACAGAACATAGGAGAAGACACTAGATGGACCAGATTCCATTCATTTTGTTGTGAATCCATGGGGAACTAAAAAGGGATTAATTTGATCCTTAAATATTAGATCCAACTTACAAGAAATCTGTCCTGTAAAATAATTAAATGAATATACATCAGGAATGAAATGTTGAGGTTTAGTTCTCAGCTGTGGTAACTGCTTTTTTGGACCAAGAACTGCCCAATATTTTGTTTTAGATATTCTTCATGAATTCCATCAGCAGTGGTTGGAAATTACTTGAAGGCAAAAATGAATCAAGTTTTTGTTTTGTGGAGCTTAGTTTATGTAAATTTGGGGCATTTGGAACATATCTGGGTTAAGTAGGCTTGTTGCTTTCATGTTACATCTTTCCAGTCCCAAACTTGGGTCTTGTGTGACCTGTGCAGTCTGTGATTCTCTGCTCTTGTTGGGTGAGGCAAGGAGGAAAATTGAAAGCAGGATATCATTGCCTGGCTCAATGACTTCCTGGCTATGATCCTCATGCAAGGACTGTAACTGTTGACCTGAATATCTGAACAGGGCCAGAAAGTCCTGATAGGAAAGAATCGACCCTATTTTACCCCAGTTATACCCCAATTCTTTTTATTATTCCAGACGTGGCTCTGGTTGTGGAATTCAATGTTTTCTCATGAATCTGTTTATTTTCTTCATTTATACCCCACTTTTCATCCCTCTCCTCCATTATATCCCCTCCGCAAGCCTGTGAGGTAAATTAGACTGACAATCTGTGACTGGCCCAAGGTCACCCAGCAAGCTTCCATGGCAGACTGGGGATTTGAACCTGGACTTCTCAGATCCCAGTCAGATACTCTAACCACTGCACAACACCGGCTGTAGAGACATGAAGGCTCAAACTACAAGTCTAACAATCCTGGATTATTCTATCATTCAGTTGCTGGTGCTAAACCTGAATGTAATAGAAATAGAAATTTTGTTGGCTGAAGGCGATGGCAACAATACCATCCATAGAATATAAAATTGTCTTTAAATATTGATTTGGCCTCTACACCCTTACTATTATGAAAATCCAAGCAGACAAGTTTGGAAGGCATGGCCAGAACAGATACAAGAAAGAAAGGAAATTAACATAAAAATTGCTCTTTTCTTTATGTTGATGTATATTACTGTCCTGCTGATATTGTATGTTTTGCTATATCCACCTCCCACTCCTGGAACGATCTTAGATCTAAGATCCCTGATTAAAAGGTAAAAGAAGTGAAATGTGATCTATCTATAATATGCACAAAAGAAAAAACTTATTAGAAATATAAGGTACAGAATAAGTGGATTAAAAAGTATAGAAATTAAATAAAGACTATAGAAAATAAAAGGGAATTTTGAAGGTATATGGGTCACTAATTACATATATAGTGGCTTTTTATATCTAGATGGATGGTTATGTGTCTTGTATATGAATCTCATAAATGCTTATGGCCTGTTGTAACCCCTCCCTGTATATTATAAAAACCCAATAATTTTTTTTTAAAAAAACCCATCTGTTGGCTGTTTATAATTCTGTACATATCTTCTTTGAACTGTCTGTGCAAATATTACAACATTCCCCATTGACCTGTATAGAACTGCACATTTTTATATTCCACAACGGGCAGTAATATCATCACATCCCGTCCAAACTCTTCTTTTCAAATGTCAGAGAGTTCCACACTCAAATATTATGGCTGTTTGAAAGCTGAGTACCCTCTTAGGTTTAGAAGGAAAGATAGCATGCTTCAATGTGCTGGAGGAAAATGTATAAGCATCTTTGCTAACATCCCTGCGAAAAAAATTCATAGACAAAGATTCTCAAACATTATTTAAATATGCACCAGCACAATTTTTATGATGCCCTGCATTTGATTTAACACTACCAACCAAAATACACTAAGACATTACCTGGATCACATTTCCAGATTGAACTGTAAGATAATCGATGTGCAGTACCTTTTGTCAACAGCTTTGGAAACAGTTGTTAGCAATATATGTAATCGCTTTCAAACTGCATCTCCTTAAGGCTGATATGAGCACTAAGCCAAAGGATTTCCCCCCTTAATTTACAGACTTAGTTATCAGATGCAGTTAGCAGGGCTCTCAGAGCATTAGCAATCATATAAGCCTAATTTCAAATTCTGCCATATGACACTATATTAAAAAGTCTGCTTCTGGCTAGATTCATTAGCATAGTAATACAGTTGGGGGGAAAACATGGAAAGAAATGTGATTTTTTATTCTGAAACTGTTCTGTTACTTGGTTTATCCTAAACACAAAATATGAGTAAATATGACTGCAAAAACTTACTTTTTACTTACAGGCCTTTGGACACAATATCCAACTTGCTTAAGCTGGGCGGCTCGAATTTATGCTGATTTAGTTTGGCTTTAGGGTTTATGTATGGATAGTGCCTATGAGTTACTTTGGGTTGATTTTAAATTTTAATATATTATCAGATATGACCAGAAAGTTAAGCATCAGACAGGCTGATCAAAGCTATAGATGCTGGCATGGTAAGCATTTATAACAACAACAGCATTCAATTTATATACTGCCCTTCAGGACAACTTAACACCCACTCACAGAGGTTTACAAAGTGTGTTATTATTATCCTCACGACAATCACCCTGTGAGGTGAGTGGGGCTGAGAGTGCTCTGAGATAGCTGTGACTGACCCAGATGGCTTCAAGTGGAGGAGTGGGGAATCAAACCCGGTTCTCCAGATTAGAGTCCTGCCGCTCTTAACCACTACACCAAACTGTAACCCTGAGTCTCACTTCCTGTATTAGGACAGGCAGCTACATCCAACTTGTCTATAGCAGTGTTCTGCACTGTAATGCCCAACCACAGACAATGCATGATAACAGGGTGAATAAGAGTGTGTGGTAGGTGGTGGGGGCACCTGGCTATGCCCTATGCTCAGGCAACCATCCATACTGTTGCCCTCACTATTAAATGAGGTTTCCGTAGTATTATGTTGGTCTTTCTGATTCTGAGAAGCTCAACCTAGTTGTTGCTTTGGGGATGAGGAGACAGCTGAGGCCAGTAAGGTGATGATGGGGGAAGGAAATCTGTATCCATCTTTGGCACAGCATCCCCAAGTCCAGGTCCAATGCTTTCCTCCCTAGCAGTTGCTTCAGAGATGAAAGAAGAATCAAGCCTTTGCTTCATTTATAAAGCAGATTTTGAAGGAGAGACTTCGCTTAGAGAAGGGAGCTATGCAATACCTAAGGTGAAGTTGTTTACCTCCAGCAACTTATCAGGTATATATTTATAGATTGATAAATAAAAAGGCACAAAGTCCTTCACGAGCATCGAGCCCAATCTCTGCAATGGTTCAAGTCCAACATTTCAATAGTAAAGCCTGCTGTATAATTTGTGCTATCGGCATGATGGGCCAGCATATTATCATATCATTGTCAGCCCGTAGGTTTCAAGAGAAAATCACATGCCCAGCACATCTGAAAAATCGTATTCAAAATAACTGAGATTAAGCCTTTAAAAGAGAGTCATGAATGTTTGGTGAGTACTTCTAAGAGCAACAGCAGTAGTATGCTAAAGCTAAAATTTCCTCTTGCACAAGCGGGAGCAATTTTCACTGTTTCGCCCTCTGCTGTTAAGTCATGCTTCCACAGAAGGAAACCCTTCCATCCACTGAAATTGTAGGCGGGATGCAAGCCAATGTAAAGAATTTGACTGAGCACCAAATTAGTGCCTAGCATCCACAATTAAATGCTCACAGACCACACTGTTGAGAGCGCTTGCTTGGGACAACTTGGTGATCTGCTACCAATAAGGAATGACAGCCCTTGATTTGATCTGACTAATTTGGCTTCAGTAGTCCAAGTGAAATTCAGAAATCTGTCTCAGGAGCACATGAAGTGCAGACCAGACTATTACATATTTAAAGTTACAAAAAGTAGACAAAAGCACAGAGGAAAGCGGATGCTTCTAAAGCGAGAAGAGGAAGAATTATGATTCTTCCTAAGCACTGGTTCACAGCTGTTATTAAGTACAGACTCACAGATCAGATTTATGTCAGTAATTTATACTGATCCATTTTTGTTTTGGGACCCAAGCAGCTGCCATTCAGCTACCGGAAACATTCAGGAGAGACAGTGGATGAAGTCAGAAGAGGTTTGGATAGGGACTGAAATGATAGACTGAATAATCTTTGCTGAAATATATTTAATGAGACTATTAAACTTTGCTATTAATAGCTATTGCTTTGCTGTGCTGTTTTGCTAAGGTTTCTTCAATTACTTAATTTGCTTCATTGGCACTAAATGATGGGATGTGCTAAATTACTTTATGCTGGGCACTGAGTAATAAGGTTACTGGTAAGACACCATAATTAATTCTGTGCCTGTTATAGGAAATGGGAAGTTTTCCTATGCGTAAACATTTATTTGATCATATATATACAACAAGAGCTGTGTTTTTGTCCAAAACAATTAGTAGTTTTTCTTTATTATTCACACACTATTTACCTAGTCAGAAATTTAGAAACATTCAAGTCAATAGAATTATAAGTAAAAAAAAAGAAGCTAACATAGCCACTGATATGAACATATGAACACTTGATAGGACAAACACTAATAATGACTAATTAATACCCTTAAGAACATATATTAATCTCAAGGAAAATTAAAAATAGTTCAAATAAGATCGCAAGAATGAAGCAAATCCCCAAATTAAAAAAATTAAGGAAATGTGATGAACAAAATGTTTCAATCAAGAGTTCATGTTTCCTGCCAATAATTAGTACAGAAATAGTACGTAATAGAAAAAAATTGTCTATAGCTAACTGGGTACCTGCATAACACTTTTAAACTCTTTTACCCCAACTTCAATAATAGAAAAACTGATCGGTACCATGGACAGCTCTCTTCAAGATAACTTCCTAGGCTGCTTGGGATATATGTAGCCAGGAACTGGTCAATTTTCCACAATAACATACCAACTTACTAAGATACTATGTTTTCTTGCATGCTACTCAATTCTCCAGTTTTAAGAAAAGCACACACATGGATCATAAGAAGACAAAGAAGAAAAGTTTGTCTTCTATTGCAAGAACACAAAAATATATAAAATAAAATGTCTCTGCTTTATACTGGTGTGCCCTACCCATGAAATTAATAAGCTAAATCCTTCCACCAAACCATAGCATTATCAAGGCTTCCCTCCCCAAAAGCTATTGTTGGGAGGGGTACGGGCTCTGAAGAGTATTATCATAATCCAGAGGAGTTAGCCGTGTTGGTCTGTTGTTCCAAAATAGTAGCATCTTTAAGTAGCGTCTTTAAAAAGCATATATGTTCTTAAGAGTATTAATTAGTCCAGTAGCCTCTTTAAGACTAACCAACTTTATTGTAGCATAAGCTTTTGAGAACCACATCTCTCATCATCAGATCTTCTTTATTATTATCATAATAATACTCTGAAGAGTATTATCTCCCCGCCCCTAAAACAGTTCCAAGGTTCACATTCCCTTCACTAACGAAGCAAGCATTGGCAGCAGAGATGGGGGTTCTGAGGCAGGGAACCGTATTTTGGAGCCAAAGTTGTCTCTCATAGTCACTTCGGGGGTGGGGGGAGTCAAAGATTGGGCAGAAGTTTGAGCTCAGCACATGTTGCCTCATCCTAAATTCTTCCACTCCAGTTGATTGCTTTAGAGCCTCCCTAAAAGATGACAGCTGTGGCAAATGACAGGGAATGCACTGCGTTACATGTCAGAAAGCACATTGTCTCAGGCACCAATTTGCCATTGACTGAGCAATGAGGGAAGGAAGTCTCCACCTCCCAACATAACTAAGGCAACTATGGGAGGGGATAACTTTGGACTCAGAGACCGCATACCCCAAAGGAAGCTGCACTCAGTAAATGCAATTGCATTTCAGTGTCCTTGGTCAGGCTAGTATTTTCTGTTGTGATATGCCATGTACCAACTCTTGTTAGAGCTGGTTTGGGGAGCTTTAGGGACTCGCCCCTTCTAAATGCAAGGTAGAGATGGGCACAAACAGCAATACGAGCTAAAAAACCCCACTAACAGCCTAATCTGCTGTTCGTGAACAAGCTGTTTGAGGCCCTGTTCTAAATGAACAGGTAGTCATTGCAAGCCTTGTTCATTGCTGTTCATTGCTGTTCGTCAAGCCAGACAGTCTGGCACCTGCAATCTATTCCCATGGCAACTCAGGCAGGGATTGTCTGAACTCTGAACTCCTGCTGTTGCCCTGGAAACCCCAATCTAAGCCCAATTTAGCTTGATAGGCAGGTCTTCCTTCCAAGTGTGGACTGGAAGCTCCAAATTTGTTACAAGAGGAAAAGACCAGTGGGGAGGGGGGCTCCCAGCTCTGGCTTTCAGGGAGAGACAGCTGCTGTTAGAGAGACAGGGTGAGTGCATTGGAGCTTGAATTTTCTTTGTGTGGTGGGATAGGGAACTACCCCTTCAGGTTCCAGGGCTGCTGCCAGGCTCTGGGGCCAAGCTATTATTTATTATTGGTACCTTTCCTGCTGCCTGCTCAGGTAGCAATTCTGGGAGTGGTGCAGTAGGGATCTTGATGGCTGGAGGAGAGCCTGCTGGCCCCCATGAACAATGAACAATGAACATGTTCATGACAGGATCATGTTCGTCAGTGTTCGTTGTTCGTTGTTCATAGATGGCAACAAACAACGAAGACCATGTTCATTTTTTTTCCTGTTCATGCCCATGTCTTTTCCTGAGTATCACGGGCATCCATCTGCCTGAAGCGACTCTGATTCTCCTTCCTGTTATTTGTGTGCTCAGCATGTCAACATACTGGTGGCACACTTTACTAATACGAAGCTGATGAACATTTCATTTATTAATGGTCTAATAACAATTGATAACATGCTGTTACTTGTCATGAACATTACTCATGCTCTTTCAAACACATCTGTAAAAAATATGGGATGTAAAAAATATTGGATGTGAGAGGTGGCAATAAGCAACCTATATAATCACCTACATATTTATCAGTGAAGTCAGTCAATAATTTATGGCCTATATCAAATATTTATAAATGTTCCAAATCATAATTTCTCAGAATAATTTCTCTTGTGCACTTTGCAAAATTTTTCTCTTTCTCTGAACTAAAAGCTTTTCATGCACCCAATAAGGTGGAAAGAGGAAATGTTTTCTTCCTGAATAATGATTTCACATCCTGAATTACACCTGTAGAAAGATTAAGGCCATGTTGCTTCACCCAAACTCTTTGCTTTTGCACTTTGTTCACCTTGAATTGTAATTGAGGTACACATACAATGGGAACCAAGCTCTGAAATACTGCTTCCTTTGTGAGGCTGTATATAAACGTATATCTGCAGTATATTCCCCAAGATTTCTTTTTTCACAACACAGTACATATTGTTATTCTAGCACATTCCGGTATTTGAAAATTCCTTCTGCACAATCTATTTTTGCAGTTTTCATAAATAAGTATATTTCTATTCTTGATCTTAGATAAATCCCATCCATTGCTTGTGTTCTTGTTCTTGAATTAATCTGACTGCATTTTTGTCTGCACACTCAAGGTCAGTTCAGATGGAGTACTTATTCCCTAGCATACTTAGAAGAGGGGAAGAATCCATCTTTTGACTATGTTTTACCTTTCAGGTTAAGCCTGCTTAATAAGAAGCAACTAATCAATGTTAAACGACCTTCTGAATGCCCTGTAGAATGTTCAGGCTCTTTCACTTATAATAATGCTCAGCATCGAAGGGAAATAATTGTCTGACTATACAATAGTAGCCTCTATCTGTTCCAATGCAGCAGGATGTTAAACAGCCTATGATAAAAATATGTTCAGGTCTGTAGACAGGTAAATTGTTCTAGCCGCTAAGCCAGCCCAACCACGTACACGAACTATGTTGGTTACTTAAGGTACCAGGCTTTAAGAGGTGTCACACAGGACAGAAGGCACCTGTGGCTTCATGGAGGAGGACTTCCTGAGTCCACTGAGGCCCCACCAGTTTTTTTTCCCCTGGGGAAAAAGTGTGAAGTGGGAATCTTGCAGTAGCACAGGAGAATCAGCAGAAATTTCAGCTTCCTTTTCTGCAAATGGAAGTGCTATTCTGTTGCCGGAAGTGCCTGGTTGGATACATGCCATTCCTTGGAAGTGACAACTAGTTCAAATAAAGTGAAGACAGGAGCCTTATAACCAGCCTGTGATAAAATAGCCCACAGAGCTACAGACTGCTCAGTACCCACACATCTTACAATATAAGATTTCCTCCCCCTTAGTTTTTTCTGCAGAGGCCACCTACCATCCTCAAAGCACTAACCATCCCTCTTCTCAAACAGTAAAGAATCCAGTTGCACCTTTAAGACTAACCAACTTTATTGTAGCAAAGCTTTCGATGCATCTGATGAAGAGAGCTGTGGCTCTCGAAAGCTTATGCTACAAGAAAGTTGGTTAGTCTTAAAGGTGCTACTGGACACTTTACTATTTTGCAACTACAGACTAACATGGCTAACTCCTCTGGATCTCTTCTCAAACACTTTCTCATCTTATGTAACGAAAGCCATGTTCTCTTCGTCACCACCTTCTGGTTACAGTCTTTTGGTGGAAAACAGACCCTTGAATGGGGTGGGGGTCCAGCCAACTTTTGTGCTAATGATAAATGGGGATAAAGGGGAAGGTCCCTTTAAACTCCCCCAAAAGGTTATGCTGGTGATCATGAGACCTGCATGGACAAAAGCCATGTGAGACTCTGCAGCCCTGTTGAAGAAGCAAGGGGTTAGATCCTCCCCATTACGCTTCCCTCTTACTTAAGGGTTAATATCTTGTTCCGTAGTTTCTTGGATTACACTTACTTACTCTGTACTAGGTGACTATTACGGTAATTTACAAGTTCATCAATGTCCCATTGCCAATACCTCTTACCCTAATTCTTAATTCTAAACGATAGCACTACAATGTCATAGCTTCTAAAGCCATTTCCTAAGCCAGATCATGTTATTTAAGGCTCCAACAATGTGGAAAAGAATGGCATGCCTTCAGAGAAATAATACTACTTTTAGTATGCATTCTGAACAGACATATTTCTGCTTGCAGTGGGGCATGACGGCCACATTTAAAGCAGATAGCTCACTGGAGTAAGTTTTAAGAACTGCTTATTCAATATTCTGCATTTGCCACTATTTAACAAATACATTTAACTGAGAGCCTTTCGAAGGCTCAAGCCACGGCTGAAAATACAGCCAGCCTCCTGAATTTACAAGTTAATCCAACTGCAACTGAGAAAGGTACTGTTCACATTTCCTAGGTATTATCTTCAGAACTGGATATTTTATTTCATTCTAATAAATTATATTTATTTACACACATAAACACCATATATCATATCCATTTTGGTGCCATCCAACAAACTTGCTCTTCCTCTTTTTCCAATCTTTATAGGGTAATCAATTTTGAACATTGCTTCTTCCATCTAGCACAGAAAAAAAATATTCTCTAAGATACATCACTTATATCTATTCATATTTCAGTGTAAGCCCCAAGAACAGGTCTGCAATATAACAAAAAGGTACTAATCCTCTATGCAGACTAGCAGAGTGGACTGTTTTCAGGTTATTTATAAAATTATGGATACAATGCATAGTGTATAATAAATTGTGGAAAATTGTATGGCATACCTATTTTTTGGGACAGTGGCATAAAGCTGTTGGAAGAAAACAGAATTTGTTATAATTGTGATATGATTAGGCATAATCTAGAGGCTCAGTACTGTAATATCTAAGTATGCTTCAAGGCCAATATTTCTTTTTGAGGTCAAACTAGATAGTTCCTTTCAACCTTCAGTTTTATGAATGTATGAATATCAAATGAAATCATATGTAGCCAGATGAAGTGAGTGTTTTTAAATCATAACTTGTAACCCCTCCTCCAAATTCTATAGTACTAGCAAAGGCAAAAATAAGGTCCATGCCTCATATAATATTTTTACCCATCCAATGTTATTAGAATGATTTTCTGGAGCCATGCACTTGGAAATTTTTAGGATGGAACTGAAAATCTCAGAAGGAAATGTATGCTAGCAAGAGTCAGTTGATGGCTTTCTTACAAGTGCTTCGTGTGTGGACTTCTGTTCTGATGTAAAATGTTCTGGAAAGATTTCTTCCATGAAAATAATTCCAAAACTTCTGTAGAGGATTGCTATCAGATCTACATTGCAATCCTATGGAGAGTTACTCCAGTCTAAGCCCATTGAAGTCATAGGATTGCTCTGTTAGGCTTAAGTCCAGTAAGGTTCTTAATTTTTTTTTTTTAAAAAAACCCTGTTCCATCCTATTCCTTTGAGAACTATCATGGTATCAAATTAAGTTCTTCTACTTATTGTATAAGATATACGTGTTTAGAAAACAGGCAAAATAGAGCTGTTTTTATCGAAGTTCTAAAGTCTGGATCCAGGGTAACTTTAATTCCCTCAAATTAATTGGGTAGATAACCAATTATGATACAGTCGAGGGACGCAGGGATATTAACTATCACTTGAATTCATAATTTTAGGAATGCATTCAAGTACCCAAGCTCAAGAACTACCATCCCTGTGGATATTTTGCCATACTGCTTGTATTAGTTTGATGTGACAAAGTAGCTGAGCACATTTTCAGGATGGCTTTTTAGTGTTTTAAAAATCACAGCTATGTTTTAAAAAGCTTATTCTGCTTTACGAAGTAAAAACCATTTCTAGAAAGCAAGGATTGGGTGCCACACAATTTTCTACAGGTGAAAAGATGAATAGAGTTCCCTCTGACCACCAAAAAGGCTATGCTGGGGATTATGGGTCCTGCATGTACAGCCATGTAGAATGGGGACTGTAGTAAGGAGGGGAATTGCATGCTATTGAGTGGGAAATCTGTCTAGATCCCATCTAGTGCTTACAAGCAGAACTCAGTAAAAAATAACCACATCTTAGAACTAACCAGGAATAGTTGCTGCCAGGGCTTTTTTTCAGCTGGAACGCAGTGGAACAGAGTTCTGGCACCTCTTGAAAATGGTCACATGGCTGGTGGCCCCGCCCCCTGATCTCCAGACAGAGGGAAGTTTAGATTGCCCTCCATACCAAGGGCAATCTAAACTCCCCTCTGTCTGGAGATCAGGGGGGTGGGGCCACCAGCCATGTGACCATTTTCACCAAGGGCAATTTAAACTTTAAAAACTCCCCCCTTGTTCCAACTGACCCAAAATGACGTCATTGTGCAGTCCTGAGCTCCACCACTGAGTTCCACCACCTTTTTTCCCAGAAAAAAAAGCCCTGGTTGCTGCCATGAGAATGTTTTAGGGGTGTACAGAAGCAGAGTGTTGAGAATTGTGGCGGAGGTGGGAGAAGGGGACAGACGAAATAGCCGGTGTTTGAATACCAGATGATACTAATGAAACTTTAAAAAAAAGCTTAATATGCAGTTTAGAAGTTTCACAGACTTTACTCCAAAAAGGTAAGTGTTTTGACATGGCAACCCAATGCTTAGGTGAAACTTTACATCTGCAGCAAAGTAGAAAACGTAGGATGGATCATATGAAGTTTGAGTGGCAGGAGTTCTTGGAAGTAGCACTTAGCTCCCTTTTACTTGCTGGGGGAAAAACTCCATGAGGCAAGGGGACTGATGAGAGGTGAGGAAACAGAATGAAATCACCTCCAGCACCTTCATCCATGGCTGGAGCAAGTGCAGTGGAAACTTGCTTCAACTGAAGGGGGTTGATTTGGTCTGATGCTACCCCCAGCTATCCCTCATGGCATTTTTTTCTACAAAGCTCCCCTGATTCCCAGCATTGGCTTTTTAGGGGTCTTGGGGGCTGCTGCAGGATGGGGAGGAGAGGGTCAGAGCCATCTCCACAAGTGCCTTCTGCGTGTGCATTATGGGATCCAAACAGCAACTTAAAAATGTTTATTTCTGAATCAAAAGACTAAAGACACTGGGGTCAATCCTGCCAGTTTTTCCTCTGATGAAAGACGGAGGAGTGTTGAGTTTTGTGGGACCCACAGGGACAAAAGCCTCCTGAGATGAGATCTGCAGTGAGCAGGGAAATAAGGTGAGCCGGAGCAGAAAAGCTGGTAGGAGCCCACCACCTCTAGTTAGCTATGACTAAAACCCCACTGAAATCAATAGATTGGTTGTGGTGATTTTAATTCCTAACAAGATTTGGTCATGACTAACTAGATTTAGGCCTTTAAAAAAAATGAAAGCTGTCATTAACCGGAATTGAATGCAGGAAGCAGAATTTGTAACTCATTTTGCAATTATGCCTGTGGATTAAACAAACAATTCCAGCTAACAAGGGCCGTTTTCACACTGCTTACCTTCCCTCGGAACGACCCGAAACATTGCGCAAAAAATGCAGAAGATCGCATTTTCTCGCGTGAGATTTGTGTGAGAACGACATCTGGGTCGTTCTGAAGGAAGGTAAGCAGTGTGGAAACGGCCAAGGAACACTTTCCCATATCCTACAACTCTACTATTTTCTGAGAACTTTGTGTGTGAGGGTTATGCAAGCTATGGAACTGAGTGGAGGCTGGAATCCTAAACAAGAATTTCATCCTCCTAAATCCATTGATTTCGGTTGCCTTAGCCTGGAGTGTCTCTGCATATGATCACACTGCACATGTTCTAAGAGAAAGGAAGTCAAACAATACAGTCAACATTGCTCCGCAGAGCCAGAACTAAATAATTTTAGAAAATATACAAGATGCACATACAGTTTTAGAACATACATAGGAATAGGGTAACAGAGTATATGGGAATAGTTTAAAATATTTTTAATTGAGTCAGAAAGGGGTGTGAACAGATGCTGCAGACGGCAAGACTCAAAAATAGAAAACTGTAGCAAAAAGAGATGAGAGAAATCAGTATTTCCGTGTTCCAGGAGAAGAGAACAGAAATGAAATGCACTCAGTTGTGTCATGTGCTTAATATTTTGCCACTAGCAGAGGCTTTTAATATCACCCTGAAAAGACAGGGATATTGGTTTGGCAGATACTGGTGCACTTGAACAAAACATCAATCAATTTAATGACAGTCTCCTGAAGATTATTTCATGGAAGTCCAGATTAATTTCTTTTGAGGATTCTTTTCAAGCTTAGGCAAACTGCTTTTCCAATCCCTCCTAGGCCTTGCAATTCTCTCCCAGATGCAGAAGCTAGCATGTTTCTATATTTGATCCAAGGTGTTTGTAAAGAGCACAGAGCAAAAAATATGCCTGTTTTACACTACATTTAGAGATGTGTGCTTGGATATTTTCAGTTTGGGTATATTTTTGGATATATTTGGGTATCTGGATCCTGAGATTTCTTGGTATACTGTTAAATGGATCCAGAAAACTTCCTGAAATACTTGGGAATATATGGAAATATTCAGGGCTGGCATTTTAAGGCTCCCAGGACTGTTTTTTCTTCAATTTTACAGTGTGTCTGTGTCAGTATCTTCTTGCCATGTCTTCGTATTGGGTTTCCAGATTGGTTTGGCTTGGATTCTGTCATATGAATTGGTTTTGTTCATCTTGCAACAGAGTTATTTGTTGAAGTTGATTTGCCTTGGATTCTCCGCTTTGACATTGGTTGTGTTAGACTTGCCACATTGGCCTATGGTTCTGCTGGAATCCTCTGGTTTGACTTTGTTTCTGTTAGGCTTGCAACAGTGGTGGTTTTTTTTTGCTTCAGTTGGTTGGGCTTGGGTTCTCTGGTTTGACATTGGTTGTATTAGGCTTGTCACACGGGCATGTTTTTACTGGGATTATTTGGTTTGACGTTGGTTTTGTTGGGTTAGTTGGTTCTGTTTACATTGGGCGTCTTTTGGCCAGTGATTGCTTACTGTTGTGTGTTTGGTTATTTGCTTCTTTAGCCTGGAGAACGCATGGAATATTTCCCAAAGGAAACAATGAAGACAAGTAGGATTGTTGAGGGCACCTTGTTCAAGGGCCCATAGAATTGGACCTCTTGATCTGATCTACTTGAAACTTGGGAGGGGGGTTTAATGGACAGGCAAGATTAGGTTCCTTGGAATTTTGGTGTCATTTGCTTGAAAGCAGCCACTCCAGCCTCCTGGAAAGATTCTCCATAGGGAATGATGGATACAAAAAATTTCAGAATTCCGGGGGAAAAAAATTCAGTTTTGAATACTGAAATTATATTTGGAAGCCAAACAAGCCAGAATACTAGCATTTATGCAATTCCTGAAATCTAATTTGAAAAATATCATTTTTTTTTCAGATGCACTTTCCTAATGACTAATGATTCATAGATAGACTATCACTACAAGAGTTTGTCTAAAGGTTTAAACAAATCTGTGAATTGCTTCCCGAGTTCTGTCACTTGTCCAGATGCAAGAAGATCATGTGTCTTGTTTCAGAATACAGATTATAAAACCTTCCTTTTATGTACTTTTTAACTTTTTAAACAAAACTCTAAGTGATGAAAAGTCTAGGGATTAAGGTTGTTACTATGCGCTTGTCATTGTTAACAACTCCAGCCCCTTCCTTTCTGTCCCTGCGGCATCACAAAAATGTCATTAATGATGTGGTAAATGTGAATTTCAATGATTTTCCATTTATAAAACATTTTGAGAAGCAGAGCCAATTCCCCTCTGGCAAGTTGCAAAAGAAACAAAGCACACTTTTCGAAATTATTCAGTCCCTAATACCTAATCACTTTAAAATGTAACAAGATGAGGACATGTGCAATTCTGATATAAATATTATGTAGTTACAGGCTGTCCTGCTAAAGGGCTTGGCCATTAACAGCTGTTGATAAACCATGAGAAATCAAGATCAGCTAAGAATGGAGGTTACACCTATCTGCTGAGAGATGACCTGTCAAGGACGATATAAGCTGAGAAAGGGAAAGCTGGGCAGTGCCACAAGAAGCTCTCTTGTAGTGACCACTGATCTGTGAAAGTCAGCATTGTCCGCTCAGATTGGCAGCAGATCTCCAGCATCTCAGGTGGAAGTCTTACATCACCTACTAGCTGATCCTTTTAGGGTTATTCCCTAAAAGTTAATTCCTCTTTATCTAGTTTCTCCCTGAAATCCAACATTCCTTTTTTCCTCCTCTTTTTAGGAATTTGGAGTCAGTTTCTAATCAATTCCTTTTTGACCAAAGAGAGATTTGAAGAGAGGAAGGAGTTTCTGCAAAATTTCAGAATTTCACTCGGTAGATGCTCAGAGGCAGGCAATGTCTTCCCAAGCCATCCTGTCTTCCTGCTAGAACACCACCCTGGGGTGTATAACTTAAAACAACGAGGGCTGAGGTTACAAAAGGGCACCTTGATTTCTCTTCAAAGAGGAATGAAAGAGACATAAATGGCTGTATTTTAAAAAGTGAATTTTGGAAAAAGAAATTCCCCTCCCCATAAAAACCCTCGATCCTATTAACTGGGACAGGGATTGAACCAGGGGTGTTCTGCATGCAACGCTCTACCACTGAACCATGGCCTCTCTTCAGCCAGAGCTTACATATATGTAACATGGTTGGGTCCATGATTGGGACTTCCAATGGTTGGATCCATGATTGGGTCTTCTAATTCAGTATCTGGAAGGGAGTTGGATCAGGGCCATAGGAGAGAGGTAAGGTATTTAATCCCGTTCCCCAATAGAAATGCCCCCCTTGAGCTGCTATTACTTCTGGTGGCAGTGGAAGAGAGGTACCCATATTTCTGTCTATTTTTCCTCTGTTGGGGCTAATAGCAAATATTAAACCCTCTTGTCCCAGTGCCACAGCTCTGATCCAAATGCCTTCCCCACCTTGTGTAGGCATGCCCTCAATTGTCCAGAGAGAGGAGGGGGAGGAAAGGGAGAGAGAATGTTTTCTCTTATTTCACATGGTTGGCAAGAAAATCCCCTGAAAAAGTAGTGGTTGCTTTGGGGGACTGATTGTCTGGAAGTGTTTATGTACACACCCACTTTCCATCTGCTCAGCCCATACATTTATAAATAGTGTATTATAAAGGGTTTCATCAGCCTCCAGAACTCTCTACTCAAGAAAGCTAATCATATAAAAGCCTGTCTCTGGAGCTTCCTACACTGTTCCACGAAACAGTGTTGTAAGATTGATTCCTTCATTTGTCATAATGTTTTAGAAAACAGGAAATTTCTCCACAGCATTTGACTCCAGCAAATGAAGCAAGCATCAATTACTGACACATCGAGATGTTAAATTTGGGGTTTAAAATACTGATTGTTTCAGGTTACGCATTTGCTTTAAATTAAAGACATGCGTATCTGCGGGAAACTAATATCCATCAGGTTGTCAGATTCAAAGACACGAATAACATAGTTCTGTTCTACTACCGCTGTGATTTTGATACAATTCAATAATAAAAAAATTGAATAAATGTATATTAGTCTGAAGGTAAGAAAGCTTTTTGATATAGAATTAGACCAACTACCTTCCTTCATAGATATTACTAATTCCTATTAAAGCAAGTTTGCAAACTTGTTGGGGAAAAAAATATCAGAGTTGATTGAACGTTCACAAAAGGGCTGGTCAAAAATTGAGCTTCGCTTGTTCGCAACGCCTGCTTGCTGTTGCACAGAGGACTTCATATGATCACCTTCATGATTTGGTTGCAATTTAACATGAACAGAGTTTCAAGGTGTTTTATGTCTGTGCAGTAGCTGCATTCAGCATGGTGGCTGGCTGAGCAGGTGCTGTTGACCCAAGCTCACAATTCACGCTTGTGACGCAATGATTTCATTGCTTTGATTACACATGCCCCCCAGGGTCACTCTGGGACTAGTTATGCATCATTTAAAATCAGCTGTGCTAGACTGTATGTGTTGTCTTTATACCTGCACAGTTGGTAGTTTTTGCCATGCTGACACATGCTTGGAGCTTACTGGATCAAACTGCATTTCCCAGACAGCAGTGTGAGAACACATAAGTATGGTCCATTTAACATAAACCAAAATGCTCAGCTATGGGAGACAAGCAGGGAAGCAAGATGGTGAGGCACATGTACTTGAAAGTCAAGCTATGCTGCTTCCCTCACCACAGCGACACAGAGACATCAAGGAAAACACCTCTTTGTAAGTGAATTTCTTTCCTCTCAAGTTCATTGGGTGGATGGATAGAGGAGGGGCGCCGCTACAGGATAAGCAGTGTGAGTATGGGCACACACAAAGTGAAGGTAAAGGTAGTCCCCTGTGCAAGCATTGAGTCATTACTGACCCAGGGGGGGACATCACATCACAACGTTTTCTTGGCAGGCTTTTTGTTACAGGGTAGTTTTCCATCGCCTTCCCCAGTAATTAGGTTGAAAACAACAAGGAAAATGAGGAAGGCTAGTACAGAGAGAGAAGCCATGTAGCTGCTACCCAAGAAGGGGGCAAGCAGCATTTTTTTATTTTGTTGTGTGGTTACCATATAGCAAAAGTGGACATGGGGGGGGGAGTATGTGAATACACTTGTACGTAGAATTTATACTCTATTTCTGTACTTTTGGGAACAAATGAACTGTTTTCCAGTTGTTCAAGTGTACTGTGATCATCTCAGTTCTGGGTTATTATCTGCCCCTCCTGTTGCCACATGAGAAAAAACCTTGATTTTCCTGCCCCATCCAGTTTTCTAACCCGTCCTCTATTTTATATTGAAAAGAAAGAAAGGAGACATGATGGTATCTGAAAGAATGAATGAATGTAGCACAGTTGAACTAATGGCAAGAAAGGAAGAAACTCAGAATCAAAGGAGTTCTCAACACAAAATTCTCCAGTTCAGCAAACTTCACACAATTACAAGCTTGGCCAAATCCAACCAAACTGGGCTTATAATGGGGTTTGTCTCCACCACTGATACTAGTCAGACCTCCCAGGAAAAAAAGAGGTCCAACACTCACTACACCTGCTTGCACTTCCAGCCAACTGGTATGCCCCAGCGTGGCCCCTTCCTGCCATGTGGTGCACATTACAGCACTTGCCAACCAGCACCAGCAGTAACAGCTAGACCAGGGTGAAGAAGACCACCATCCTGATTCCCATGAGTGTGTGGATGACAGAGAGAGGCAGAGAGAAGGGAAGTGTTTTGTGCTTGGCTTTCTTTCTTGATAGATGTGCTCTTCATGTATTTTGCATTATCTGCCATGGATTCACTGACAGTTCTCGGGAGTGGTATTAGTCTCAATGTGACCCATCTGTGAAGTGGGCTGAATGTGTCCTAGAAGTCTTCAAAATGCTTAATTCTTTAAGAATATGATGAATCTATGTGTGTTACACACTAGCTGGTTGTTGGGCTCACCATCTTATTACCTGTTCTGCATGTACTTTAGTTTGGGCTTGATGTTTTTAAGACTATTTTTGTATTAGGTTTATCTGCAGTGCCCTTTTGTCACAGGTGGACGGTGTTGCTTAATTGCAAGATTTCTTAAATAAGAACATGCAATATTTGTATACATTAGACGAACACTTTATTACTGGGCCCTCCCTAGGAGTGCAGACACTACCCCCTTCTAGCTACCTGACTTTACCCCCAAGTCCACCAAGCTACCAAAAGCTAGTCTTTCTAGAGTTGACAATATTGTGTTCTTTCACTAAACCTGATTTTAAAATATTTGCTTGGGTACCATACTTTGTTCCTATCCCTTTATCCATTGTGAAGGCAATTCTCCATTGTGGAATACATATTCCTTGTCCGCTAGATCAGGGTCTTTCAAGGATCTGAAGAGTGCCTAGCACAAGAAGTAATACACTCTACAATGGACAAAGAGGAGCGTAAGTGGAAAAGAAGTGCAGGATCCAAGCCTTTGGAATGTATTGTTCATACGAGCTCATTATTTTTTGATCTTTTCTGTATCTCCATAGCTATATTGTCATAAAGGGATCCTTCGCTAATAGATCCGAGAACTGTCGATAATGAACAACAGTGTTTAACATATAAGGAGATAACCCGAATGGAATTTTCTAAACCTAAAATAAAGACGCAGGACGAGTTGTCTCCAAGTTACGATTGGTTTCAGTACAGACAGATCAGAGATCTTTATAATTCGGACTGTGTGAAGGGAGGGATAAGAATGGAGAATTCGGAATTAGAACAGGCACTTTTACAAGAGGATAAAAAGGAAATCTCTAAGGTATATAAAGTGCTGCTGAAATGGTATACTGAAGATGAAACAGTTAAAGTGCAAATGGTGAAGTGGGCTATAAACTTTAACAAGGAAATAACAATGGAGGCATGGGAATACTTGTGGAAGAATACAGTGAAGATCACGACATGCACCAATATTAAAGAGAATGTCTACAAAATGATTTATCGTTGGTATATGACACCAAAGAAAATTGCGCTAGGGAAGTTGAACATGTCTAATAAATGCTGGAAATGTAAAAAGCATGAGGGATCTTTGTATCATATGTGGTGGACTTGTGAGGTAGCTAGGCAGTACTGGGGGGAAATAATAAGAGTAATAAGCAAGATTTTACAATTTCAAATTAATAAGAACCCAGAACTCCTGCTACTGAACTTGGGAATGGAGGACATTCTAGCACAATATAGGACATTGCTATTTTACATGACAGCAGCGGCTAGACTTTTGTACGCGCAAAAGTGGAAAGTGCAAGAAGTGCCAACTATCGATGACTGGATTTACAAATTGCTGTACATGGCGGAAATGGACAAAATGACAAGGAAACTGAGAGACCTTGATCCAGGACAGTTCAACACGGATTGGGAGAAGCTGAAACAATATTTAGTGAAGAAATGGGAGGTGGGAGGAGAACTGTGGCAGTTTGAAAATTACTGAAATACAATAAAAGTAGAGGGAGGTGACTTTACCGGGGGGTGGAGAGGTAAATGAGAATTTCTAAGCAATTATTTTATTAGACTATTATATATAGCATTAAGTATTATAGGTGTTATTACAAGAATTATAATGATAGAATAACTAATTATAAGGATAGAAACTAATTAATTTCATTTTTGGCAATAATTGTATAATGGAGATAATTTTATAATTGCAATGAAGGAATTTAAGTAAGGTGGGAAAATATATATTAAGGTATAGATCATGTATTAAATTGATTGAATTGGTTTGGAGGTATATATGGGTCAAATTGGTTGACTTTTGGTGGATAGTTGCATAATGGAAGAATAATATAATTATATAATTAAAACAGTATGAAGATAAGATATGTAGAAAAAGTAATATACAGAGTATAAGTTAAATTGGTTGACTTATATTGAATGTACTGTTTATAGAAGTATCTAAAATTATGCTAAATGAGGGATAAATTGTTTGTCCCATATTGAAGATGAGATTATAAGATAGAGTATAGAGTACCAAAATTAGCTAAATGATTATTATCAAAAGAAAATATGCCAAGAATGTATTATTTAGTTATGTATTATTTAGTTGTTAAAGTAAGTAGGAAGACAGAAGGAGCACTGTGTTATATAGATAAGCTTAGAAGAAAGTGAAAGTTTACGTTTGATAGAATAAATTTGAAATGAGTAAGGGAAAAGGGACAAGAGGTTGGAAAACTGTTGGAAGTCAACAAAAGGGGGGGAAAGGGAGGGGGTTAGAATCGGAAAAATTAAAGGAAATTGATTGTAATGTATAATTTAATGACATCTAATCCAATAAAAAATTTAAAAAAAAATAAAGGGATCCTTCGCTCTGAGTGCCCTGCATTTATCCTGATGTGTGCTTTATTTTTGTGTGCACGTTCATTTCCCAGCGTTCTCATCCGTATGGAAGAACGTTCTTATGATAGCTCTATAAACAGTATGTAAGCCTCCAGGTATGCAGATGTTCCTGTAATTTCTAGATATCACTTTATAGCGTTTCTTAAAGAAAAAACCCCGGTGGGATAGGAAATGAAATTGTCTTTGTGGTATGATCCACTGCCTTGTTAGAAGCCCCAAGCTTTTCTTGGGCTTTAAAGTAGGTGCATTGATTTGTACTTAGAATGAATCATTTCCTCGACTATTTCAGCATGGTGGATAAAAACCCATATTCTGCACTACAGCACCTCAAAATGGTTATGTGCATTAACCTCAACTACTTCTGAGTAAACAAGGTTAGCATTGAGCTGCAAGGAAGGACTTTATCGTTACTTTACTTACTGTAGCATTATCCAGCCTAAATACCACCATGAACAAAAGGTATGAAAATATGGATTGGAATGTTTATAGCAAAAGTTGTAGGGATCACCTTGACCTTTATCTGGTGCCTGTAGAAACATTGAAATACATGCAATTATATTACCACATTTTCATTTCCTTGAAGGAAAAAAAACACAATTGTAGTTGCTTTGGAACTTCATCTCATGTTCAGTTCAGAATACACCAAGAGAGGCTTATAAATTACACTTAAATATGTCTTACAAAACAGGCATCAACTGATTCTCCCTATTGCTTTGGCATATAATATAGTCCTCCTTTGTCAAAGCTATATTAAAGCTGCAAGGTTAAATGCTAAACACATGAGGGGATATTAGTGTACTCAACTAACTACTCCTCCTGTATGCATTCATAGTCGTACAATTGTCAAATACCTGAAGTCCTTCATGGGGAATAAATTCTATCACATGCTGAAAAGGGTAGTCTCATAGCACAATTTCAGACTCCAAGGAAACTCAATACTGAGTTTGGGATGAGAGTTTATTTCCAAACAAATGAACCCCAAAGACCAGTCTGTTTTATTCATTTGGGCATCCAAAACTGAAGGGAAAAATTAACAGTTCGCACTTTGGGGGTGACCGTAGCTCTCCCCTCCAAGCTCCCTCTCCAAACTTGTGGGATCCAACAGGTGGGAAGAAAATCTCTTCTTGCCTTCTTGTGGCTCTGGAGAATGACTTTTGTCTGTCAGGCACCTGAGGACTACATTACCTAGGGTATAGCTGGCATGGCACTTTGAGCTTGTGAGAAACCATATCTTGAATTGCTGGAGAAGGCAGACGAGGCAGACGAAAAGAGATACCTTCTCTTCCCACCCATTCAACCACCAGTTGGCTGATCAATCTGAGAGCTGTGCCTAGGTGGTGGGCTGACTTTCACTGCTGCCAGCCTGGAGCCCAGGAAGTAGTTCAAGTTCAAGTTAGCCTTTACTGGCATATATCAACAATTCAGGTTATCCACTTACAAAAGGAAAAACAAAAATTAAAAGAATACTACATTACAAATACATAAATACAATTGTGACCTATTTCTATGATATCCTTTGACGCAACTTCAAAGTGGAATGGAGAAACTTAGCCACCTTCTCGGTGACATCAGAAAAGGAATCGAGCCCAGGAAGTACTATCGGAAGGAGTTGGAATAAGGGCAAAGAGAGAGAGGGAGAAGAGAGGATGACGATGATGACAGTGAAAAAAATCCTCACTGACTTCTTGACAATGAAAATGAGCACAACTTAATGCTATAAATGAAAATGAATTTTATAAAATCAAAATGAAAGAACAAAAAAATTGCACTACCTTAATACAGCGGAATTCTTGTCCCTCAACGGCCATACAACAACCTGAGTATGGTACATGTTGTAAGGTATCAGAAGTCCAACTAGCCATTCATTATGATTAGTGACTGTTTCCTATACTTAAGATCTACAAATGGATAACAAAAATGAACATAGAAAAGCCCCATTAAATACACATCCCTCTTGCTCATATTTCCTATGGTGTTAGACAAGCACCTTTATTTTTGCAAGTTTTGATTCATCTTCTTATGTTACTTTTGAAGGAAAGATAAGTCTACTGTGGTGGCTACCAAGGGAGGAATGGCACAGGTCAGCATTTTCTTTCCTGATCGTGCTTAAATTGCCCTGTATTTAATGCAATTTGTTAGCGTTGAATTTCCCTGTGTTTCTGAAGTGTCAAAGGCTAATTATACAAGCGCATACTGTAGACAAGTATTTCCAGGTGATGCATACATCCAGTTGAATGAGAAATTCATCCTGTGCTGGGTATGCTATTCATTTTGACATTCTTTCTGCTTCACCCTTTATGTGATGCCAGTTCCTGCCCCGTCCTCATTTTGTCACTCCTCCCTCCCCATTTCCCCATGAAAAAAACATCCTATATAATTCCTTTGTTTAAGAAATGTGCATACATTTTATACAATGATGACTGTTTGCTTATTTTTAAAGGCATGAACAAATGTAGGCAAATTTATGGAGATCAAGTCATCATTGGCTGTTAACCATGAAAAGTGAATAGAATTTCTGTGTTCAGAGGCGACTGATGGGGAGGGCCTGTGGCTCTGTGGAAGAGCTTCTGCTTTTCACACACCTTCTATTAGAGAACATTTACTCAGGGATCCAGGATTGAAGTTTCTACTTTCATTAGCAGCTGTAGATGTGAGTCACAGCAAAGAAAGGAGAATATCACGAGAACGAGCTATCCAAAAGAACTATGTCGTGGAACCGAATGAAGCAAAAATACCGATAAATACTATATAAAATCGTTTGTATGTGTGATAATTTATACAAAAATATTATTATTCCATTAAGTCATATCACACAGTGATATGTAGTTTGCCTTATACAGGTATTTTACTCTCAATTGGTTTAACATATATTCACATCAGAACCATACATTAAAGTGCTGGTGCATTATAGATAATCCATGGAGACCATTTCCATTTCCTATGTCCTATATACAAACATGAATCTTAAAGTGCTGTTAATCAATATTGCACTAGCCCAATTCAAAACAGCATCTAAGGTTGATGATTAACATCAAGTCACAGCAGTGTTGGGGACTGATTGCAGTCAATGGACTGCTCAGTATGGACTTTGCCTGCAGCACCAGGGCCTAGGACAAAAGAATGGTAATGCTCCTTAGTGGGAATTGGGGGAGGGGCCATGTCTTAGTGATAGAACTTGAGCTTGGCATGCCCAAGGTCCCAAGTTCAATCCCTAGCATCTCCACTCTAGAAAGACCAGGCAGAGGTGATGTGAAAGACCTCCACCAGAGACCCTGGAGAGCTGTTGTCCACCTGAGTAGACAATACTGACCTTGATGGGCCAGTGCTCTGATTCAGTATAAGGCAACTTCATATGTGTTTATGGTCAAGTGCCAGACTCCAGAGACAAACAATGGAGGCCATTGGGCTCTGCCCAGGAGCTTTCTATTAGCAGCAAACTGGCTGCTTTTAGAAACAGAATACTGGATTTACGTGCAATCAGGGCTTTTTTTCTGGGAAAAGAAGTGGTGGAACTCTTAAGAGGGAAATAAGGGGAACTGAGGGGCGGGGCCACCAGATGCGTATTTTCGAGAGGTGCCAGAACTTGGTTCTACCAAGATCACGCTGAAAAAAAGCCCGGCATGCAATCCTTCGCACATTTGCTCAAAGATAAGCCCCACTTTGTTCAACGGGGCTTGTTCTCATGCCAGTGTGCACAGGGTTGTAACGTAACTGGATCTTTGGTCTGATACAGAAGGGCCGTTCTGATGCTTTTGTGAGACCACTGCAATAAAGCAGCACTGCAGCCTGGTGTGATTTTCCAGTTTCCAGCCTTATGAGCTCAAGCAGGATATTATGCCAGTATAATGGTATTGATTCCCACTGCTGTGCTGCTAATTGACATCATTGCTAAATTATACTAAGAGGGACTAGAGAGGACCATCTATTAAGTAATAACTTACCACGGTAACTTCATGAGAGCCAGTTTGGTGTAGTGGTTAAGAGCGGCAGGACTCTAATCTGGAGAGCCGGATTTGATTCCCCACTCCTCCACTTGAAGCCGGCTGGGTGACCTTGGGTCAGTCAGCTCTTCTAGAGCTCTCTCAGCCTGACCCACCTCACAGGGTGATTGTTGTGAGAATAATAGTAACATACTTTGTAAACTGTTCTGAGTGGGCATCAAGTTGTCCTGAAGGGTGGTATATAAATCGAATGTTAGTATATTATTATTATTATGGCAGGCCAGTTACTCTAACCTTCTGCCAAAGCTGTTAGACGCTTTCACCATACAGCTGCACCTAATCAGAAATCTAGGAATGCAAGGGAGAGACAATTCTCCTTTATATATTGCAAAATATTAAGGTTTATCAGCTTTCCAAAAGTTATATGCACAGAGCAGTGACATGCCATTTTTATAAACAGTTGTTTACTTTCACCAAAAGATACAGGACCAGGGTAAGGGAGCATTTGGAACAACTACACTCAGCTGGCAAATTTTTTTGGCACCAAAGAGCAAGCTATTTCAGAGCAATGCTATGTACCTAATATTTGCTAGTCATCTTCTATAATGGGATTGTGCCTCAGATAGCTGCACAGGATTGGACGTGTCTCATTTGGTCAAGTCTGTAAGCACAAGATGTACTGTAGCAAAGACAGCACAGGCCACTGCATATATATGAGTGCCAACTTACTTAATACTAGAGCATCCATTCTAATTTTGAACTTTTAATACCAGACAAAAAGGCTTCGCTGCCAATGCAACTGATAAAAAAGATCTACACAGTAATAATGACCAACAATTCTCCCTTTAAACCGTGAGTTTATTGCAGCATCTGTAAGCAGGTCCCATTTATTCCATGGGGCTTATTCCAGGAAAATGTCATTAGGATCGCAGGCTCAGGTATAATTTGTCAGTAAGCAAGCATCACACATTAAACAATTATAACATATGATGCACAAATATAAGGAAATAACATTTTTTTGAGGACACAAAGGGAACAAACCTAAGCAGGTCTGTTCAGAAGTATGACTCATGTTATGCTATTTATTTATATACTTCCTTATATTCCACTTTTCTCCCCAATGAAGGCCCAAAGTAGCTTACAACATTCTCCCATTCTCATTCTTATTCTCACAGTAATCCTATGAGGTATGGTACATTATTATTTATTTATTTGATTTCTAGCCTGCCCTCGAGCTCAGGGCAGGTTACAGCAGAATATATAAAATATAGGGGATAAATAGCACTTAAAACACAATAAAATCAGATTATCTGAAACATGTTCCAATTCCCAAGACAGGAGACCATTTCATTCTCCCCTACCAACCATACACAGGGGGGAAAGGGGGTGCCAAGTTGTTATAGTCATACTGTGACTTCACATGTGGGGGGGGCAGATGGCTATATAGCCCCCCTCCACGGGAGAAGGGTAAGGAGGCTTATTTGATGGCTATTAAGCTGAGAGCGGCTGATTGGCCCAAGGTCACCCAGCAAGCTTCCATGGCAGAATAGGGATTCGTTCCTGGGTCTCCCGGATCCTGGTCTGACACTCTCACCACTACACTATACTGGCACTCCATGAAGCTTATTCCCAGGAAAGCATCCTTAGGATTGCCAAACCCAACAGAATTGGTTCAGATTACAAACTCTGTGCAAATATAGAAATTGTCTCATTCTGTCCAGAGCTGGAGCCGGATGGGGGCTCCGATGCCAGTCCTGCAATCACTGCAAAGACAAGGCAGGAGGGTGGGGCTGCATCTTCTGGGCGAGGACATGGGGCTTACCTACACCTCCAGATACAAGGCTAATGATTGATATGGTTGCAAAACTGAGCTTCCTCAGGGCAGCAAAAGTGCGCTGCAAGAGAGCAATGCTGTGTCTTTAAGCTCCTCCCATCTTGATCACAGATTCCTCCCAATAGTGTGCCACCACTCCAAACTAAACAGGCTTGTCCTTTCAGCAGCTGTTTGGGGAGAACTGGTGAGCCTCTGAGCATGAGCAGAAGGCCCATGAGTGAGACTTGTTGGCACAGCTGAACTACAGAGGATATAAAAGAGAGAAAGCACACAGTATATAGGAAGTTGCCTTGCACTAGGCTTGCAGCTAAGTAAAAGAAAAGAAAGTACAGAAAGTTACTAATGTCTAACTACACAATGCTGGGATGGGCATTCTGTGCTTTGGGAAGGAGAAGGCTAGTTCATCCTTTCAGACCCTATATTCTCCATTCCCTTCTGAGCCACCAAAGCACCACACAGAGGGCTGCCGCACCCCCTCATATTCTCTTCCTCCATGGATAAACAGTCCCCGATCATGTAGGTGTACATCAGTCACCAAGTCAATTTTCTGTGGCCTTTGGCCACATTTGGAATTCTGACACCTTGTGGTGGGCACAGCTACAAAACGGCTGCCACAAAATGGCTGCTGCAGGAGGCAAAGCCAGCCACAAAATAGCAGCTTCAGCTTACCATCAGTCACACAGTAAAGATCCTTGTGCTGAGGAAGCAGCTTCTGCCGAAGCAATGTTTTTAGAAATCTGTACAGCCAATCAAATCTCCAGTGGCCAATCAGAAGCCATGCTTAGCAAAAGCCCCACCTGGCCACACTCACTTCTAAAAACACTTGGGGGGCACCAGGAAAGGAGTCAGTGGACACAATGGTGCCCATGAGGCACCATGTTGGAGACACCTGGGCTAAAACAACATACCATTATTTATCCCAAGTATGTCAGTTACACAAACATCTCAAAAGAGATGACTGAGCATATAAACCAGTTTGGTGTAGTGGTTAAGAACACAGGACTCTAGTCTGGAGAGCCGGGTTTGATTCCCCACTCCTCCACTTGAAGCCAGCTGGGTGACCTTGGGCTAGTCACAGTTCTCTGGAGCTCTCTCAGCCCCACCCACCTCACAGGGTGTTTTGTTGTGGGGATAATAATGGCATACTTTGTAGACTGCTCTGAGTGGGTGTTAAGTTGTCCTGAAGGGTGGTATATAAATCGAATGTTGTTGTTGTTGTTGTTATTTGCCCAGTGTCTTCTCCTTCCTGCTTTTACCTGGGCTGGATTTAAAGAAGCAACTCATGGGCCAGTTTGATATAAAAAAGCCTATGCAGTCCGCAAGACAGCCTGCATAGTGAGGTAGGGAAGGGTCCCACACTTCTGTCATTCCACAGACTTTGCAAAACAGTAACATTTAAGGGGCCATTTTAAAACAGAGATTAGAACAGTAGTAGAATGGCCAGCCCAGGAGGGCACATTTACAATGGAACAGGATTGTAGTCCACTGCAATTGTTATGGTAGGTATCACCTACTTTTACTGCATTCTCTTCATACCTTGCCTTAGCTAGTTCATTGTTCGCATTATAATCCTAGTCCTATTGCTTTGTTCATTGGTTTTCTTGTGCTATCTAATTGCACTATTTATATCCTGTAATCCACTTTGAGTCTCAGTGAGAAAAGTAGATGAATGAATGAATGAATGAATGAATGAATGAATGAATGAATGAATGAATGAATGAATGAATGAATGCTGTTTTCCCCATGCCTGGTGGTCATCTTACATCAACATACAAGTTATAGGTATGGACAATAATAAAAACGTTTTTATATATAATGTTTCACTGATGACGTTCAGTGTCATCTTCCTTTTGAGTAAATATAGTAACTAACCCACAGCTCTGTTTGAACTGTGATGTCTCCAGGGATCTCCTGAATAGTCACAGATCCTTTTCATTTCAACATAGATGGAAGTGGTTGTGTATACTATATCCCTATATTAACTTGTTGAACTGGGTTCTACTCAGCTGTTATTTTGATATATTAAATCTTCATTTTAACAAAACAACAAAACATTTGGCGTACCCTACCTAAAATGAGTATCCAGTTTCCTGGGGGTAAAGTGTACATGACTGAGGAAGGCAACAGCAAACCACCCCGTAACAAAAAGTCTGTCAAGAAAACGTCATGATGCGACGTCCCCCCATGGGGCAGTAATGACTCAGGGCCAAGCTACAAGTGACAAATGACCCTTGAACAGCAAGTGGATTGAGTAGAGGGCAAGTGAACAGGGAGAAATACACTTGCTGTTCAAGTGTCATTCATCACTTGTAGCTTGGCCCTCAGTGCTTGCCGAGTCCTTTACCTTTACCTTTACCTTTACCTTTACCTTTACCTTTACCTTTACCTTTACCTTTACCTTTACCTTTACCCAGGGCTTTTTTTCAGTGGGAACACGGTGGAATGGAGTTCCAGCACCTCTTAAAAATGGTCACATGGTCGGTGGCTCCGCCCCCTGATCTCCAGACAGAGGGGAGTTTAGATTGCCCTCCCTGCCACCTCTGTTTGGAGATCAGGGGCTGGGGCCACCGGCCATGTGACCATTTTCGCAGAGTGCAATTTAAACTTTAACCCCCCCCCCCTGTTCCAGCTGACCCAAAGTGACGTCATTGTGTGGTCTTGCCTTCCACCACTGAGTTCCACCACCTCTTTTCCCGAAAAAACCCTGCCTTTACCATGCCTCTGAGATAAATATACATTTTTTCTTGTCACTTGAAATCTTATTGTTTGTGGACAGATTTTCATTCTTTTGCCTCATTTCTGTCGGGATACAAAGACGTCATTGAGATGAAACTTATGTTCAGATTAAATGAAATCTCAACAGCATGTAGCCATGAATAATTCTAGATTTTTGTTTAAATCACTAAATCACTCTGGGTGAAAAAGCTTGGAAACAGCAACCCTTTCTCTGTGTGATAACATACTGCACCAATCTGTTAATTTTTTGTTCTTTATAGGTACAAGATTACTGGATCTGATCCACCTTTGAAACATCTTTGTTCCCAATTATGAAGCAGACGTGGTTGTCTAGATGGTTTTATAATTGTTTTATTCTATATCACAATGTTCAATATATCTTTTCTGAGCTGCCTGAGAGTCCTATAAATAGAGGGATATGAATTTAATAAATAAATAAAATATAAATATCTTTGTCTCTACACCACTACACCAAGCTGGCTACAGTATCCTAAATGTGAGCATGCAAGAAAAACTGCTTGTTCTGAAGTTTGATTAGTAGGATACTACCTAGGTTTTGACTTGGATCGAAAGCATGATCTCTGTTGTGCTTGAAAAGATCTTACATCAGTGGATACCTTGTTCATTTCAACATTGGGGGTAGCTCTGGATATGCAATTTAAGGTGTGTATGGAGCTGTTTCTGCTTTTTAAATGAATGAGGGCTCCTTAATTGTGCAGAAAGTCTGTTCAAATCTCATCCTGGATGTCTCATTTAGCCTTGATTTTGTTGGGGGGTGGGTGGAAATAAGTTTTTTAAAAGAAGTTTCCACTGCGTTACATCACTTTCATGAAGACTGTAAAATATTAATATTTCCCTTGAAGAAATCTCAGTTTTTAAAAAAGATTTGAAAGTTGAGATATCTGAGTGTGCTAAAATTCTTGCGAGGTCAAATTTCTCAATGTTGCTGCTGTTAGTTTCTTCTTGTTCATTCAAGTTTTGCTGATTTCAAATAGAGACAACCCTGTAACATCCTTAAGACACAAGCAGACATGATGACGGCCACGGATTTATGTCTGTTTGTAAAAGAAGACAGTGTTCACAGTCATGTGGGAAGGAAATTTACAGTACAATCCTAAGCAGAGTTACACTGTGCTGAACCGATTGACTTTAATGGAGTTAGAAGGTGTTACTCAGGTAAGGATAGCACTGTTAATTCTTCAACTACCGCTTGGTTTTGCAAAACTGAGCTCCCTGTGCTATATTTAAGGGTAGAATGCAGTTTTTAAAGGATATGTCTTTTTTATTTTAAAATAATAATAACCACAAAGGAACTCTGGTTTCAATTATGAAAACTGAGTGAGTATTGAGTGAGAGGTTAAAACTCCTTTCTCCTCCCTCTGGCCACAATTTGAATCAGAGCTGTGAGTGCATGTGAAGGGAATGACATGCAGTCTGATTGTGCCCTTAGTTTCAGATGCCTGGCAACTGGCAGTGCCGGATCTAGGGTTGCCCACGCCCGGGGCAACCCTTGGCCAGCCACTTTGCACGCGCACATAGTGTGCGTGCATGTTCCCTGCACTGCATGATGATGTCACTTCGGTGATGTCATCACGCAGGGTGGGAGGCAGTGTGCGGGGCTGGGAACCCACCCGCGCCATTCGCCTCCCCTGCAGGGCAGGCAAAAGCAGCGCGGGGGGCTGCGAGGCTGCCTGCACCATTCGCCTGCCCTGCAGGACAGGGGGCGGCTGGCTTGCCGTGCACTCCCTGCCCTGCAGGGTAGGCAAAAGGCAGCGCAGCCCCCCGCGCCATTCGCCTGTCCTGCAAGACAGGGGGTGGCCGGCCGCCCCCTGTCCTGTGGGGCAAGCGAATGGCGCGGGCGGCCCCACAGCCCCCCGCACTGCCTTTTGCCTGCCCTGCAGGACAGGGTGTGTGTGGCAAGCCGGGCCGCCCCGTCCTGCGGGGCAGGCGAAAGGCAGGGCGGGGGCTGCGAGGCTGCCCGCACTGCTGCCTGCGCCCTCTGGCAGCTGGCAGCTACTCCTGGCGGCCTTTCCCTGGTGGCACCAGGGGCAGACTACCCCCTTGCCCCCCCTCAATCTGGCCCTGGCAACTGGTGGGAGGTTTGGGGTCAAGAATATGGGGGTGGAACTGTGACATCATGTGTACTAGGACATAATTTCCAGGGGAAACTCAAGAGTGTTGTGGGATAGCTCTAGGAATCTCTGGAAACTTTATGGTTTTACAATAGAGTTTCTGGCAATTCATAGAGCTACATTATGTTATTTCTATGTTTCATCCATAAGTGATAAAGCAGCACATACGACACTGACTAAAAAAAAAATTCCAGGAGCAGCAGCCAGCAGGAGGCCTTCTGTCATAGCAGGATGCCTGGCTGCCTAAGGTTCATTGCTTTCCACTTTCCTACAGCACAACTCCAAAGGTGCTTCTCTGCCTAATGTTCATTTATTTTGTCTTTACTTACATTTGAAGCAGGTTCTGTCAATAAGCTGCCTGGAACATTCTTCCCTCCACATCTGGCCAGGATTTTTAATCAAACGTACAGTCTCACAATGAATGTGGATGCACTTCAGTAAAAATAATTTATGTAGACCATCAATTAGCACAATGCTTTATAGAATGTAAGAAGTCAGGTCTCTGCTCAGAGGGTCTTACAATCTAACACTGGACATTAAGGAGACAAGGAAAGGGGTGGAGACAAGAGTTGGCATTACTGGGGAGATTAATATTTGTTCATTATAGTTAGAGGTTCTTACATTTAGTTTTAGTAGAGAATTTGTGCTGAAAAAGGCTTTAAAATTAGATTATTAAGTCCTGCATAATATGATACCATGCATAGCTCAGTGTGTTTGTGTGTGTGTGCATGCGCACACACACACACATGTTGTGTATGTTCTGTATATATGCTCTGTATGTTGTGTATATGCTTGTCATGTATGCCTATCTGTAGTACATGCCATGTGTATGTTATATGCCACTTATTAATCCTCTGACACTTTGAAGAGTTCTGATTACCTCTCCTTGCCTACTCTTGGGAAATTAAGTGTGTTATCTCTACTTTGAACATAAACACTCTCCCAAAAAAGCAAAATACTTTCTCTTCGAAAGCAATCAGCCTTAAGACCGGCTGCACCTAACACAAACGAGGCTTCTCCTGGGAACAGGGATGATTTCATGCTTACTCTGTAGATGTAGTCTAAACTGTGATATTTTTTGTCTCTGGCATTCGCACCAGAATTCCAGCAGACTTCTAACCTGAGGGTGGGACATTACACTATATAACCATGCTTTTTCTTAACACGTCACTTCTGCCAATTCCACTGTCTGAGCACCTTGAACCTGATAGATCTCTAATAAAAGTTACTTCAACCAATTCACCTGTGTGATTGCTGTGGAGAACTTGGGGGTTTACTTGCCAAGGACTGACAATGCTTTTCTTTCTTCCTTTGAATATTTCTTGTACAAAAATTATGCTGCGCTTTTAATCGAGCTTTCCTTTTATCAAACATTCTTCTCAGAGTAATATACTTAGGAAGAACTCCACAGTAAACTGAAAACCCATTAGTATTTAATAGCTGCTCAGATGTTTTTGTTCAGATATTTACTCCATTTTGTCTGCTTTTTGCGGGGGTTTTTGGTGTGACAATGAATTAAATTATCCATTATTTTAATGCTTTTTTAAAAAGACAATAAGCAAAGACATGCAAAATATAATGTCTCAAATTAGATTAAACCATATACTCTCTTAAGCTAGAGATTTTAGGAAATGTAAGTGATTTTGATACAGCCCAACTGTATAATTAGGTAAGGCTATTAGAGTTTTTGTGTTGTTATATTTCATCTGACTGGCCTACTACAGTCACTGTTAATAAATCACCAGTATTGAAGATCACCTTTTACTAGGGCTGCCAGGTCCCCCAGTGGGGGCTAGGGATCCCTCTCTCCCAGCCTCTGCCCTTCACCCCCACTTACCTGGCCGGTGGCGGCGAAAGGCCCTGGGAATGGGCACAAGAGGCAAAAATATTCTGGGCCAGTGTGCAGCAGATGCACTTCTGTTGGGTGCAATGATGTCACAGGGGTCCAAATGGGCTCCTCTGAAGTGCAGCAGCATGCCTACTGCTAGATGTGATGATGTCACTTCAGAAAGTGATGTCATTGCATCTGCCTGGGAGCACTCTTATGCAAAGGGTGCATGCAAGGGCATCAATGAGGTGTCAGGTTCTCCCCCACACACACACACCGGGAGGGTAAGGGGACCAGGCAACCCTATCTTTTACCCGTGTTTCTATTGTTTGCACCAGGTTTTATATTTTCCTTTTAATAGAAAAGCAGTGCAGATTCATCAGAGGAAGTAAAAGAATTCCACCTAACAACCCAAGCAGCCATTCATCAGGTGTCCAGGAAAACATGGGGAGGCTGTCCGTCCCCTCAGCCCCCTTCCAGAGACAAACCACAGCTTGATGATGTGAAGCTGAAGCAATGACCTGGAGCCCTGTCAGCATTGTGGCACCATGCTGTGAAAAGAGGGGAGGAAGAGGAGGAAAAGCAGCCCCCCTCATTGCCCCCCACCTCACCCCAGCACTACAACCTGGCTCCCAGCTAAGTTTGTGAAGCCCATTTCTTATATTTTTGTAGTTCAAGCACATTGAAAGCTACTGTGGCATAGCAGTTACAGTGCTGGAGCAGGGCAGCCCAAATTCAAACCCCCTGTTTGCCATGAAGCTCAACGGGCCAATCACTTCCTCTCAACCTAGCCTACTTCATAGCTTGTTGCAAGGATACTATGGAGGAGGGATGAACCACGTAAGTCTCCTTGGGCTCCTTGGAGAAAAGGCCGGTCACAAATGTAATAGATAGATGACAGCTCTAGAGATTTTTAAAGTCTGCCCGGGGGAGGGGACCACTACTAATATTTAGTCTATTACTGTTTTTACTAGTATTATGTCTAAGCATGCTTAGTCTCAGGGCCAAGCTACGTGATCAAGTGGAGCGCAAGTGGAGGAAAACACATGAGTCTGTTCACATGCCGTTCAAGTGTTATTCGTCACTTGTAGCTTGGCTTTCATACATCTTCATTCCTGCATACTTATTTCCCCTCCCCCCACAGCCAGAATATACTGTAGTCTGACTGTAATGAGTAATGACTTACTATTTCCCTCCTTCCTATATCTGCTTCTGATCTCTGCAGATATCTCTCTTCCTGCTCACTTCTCAATGATACAGTTTTTTAAATTACAGCTGTTTTAAATATACACCTCAAAATCAGAGCATGCCATTCCATCCAAATATCTTATAAGAAATTCAGGAGATTGATCTAGAAACCAGCAATCTATGTCTTTTCCCCTCAGGAAGCAGAATGCATAACTTAAGACTGGAGTTACACATTCAATGTAGATTCAGGTCTTGATTGAACAACTCGTAGTTGTAGAGAGGGTGGGAGGGATCTGAAGCAGAGAGGGTTTGGGGGGGCATTTTTAACCCATCCCTTCCTTCCACTTTCTCCTGAAGTTGTCCCCCCATCCCCTGTTGGCATTGTATTGAAATCGATGGGCTTAGACTGGAGTAACTCTGCATAGGACTGCAGTGGAAAAGAAGTAGGAAACGGAATCATTAAGTGCCCTCAACTACCCACCCCTTTTACAACTTAAATTGTATTCTGCCCACCCCCTGCAAACCCATTTGACCGAGTTATCTGCCAAATGTGAGTTCCAGCCTTAAGTCACATCGATTCAGGATCACACATGTGCTAGGCGAGCTTGTTCCTTTTCTTCTGAGTAGCAATCCCCTTCTCCAAGTTGATGTTACTGCGTAGAAGTGTCTAAAAAGTTTTGATAAAAAGACGTGGTCTTTTCAAGTGGAATTCAATAACACCAGATGGCCACTAGTTTAGCTAGTTTTAGAACAAATTAGACAAATTCATGAAGGTTAGATCAGTGAATTATCTATGATGACTATGTAGAACCTCAGAAGTAGTAACCCTCTGAATACCAGTGTGTGTGTTAGGTGTGGGCGGAGAGAACAGGGGAAGACTTGGACTTGTGAGCTACTTGTAGGCAGGGCTTTTTTTCTGGGAAAAGAGGTGGTGGAACTCAGTGGGTTGCCCTCGGAGAAAATGGTCACATGGCTGGTGGCCCCGCCCCCTGATCTCCAGACAGAGGGGAGTTTAGATTTCCCTCCATGCCGTGGCACGGAGGGCAAGCTAAACTCCCCTCTGTCCAGAGATCAGGGGGCGGGGCCACCAGCCATGTGACCATTTCCAAGAGGTTCCAGAACTCCGTTCCACCACGTTCCAGCTGAAAAAAAGCCCTGCTCGTAGGTCTTCTGAGGGCATCTGGTTGTCCACTTTGTGAAACAGAATGTTAGACTAGATGGATCATCATCTGACACATCACAGATGCTCTTATGTTTCTCCACTCTCTCACTCACTTCCTTAACTTGCAAAATCTAATGCTCATCTGATGCTCTGATGGTGGATTGGGCCCTCCCCACCACAAATACTCCCCATTCAGATCATTTTCTACTACAAAGAGGCTCTGGAGATGATTTAGGCTGGTTAGTTGTGTTGCTATTTTTATGTATATGTGCATTTTTAAATTGTGTGGTAATTTTGTATGTTTTTATGGTTTCTAATTTATAATAATAATTTTACTTATTTTTACTATATGTTTCTGTAATCCGCCCTGAGCCCGCTTGAAATGTGGGGAGGGCAGAATATAAATTGAAAATAAATAAATAAAAAAATTAAAAAATCATTGTTTCTGGCCCATGGCTTTGATGCCTCTACAGCGAGCACAAACTTGATCAGGGTAGGGTTGCCAGCTGAGTACTGGCAACCAGTGGCTGTTTTGTTGACTAGAACATTCTTTGCCGGTTTTGTGCCAGAAATGATGGTGTGACATTGCTGCAATGTCAATTTCTTCACCATTTCCCTCCCACTTCTGTACCAGGAAGCAGCATGAAACCGCGGTGGAGGGTCAGACCTTGAACAGGGTCAGTACTGAAGGTCTGTCAACTGTATATGTTAATAAAAATTTCTATCAAGATTTTAAACATGTCATTATTTTGGCTGTTCATATGAGTATTTTAAAAACAATTTTTTATTGGCCTGTTCATCTCTAATTTCTGTTGCCCACCCCTATATTTCATCTGATATAAATTATCTGTGCTGCACTGCAGAAGAGATTGCAGATGGCAGGCTGTTTGACAAGTCAATTCCCTTCTTGCCATGTTTTCTCGATTTGCTTAATCTATTTCTAGCTATCTGCTCTGTTTGTTTATTCAGGTGCCACTGGTTACCTTTAAAGCACAGCTTATGGCTGCAATCCCAGTACTGCTCAGAAGGAAATGAAAAATATTTCCTTAGAGAAGGTTATTGAAAGAGCCACTAGTAGTGTTATGTTGAGATTTAGATACCTAAATTAAATAGGTGCCACATTCTATCATTGTTTTTCTAAGGGATACACAGCATTTACAATTTAGGGATAATTAAGACACATTGCAATTATTCTCTGTATAGTGTTGCGCACACAGCCTGTTAACATAGACATAACGGAGGACAATATAGATCTCAGAGGACCAAAATTTGGAAGATTGTACTCTGCCATTTCTATTACTTTGACCTTTCTAGTAGGATTTCTCAAAGCTTCTATGCCAAATTACTTTCCCTTTATACTGGGTCTGTTCCTGTAGATCTTTGTTTTACTTAGGGCCATTTGGAATTTCGCTTCTCTCTCCTAAAGTGCTGAAGAGATTTCTCTTTCTCTTTCTTTTCCTTAATACCCTAGCACAGTCAATTTGGCCAGTTGTGTGCTTTCTCTCTGAAGCCAAGTCATTTCTCTGGATGGAAGTAATGGTGTTGTGAGAACAGCACAAGAATTGCAATTTTGGTGCTTCACTATAAAATATTTATTAAGCAAAGAAACTATCTACTGGATCCAGACAAAACTGAGAAAGCTTAAAGGGAGGAAAAAAACCAAACATTTATCTATGTTCAGCTTTAACTGTGCCTAGTGCACTCATGCAGAATATTGCAGCAAACTGGCTGAAATCGAAGGCTGTATGTCTCTGTTGGACTCACAATGTTGCAACTGCTGAAATGCCTCAGAAGTATGTAGAGAAGGATATGCAAATGCAACTTAAAGGAAAAGTTTATATCATTAAAGGAAGATACAGTGGACTCCCAGCCCTGAAGTCTGGTCAGGGACAAGTTCATGAGCCACTATGACAACAGCCTGGAGGACAGAGTGGTGTTATGTAGAGTTGCCCACTATTGGAAGGTGCAGATCTGGCAAAGGGTGGGCCCTGCTCAAGGCCCACTTAACGAGGGGTGAGGTAAATGGGGTTGAGGGTGAATCTCATGTGCTTAGGAATAGCTGGGGGGTGTCAAAGGACAATGACAAACGAAAACAGTTATTTAAGGGGCACAGTTCTTTCTGGCTGAAGAAATATCAAGCAGGGAAGGTATCCAAAGATAGCTGCAGTGTTTAGGGAAGCTGCTTCTGAGGCTGAAAATTAAAATTAAAATGGGCTGGAAGTAGAGGTGCCATTCCTCCACCCAGGGCAGGGGATCCTCTGTTCCCACCCTTCCCCCCTGACCCACTTACTTGGCTGGTGGGAGGGTGACGTGCTCCCTGGGGCGCCCCCTGGGTGGCCCGGTGCACCCCCGGCTGGCACAGTGCACTCCCATGCCCACAGAGACCCGATTTGGGCCAAAACATGCCCTGCAACGGGCCTGTTTCCTGCCAAATTGTGCCCTGCAGTGGGCCAATCCAGCCCACAGGAGTGCTCCCAGCTGCACTTTGACCCTGCACAATAACGTCACTTCCTGGAAGTGATGTCATCATGCAAGCCAGAACCGTGCGCACAAAACCAGGACCCAGGGGCGCAGTAAGGTAGATGCCAGGCTTCCAGGCTCCCGTCAGGGGAGTCAAGAGACCTGGCAAACCTAGCTGAAAGCCTGGTACTACAGAAGACTTTGCATCACAAGGCCATCACAAGCTTTCATAACCTCTTCAGGGAGACCCAGAGAATGCACATGTACAGGCAGCTGTTGATTTTGCCCATGTACAAGGTGAAACAAGCAGAAGGTCCAGTTCAGATGAGCGAAACTGCCATGGTGGAACGTAGGGAGAGAGTCTGTCCCATAGATTGATGAACTAATACTGTGAAGGGCTTTGTATATGATAGCCAATACTTTGAATTCATCCCGCTAACTGGTAGGTAGCCAAAGGAGTGATTGCAGAATGGGAGTAATATTCATGCTCCTCCTAGCTTTCAATAATAGCAGAGTGGCATCTGGATGTTAGAACAGCTGATTCCCTTGCTACTTTATTCAGTAAAGTGACAAACACCTTTTTAGTCTGGGTAACTTTTTCAGGAAGGCAGCAAACTCAAAGTGGGAGTAAGTGAGAGTGCCTTCTTTAGCTAAGTGTTCTCCAATAGCATTTCTTAGCATTTTTCCTTGTGATTCTTCTACATCTTTTCATAGAAATCTCACCATTTTCTGTGTCCCAAAATTATAATACTCACCTCTCTCTCACAACTCATATCCTTTCCTATAACTCTAGCCATACATCTACATCCTCCAAGCCATCAAAAACATGCTTCCCAAGTCATTTGCTTGCATTTTGTCAGTTAATACATATGGCACAAAGTTATCCTTGATTTCTGATTCTCCATCATTCATAGCATAGATGTCATACCAATCTTTACCACCGAAGGCATGCATCATGTTTTAGGCTGCAGTCCTAAGAACACTTGCCTGAGAGATTCTTATCCTCTGTACAGACAATTATTTTGGCGGGAATGCATGGGTAGAAGCCAGATGATGTGAAAACTAGCCCTGCTCTTAAAAAATAATGAGCGATCGCATCTCTTCCTTGCTTCTCTTCCTTTTATTGTTATGGGATAAGCCAGTGGGGGCAAGTACTTACTCTCAATGATGGCCCTCTGGGTGTTAGAGGACACTGCTTTGCAGGCCAATAACATTGGAAGAAACCAACCTACTGTTGTTTGCTATGAATAGCTTTTCCGTTCTCCATTTCAGAAGGGCAAGGTTGTGACCAAAGGAAGAACAATCATTCAAAAACTTCAATCCCTGCAACTTTAATTTTTTTGTCCTTCTCTTATTATCACATTGCTCACTTCATCTCTGATTAAAACTCAGCAGCTACGAGTTTTCACCTTCCCCACAGCGCTTTGTCAGCTACTAGCTGCTAATGGCATCTGCACACATTTTAAGTATCAAACAAATCTATTTAAGATCACTCATATTACAGGAAGTATTTATAGGCCCTGGGTCTCTGCTTCAAATGAATTCCTAATACCTTCTAAGCTGAATACCATTTCCACAGATGTAAGTAGTCCTAATTAACAAAGCCCCCCCCCCACTTCTCCGGCCAGCTAATTCATTGAATACGGTCAGGAGAATATTCACTGCGGGAGTTCAGCTAATTGGTCTACCTAGAAAAGAAGAGAAATACCTAGCTTATAAAAGATATCAATGATGTTGTAATGCTAAAGGGAAATTTCCTTACATTCACTAATCTCTAATCTGCATTGATTTGCCAGTAGAAGAAAAAATTCTTTTTTTTCCTCAGTGGTTTTCATTAACTAAGTTTTTTGGAATTCTTTATGAAATATAAATGCTATTCTGTCACAACAGGTTCCAGTTGTCTGTGATGGTGGACGGGGGCATACAATTTTGCTACCATGTTGCCAAATGGCCCTGATGATTAATTCACAAAGGGGGTAGTGAGAGAAGACACAGCAGACCATCTTGCCAGGATACAGGATTTCTGATCACTGTGATGTTGGGGAAATGATGCCTATTTTTTAACAAAATCATTTTGACCAGTGGTCATTTGGGCAGTCACGCTGAGCAGTTGCTTACATAATAATGTTTAAAGTGGGTGTTAGCAGAAAATACACTTCTACCTTCTGTGTCAAAGCACTAATTGAATCTAATTTAATCTTTGCCCTATCAAGAAAGTTTAAAACACTATTTAGTAAAAAAGTTATCCAAATGATAAATGAGCTGGAAAAAGAAGCTCATCCTCTCACAAACGAATTGGAAAGAGATGGGTCCTCCCTCTTCTAATGTTTAATAAAATGTACTAATGTTATAAACATAACAGCATTCTTCCATGTCTTTATCCTGCACCTCTTCCAAAGGAGCTCAAGACAGCCTGTATGCTTCTCCCCATTCTATCTCCATTTTATCCTCATAATAATCCTGTGTGGTAGAAAGTGATAACTTATGTTCATCCAGTAAGCTTCATGGCAGAGTGGAGATTTGAACCTGGCTCCTCCTCGTCCTGGGCTCTAACTACTAAATAACACAGGCTCCACTGCCATTGACAGCCAATAGTGTAGAGGAGGAAGAGGGAAATGCAGAATGCCGTGATGTCACAGTATGAGACAAACAGTGATAGCCTAAGCAGAGTTACTCCATTCTAAGCCCTTTGAAATCAATGGGCTGAGACTGGAGTAACTCTGACTAGGATTTCACTGAAATTCTACTAAATGTAGCAGAGAGGGAAAGAGGGTGAGTAGATGTGAAGTAGCCACAAGTTTACCGTTGCATTTCATTTGGCCCTTTGGGTCAAAGCAAAGGAAAGATGGATTCAAGCCAACTGAAGGACTGGGGAGAGGGGAAAGAGGAAGGGTAACAGTGTGGGATGATGTCAAAAAGGTCCCCCCTCCAATTATGCAAAAAATGGTGCAATATAAAAGGATCCATTCCTGACAATGTGATTTGCACTATTTTGGATTTTTGCCCCCTTTCTGGCATGACATTTATCAATTACAGCTACCACCATCCCATACATTACTTCAGTAATCCTGTTATAGGAGCCAAAGAAGACTTTGAGCGACTTATGGTTTTGCGGGGAGATGCATATGTCTTTTTCAAGCTGTCTTCTGTGCTCATTCTTGGATGGAGGTGTAAAGGCCAACATAATGGCACTTTGAGCTTGATGACGCAAAGTTAAAACCCAGGGCATACCACACAGAAATGATGGCTATCATTCACAAAATGTAAATTGCACCTTAGAGGTGCATAGTTTCTCATGCATTCTTTGTTAGAAGGTCAGACCCCCTTGAACCATACCTAGTAAAACTGTATTAAGGTACCTATGGAGTGGGGAAAAGATCAAACTGGAGCCCTCAGACTCTGGACTAAATATTAGCAACTGTACATCCGTCTTTTACTGGAAGGCAAAAGTGCTCCTCTGCTAATTAGTCACTTTTGCTACATCGCTGTAACCTGCCCTCCTCCTGTTTTTTTACCTCCACTATCTGCTTGAAAAGGACATTTAAGAGATTACGGGAAATTAAAAACTAATGAAGCCTGCAGTCCACTTGAAAATCATCAGCTGTACCCCCCTACACTGATGTGTTTTCCAGTGCCTATTAAAATGCAGTCCCTCCAAAATGTTGTCATTATCTACATATATACAGTAAGTTTTATATGAAATCCTACACACAACTAATATTTAACAAATCAAGAAACTTGGAAATTAGTCACCTTGCAATGCAGTTCATTCATTCTCAGTCTCCTTCCTTCATTCTAATTAATTTGCAGAGGGTAACATATTATTAGTGCAAGCTTTAATAATGAATCAAATAAGTTAATGAATTGTATATTAATGTTTAGAGTTGTCTAGTATACATTAGCCAACGGATCCAATATCTAACTCTTATGCTAATATCTGAAACATGTCATAATAGACATTGCTAAATCATATATAAAATATTCTTGAATATAGCACATGGAATAAATGGTTATCTTTATTTGTAAAAAGAAAAGGAACTTGCTAGGAACAAATTTCTGAAACTACTGCTTTATTCAAGGGCAAAACTTTATACAATTGTAAAAGTGTGATACACAAGAAACCACTTCGTAAAACACTGTTGTATATAGAAAATATTGGTGCAGTTATATTTTACAGAAATCTGTCTAATATATCTACATCAGTATTATTGGAGGCACAGAGAATAAGTTGAGGTCATAAATAAATGATTATTTTAGTGGTGTTTACTTCTATTAAATATGCCTTAGGGCAGCTCTGCCCCTTAGACAAGAGGTATTAAGTGTTCCTACATCTCAGATATATAAATTAGGCTTCCTAACTCACACAGCTCAAATTGATTGCTTCTTTGCTGAGCTCTCATTTGGCAAGGAGTCAAACAGGGGACCTCAGAATAAGAAGGGAGCTTGAGATTAAAAGGTGCATCAGGTGGGACATAACAATTAACACTGTGCTACAATAGTTTTGGGGTGGTGGAAAGGTATGGTGTAGCCTGATCTTGTCGGTTCTTGGAAGCTAAGCAGGGTTGGTATTTGGATAGGAGATTACCAAGGAAGACTGGGGTTGCTCTGCCAAGGAAGGCAATGGCAAACCACCTTTGCTCCTCACTTGCCTTGAAAGCTCCTTGCTGGGGTTGCCGTAAGTCAGTTGTGACTTAATAGCATGCATGTATGTGTGCACATACACAATAGTCTTAAACAATATGGGCTGCTGCCAGTGAGGTATAGTGATATGACTAGGCCATGGAGAACCAGGTTCGAATCCCTACTCAGGCATGAAACTCCCTGTGTGAGCCTAGGGCAGTCACTCTCTCTCAGAAGGGTAGTTGTAAGGATACAATGGGAGGAAAACCATGTGTGCATCCCTGAGTTTCTTAGAAAAAGGGCAGGAAAAAATGGGCAGAGTTAAATGGAGCAGTGGGATACTAACTGTGCAATCCTATGGAGAGTTTTTCCAGTTTAAGCTCATTGAAGTAAGTGCTTTGGAATAGGTAGCTTTGCATACAATTGGAATGTGTGTCTTCTGTGAGGACACAGAATATTTTCCAATAGTTGTAAGTTACCAGTTATGACATAAGCCCCACTCCCACACTGTGAGGCAGATTTTCCCTCCAAAACAGTCAAGATTGCTTGCTGTGCCTGGACAGTCTCTGGTAACATGTTGCTGTGTAAACGTTAAAGCTCTTTTTGTACCACACTTTAAAAAACATATATTTATGGCTTATATCCCAACCTAAAATGCTTGGTAGGGGAGAAACAGAAACTCATGTCTTCTTTAATTGACATGGCACTAGAGGCTGAGTAAAGTTCAAAAGGAAACAGCAAGTTTATTAAACAGGCAGGGTTGATATATAGGTAGGCAGGGTAAGAAAAGTGGAGGTAAATTTTGGTTGCAGAACTGCATACATGACAAGCATTAGGCACAATAAACTTCTTAAAGTTACAGAGCTTAAAAGTGAGAGGTTGGTAGTTTCAGACTTAGGTTACTTTAACAAGGTTTCTTCAGAGATTTCACTTTAAAGCTTAGGTGTTCTGATTTCAATACAGCACTCTTTTCCCTTTACATCAGACCTAGGGTCCTCTTCAGAGCCAACACCCCCCCTTTTATGGGCAGGAATTACTCTTCTCCAAAAGATATAACCCTAATCACTCAGCTGAAGGGGAGTCTCCTTTCACTACCCACTTCCTCTGCCAACAACACACCTCCAGTTCTAATTTGTCTGCCTAAATCAGTGCCAACTTTCACACTCAAGTACTTTAACTACAATCTTCCAGAAACCTAAAGCTGTCCCAGTTAGGGCAAATTTTACCTTTTTTCCCACTCAGAGGATTATTAGTCTGACACTCCTTGTCAGACCACAACTCCTTCCACAATTCTGTCAGCACCAATTGTTACCTTCTCACTGGCCAGTCACAGAGAGGGAGGGGCAGCCTGTCAATCATTTCCCCCTCAGGCAGTTTATTAACCCTTTCCCTTCCACTCACTGAGTGCTGCACTTAGTAAACCTTTCATTTAAAAGCCCATTCCATCACACCAGTCCCCCAAATTGGAGGTGCATATAGTATCTGCGGCAATACTTTGGTCCTATAGATTTCTAGCAGTGGAGGTACCAAATACCCTCCCCTTGTTCTGTAGAATCTAAAGATACCAAGTATAGCCTTCTTGAATTTCCTCTTTGTTTGCTTGATATGCACTGACCAGGAACCAGAGCTATGAAAAATTACTCCAAGATATCTAAAAAAGGACACTTGTTCTATCTTGAGTTCTCTGGTGTTTTACATGCCTTTAAAAAAATAATTGCTGCTTCAGTGAAAGTTAAATAATGGTGCCAGTTGTATCAGCAGCATCCACAACATGCTACGGGCACTTCATTAACTTGTTGGGGAGCATCAGCAAGTTGTCTGTAACTTACACAGACCAGGCTACGACTCTGTAGAATAATAGAAAATGTGTTGGGCATTAAGAAAATGGAAGACTTGAGAAGGGAAAGAAAATTGTGCGACATTTTAGTACAGTGAATTTTCTGCCTCTTCTCAAGCAAGAAAATAGATCATGATGTGTTGTCTGTGGAGTTGTTTTGTGTATACTTTTAGTTTTATGGTTCTGAGGAAGCCTAACAAGTTAAAACAAATCCGACACTTGAAGGGTGGTGTTTTCTTCCTCTTAATCTTCTTTATTTCTAAAATGTTTTGGTATTACTTTCACATCAGTTGAGTTTTGCATTGATAAACTCAAAGTAATATCAGTTTTAATGACAGTTAACAATCTGCAATGCTATATTTAGTTGATGTTTACATTTTAAAGATGTTTAAAGAGTATGGTGTGACTTCTAAAAAAAAAAATACTTTTGTACATTTTTTACCCTAACTTCTGTGTATAGTATCCAACTATATAGAGTAATTTTCCTGAAATATTTTTCCTGTATACCCTTTCTTAAAGTCAAGATTTGCCCCAGGAATGTCTTGGTTCCCATCTTAAATCTATTAGAATGCGATACTAAGAACAGTTTCCTGGAAGTAAGCCCTACCAAATAAAATGGGTTTTACTTCTTCATAGACCTGCTTAGGATACACCACTTTTATATTCATTTATATATTTTTATATTTACTTCGTAAATATATATTTACCTTCTTCCCCAATGGGGATCTAAAGTGGCTCCTTTTCTCTATTTTATCCTTGCAAAAACTCTGTGAAGTAAGTTAGGCCAAGAGACAGTGACTGGCTCAAAGTCATCCACCAAGTTTCCATGGCAAAAGGGGGATTTGAATCTTAAGTCTCCCAGATTCTACTCTGATAGTCTAAGCATTAGACTATACTACATAGCATGAGACTGCTCCTATTCTTCTGGAATTCACATGCAAGACTGAAAAATGGGAATGCTGGTAAATAAAGGAAAACTAGACATCAGAATGCAAGACCTTTAATAATAATAATAATCTTGTGCTTATAAACCATTCTTCAGGACAACTTCACATCACGCTCAGAGCAGTTTACAAAGTCAGTGTCATTATTATCCCCACAACAGGCACCCTGTGAAGTAGGTGGGGCTGAGAGAGCTCTGAGGCAGATGTGACTGACCCAGTGGCTTCAAGCGAGGAGTGAGGAATCAAACCTGGTTCTCTAGATGAGATTCCTGCCGCTCTTAACCACTTCACCAAATAAAATAAAGGAAGTCTGTCAGTATGTTCTAGAAGACATAATACTCTTGACTTAGATATTTCCTTGTTTGCTGAATTGCACGTTAGCATTCCTCTTACTACCGGCAGAATGGGAGTGAGAGGCTTACAGTTTACCTGGCACATGTTGTTTATTCCCTGAAAACAGTAGTCTATTAAGCGAACATAAAGTTACCACTGGGCATGAAGAGCACTCTGGAGAGAGAGCAGTAACAACTGTATATGCTATGATAGCAGTCATTGAAATGCAGACCTCTTTTGACTGATGTGTATGCTTCAGGGGAGGGAGGGGGAAGTTTTCTTTGCTTCAGATGATTCAAAGTGACATTCCAGTGATGTGTGCTGAAACGCCGAATATTATACACCTTGTCTGTTCAGCAAAATAAGGTGCACCTGGTATTTTTGGCTCCTTCCAATAATATGAAGGATTAAAAAAAAAGATGTCAAATTCAATTAAAAGGACACAGAGATGCTTCTTTATGATCATTCTAAAAATAATGCCTTCTGGAACTATTGGAGGAAAACCACCATTTTCCATGTAGTGAAAGAAAAATGTTCAGCATTTGAGAGTCCAGATCAGGGCTCATTTCGAGGGGGAAGAAGCAGGAATGCAGTTCCAGTAGTTCTCCAAAAAGGTCACATGTCAGGTGGCCCCGCCCAACTGATTTTTGGGCATTTTGGGCCTGTTTCGGCCTGGATCGGACCCGAAACAGCCCAATTTGGGCCCCAAATGGCCAGGATCAGGCCCCAAACAGCCAGGATTGGTCCCAAAATGGCCAGGATTGGGCCTCTGACAGGTGGTGGAACACTCTCCTACTCAGCAGCAGCTCAATCTTGACCATTTTGGGCCACTTTTCAGCCATTTTCAGCCCCTTTTTGTCATTTTGGGCCCAATTTCGGCCCTGAATGGCCAGAATTGGGTTCAAAACAGCCAGGACAGGTGATGTCAGGGGGTGTGGCATATGCAAATCAGTTATACTAATGACACACTTCCGGTGATGGCAAGGGACATGGCATATGCAAATGAGTTCTGCTAATGAGTTCCTGCAGCTCTTTTTCTACGAAATGACCCCTGGTCCAGATTATTCATGTTTGTGGTAGTGGTTAAAAAAAATCTGCTCTGTGGCAAAAGAAGTTAGGTAAGACTAATTAGTATCATTTTAAAGAAAGCATCACAAGTATCTTGTGATGAGAGCGCTGGAATTTTTCTTTTCCATTTAAAAATTATTCACACGAGGCTTTGTAAACTGTCTTGTGGAGGGTTTAAACGGGGGGCATATTTTGAGTAGAATTGCATTTTAATTTTCTGTTGACGGAGGCAATGCTGGAAGGTTAATATCTACTATTTTGTAACATTTGTGCAAATGCTTTCAACTTGATGCAAAATGTAGTAGAGGGATTTATGAACTGACTACTATAAGCCTTTCTCACTGATCTTATAAGAATTATACTTTCCCCTGTTAATTTGACTTTTTACTATGTCTAGGTTAGGCTAAAGGAACATTACCGTTTGCTTAAATTGCTATGCTTTTTTACTTAAGTAAAAGGAATGCCATTGTACTAAATTACAGGAGATGTTTGCATTATGGTTTGGTTCTTAGGTTGATGCCTTTCAGGATTCATACGGATATGGTTGGTTTCCAGGCTGCAATCTGACAATCTTATTCCTACTCCATCTCCTATGATGGAAGAGTCATAAGTTCTGGTAAAAATTGTATTATTAAAAATGCCAAAGAAGCAGTAGAAGCAGTGCTTCTTCCTCTTTTTATCATACCCTAGCTTTCTGCGTAAAATTAAGTTTTTCTTAATTAAAAAATTCATGTTCTGTCAAGTAGTAGGTTATTAACTCTGGAATCTTCTTTTAAATTGATGAAATTGGTTTTAGCTGGGTAACCCCTATTCACATTAATGACAACAGTGTGTCTAAAAAGCCTTCAGAATCACACTGAAAATATCCCACTTAAAATATGATTTTCACGTCTAGTGTACTTCATTTCTGCAATACTGGCTTCTTTGTACAGATTTGCATTAAAATGATCTTTTGTTGTCCCCGTCAATCATTTTCATTTACAATGACCTTTTGACTTCTGTAGCTATAGACTTTTTAAAAAAATAGAAATAGTATGGTTAAAAAAATAAAAATCTCATTAGCGTGTATATACAGTAACTAATTTTATTCAACTAGGTCTATTTAAAATTCTGAACAACAGAAACCACTTTCAAATGTTCATTATTCAAACTGAAAAAGATAGACTTCTTCCACTGAAATGTGAATAGAATTGGCTTCAACACTGTAAGAATCAAACTTCTTGCATCCTAAAACAGCACCCAAAGACAACAGCACGCTATGATGTAAATTATTTGAGGATTTCAGCCATAACTATGGGTAATGTTTTGCATGTAATGTGTTGAGTTTGGATTTTATTTTTGCTTGTTAATGTGGGATTTCTAAATATTTGAGGCTGTGAGTTTAAATGTAGACCTCTCAGGAAAGAAGGAGGGTGCTAGATGGGTGAGTGGAGCACAAGCTGAGTGGCCAGTAGCTGTATACTAGGGGGCAGAGCAAGCTACATTTTTTAGAACGCTGAGAGAAAGGGTTCATCTGGGTCAAAACAGGCCAACTGTGTGAAGCCTGAGAGTGTATGTGTCTTTCTGAGAGAAAATATTTATTTCAGTTGAGTCAGGCAAACTGCATGGAAGCCTAAAAGGAGTTTTATGTTGGCTAAACCAGGCAAACTGTGTGGGTGCCTGAGAGCCTAATTCTGTGTAAGAGCTAAGCTACAAGAGATCAATTACATGAAGAGGAGCACATGAAAGGAGTTGCAATGTTAGCTGGGAAGCTGAGTTTTAAAAGAGAACGGAAGGTGTTGTCAATTTCCCCTCTCTACAGAGCCAGGGAGATGGCTGCTCAGAGGGTTTGTTTATTTCCTCTTCACTGCCTGCAGTACTGCCTGCAGTACATGCCATGTGTATGCTATGTGCAACCTATTAATCCTCTGATACTATAGAGAGTTCTGAGTACCTTTCAATGCCTGTTATGTGGAAGTTCAGTGTGTTATCTCTGCTCTGAAGTTAAACATTTACTGTAGCTAACAGCCTTGAGGCCAGATGCAGCTAGTCTGAATTGTATCTTCCCTGAGAACGGGGATGATTTCATACCCAACTTGCTGTTGTTGTCTATCGTAGTCTAAACTTTGATACTTTTTGTCTCTGGCATTCGTGCCAGAATTTCAATGGGCTACAAACCTGGGGGCGGGACATTAACCTATAACTAACCATGATTTCCCTCAATACACTTTGAATGAATGAATGAATGAATGAATGAATGAATGAATGAATGAATGAATGAATGCACTTATCAGAACTCTGCAATCATCAGGCTTACATTCTTAAAAATAAATTCTATTTTTGTTTAAGCAAAGAACGATCCCTTTCCCCCCTCCCCACAACTATCCTCACATGCTGACCATTCTGTCTGAATACCATCTATAACAAAGCCTTCCTGAAGTACCAGTTAAGCAAAATAAATCTAAGGTGAAAGCCTTTAGTGTCAACAAAAACTTTTCATGGAGGCAGGCAGCAATATATAGGTCACACAATCAAACAAAGGAAAACGCTCTTGAGGTATAAGTAGAGAACGCCTGAAGTTCTGTGAGTGTGGATATATAAGGAATGCCAATAGCAACCAGGGCCATCCTGAGGTAAAAGTTAAATTTATTGTCGAAGGCTTTCACGGCCGGAGAACGATGGTTGCTGTGGGTTTTCCAGGCTGTATTGCCGTGATCTTGGCATTGTAGTTCCTGATGTTTCGCCAGCAGCTGTGGCTGACATCTTCAGAGGTGTAGCACCAAAAGACAGAGATCTCTCAGTGTCACAGGAGATCTCTCAGTGTCACAGGAACTACAATGCCAAGACCACGGCAATACAGCCCGGAAAACCCACAACAACCATCGTAAAAGTTAAAGGTAATACAGGGCTTTTTTTCTGGGAAAAGAGGTGGTGGCACTCAGTGGGTTGCCCGTAGCGAAAATGGTCACATGGCTGGTGGCCTCACCCCCTGATCTCCAGACAGAGGGGAGTTTAGAGTGCCCTCCACGCCACTGGAGTGGTGAGGAGGGCAATCTAAACTCCCCTCTGTCTGGAGATCAGGGGGCGGGGCCACCAGCCATGTGACCATTTTCAAGCGGTACCAGAACTCCGTTCCACTGCATTCCAACTGAAAAAAGCCCTGAGGTAATGTAAGGAGGAGCTGAACTAAATGTCCAAAGTTTTATAAAAGTTTAAAAGGTTATAAAACAAAAAGTAAAACCATTACACCATATAATGCTAATCAGTCTAAGTCAAATACATTTAAGACTCATTGATTATAACATGAGTGTTAAGCCCATGACTTAAAGCCCATGACTGGAATTGACCAGCCTACAAGATGGCAATGAAAGTGGAGCTTTCTTCTTTGCTGCCATTGTGTTTGCTGAATCATATGCCGCTCAATTATTGAAGATAATTGGAATCTAATAACTGCTAAGATACTTTCAAAAGGAGAGTAATTTGACAATGATTTTGCATATTGATCAATGGGGATTTTGCACATTTTTTGCTGACAAAAACTCTCTGCTCTGATCTGATTTGGATATCAATTTGGGTCACGTAGCAGAAGGGTGGACTTTCTGGTCAATTTTGTATGGAAAAAAACATAAGGGCTGTACTTAGAGTTGCCAGGTTTCCACTTTTCCCTTGGACAGTCTAGTTTTTTGCCAGATTGTCCAGGGGAGAAACAAAATTGAAAAACGAGACACCTGATGCACGGGCACCCCGCGAGGTGAGCAAGCTGCTCACCAAGGGAGTGTCCCAGGGAGTGACCAGGCTGCTCACCTGCCTGCCCTTCTGCATACCTGGGGAGCAGCTGGTCCAGGCGCCCAACTACACAGCCTGCTACATGCCATGCCCAGCCTGCTTGCCCAGTCTGCTGTGCACCCAGGGAACAAGCAGCCAGCCTGTGTGCCTATCCAAAGCGAAATGTGCCGACTGACCTTTCTCCTGCCTTTGACACACTAGACACTGTATATTAATAAGCCACTCTGAGACCAGAGTGAGTGTCAAAGTCACCATGTTAAAGAAGTGTTGGTCTTTTTTGTCTACACGAACCTGGATAATCATTGTTAGCAACTCTGAATCAAAGAATTTGTACTTGTGTCTCACAGGCACCAGTCTTTGAACCAAGTGCTGCTTAATCAGTATGATAGTCCTTTAAGTAAAATCTTTTGGACCTTTGAGGTTGGGATCCATCAATATGCTGATGTTAGACAGCTCTATATTTATTGTTTACTTGAATAAACAGCTGGTAGTAGTAGTGTTTGTATTTGGCCAGTACCAGGATACCCTTCTAGTGCTCAGGATGTAACAAGCTAAAACTGAATCTAGGCAGGATGGAATTGGTGTTGGCCAATAATTCTGATGTTCTGGAGTGGAATGAACTCACTCTGGATGGAGAGGTGCTTAATTGGAAAGAATCTTTGAAGAGTCTGGGAGTTTTATTGGATCCTGCATTGATGCTAGAAAATAAGGTTAATATGATTTGTGAAGAATGCTTTTATTCCAATTTTTTTTACTGTTGAAACTGTCTACCTTCTTAGACTAAAGTTAATATGGCCGTATTGATTCATAGTCTCTGTAATTCAAGGCTACGTTAATGCAACATGTTATACAAAGGTGTCTGGGTCCTGGACTCAGGGCTGGGGGCCCCTCATGACTTCCTGCCTCAAAAAGGCCGGGAGGAAGCCAAGCAATGAGCTCCCAGGGGGCTGCAGTTATCTGGCCAGGAGAGAGGTTGAAGCAGCAGACAATGACAGTAGAGGACAGTGGTCAGGGTGGGGAAACTCAGGACATGTCCAACTCACTGTGGCCACAAAGAGAAGAGTGCTGCAGCAAGAAGTGGCAATGAAGAAAGATGCCCATGGAGGGCAGGTGGGATGGGCCTCCAAGGCATGCGCCAGCTGCTCCTTGCCCCAAGGTCCTCAACCAGAGGACCAGTCAAGAGCAGGGCAAGGCTCAGATGGGCAGGCAGCCAACGGTCTCACCAGGGCAGAGCAGAGCAATCCTGCCATGACAGTGAGCGGCAGAGGAACAGGGAAAGACAGCACTGAGAATGTGCTGGGAAGAGAATCCCACCCAGGCAAAGCCAAGGAAAGATGGGGATTGCCCATGTGGGAGGAAGAGGGACCAGGCAGAAAGAAGTGTGGCTGGCATTGGCTTGCACACTGAGCCAAGCCTTGGAGGAAGGGCCTTGGGGGAGGGCTGAGGAATGAGGGGGACAAAGAGGGCTCCACAACCTTAGTTGAGGAGAAGTTGGGAGGGATTGCACTTGCTACTAAGGGTGACTCTCCGAAGGCAGGCAAATGGGAGCTGGTGATGCAACCAGGCTTCTCACGTGCACCTGAGGCAACTCTAGAAGGTGCACTGGCAGTGCACCGGAAGGCTGGCAGGTGGTCCCAGGGTAGCAGCGGCACTAGAATGGGTCTGGCCTTTAAGGCTGTTTATGACTTGGTGCATTCAAAAGATGGCCTCTCCTGGTATGAATCCGTGTTCCAACTCAGATCCACTTAGATTTTTCTTTTGGCTGTTCCAAAGCCTAAGTTGATTTGGTTCGCTACAGCATTTTCGGCTGTGGCACCTTCTCTCTGGAATAGTTCCCGTAGAAGAATATAGGAGGTTACCCACTTTGACATGCATTCAGAAGCAAATGTAAAGCAGTTCTCTTTAACAGGGCTTTTGACAGAGGCTGAGATTCTTGTTTTTGGTTATTTGGGGAGGTTGAAAACAATGGTTGTCAGGTTAGTGTTTTATATGTTGCTTAGACTAGAGATGGGCACGAACAGCAATATGAACAAAAAAAAGCCACGAACAGCTCAATCTGCTGTTCGTGAACAAGCTGTTCGTGAGGCCCCATTCTAAATGAACAGGTGGTCATTGCAAGCCTCGTTCATTGCTGTTCCTTGCTGTTTGTCAAACCAGACGTCTGGCACCTGCTATCAATTCCCTTGGCAACTTAGGCAGGGATTGTCTGAACTCTGTCTGAACTCCTGCTGTTGCCCTGGAAACTCCAATCTAAGCCCAATTTAGCTTGATAGGCAGGTCTTCCTTTCAAGTGTGGAGCTCCAAATTTGTTACAAGGGAACAAAGACCAGAGGGAAGGGGGGCTCCCAGCTCTGGCTTTGGAGAGGGAGAGACAGCTGCTGTTGGCATTTTGATAGAGACAGTGCATTGAAGCTTGCATTTTCTTTGTGTGTGGTGGGATAGGGATCTACCTCTTCAAGTTCCAGGGCTGCTGCCAGGCTCTGGGCCAAGCTATTATTTATTATTGGTACCTTTCCTGCTGCCTGCTCAGGTCAGGTTTCTGGGAGTGGTGCGGTAGGGATCTTGACTTGGATGATGGCTGGAGGAGAGCCTGCTGGTCCCCACGAACAGCCAACCATGAACATGTTTGTGAACAGGGCCATGTTCGTGGTTGTTCATGAGTCTCTGTTCGTGGATGGCAATGAACAATGAACATCATGTTCGGGGGGTTTTTCTGTTCGTGTCCATCTCTAGCTTAGACCCTCTTTAATTTTTTGTGCAGTGTCTGTTTGGCACATCCTGTTTGTAAGCCACTTTGAAGATCCATGGACAGAGCAATGGTGAGATAGAAATATTTTAATTAAAAATAAATTTGTAATTAGTCTTTTCTATGAGTACAATACAAACTACAAAGCAAGATGCTTTCTCCCATTGTTTAGATGACAAATGTCTTACTAAAAATAAAACAAAATTAAGTTTGCTTCTTCTCTGGAACAAATCTTTAACCAGTTAATGCAAAGTAATCTTTATTCAGTATTCTCTCTGATGTTGTGAAAAATGGCTACATTTTGAGATAGATCCTTTAAGCTCATACAAGATAGTACAATGTGACTAATTTAACCTGCTACGCTAATTTATGTACCTGGCGCTAAGCAGAAAGAAAGGTATAATTCAGGCAACAACAGAAATAATTTCCTCCATGATTCACGGGTTTCTAACAAAGTATCTAATGATGTACTACAATACGTATCTTGTTTTCAATAAGAAACCAGCTACTTCTACTGTATGCATATGATTTGTGTTCTGAGGGGCACAAAAGGGGAAGTCTCAATATAACTTTCACAATAGTTTGCTGCTAACTGAGTTTATAGAGGGAGTCCATAGAGTGTTATTCATATATATTACTTTTTACTACACAGAGGCAGTGAAATAATAGAAGCAGCTGAGGCAGAGTAGTAGAGTTTGCACTATAGTTCCCATTCTCCCAAAATTAAAAAAAAATACAAGAGAATCTCAATTAGGATGGTAGAAGTCCAATACAGTCAACCAGAAAGCATTTGAGAATTGCTACTTAATTTTTGAAATGAACATTATGGGCACAATTCATCCTCCTCCATGCCCAGAGAAAGGCACGATCAATATGCACACACAGTCCTAAATTAACATATGTAGCTGTATCTGAAGAAGTGAGCTGTGACACATGGAAGCTCATACCCTACCACAAATTACGGAGATCCACAGAGGAGATCCAATGGCATACAGAAAAAAGGGAAGTTTTAACAGACTCTGTAAGTCTGTTTTATTCACCAGAGCTTTAATGTAATGAAGGTTGTAGGAATTTTAGTTCATGTTGTTAGGCTTCACTATGTTTTATCAGGTTGAGGGTGTAATTTGGGGTTGTTTTTTTTTACTGTTTTAAGCCACCTTGAGCAATGGGAGAAAGCCAGGTTACAAGTGTTTTAATAGATAAATAAACTAGGGACATTGCTAGGTCCTATAATAATAGTCTAGGAACTACACTTAAGCTCCAAGCTAGCTTATTGCTTTAGTCTTGTTTTTATGACTTCCATCATCTAGCTTATCTGCCTTCTACTGTTGAACTGTAGCTCTCCTCTTCCCCAGGTTTTGCTATTATATATTTCATGTTTTCAGGGTTAGGTTAGCAGTTACTGTGTTGATTTGATGTGTCATTGATTATTTGATTTAGTTATTGTTTTCCTGCTTTTACTTGCTGTTGTGAGAAGCATTGAACCATTCTGCCCAAAAGGTAGTATATATCACCATGTCACCACTAAAGTTATGACACTTTGAAGACACACATCTTGCCTGCATGAATAAAAGTTCTATTACTCTTTCCAAGATCATGTAGCCACGTTGGTTGAGAAGAAAAAGACATCAGAATGCCCTTTTATTCAAATCAACCAATATTCACTATGTAGTTTGTGAGACTTTGCACTCCGTGGAACAGAAAACATGTGTTTCTGAGATTCATACTCTGCCCTTCTATTTCTGGGAGGCCCCTACATTGGTTAGTGGCATTAAAATCAATGTGTGAAAAATGTTTACATACAACTATAAAATTAAAAGTAGAACACAAGGCCAAAACAAACAGTAACCTACAACTGCCCAAGCAAAACAGCAAACACACAAAAAGCTGTCATGTTGGCAGTGTTAAGTTAGTTCATCTTAAGAATGCAGTGATCTTTATATTATAAAAGTTACACATTAATTTTAGAAAGCATATTAGCTGCAAAAACAAGTTAGATTGTACTGTTTAGTAGCGGAAGGCCAGATGCTGTGACATCTCTCCTCAAGTGATACAAGGTACATATTGAACCATCTTCTTACTGCTGATATTCAACTCCCCTTTTGGGAAACTTTATTCTTGCAGATAGATTTAACAAGCCACATTGAAGAGTTTAGGTCTCGCTGTGATGGTAAATGTTTATTTGAGCTCTACCATTTCAGACTACAGAACTGAACACAAACATAATGAACATTGGTTCATTAAGGTCAATATTGTATAGTCAGATTGGCAGCAGTTCTCCAGGGTCTCGGGTATAGGTATTTCACATCACCTGTCATCTGATCCTTTTAGCTGTAGATGCCTGGGATCGAACTGGGGATCTTCTGTGTGCTAAGCAGATGCTCTGCCACTGAGTCACAGACCATCCCCACAGTTTGATGACTGAAAATTCCAACATACAAAACCCAAACATTAGCTGCACATAGAAAACTACATGCCTGGAAGATGGATTCCAGTTTTCTGTTCGCAGCAGAATTTTTCTGTACAGAGCAGCAACGCCTGCATGCGATCTGAAGTGGTATAGTCTGGAAAAACATTTGATACCTTAATTATACAGGCTGCCATAAGAATATTAATACTGCTCTCAACAAATGTAGCATGGAGCAAGAAACAGTTTGTTGCAAACAGATGGCATGTTCCTCTCTAAGAGCCACAGCTGATCCTATGGATGTACCTGATGTAGGGCTGCAAGTCCCCTGTTGGTGGCCCCCTGCTGCCATTCACCTGGCTGGAGGGAGAAAAGGGCCCCAAGGAATGAGCCCGGGAGAAAAAAACCTCCTGGGCCAGCATGCTGTGGGCATGCTCCTCATGCGCATGATGACATCACTTCTGGAAGTGACATCATTGCATGTGCCGGGAGTGCACATGCAAAGTATGCACAAAAAGAGACTAGCAAGGTAAGTGCCAGGTTCCCCCCCTCCCACAAGAGGGTAAAGGGACCTGGAAACCCTAAAATCAGAAAATCTGTAGGTTCAGGATAATCTGATAAGCTTCAGGATCAAGGATCAAGGAAGTGCTGCCAGCTTTTAAATTCTAAATGGACAACCAGAAAATATGAGACTGGGCCTTTTCAGACATTATGATTTGAGGGAGGATCCACCCATGCATACCAGGAGGGCATGCTATTTCATGCTGCTGCTAATGCAGTTTCCATTTTGTCTAAATAGGGAAATGGATGTTCTTTTCAAGCTTTGGTATGCATGCACAGATGGAATACTATACTTTTCAGAGTATAGGTTCTTGTGTCCTGAAGCTGGAAAACGGTAACCACGCGTATCATTGTGGACAGTGTGTGTTCCCAGTATGTGTGGTTGAATCCACCATACACCTGAAGAGGGCTAGTGAGAGCTTACTTCATTTATTAGCATTTGTAATCAAACTCCTAATGCTGGGTAGTGGCATGGAAGCGGTAATGGGAAGTCATTCCAATTGCGCCAAAGAAATAAGCAGCCAGGGAAAGATCTCATTTTCTTCCTCCTCTTTCCAGCTTAAGGAACAGATCAAGACCCCTTCCTTGCCAGATACGAGCGCCAACTCCTTTCATCCACAAACAACCTGACATTCACATATTAAAAAAAATTATACAAATTAATTGCTTCGAAACGGCAAGCCCACCATTTCCCACTTCCCACCACTTTGGAATGTATCTTCACAAGCCTTGCGTCTCCTCAGAGTACAGCAGATGCATACTACATGGGTGTCTCAAACAGTCTTCCCACTCGCCGGTATCAGGAACACCCTGTGAATTTATATCAACTATCCTGTGTGAATGTCAACTCTAATTATTTTAGACCTCACATTACTTTTCTTTTAAAATCTTTGTTCATTAGGAAATTCTGTACTGTTGGAGGTGAACAATTAAATCCACTCAAAGATGAATATATAAGAGGTGGTGAGGAATTTAATTAAATTTCTTGCTTATTTTGAAATTAATTTTTCAGCTTTTGCTTAAGGATTTGCTGATTAAGAAAACCGCATGTGGTCAACAATTCCACGTCTTTGGCCAGAATTTAGAAACATAATCCATGAAACTTGTTTCACTCTTCTGAAGTATTCTCATCAAGGATGAACGGTTTGAATGCTGAAGCAAGAAGTGCTCATTCTTATCCACTTAAAGTGATTTCAGCATGATGAAAGGAACTGTGATTTTCTTTCTCTGAGGCTGAAACTATACCTTAACACTTGGTTTGACGTCAAAGGGGAGCAACACACCACATACTTTTGAAGTCAATGGCAAAGCTCTTAGAAATTTGAATGGCTCAGAACTCCACTTCAAACCTAATTGATTTCAATGATGGCAGGAATCTTAGTAAGCTTTACTGATGTTGGTTAGAGATTTTATCAAATTTTGTAAGCTAGCTACTTCAATTCATATATCCCTGTTTGTAATTTTGTTTCTCCCTTGTGCAAATATAATCTGTGAGTCCTTAGTTTACTCGATTTCCTCATGCCTGGTTTTCCTCCAATTAAATTGTTACATTTTCCAGTGTTATTGCTGTATTAAATCAGCATCATACATACAAATGACGTACAATGTACATAAAAATCAATATATCTAAAATAAATCTTGGAAATTCATGGATCCAATTAGTTTCCAGAATGCTCTGCAGGAGCTGATGCTCCCTGGCGGCTGGTGGAGGACTGGCATGCCCATTTCTCCAAAGCCATCGACGAGATCACCCCCCCCCATCGTCCTCTCTGTTCCTGCACCAGACTGGCTTATAGCACCAGAGAAGCTACAATGGAAGAAGCGGGAGCTGAGATGGCTCGAGCAAGTGTGGTGACAATCTTGTGATGAAGAGACAAGAACATCCTATAGGACACTTATGAAGACTGTGAGATGGAGGTGAAGGCTATAAAGAAGGAATATTATGCAGCCTCCGTCGCATTAGCAAGCTCACACTCAGCAAAATTGTTTAATGTGGTTCGATCATTGGTCTCCTTGTCACAGGGAGACCATCAAATGTTTGGATATTAGCTATGAGGCTTTTGGGAGCTTTTTTGCTGATAAAATCTTGTCTCTCCACCGTGACTTGCTGGCCACCATTGATACAGTACATGAACTAGATGCCCCTTGACCATCTTTGGGGCCGGTGTTGGAGTGCTTCAGTTCACTCTCCGGGGAGGAGGCTGACAGGACCCTGTGAGTTGTGAGGCCCACCATGTACCCTTTGGATCCGTGCCCATCATGGCTGGTAAAGGCCAGTGCTGGTGGGTTATGGATGTCTTTAGAGGCTATTATTAACTTGTCCCTGGACTCTGGAGTTTTTCCTGGAGCATTAAAGGAAGCCGTGGTGAGACCTCTCCTAAAGAACCCATCTTTGGACCCTACTGACTCGATTAATTACTGCCCGGTTTCAAACCTCCTGTTTCTGGGTAAGATGATTGAGTGGGCAGTTGTGGGACAGCTACAGGTTTTCCTGAGGGATTCTTTGGCCCTCGGTCCATTCCAGTCTGGCTTCTGCCCAGGACATGGGATGGAGTCATTGCTTCCGCCCAGGATATCAGACGGAGTCATTGCTGAGAGCTTCGCAGGCACCTGGATCGAGGCGGATCGGTGCTGCTGATACTGTTGGATCTTTCAGCAGCATTTGATATGGTTGACTATGATCTGTTGGCCCACCACCTTGCCGATATGGGGATATGAGGGACCGCCTTGCAATGGCTTGTCTCTTTTTTCCACGGTCACAGACAGAGGGTAGCTCTAGGGGAGAAATTGTCATCCCACTGCCCCTTGGTGTGCGGTGTCCCACAAGGGTCAATACTCTCCCAGCTATTGTTTAATATCCATATGTGTCCCCTTGCTCAGCTGGTGTGGAGTTTCAGATTGGGGTATCATCAATAAGCAGATGACATTCAGTTGTATCTGCTGATGGATGGATGGCCTGACTCAGCCGGCCTGACTCAGCCATGGCTTTTGAGGCCATGACTGGATGGCTGAAACAGAGTAGACTGAGGCTAAATCCCATGAAGATGGAGGTCCTGTACTTGAGCTGTGGGTGACTGGATTTGGGACTCTGGCTCCCGAACCTCGATGGGATGCCAATAGTGCCTGTTCCGAGGGTTAGGAGTCTGGGGTGATCCTGGATGCCTCCTTGACAATGGAGGCACAGATCACAGCAGTTGTCAGGTCTTTCTTTTTTCATCTTGGACAGACCAGGCAGCTTATTTTTTGACCCGTGACTTAATTACAGTGATCCAGGCAACAGTCACCTCTAGACTAGATTACTGTAACTCGCTCTACGCAGGGCTTCCCTTGAGTCTGGTCTGGAGATTACACCTGGTTCAAAATGCAGCTGCACGTGTTATTACTGGGGTGCCAATTGGGGTACATATAACACCTACACTACATCAGCTGCATTGGCTGCCAGTGGAGTACCGGATCAGAGTCAAGGTTTTGGTACTAACCTATAAAGCCCTACTCGGACTGGAACCAGCATATTTGTGGGACCGCCTCTCCTTATATATGCCCCAGAGGACACTTCAATCATCAGACAAACAGCTATTGGTGTTCCCTGGCCCAGGGAGGCCTGCCTGGCCTCAACCAGAGCCAGGGCCTTTTCGGTCCTGGCCCTGACCTGGTGGACCTCTCTGTCTCTTGAAACCAGAGCCCAGCCGGCTTTGTTGTTCTTCTGCCACACCTGTGAGACAGAGATGTTCCAGCAGGCGTATGGTTGAGGCTGAGCCTGGCCTCCACTGGCCATTTGGGCGGGCAGGGGGGGGGAGGAATCAATGAATGCTAAAATCCCCTCCCCTCACCAGAAGTTTTTACCACCATTCTGCTTTAGAACTCGTTTGTCCAAGGGAAGATAAGTTTGTTATACTATGGTTTGCTACCCTCTTGATACCTTTTAAAATTATGTATTACGTAAATTGTGGTTTTAATATGCTTTTATGAATTTGTAAATTATTGTCGTATTGAGACTATGTTTTTAACTGATGTTATCCGCCCTGAGCCTGTTCACGGGGAAGGCGGAATAGAAATATAATATCTGAACTCTTAAAAAACATTTTTTTAAAAAACCATCCAAAATTATAGAAGCATCACCTGTTGCTTAAAGAAACAAATGCCCTCAGTGGCTGTTGCTAGGCAACCACAACAATACTGCCAGCCTTCAAGTCTTTGTTTCTGTCAGTAAAAGGCAGAGGGAAGGGACAGGGCCCTTTCCCAGGGCTTCTATAGCTTTTGAGGGAGGGAGGTTAGGTTGAGAGAGAATGATTGGCCCCAAATCACCCTGTGAGTTTCCATAGCAGATGAAGGATTTGAGCCTGGGTCTCCCAGATCCTAGTCCAACACTCTAACCCCTTTATATGCATCCCTGTTTTGTATCTTATAGTGCAATTGCTAAGCAGATATACATCCTTCTAAATCCATTGAAGTCAGCCTCTCAGTCCCTGTGCTCTCAGGAAGAGATAAGATATCCGATCCCATCCGATCCAAACCACACAGTCGCATCCGACCCTCGGCTACTCCGTAGATTGTCCCCCTCCAGGCCTTTCTGTCCTATAGTGCGTCGAGAGAGATCCGCAGAGTCTTACAGTGAAGTTTTTACAGGGTAGTTCACCATTGCTTTCCCCAACCCAACACACTTAGCCGTACAACAGTGGTAAGTCATATGTTGCCACATATATGTTATTAAATTATCATGATTGGTCAACAAATCCCCCCCCCTGTATAATTCTGACCAGAATATGCCTCTTTTTCTGTGCCAGGAGCTTTCTTTGGTTTCAAGGTAACAAAAAGCTGGAATGATTTACACTCCATGAAACATTTAACAGAAGCTTAAAATACTTCCACACTTCCTTGTGGAGAAATCCAACTTCATCAGCATCATGCATTTTCCATCTTTTCCTGAGCAATAGTTCTGTATGATACCTAGTTCTTGAAATATATCTACTTCTTTCTAATGATTGTTAATTAACATAAAAAATCATTACATTTTAAAAAGTTGTTGATGTATTTTATTTATTCAAGCTATTTCTTAAGCCACCTCTTAGCCCTGAAAAAAATACATAATGATCATTACAAGAAATCAAAACCAATATAATCAGTGAAACCAATAAAATGAGCAGCAGTAGTAATAAATGATAGGAATAGTACTAATCCTAGGAACAATAAAAACATCAGTAACACAGTATGACAGAAGATACTATAACATACAACCCCCCCCCCCCCGCTTAGCTGCAGATCCTAAAGTGGGCTGATTAATTACATAATAATATCCAGTCAACACAAATCAACAACATTCCTTGCCAAATGCTTGAATAAATAAAATGTATTTACCCAGGGCTTTTTTTCTGGGAAAAGAGGTGGTGGAACTCAGTGGTGGAACTCAAGACCGTACAATGACATCACTTTGGGTCAGCTGGAACAAGGGGGGAGTTTTTTAAAGTTTAAATTGTCCTCAGCAAAAATGGTCACATGGCCGGTGGCCCCATCCCCTGATCACCAGACAGAGGGGAGTTTAGATTGCCCTCCATGGTGCTCGACAGCACGGAGAGCAATTTAAACTCCCCTGTCTGGAGATCAGGGGGTGGAGCCACCAGCATGTGACCATTTTTAAGAGGTGCTGTAACTCCGTTCCACCGAGTTCCCGCTGAAAAAAAGCCCTGTATTTACCTGGTGTCTAAGCTTTGGCAGTGAGGGCCCAGCAAGACAGCAATGGGAAGGGAGTTCTATAAATGAAAGCCACCTCAGAAAAGGATCTGTCCCTCGTCACCAATGGTCTTAATTTAGTAAATAGAAACACATGCAACAGGACATCTGAAGTAGAGCTTAGTATCCAGGCAGGTTAGCATAGATGGACCCCTAACCTGGATAGCCCAGATGAGCCTGATCTCATCAGATCTCAGAAGTTAAGCAGGGTTGGCTTTGGCTCCAACAAAGCTAAGCAGGGTTGGCTCCAATGAAGACCAGGGTTGCAGAGGCAGGCAATGGTGAACCACCTCTGTTAGTCTTTTTCCATGAAAACCCCACCAGGGGTCGCCATAAGTCAGTGATGGCTTGAGGGCACTCTCCACCACAGTATGGATGGAAGCGACTCCTTAGGTACTCTGGACCCAATCCAGTTAGTGCTTTAAACGAAATAACCCACACTCTGACCTGTATTTTGCTGACCAGATTCTTGAAAAAATGGTTATAGTGCAGCAGCCTCAATAACCAAACACTAATGCACCTCAATAAAGCACATTCATTTCCATGAGCTCTTGACTGAAAAGTATTGTCGAATAAGAGGTGCAGTATTCCCTGCCTGTAATTGCTGGTTTTCCTTTACAAGCTATGCTTGCCAACTGCCTGCCCTGATGGGTGTTTGCCCACTGCTCTCCTTACCTGTCCCTCACCACTGATGGTCACGGTAGGAGAAAAAGAGGCAGGGAACGGCATCCAACGCGGAACGAAACGTCAGTTTCATGCAATTATAGGAATCCCCCCAAATCTCTATGGTTTTTACCATAGAGATGGGGGGGGGGGTCATAGACCATCAGTGCCACTATAGACTATGAGGCACAGTGGAGTCACTGACGATGGTAATCATAGAGGCAATGCCAGTTTTCACCTAGACAAGCCATACAGGATTTCCTCCCTCCCTTCTCCATGCATGGCATTACAGGAGAAGGAATGGAAACATTGCTTATGTGTTGTATTTTTATTGTATTTATTTCGATATTTATATTCTACTTTTCTTCCCAATGGAGACCCGCAGCAACAATTCTTTAAGCTAGGTTAGGCTGAGAGAGAGAGAGAGGCTGACTAGTCCAAGGTTCCACGGCAGAGTGGAGATTCCAACCTGGGTCTGCCACATCCTGGTCCGACACTCTAATCACTACACCATACTGCAGCATACCTGCTTTTCAGATGCCCCTAAATAGCGCCCAAAGTAGCATACAGCAATTTAAAATATTGCAAATCTCAGCTACAGTTTTTTTAAAGGTACTTTTAAAAGGTACAGCTTTTTTAAAAAGGCGGAATATAAATCGAATAAAGTAAATAAATAAATAAATAAATAAATAAATAAATAAATAAATAAATAAATAAATAAATAAATAAATAAATAAATAAAATAGGGTTCTCCGGGAAGTCTCACTCCAGGCTCAAGGGTCGCATGCCAGGCTGCTGCTACTTATCTCCTTTGTCTTGCTGATAGGAGTAGGTTGCTGGGGGGAGGGAGGGGATTTAGATGGAGCTGGACTCAGGCATGATCGAAGGGTGCCTGGCTACTGTCCTCCCTCTGGCCTCACCATTGGCAGTAGATATCTGGGAGACAGCAGTGGGGTGCATGGAATATCCCAACCTTTACCACTGAGCAGTGCTGAAGGGGGATTGGGACATAGCGTGCTTTCTGAAGGACACAAGGAGGGGGTACTCAGCTGCAGCACCATGGACAGCTAATGAGTGACTAGCAGAACCCAGTACCAATAAATGATACCATTTCTCACCTATGCCAAGTTCTGATAGCCACTGACTATGCGCTATATGATGCTGTAGTCATTGTGGCACCAACTGCTCTGATTCTGCCTCTGAGTGCACTGCGGTAGGATGGTACATCCCCCTCCTCCTTCACTAGTACACAGTGTAGGTGGAATATTCCCCACAACTCACTCTGTGAACCATTGCTGCTAGGAAAAGGGGAGTGGTGTGGAGGGCAATCTAAACCACTGAGTTCCACCACCTCTTTTCCCAGAAAAAAAGCCCTGGCTACCACCATTCCTTTTTGTCTATCCTAAAGCACAGGAGTAAAAGGGCAAACCTCACAGCCTGTCAGGGAATTTAAAAAGAAAGTTTACCCTGCAAGGGTGACTGGCAAGCAAGTTTCTCAACAAAATTTTACCTAGTAGGTGGTTCAGGGTCAAGACATTGGCTTCAGCCTTTTGAGAACCAAAACAGAGTAAAAAAAAGTATATAATTATTTATTTGGTGCAAAGCCATTCAAAATGACAAGACAGATTATGGGGACAAAATAACAAAGCCTTAGCATTAAGCACTAACTACACAAACCACAGTAGTTTCAGAAGGCAAACAGAATTAGGTATAGGTGCAAATTACTTTCTAATTCTCCTTCATAGAAACAAGCAGGACCTTAGGTGGTAGATCCATAGCAGCCAACAAAGGATGGTTGAAAAGGTGCAACCATCTTGCAAAGAGAGACTAATTTTTCTTAGCCTCTAGCCTCTCCCTTCTAACTAAGGATGAGGATCTCAATTGGCCCAGGCCTGTTTAGCCAATCAGAACCCCAAGAACTGATGTCACTCACTGTTGCTAGCATGAACATGTGAGTGGGAGAAATGAAGCCAATCTGCAGTCTTGGTTCGGCCTCTTTCTCACAGATGCAAGATACGCTTAGTGCTCAGGAATGTCAATTAGTACAAAGCTGTGCCATGGAGGGTCTGCCAACAAGCAAATGAGCGATCTCTTATCTCGAAGATCATTGTGTACTGCAAGCCCTGTAATCTCTCTCAGGCCTTCTCTCCTAAATGAAAGATTTTAATATGGTCACAGTTTGAACAGAAAAGCCATTTTCTTTACCATGGCTTATCCGATCCTTTGGTGGTAGATGCTTCAAGGTAGGAACCTCTTGCCAACCACAAGCCTCTGTGGACATGGGCCTTGCCCACTTTCTGGAAACATGGGGCAGGTGCTACCTTGGGTAATAGTGCTCAGGAGACCCAGAGGTGGCATGCCAAAGAGCTCCCAAGCCGCTAAGCGTGTATCTCTGAGCTAATCAATATACATATAGAGTCTTACCTATGAGGGTCATTCTGCAGCATTACTTGAATGAAACTCTGGAGACATTTGAAATAGATAATATAACACAGTGTGTCAGAAATTATACATACCAATAAAATATATTTATAATGTTCAGTTCATCTAAGTAAATGTAATTCAGCACTTTGAAGATCAAGGAAGAGAAATAATGCTGACCTTTTGAATTATTACTATTTCAGGACACTTCCTTCCCCTTTACCACATTCATTACTATAGTCTAGCTAGAAAAAGCCAAATGAAAACTTGTAAACTACAAAAATGTCAACTGAAATATCATTAACTTTAATGTGTTGCTCTTTGCGATTACAGCCTAGACAATGATGTCACAGATCAAGGTCTACTTTAGTGTAGCTCCACTGCCTATTAAACTAGACACTTTTAAAGGCACATGAGTAAAATTGTTACTACATCACCACACATAGTAAAAGTTGCCTTTTTGTTCTCCTTGGAGAGTAACATTCTAGTTAACTCTTGGCAGAGCTTCTTTAATTCCTTAATGCATTTTCTTTAAGTAAGCAGATTCTAGATTTCTGTGATATATATAGAGTAGATTTACTGTAGAAACTATCTATTTCACAAGAAAAGTTGCAAATGAATGGCTGTTCTAAACGTTTCTGCTGCTTCGATATTCTCTCTCAACATGCTGATTCTTAACACACTTCTCTGAATCATCCCAATTGTTTCCGCTGAACTTACTTTCATGAAAGTGGCTTACAGTGCAATTCTAAGGACATTTTTCTAGGTGTAAGCCCCACTGAATAGAGTTGAGTAGGGTTCTCAGTTGACTCGTTTAGGATTGCTCTCTTAGAGTCACAGCCTTAAGACTCTCGTTGATTATTGTGTTTATTTCCTATGTATTTCTGGTGCTGTAATGTCGTGCAATGTGTTTAAATTTGTCTAAAGACTAATGAATAGAAATGTTTTTCATCTGTGGAGTGTCTTTTGGTACTCACTTCATGATAGTGAAGTTCATGTACCCCATCTCTATGTATCTGGCAAGTTTTTTAAAAAAATCTTTGCTGGGCAGATACCTGGGTTGAATGGAGTAAAAGAATTCTGTTTAGAGTATCTGACATAACATGGAAGTTCAGGGTCAGCAAAGTATCATCAGGTAAGAGTCACAACAAGTATCCTTTTGACAAGGAACACAGGTTGGATCCAGACCAAATTTTCCACTAATGGAAGGGGTGAGTAATTGCCACCAATTCCCCTTCCTTTTGCACCCCCCCCCGGTTTGCCTCTCATGCTGCTCCTGGAGATCCTCTGTCCCCTGGGTGATACATTTCAGTGACATGAGTGAGCTGCACTGGGAAGAGGCAGGGAAAATTCTGTTCCAGTGATAAAAGCGCCTGGCATGAGCATAGGTTTGCTAGGCCAGGATGGACACCCAAAGGAGACTGCAGGGGTCGGGTACATACTAGATGGGTGCCATGAAGATGCCATGACATCACTTCCAACATGAACTGGAAGTGCATTGTGTGATGCGCTAAGATTCACTCAAGCTCTATGGTTAAAGCATAGAATCTGGCTGAATCTTAGAGTGTTGTTCCAGACGTTTGTGCCAGAATTGATATCATGGCATCGATGCAATGCCAAATCATACTTTCACCTCCCACCCTTAGATCAAAGGCAGGGAAAGATTTCAAAGATACAGATGGCCATATCATTTTCATTAGCTCCATGACATTATTTGGGATTCACTGAATTTAGTTCACTTACGTTATTAATGTCATTCTGCATAACCATTTGCAGTGTTGCATTAAATCTGAAATAATTTTAGCAATTTCTCCAGACTTTATTGGAAATTATAATGAAATAACTGGCTGTGTGCAGACATTCATAACATGTATACAATAATGTAGGGGGGGGGGTCAGGGCTGTACGGACTAGTCCCAATTAAGTCAAAGTTGTGGGAAGGGAGGGCACGACTCCTCCCTTCCATGTGTACTTTCTTTGAAAACGAGTCTTGTTTCCAAATTGCAGACTCTAAAAACAAGTTATGTAACTATCAAGATGCTTTTCTGAGCTAATGGGCCATCTCTCATCAACCACACTAATTAAAAATAATAGAAGGTAGAAGTATTAGAATTAAATAGAGAGCAGATCTGGGCATTTATAAGAAGGGATGCAGAAGAAATGGCTATGGTGAAAAAGATATAATCTTGTTATTTAGCATATACATAATTTCCAGGACATACGTCATTTTATTCACAGATTTCCTGAAGTATCTAAATGCAATAAAGGAATTATAATACAGTGTCTTGCTAGTATATATTAAATTAGGGAATATTCATTGTCCATGCCAAGTGCAGCAAAACAAAAATCCTAGTAAGACATATTAGTATAGTACAGCCCACTTAAAGATACACTTGACAAAAATTCTAAAGGCTGACTTAGCAAGTATAATGTATTTATAATGCCCTCCGAAGCAAAGTTACAGCTCACTACTTCAGTGGCTTGAGAGCATGTAACTCTGCTTCTGGTGGCACTGTTGAGGTGTCTGCCTTTATCTTTCATATATACATTAATTTCATGACTGAGAAAGTTAGTTAAATATATAAGTCCTATTGAAATCATTAGAACTTCAGTTAGGTGCACTTAATTAGTCTCACTGATTTTAACAGGTTATTATCATGACTGTTTTTTTCATTACTTCCTGTTGCTTGATAGTTTGTTTTGTGTCATTGCTTGTTCAGATTTTATTCCAGATTTTCTGTCCCTGCTAGAGCCTACCATGTGTAGGTGCCACCAAGTTTATCTTCTTCTTCCGTACCTGTTTGTTATAGTAATTCTGTCATTTTGTATCTGATAATGTGTTATGTTTTTGTCATCTGTCATATTCTTCAATATTTAGAAGAAGAAACAGCTATGCATCAGAGTGGAAGAGTTTCTAAAACTAAAATTCAAGATTCAGAAGAGAAGAAGAAAAGAAACAAGGAAACTTAGAAAGAAAGCTGAAGGTGATGGGTACAACTCTTAACAGAGAATAAGTCTCTTAAATGTTGACAATCCCTTTGGAAGAAAAAGGGAAAGAAAACGAAGACCATCGTATATAATTTCCAAGATGCTCATTCCTGTTTGAATTGGAATGATCTTCGTTAGGACTTAATGCAATGCCTTATGAGGCCATCTCCACTTCCTGGACATTCAGAAATACTACACAAATACTTCAGCTAACTATCTACAACTAATCATATTCTGGTGCATCAAATATACAATAAAATGAGCTTAATTAAGCATATATTTCATTTGCAGGGCTAGCTGGAGGGGTAAAGGACAAGGGCAATGCAACTGAAGAGACAGAGACACCAGGGGGAGTTAATAAGGCCACAGCGTTATTGATTAGAGTTTATGGAGCTCTGGCATCTTATAAGGTTCATATCCAAGTATCAGCTGGCCTGTTTACCAGCCAATGACCCCTGCATCCCTTCAGTCTGCCTGCTGAGGGGAGGGAACTGTGGGATGACAGTTAGTGGGATTTCACATGGACCTAGTTCCCCTGCAACTTGGGAATGAGTAGGCCCCAACAGCCCCTGGGCCGGGCTTGTTCCTGCCATGCACTCTCCCAAGATCCCTTAAGGGGATCCCCAACTATAGGAAATCAACACACACGGGCTGTGTTTTCCCCCAGAAAGATCTGTGCCCCGTGCAAAATCACCCAACTCTAAAGTTGTGACAAGACTGTAAACCAGCCACCAAATGGCTCCAAACTCTGAAGAAGACCCAATGCGAACAGTAAGCAGCCTAGCCCAACTAGTACCAGAATTCCTCAACTTATCTGAGGGAAGAATGGGTAGGATGCTGGCTGAAAACAAACTGGTTGCCAGAACCACCTGGCTCCAGAATTTAAGCCTTGCAGGCAGATCAGACTGAAGGCTGCCCAGTCCAGGTCTGCTGGCAAGGCCCCCCCACAAGAGCCTGGCCAGCTCACCACTGATGGGCTGGCCAGGCAGATTGAAGCTATTGTCTCCCTTGCAGCCATGAGGAGGCTGCTGGGAACTACCCGGGTCTAGGAGATGGGGCAGCCACCTTTCCTTTAGCCCTGCACTCTACTGCCTGCAAACAGGCCCCCCTCCTGGTAAGTCTGGGGCTGGGGCTGATCACATTTTACAGTTTGAATTTCTGGCTCGAGTGTGACTTAACTTCTTCAACCAATTAGCTTTCAGGGTATATTTGGATTCTAAAAGGTTCCTGAAAATGCAGCCCCCTCCCTCCCCGGTCATCCAGTTGCTTAAAATACAGACCAGTTTTCTTTTAGAAGCTAGTCCTTTTCTGTTCAAAAGCTTTCCCATTTTTTTACCTTGAAACATTTCAATACTTTGCAAAAAAAAAAATGTGCCTAAGTATCTGTTTTCAGAATCATTATATGTATAAAAATGCCTTGAATTTCAGATGGCTTTACCTCCCTCTTTTAGTTTAAATCCAGTGCTTTGCTCATATTTTTTTTAAAGAGTCAGTCCCAGCAGTTCCATTTAGGAAACACTAATAGTCTGAAAGTCTATGTTTGAGAACTAGTTTGAATTAAAGTCAAAGCAACACCCCCTGCAGGCCTGGATTAGGGAGGCAACATTTCATCAGCTGCTTGGCAGCTTAAACTATCAACCATCTTCTTGATATATTTATAGTCCAGGGATGTCCCTCCACTATGTTTGGAACACATGCACAATACAAATGAGCATCATTTGTAATAAAGACTTCTCTTTAGAGTTTTAGTGGTTCTAGCATGGAGCCCCATTACAGAGGGATCTGTCTGAGAAATTGACATGCGAAACGTGCGTCCTATTGAGTGAACACCAGCTTCATTTAAATTCTGCAGAATGCATTTGTTGTGTTAAATTAGGCAAAAATCTGCCTTGTAACGTCATAGCTGCAAGTTAAAGTTTTCGTGAAGAGATTTCGTTCTAATGCAGTACAATTTCCATCCAAGATACTTGTTTATTGTTTCCAAGTTATTCCTCTCCCACCCACATCCCATTTTAACACAACAAAAACATAATAATACTGTACCAATACCAGTAAAAATTTATTGTCTTTGGCCTAAGGCTGTTTATGATCAAGACACACAAAAGAATCGGGACTTCCGGTTTGGGATTCATGGAGGTCTAACGCAGCTCCATTTGCGGAGCTGACCGGACTGCCGTTTTAACCGGCCGGAGGGGTGAAAATAACCCGCGGCCGACTGCTCTCAGGCGGGGAGCAGGCAAAGAACGCTCAAGACCCTAGGGTGAGCTAGATCTCGGACGAGGGGGGGCTCTACTCAAGGAGTCTCCCCCCGATCCTTGAGGTCCCACCTTGCGACGGGTCGGCTATAATCTCTGCGGCAGTTTTGGGGCCAATTCGGCTGGCATAAGACCTACATACACAAGCTTCGATCGGGGAGGGAAGTTGAGAGGAGAATTTAAGATCGAAACAGCGATTACAACCCGAGAAAGTTGAAGAGAAGGTAAAGATCGCTATCTCTTGAAAGGGGACAGATTGATAAAAACAGAGAGGAAAGAAAGTAGATTTTTAAACTGCAACAGACTAGTGAAAAGGAGGTGAAGACTCGGCAGGAGTTGTATTTTAAAAGAGACTAAATTTAAAGAAGTTATTGCAAAAATCGGACTATTGTTTTGAATACCTGTGGTTTTGGAGCTGTGGGAAAAAGACACCATCGTGAGACCTGCTGTGGGAAGACGGGAGACAGGAAGTGCGTAACAACAATAGAGTGGCTGGAGGGAAGCGGCCCTTGCCGACGGACAGGAAGTAGGGAATCGCCATTTTTGAAAGGGGAAGGGTCGCGGCTTCAGCGGAAGAGGAAGTAGGCCATCTTGGATTACAATAACATAGAGAAACCATAGAGAAAAGACGCCCGACATTTTGGATACAAAAAAATTAATTTTGGCAAAGATTGGGACATTTGAAAAAAAGGAAAACGTTTAAATATACGCCACGGAGCTAAGGAAGAGAGCAGATTCGTGGGAGCGAGCTAAAGCAAGCCCCACGATGTCGAAAAAAGAGTGGCAATCGGCAATAGAAAATTTGGACAAAAAACTTATAGACATGATGAAAGAACTTAAGGACACGAAATTGGAGCTTATTAAAGAGGTCAAAGAAGTTACACAGACAGTAAAGTCGGAGCTGTCAGAAGTGAAAAAAGGCGTGGAAACGATTAGTAGTGAATTACAAGGAACGCAGCAGAGAGTTAAAACAGTAGAAGACGCGATGGAGAATTTAATAGACACGCAACAAACAGAGATGAGACTGGTGAAGGGGAGGATGTCAGTTGCAGAAACTAAACACATGGAGAAGCAGCTTCGTTTTCGTGGTCTGCCAGAAGTGGAAGGGAAGTCAGCGCAAGAACAGATGACTGAGGTGTTGGCTGATTACCTGGGGAAGGAGGAGGAGGAAATTGTGGCTATCCTAGATGTGGCGTACCGTGTGAACTCGAGAATTGCAACCCAGAGGAAACTGCCAAGGGATGTGATTGTGCAGTTTACAACTAGAAACATGAAAGAGAGGATTGTGACAAAACAATTTCAAGATCCATTGGAGATTGATGGCAAGACGATTATCATAATGAAGGAACTGCCCAGATCAGTGTTACTGGACAGGAAAAAATATAGAGTGCTAATTCAGACTTTGAAGGACATGAATATCAGATACAGATGGGAGTTACCGGAAGGAGTGTCCTTTGAGTTTGGAGGGGCAAAAAAACGCATCAGATCTGAGCGGGAGATGGAGAGATTTATCAAGGACAATGAAAAAGACTTACCAACAAAACCATGAATATGGAGTGTAAAGTATTATCTTGGAATGTAAATGGACTAAACTCACCGAATAAGAGGAAAAATATTTTTCATTGGCTACTAAAACAAAAATGTGATATTGTTTGTTTGCAGGAGACCCATATTAGAAAACAGGATGTAAAATATTTAAAATCTGGAAAATTGGGCAAAGAATTTGTAGCGGCCTCAAACACGAAAAAAAGAGGAGTGGTGTTGTACATAAAAGAGGAGCTGCAGCCAAAATTTGTTATGAGAGATGTTGAAGCTAGATTTGTAGCAGTGGAATGTAATTGGAATTTAAAGAGAGTGTTGGTAGTCGGACTTTATGCACCTAACGGTGCAAAGGAAAGCTTCTTTGAGGATTTAAGGAAGCATTTAGACGATCTTGTATATGACCAGATAATTCTTGCTGGAGACTTCAATGGAGTGACAGATTTGGAACTAGACAAAAAGACTACAACAGCACAAAAGAAAAGAGGACTATTGCCAAAGCTTTTTTTTGAGTTGATTCAACAAGAGACTCTCGAAGACGTATGGAGGAGAGAATATCCTAAAACCAAACAGTTTACTTTTTATTCTGCAAGGCATCTTACATTATCAAGAATTGATATGATCTGGGCCTCAAAGGACTTAGCGTTATGGACTAAGGAGGTAGAAATAATGCCGATGGTAGGCTCAGATCACAATCCAATTATGTGGAAATTTGGAAAAAGGAGAAAAAGGAAAGCCTGGAGAATAAATGAGGACTTGTTACAGGAAAGTGAGAACATGGAAATATTGAGAAGAGAGACAAAGTTTTTTATACAATACAACGTGAATAAAGAAGTACCAACCAGTAAAGTTTGGGATGCGTACAAGGCGGTTGTAAGGGGCATACTAATGGACTTAAATGGCAGAGCAAGGAAAAAGAAAGAGGAGAAAAGACAAGAGATTGAGGAGAAAATAAAGGCCAAAGAAGCACAGTTAAAAAAGAGACCAGGGAAAAAGAAAATACATCAGGAAATCAAAATTCTTCAAGAACAGTTAACAGCAATGAGTAATAAAGAATTGGAGTGGAACCTTAAAAGACTGAATCAAAAAGCTTTTGAGGGTGCTAATAAACCTGGGAAATATTTGGCATGGCAATTGAAGAAGAAAAGGGAAAAGAAAATAATAAATAAAATCTGTGAAGAAAATAAAACGTACCTGGAGCAGACTACCATTAGTAGAGCCTTTTATAAATTCTATGCTAAGCTGTATAATAAAAAAGAAGTAACCAAAGAATCAATAGCATCATATTTGGAGAAAACCAAACTTCCAGAGATCTCGGAAGCTTGGAGAAATAAGTTGAACAGTGAAGTAACTGATGAGGAAATAAGTAAGGCAATACAATCCACAAATCTAGGAAAGGCGCCAGGGCCAGATGGACTTACGGCTAAATTTTATAAGACAATGGCCAACGAACTGGCACCATTCCTAAAAGAGGTGATGAACGGAGTTTTCAGGGATCAAAGAATTCCAGACACTTGGAGCGAAGCGAATATATCATTGATCCCAAAAGAGGGCCAAGATCTGACTAACGTGAAAAATTACAGGCCTATATCATTACTTAACAATGATTATAAAATTTTTGCGAAGATATTGGCGGAGAGACTGAAGGGGTGGCTCTCGGAAGTCATAGAGGAAGAACAAGCAGGCTTTTTGCTGGACAGACAAATAAGAGACAATTTAAGGACAGTGATCAATGCTATTGAATACTATGACAAGCGTTGTGATAAAGAGGTTGGTTTCTTCTTTGTAGACGCTGAAAAAGCGTTTGACAATTTAAACTGGGATTTTTTGTTTGCCACTATGGAAAAGCTACAACTGGGAGAAAGATTCATCAGAGCAATTAAAGAAATTTATAGAGACCAGACTGCAGCAATTGTAGTGAATGATGAACTGACCAAGAAATTGACGATTAGTAAAGGAACAAGACAAGGTTGCCCGTTATCTCCATTGCTGTTCATTTTAGTATTGGAGATTCTGATGATACAAATACGACAAGATGAGGAAATACGAGGAATAAAAATAAAGGACTATTCATACAAGGTTAGAGCATTTGCAGATGACATAATGTTAATTGTAGAAGATCCATTGGAGAACATGCCAAAAGTGATAGATAAGATCAAGGAGTTTGGTGACTTGGCAGGTTTCTTCATTAACAAAAAGAAGTCAAAGATATTATGCAAAAACATGACTAAGCAGAAACAACAATTGTTAATGGAAATAACGGACTGTGAAGTAACTAGTAAGGTGAAATATTTGGGAGTTGAGCTGACTGCAAAAAATATAGATTTGTTCAAGAATAATTATGAAAAATTATGGACTCAGATAGAGAGAGACTTGATCAAATGGAATAGACTGAATTTGTCATGGTTGGGCAGGATTGCAGCAGTTAAGATGAATGTGTTACCAAGAGTAATGTTTTTGCTACAGACAATACCAATCATCAGAGACTCTAAACAATTTGAAAAATGGCAGAGGAAAATATCAGATTTTGTTTGGGCAGGCAAGAAGCCTCGAGTGAAAGTAAAAGTTCTACAAGATGCAAAGGAAAGAGGCGGAATGCAACTGCCCAACCTGAGACTTTATCATGATGCAATCTGCCTAGTTTGGTTAAAAGAGTGGATGACATTAAAGAATAAGAAACTATTAGCCCTAGAGGGATATAAAAAATTTTTTGGATGGCACGCATACCTATGGCATGACAAAGTAAAGGTCAACTCGATGTTCCTGCATCATTTTGTAAGGAGAAGTTTATATACAATCTGGAAGAAGTACAGAATTTACCTACAAGAAGGAACCCCCTGGTGGGTGGTTCCATACGAGGTGATAGATCCGAGAGCTGTTGATAATGAACAACAATGTTTAACGTACAAAGAAATAACTAAAACTGAAGTATCTAAACTTAGAATAAAGACGCAAGAGGAACTATCACCTAACTATGATTGGTTCCAGTACAGACAGATTAGAGACTTATATAATTCGGACTCTGCAAAAGGGGGCATACGAACAGAGAACTCGGAACTAGAGCAGACCCTTCTTAAAGAAGACAAGAAAAGAATATCCAAGGTATACCAAGTACTGTTGAAATGGTATACCGAGGATGAGATAGTTAAAACACAAATGGTGAAATGGGCTATAAACTTTAATAAAGAAATAACAATGGAGGCATGGGAATACTTGTGGAAAACTACAATGAAGACAACAACATGTATTAATATTAAAGAGAACATTTTCAAAATGATTTATCGTTGGTACATGACACCAAAGAAGATTGCGCTAGGGAACTTGAACACTTCTAATAAATGCTGGAAATGTAGGAAGCATGAGGGCTCCCTCTATCATATGTGGTGGTCGTGTGAGGTAGCTAGGCAGTTCTGGGGGGAAATAATAAGAGAAATGAGTGAAATTTTACAGTTTCAAATAAATAAGAACCCAGAACTCCTGCTGCTAAACTTGGGAATGGAGGGAATTCCAGCCCATCATAGGACGTTGATATTTTATATGACTGCAGCAGCTAGACTTTTGTATGCGCAGAAATGGAAAGTACAAGAAGTGCCAACTATTGAAGATTGGATCTACAAATTGCTGTATATGGCTGAAATGGATAAGATGACAAGAAAACTGAGAGATCTGGACTCAGGGCAGTTTAACACAGACTGGGAGAAGCTGAAACAATATCTGGAGAAGAAGTGGGAGGTGGGAGGAAAACTGTGGCAGTTTGAGAACTACTGAAGTACAATAAAAGTATAAAAGAGAGGGGTGACTTTACCGGGGGAGGAAGAGAAATGTGAATTTATAAGCAGTTAGATTAATTAATTGATTGAGATATATATAGATATGTAAAGGTTAATTGATAGAATATTGATAGAGAATAATTAACGGTTTAAACATGAGGATTGAGTAATTAATAATATTTTTTTTTTTACTTGATAAGACTTATATGCACCAAACTGAATGTATAGAAGAGTTAAAACGACTGACTATGTGATGAGTTATATAGAAATACTATAAAAAGAAGAAATGATTAATATATAGAGAACAAATCAAATTGTTTGATTTAAATGTGGGAAATTTTTATGGTTTATGATATATAGAAATATTCAAAACTGGAAAATGGGATAAATTGTTTATCTAAAGAAGTATAGTTTGGATGTATAATAAGCAAAAGAGTTAAAGATGTACTGCTTAATATAATGGAGAATATATATTTGTTTTAGACAGAGGAAGTTAATAGAAGTAAGGGAAAAGGGACAGAGGGTGGGAAAGCTGTTGGAAGTCAACAAAAGGGGGGGAAAGGGAGGGGGTTAGAAACGAAAAATTAGGGGAAAATTGAATGTAATGTAATGTAAAAATATTAATGTTCTAACCCAATAAAAAAAATTTTTTTTAAAAAAAAAGACACACAAAAGAATCTGACAAAAATATATAAATCACAATTACAAATACCAATATTTAAAATGAACAACCCAGAAGGCAAAAACCTTACTAGAAACAACTCTAGCCTGAATTTTCTTGGTTGCTACAGCAAAAAGTGATACTCTATAGGAGATGAATGGTTCAGTGTCTGGAAGAAGAAAAATCAACTTCTCTATCACTGGGGAAGAGCTGAAACCCTTTAACAGCTCTGCTAGAAATTTAGTTCTAGGCTCTACATATAAAAGACTGAATAGTAAATAATGTGGTAGATCTGCTGTAACTCGGGCTCCGCAGATGCAATGACGGCGACCCCAGGGTGTTTTGCAGTACTATAATAACACTGTAGTATCTATTAATATTAGGATTCTATCCCACCTTTCAGCGATGCTTTGAAGAAAGTTTACAATGAAAATAATTTTAGAACAATATATCAGGCATCTAATACAACTACTACAATGCAAACAGTAGTAAACAGCCAATCAGCAAAAACATGAAAAGTGCTGATAGCCAAAATCCAGTGTTATAAGCCAGCACAAAATACCCATAGACAGAACACATCAGTTTGTTCCAAGAGTTGGTCAAGAAGAGAGCGGTTTTCACTGGCCTTCTAAAGGTCAAAGGGAAGAGACGTGTCCTGAGGGTGTGAATTCCAAAGTCGTGCTGATGAGAAACACTCAAGAAGGAAGGAACAAAAAGGAACCGACCAGCTTACCATGCACTTCAGTTCAAGTGTCTGTAAGTTAACCTTGTAAAAGGTTTCCTGGGTGAGTGAATAATGGTGAATTTTATATCAAAAAAGTGTGAAGCAGCATGGAATAAGCTGCAAAAAGAAACAACTTGTTTTCTTTCTTGATAGGAGTACGTAAGCGGAAGTCTGAAAGTACAGCCCAGTTGTATAAACATTCAGAATTCTTTAATGGCCAGATTTGTCATTATGCAATCATATTACATGAACAGAACCTTTCTATTGATGTACGGCCTGCTCTTTCCTTGCCCTTAGGAAAGGCTCTTATTTCTAGGAATGTGTACTGAGAAAAATCACATTTCAGTTTCAGATCCAGAGCTTCAAGATGAACTCCATTCCATTACTGGTTTGTTCTAGGCAGGCTGGTGCCAACTTGGATCTAATCCATTTGGGTTTTTGTTTGTTTTCATGAGTTTTGACCCATTGCATGTGTACAAGGCAGGGGTTAGCAGCAAGGGAAGGGCTGGGGAAATGAGTCATTGTGGCAACTTTCTACTGCTGTCTGTAGTGCCATGTTTTGCTGCACTTTGTAGTTGCATAACATTCCCTTCCCATGGGTGAATCTCCTTTCGATGCTCAAGAGCATTAACCTGGAGTTGAAGGATGAAGGACAGTAAGTTAAACTGAAGCCAGGAAGCTCAGTCTTAGCAGACCGGTGCTTCCTCACGGAATACCGATCTGGAAAGACTTTGGTGGAATTGTGCACAGCATACAGCGCCTCCGCTACCTCCACATTATTTAATGCTGGATTAATAGTTTTAATCCCCGACCCATTGCAGTGGCACCTAAGTGAAGGACAGCAGCACCAAAAGGCCTGGGCAGCAACAACTTGCTCTGTGTGCCTGGGTCTCAATGCAGCTCCCCCTTAATAACTCTTTATTTCCAAATTTCACCTTAATCTGCATAACATGAACCCTTGCAGCAGCCAGGGACTCAGGGCCCCACTCCCTATTTAAATCTGCCCCATGGTGGCTGGCCACGTGTTTTCTTGTATTATGCATAAAAGCATACAGAAAGGATTATGGATCTTTGGTTTCCTTCATAAAGCAGAGGAATGGCTCTCTGTTTTCTCATTTTTTTACAAAGTAAAAGTGAGAGATCCGGAAGGTTGCCCAGACTTCCTTTCCAACTAAAACCATTTACCCAGAGTTGAAGGACATAGGAGGCAACAAATAGTTGCTGCAAAACTACTAAGGAAACCAACAAAAATAAGGGTTTATGTGTAAGCAACTGTGCACCACGCTATTATTCTCAACATAATTTAACCCAGGGTTGACCGTTTTAATCAAAAGAGAGCCCAGAAAAGACAGAAGTCTTTCTGGGCAGGATGATGTGATGTCTTCTTGGTACTCCTTGATCTGTTATCTTCAGAGGACTTCTTTAGTCATAGTGGTGGCACTGGCATCTAAGCGAATGATAGCAGCTGTAGAAGACCACTGAAAGGGCAGCAACCTGCTCCACACATGCCTGGGTTCCTCCTCAATGTGGCTATCCTTGAATAATTGTTTAGCATTTGCAATTTTCACCCAAATCTGCATAACATGAGTTTTTGCGAAAGCCTGGGACTTGGAGGCTGAAGCGGTTGTGCTTGGTGGCATTTCCTTGCATCGCAGCATGTGTAAAAGCACACAGAAAGGGAGTTGCCTCACTGGAAAGGAAGTGAAGGGATGCCCCTCTGTTTTTTCTAATTTTTACAAGTAAAAGTGGGAGACTGGACAGGTCACCCACTTACTGTTTTTGATTAACTGAAAGCTGGATGAAGAAGGAGGAGTTCAAAGCCAGTTCGGTGTAGTGGTTAAGAGCACGTGACTCTAATCTGGGGAGCTGGCCACTCCTCCACTTGAAGCCAGCCAGATTAAGCCCCTGAGAGGTTATTGAATCATGAAGGGAGAGATTTTGAGGGCTGCATGGAAGAGCCAGTTTGGTGTAGTGGTTAAGAGCACAGGACTCTAATATAGAGAACAGGGTTGATTCCCCATTCCTCTGCTTGAAGCCAGCTGGGTGACCTTGGGCTAGTCACAGCTCTCTCAGAGCTCTCTCAGCCCCACCCAACTCACATGGTGTTTTATTGTGGGGATAATAATAGCATACTTTGTAAACCACTCTGAGTGGGCATTGTTGTCCTGAAGGGTGGTATATAAATCGAATGTTATTATTATCGAAAGTTATTAAAGTAAAAATTTGACGGAAAACAAAAATGTAACCAGATTGGTCTTCCCAAGAGCTATGCTGATCTGGACAGATCAGTGACACCCCGCATGGATTGCTAAGGCCCCTTTCTCCCATTCTTTAACTCAAGGTTAACAGCTTTTAATCAGCAGAGCCCAGAAAAGACAGAAGCCTTTCTGAGCAGAAGAACATTCTGCTCCCATGACCCAGTATCGTCAGAGGACTTCTTTAGTCACAGTGGTGGCATGTAAAAGATAGCAGCAGCAGAAAGCCACTGAATGGACAACCTGGTCCACACATGCCAGGGTCCTCCTCTGTGGGGCTCTCCTTTAACAATCATTTATTATTTCCACTTTTCAGCCTAATATGCTGAACATGAGCCTTTGCAGCAGCCAGGAACTTGGAGGCTGGAGAGGAGACCACTCTCCCCCCAAACCCACATGTGCATGCCCGCATGGAAGTTGCATGTTGTATCCTGTCCTTTCCCTGCACTTTGCATAAAAGCGCACAGAAACTTATCAGTGAGGCAACACCGATGGAGGTGCGCTGCTGTCTGTTGCTCCCCTCCTTTTGTGGTGTGAAGCAAGCCTTTTGTGAATGAATCCCATTTTCTATGAGGACAAGACTGCCACTCACTCACTGCCCAGGAGGTGTCAAAGAAAAAACGTACTCGTTTGCCACATGCACATTCCCCTCCCTGCCAATGGGACTATGCTACACTGGGGCTTGATCTCTCCTCTTGGACTGATTGCACGTAGACAGTGCTTGCCATTAAGGAAACCAAGATGCTGCCTGCTGGCCCACACTGCCCAGCCTGCCTGTACTTCTGCTGTACAGGCAAGAATCGAAATGAAACACACAAACTTTTTGATGGGGGATTTATTACAGCATCGTTTCTCGATTTTGTTCCTCTATTCCAGGAGCCACTTTAATGAACCAAACCAGTTATTTTTATTGTTTTGGCTCATTTGTTTTCTCACAGTGTGCTGCAAGTGTCAAAAACATGATCTTTAATGTTAATTATAGGCAGACTTTTTGATCTACAGTGGTCAAGGGACATCTGACATTGTTACAGTCCATCCTCATCTATACTGAGCAGATTAGTGTTTGGGATTCAAGGTTGCATAGGAATTTTCACACAGCAGTATCAGCTAAGGGTGCCACTTGACCAATGTTATTGGATGAGATGGCTAAGATTCATTCTTTATAGTAACCTATAAAGCTCTATGTGGACTGGGACCAGCATCTCTGCAGGACCGTCTCACCCCATAAGTGCCCCAGAGGATGTTACGATCAGGACATAAGCAACTGTTGGTGGTCCCTGGCTCCAGGGAGGCCTGCCTAGCCTCAACCAGAGCCAGGGCCTTTTTGGTCCTGGCTCCGACCTGGTGGAACTCTCTGTTGGATGAGACCGGGGCCCGGCAGGATTTGTTATCCTTTCGCCAGGCCTGTAAGACAGAGATGTTCTACCAGGCGTATGGTTGAGGCTGAGCTTGGCCTCCACTGGCCAAATAGAGGAGATCAGATCCCTTCCTAATCAGATGCATCCTCTATCTAGCTCTTTTACATTTTAAATGGTAGCTCAGGTGGTGAACCCTGTTACCGAGTGCTGCTATCTATTTTATATTATTTTTATACTATGTTATTTTATATTGTTATTTAAACTGTTTTAATATAATGTATACCGTAAATGCTTTTTATCATACTGTGATCCGCCCTGAGCCTGCTTGTGTGGGGAGGGTTGAATATAAATCAAAAATATAAATAAATAAATAAAAATAGTCAGTCCTATGGCTTACTGCAACAAAGTCCTGGTACAGAAAGCTCCAACACCCTCTGTCTTCTGTAAAAGGTGCAAAGTGATATTGTGCTGCTGCTCCTTTGGCAGAGATAGCCAAGGAATGTCTCTGATTGGCAGCTGGTGGTGATACCGTGTTGCAGGTTTAATTTGATGCACCTGATGCAGTTTTAACTTGGTTTATGTGACTAGACTATGTTTTTAATAGTATATATTTACATTTTGTAAACCACCATGGGCATTGTGGAAAGATGGGGTATAAGTATTTTAATTAAGTAAATAAATAAGGAGCCTCCTATGCCGTTATAAAGTTTTAAAAGGGCAGAAATTATAAATTGTCTTCTGATAAAGATTGCTTGCTGCTGTCTGTTACTTTCTGAATGCAATTGAAACAGCTGAAGTTGCACAAACTTTGGAGATGCCACTTCTCCTATATTAGGGTACCCAGCGCCAGGCTGGAAAATTCCTGGAGATTTTGCCGGGGGGGGGGTGGAGCTTGGGGAGGGCAAGATTTGGGGAGGGGAGGGACATCAGCAGGCCATAACGCCATAGACTCCACCCTCCAAAGCAGCAATTTTCTCCACTGGAACTGATCTCGATGGCCTGGAAATCAGATGTAATTTCAGGAGATCTCCAGTCACCACCTGGAGGCTGGCGACCCTATCCTATATTCACTTGTAATAAGCAGAAAAGGACAGCCTCTTGATAATGCCCTGTATCCTGCAAGCACAAGCAGAAAAAGCACAGAAAGAAGCAGATGATGCAAAAGAAGAATTATGTTTCCCCACAGTTTGAGGCTGAGTATCTTTTACCAGTGAAGCAAGACTGTGAATAGACAGCTAAGGATGAACAAACGCAGTTTATTGGGTTATTTGTTTGCTATGAGTTAAATGATATTTGAAAAGCTGTTCGCAGTTTGGGTGGTGTCAGTTAAGCTTTGGAATTTCCTGCCAAAGGAGAGATTGTGAGAGATCTGTACTACTGGACTTTTTCTGGCGCTGTAGCTCAGTGTTAGAGCATCTGCTTTGCAAGCAAAAGTTCTCAGTCCTTCACATCTTCAGTTAAAATGGATTAGGGGAAAGGTGCTGTAAAAGACCTCTACCTGAGACCCTGGAGATACTGCCCATCAAAACAATACATACACCAAGAGTCTGACTCAGTAAAAGGCAGCTGTTGAAGCAGTGTCTAATATCTCATCGCTGATTTGTTTTATTAAGATCTTACTGTGGGTTTCAGAGTTTGAATAAATAATATTAGTGTTTTGATTTTATTTCTGAGTTATTGTAATTCATATATTTTAGGCCACCCTGAGAATAAGATCTTGGGGGCAGAGGTGTTAAACTTTTTTGAAATTGATATAATAGGCATGGGCACGAACAGAAAAAAAAACGAACATGGTGTTCATTGTTTGTTGCCATCCACAAACAACAAACACTGACAAACATGATCCTGTCATGAACATGTTCATTGTTCATGGGGGCCAGCAGGCTCTCTTCCAACCATCAAGATCCCTACTGCACCACTCCCAGAAACCCTACCTGAGCAGGCAGCAGGAAATGTACCAGTGATAAATAATAGCTTGGCCCAGAGCCTGGCAGCAGCCCTGGAACTTGAAGAGGTAGATCCCTATCCCACCACACACAAAGAAAATTCAAGCTCCAAAGCACTCTCCCTGCCTCTCTCTCAAAATGCCAACAGCAACTGTCTCTCCTTCACTGTCTGCAAAACCAGAGCTGGGAGCCCCCCTCCCCCCTGCTCTTTGCTTCCTTGTAACAAATTTGGAACTCTACACTTGAAAGGAAGACCTGCCTATCAAGCTAAATTGGGCTTAGATGGGGGTTTCCAGGGCAACAACAGGAGTTCAGGCGGAGTTCAAGCAGTCCCTGCCTCCGGTTGCCAAGGGAATTGATTGCAGGTGCCAGACTGTCTGGCTTGATGAACAGCAACAAACGAGGCTTGCAACGACCACCTATTGGTTTAGAATGGGGCCTCACAAACAGCTTGTTCACGAACAGCTGATTGTTCGTGGCTTTTTTAAGTTCGTATTGCTGTTCGTGCCCATCTCTAACCATAAGCATACTTAATTGGAAGCAAGGCCCATTGAATAAAGTGGGACATTTTGGAGTAAATATGCATAAGATTTGTACTGAAGTTACATTTTTAGATGTTACTAGCCTTGAACTTCCCGGAATGGAGCAAATTAAAAATCTCAATAGGGAAAATAATGCAAAATTAAACTACATGATATGCTGTCCCTTGCGCCTTGTATAGGTTATTGTATAGGCCTGATGTGCCTCACTGAGAGAGAACATTATAAAAATAAATTTAAACAGCTATGCAGCAAACAGCCCAGTTATTTTCTGATAAAATCGTCTTGGGGCGGGAGAGAGGAGGAGAAGGAGAGGAAGAAGGAGAATAGGAGGAAGAGAACAGGAACTTTTACATAATGCCAGAGCTGTACACTCAGTTGCTTGTATTTTAGAGCTGAAGATATGCAAGAGATGGCAAGGAAAAGCTTCTCAGCTAAACTATAATACAGGACTAGGTCAACAGTTAATATTATATGTTAGAATGTGATGTTAGCAGTGCCACACTCACTACTCTGTGATCTGTCATGCAGCAAGTATATCAGTACGGGCTCTCTTATCACAGTAAAGCGATAAGGCAGAAATCCTTATGTGAACAAGTCCTAGTGAACATGGTAGGACTTACTTCTGAGCAAACACAATTAGGATGGCACTGCACTAATGCGGGGTTGCAAAGCAGGCAAACAAAGCAGTAATTTGAAATAACTCATTATTAAACCTTGCTCCAAAAATCAGCAGCACAGTGCTAATAACATTTAGGGCCTCGTAAAGAGTGGGTATTCATACATATTACACCTACTTAAACAACTAATATTTGGATGATCAAGTAGGAATGCATAGATGGCAGGCCATACCCTTCCAAAAAATGCCCCTTTTCAAAACAAGCCAATAAAGCATTGGGAAGCCAAAATAGGAACATATTTCTTATGAACATGTTTTCTTCGGCATACTTTCTGTTCAAACAGCTGCATTTAAAGTTCTAAAGCAGATATGGCCCAGTCCTAATATTAGCAAATTCTGAACACATGAACTGTGCTCCCTTACAATCCACAAGAACTTTTGCTTACATTTTTTTGTCACCATCAACTCTCATTTGGAAGTCATTTCTGTTCTCCCTCTACACAGACACACACACTTCAGAATCAATTCATAAATTACAGCCTGAGAAAAAATGGACATACAGACTGCATGAAGATATCGGCCACAGAACATATTTCTGTTAATCGCTGGACTTTGCCAAAGAGATCAAAATATCACAGTCTGATTAAATGTGACAACATCTGGATACGTATTCCAACCATGCATGCTGTCTTTGGTGTAGTTCGGAACAAAGTACTGAATTTGTAAAGTTCTTTCTGAAAGCAGCATTGTGCTATTTACTCCTCAGCAACGGTTTTTCAAATGTATCCACTGTACTCTCAAATTCTGCCACAGATTAAAAAGAAACTGAGATATTATTTTACTATTATTTTCAAGTAGTAGAGAGTTAATATAAGAGCTTGAGGGGGGAAATTCCAAAACAGCAGCAGTAAATAATCAGTATATATTACATTCCAGATGTCTCATCTATTTCCCAAAAGAGTGAAGTTCGAGTCGGTACGGCAAACTATATTCACATCAATGTATTGTCGAAGGCTTTCACGGCCGGAGAACGATGGTTGTTGGGGGTTTTCCGGGCTGTCTTGCCGTGGTCTTGGCATTGTAGTTCCTGACGTTTCGCCAGCAGCTGTGGCTGGCATCTTCAGAGGTGTAGCACCAAAAGACAGAGATCTCTCAGAGAGAGATCTCTGTCTTTTGGTGCTACACCTCTGAAGATGCCAGCCACAGCTGCTGGCGAAACGTCAGGAACTACAATGCCAAGACCACGGCAAGACAGCCCGGAAAACCCCCAACAACCATATATTCACATCAGTCCACTAACTATATTAGCTGTTGTCAAATACAAATTGATTTCTGTCTAAATTGTCCTTCAGCCTCTTTAGCCTCTAATTAGCCAAATCAGAAAGCTGGATCATTTTAAGAATTCTTAATTTACCTCAGATTTTATACATACATACTTTCACATGTTTATGAACACATACACACATTAGGTGTTTTAACCATGCCCTCCCCAAAAGCAGGTTAAAAAAATAATGTTTATATTTTCTTAAAATGGCAAATATCACTGAAAGATTATGTATCTGTAGTATAATGGCAGCTGTACTAGAAGGAGGAAGATCTTTGGCCTATGCAATTGTGATGCATATTTAGATGCGTCAGATGACCCATGTTAAGATACATGACTGTCTAGAACTGAAAAGGAAAAAAAAATTGGCACCCAACTCTGGAAGGCAATTGAATCATGTAGTCTTGGCTAGGTTGTCTCAGTAACAGGGATACATTTTTTCTGGGCCTGCCCTGAGACTGAGGGCAATGTGAGAGCTGTGTTTGTTCCTGTGATGTCAAAATAATTGGCTTTGTGGTATTGTGATTGGCTGGAAGATGAAAGGAACCTTAGAGACGGCAGCCAACCAGCAATACTAGTGCCACAAGCTGGGCCATTTTCTCACATCTTGCCAGCCGTGGAAAATCATGCAAAACTCCCGGAATGATGGCATCTTCCTGGCGTGATTTCCCGTCATTTCTGACATCATCACACATCAACTGGAGTCATGATGGGAGTTGGCGCCAGGAAGACGCCATCGTTCTGGGAGTTTTGCATGATTTTCCACAGCCAGTAATATGTGTGAAAACAGCCCAGGTGGACTTGTAAAAGTTTACTGAGGGCCAAGCTACACATGACGAATGACACTTGAACGGCAAGTGGATTGAGTGGAGGGCAAGTGAACAGGGAGAAATAAACTTGCCGTTCAAGTGTCATTTGTCATGTGTAGCTTGGCCCTGAGGCTGGCTTTTTTTAGAGGTTCTTTTGTGCCCTCTGAAAGCTCGCTTTCCCTCAAGTGTGAAAAACATGCAACGTTGATGTTGTTGGTTGTTCATTAACTTGCAATTGAAAACAGCAATGCAACCCTAGAGTGAGGATATATGGGGAAATTATTGAAGCCAAGTCAGATGTATCTACCCTACTTCCTGGAAAGTGGATGGCCCTTTCCCTAAAACTGAGGCATAGGGTCAGATTTTTAAGAACCTGGGTTCATATTACTGTGTAATAGGACTTCTGTGTTGTATTTATACACATAGAACCATCGTAAGTAAATCTATAAAGGTCCTCTATAAAAGTTTGTACATGTTAAGTATAAATTAATGCACAAATATGATACATTTATTTAACAACGTTTAAAAATACAAGCATAAAATGATAAAGTACTCTGCTATGAAATATCTGAATTGTTTTTAGATCAAGTAATTACTGCTCAAGGCAAACTGCTGTTTATAAATAGGAAGAGAAAATTCTGAGCAGATTAGAGAAATATTATTCAGAGATAATAATTACAGATTGTGTCATGTAATTACTGAAATCACTATCAGGACTTTCTTTGCAACAAATACGATTTTATCAAGAAATCTGCTTAATGATTTGCTGATACTCAATACAATACATTGGCTAGTGCCTCTAACCTAGCCCCTCTTTTCTTTTGAATGGAATTTACATGAAAATACTGATCTCATAATATGCCCATTCTTTAGATTTTAAGACAAATGAATTGGTATATTATTTCAAGTAATTTTATAAAATAAGAACTTTTTTCAGAGCTGAACCTTGCTTTCCTTTATTTTTGTATTTTAAATTCCTATTACATTCAAAAACATTTTAATAAACATCAGCTTGATTAAACAGCACAATTAAAGAGTATTCAACATTGCCTGAATTGTCTCCCAGTATCTTATTATATTCTTATCATGCAAAACACTTTCCTGAAATCTGATCTTATATGTCAACTTGTCATATTTTAACAAGTCACACACACACACACACACATATATAAAAGGTGACTGACTTTGTTTACAGTATTTGTCAAGTGATATTTTTGCAACTGGCAACAAGTAAAACTATTTATTTATATTTTTCTTAACTTGTGACAATATTTAAGAACATCAGTGCGATAGAGAAGTTAGAGCAAGCATTGGACTAGGAAGTGGCAAACACAATTTAGAATCCTCACCCTGCCGTGAAAACTCACTGAATGAAAGGTCCAGAGCAAAGCATTCAAAACGGGGAGTGAGTCTTCATTTCAAGAGTAAATGGTTCACTGCTACCAGCCTCTCTGACTAAACCTTCAGGTGTGGAACTTCTAACTACTGTTAACCAAAGCAAGTACCAGTATTACTTGCCTCTACATCTCTCCCTCTCATTCGTTATCTTCTTTATGTCAAGCCTTTGATTGTCTTCTTGTACCCTGCAAAGTACCATGGACACTGAACCAGCAACATATTTATGAAAGCATATTACTTTACAGTTTCTTGATTTATACCCCTCATTTTATGTGTAGAAGAAAACCTTTGAGAGAACAAAGCAAGTCTTCCAAACCAACTATACTTATAATTTAAGCAGAGAGCAACATTTTGCCTGGTTTTCCCTTTTTTCAATACTTAGGCCTGCATCTCTTTTACAAAAAAAATAATCACAAATAGTTGAGCAAGAGCCCTTTGCCATTTATGAGATCCTTTGGTGGTGGCGGCTGGAGAATTTGAGGCAGAAATCAGGCACTATAGAGAACATGCAGCAACCCAGCAACCTTTTCAGCAGGTACTGTAAAACTGCTTCCACAGTAGGTGGTACTGAAATATTGTATTAGAAGGGTATCTTCTGATCTCCTTCTTTGCCAAAAGGGAGACCTCCCACCATCCACTTTCTATTGTTGCCAGCACTCAGCTGGGCTGTGGGAGAAAAATGGGGGAAATACAGCCATTAGCTTCAATTAGGAATGTAATGAGGCCACTTCCAGGGTTTGGGTTTTTAAGCTGATTTGGGAAGATTCGGCCATTGTTTCCAAACTTGGGTGGCTCCTCTCACAGCCACCCAAGTTTCAAAAAGATTGGACTTCAGGATGCCATGTTATGCCCCCCCCCCAAGAAGGTCTCCCCAGCCACCGCCTATCTCCATTGTTTCCTATGGGAAAAATCGGGGGAAGGTTCCCAGGAGGCTGGGGGTGGCATTTTGCAAGACAAATGCACCAAACCTGCAGGGGACCCTCTTCCAACCTACCTCCCACAACCACCCAAGTTTCAGGAAGATTGGACTTTGGGGTGCCATGTTATGCCCCCCAAGAAGCTTCTCCAGAGAATCACAAAAAGAAAAATTTGATTAAAAATGCACAAAGCCGTATGAAGCAAGTGAGTGAGCAACTAGAAGTGAACTGATGATCAGCCTCCTTCAATACAGCCAAAACTGAGTGATCAACTTCACTCCAGAGAGTCATCCAACATTGAATTCTACCCAAATCAAACTGAACCATGTGTTGAAAACTAATGGGCTCTTCTAGGAGGCTGGGGACCAAAATGCACCAAACCTGCAGGGGACCCTCTCCCAGCCCTCCTCCCATGTCTACCCAAGCAAAAAAAACCAGTCAGCATCACCCTGATTTATTCAGCAGTGCCGCCTGACTCTCCAGCCATGGGCTCTCAGCACTACTGCCAGGGGGAAGCGAGAGCCCGAGGGTGATAAGAAATGCACTATAGTTCCCTGGGAAAGTGTCCTTGAAGGTGCAAAATCCAAACAAACGGCGGCTTTATCAAAATACAAAGTTCAGTACAGACACTTATCTTAAAGCTGGATAAAAGCAGGAGCGATGCGCTGGTGTGTCTGCTCAGGACGCCATCTTTTTCTCTTCCATCAAGGAGATTGGGCTTCGGGGGGCCATGTCATGCCCCCTAAAGAAGGTCCCCCCAGCCACATTATTCCCTATGAGGACTAACTTCACTCCAGAGAATCACAATAAGAAAAATTTGATTGAAAATGCACAACGCCGTATGAAGCATGTGAATGAGCAACTAGAAGTGAACTGATGATCAGCCTCCCTCAATACAGTCAAAACTGAGTGATCAACTTCACCCCAGAGAGGTGAAATTATCCCACCGTCAAAAAAACATAACATCACACCAGGATTTCAGTTTTTGGATTTCTGGGAACAGCATTAATAGCACATTCAAATCACAACATACAATCCCACCTTGAAACAAAATATAACATCACACCAGAGAATAACACACCTAATTTTTTTTTTTTGAATTTCAGTTCTTGGATTTCTGGGTCTGGGAACAGCATTAATGGCACATTCAAATCACAACATACAATCCCGCCTTGAAACAAAATATAACACCACACCAGAGAATCACACACACATATTTTTGGGGGGTATTTCAATTTTTGGATTTCTGGGAACAGCATTAATAGCAGCAATTGGCTATTTGTCTCAGCCAATCACACTCCCCTGATGTCCTCCTCTCCCTCTCCCCTCCCCCTCCTCACGACAGGAGAGGGAACAGAAATGGAAGAGCTCTTTGAAGCCTTTTCCCCTTGCCACAGCAAGGGAAAAATGTTTCAAAGAGCAACCCAAAGCAACCTGAATCGCTTCGGGTTGCTCTGCTTCGGGTTTCCTGAATTGGCCCCAGCACTGCTGGGGCTGATTTGGGAAGCACAGATCAACCCAAATCGGGGTTGATCTGTGTTTGCTTCGAGTTAAAGAAACCCAAAGCACACATCCCCAGTACTGACCCACACTGTGTAATCACCTTGAGTCTCAGTGAGAAAGGTAGACTATAACAGGAAGACTATAAATAATGTAAATAACACAAATAAATACATTTACTTCATTTATGCCCTACTTTTCACCCCAATGGGTACCTAAAGTGGCTTATATCACTCTCCTCTTCTCCTTTTTATTCTCCCAACAACCCTGTGAGATAGATTAAACTGAGTGTGACTGGCCCAATGTCACCCAGTGACCTTCCATTACAGAGCAGGGATTCAAACCTAGGCCTCCCAGATCATACTCCGACACTCTAATCATTACACCATACTGGTTGTTTTTTAGCTTTAGTAATATTGTTGATTATATTTCAACTTTATTATTTATTTATTTAGAATATGTACATGCCATCCCACCTCAACGAGATCACAAAATAAAAACAATATAATAAAATCATTAAAATGACAGCATAAAAATAGACAATAATAAACCATTACAAACAGGACATCTAAACAAAGCCAAAGGAATAAAAATAACACAAAGCAACAGCCTGAAACCAGCTTGAAGTAGCTAAAATAGCTTTAAAAATGAAAGATGAAGTAGTTGCAATTTATTTTTCGTATGCATGCTATTTATGATTTGCTTTATTGCAAACTGCCTCTTTTGAGAATGGCATGGGAACAGTAGAAATATAGAACAATCAAAGTGATGATAAGTTACAAACTTCGCATGGCATCTTGTATTTTCAAGTCTTTGAACACTAATGACCTTTTCTTTTTTATTATGACATATTAACAGGCTAACATGGCATATAAGGGCATGGTAAAAAATCTAAAGTCTTACAGATGGTATGAGAGTTGCAAGCTGTCTCATATTTAACCACCAGGGCCACCTCCCCAGAGACCCAATATGGAGGCATTGACAGCGGGAAAGAAAGGCTGACATTTCTTGGTGTGACACCAAAGTTGCTTCTAACAGTGCAATCCTAAGAAGAGTTTCTCCATTCTAAGCCTATTGAAACCAATGGGCTTAGAATGGAGTGATTCTTCTTAGGATGGCACTGTAACTCCAAAATCTGAACCAAAATTTATGACATTTTTATGGTTTGAAGAGCTCTTTTATAGACTTTAACAGCTCCCTGCAAGGGACTTACACCTGGGTCTCATGAAAGCAGAGGCAGCAATGAAATGTACTGAATTCCAAAATATTTTTGGAAATTTGTAAAATAATTTTTATTCTAAGGTAGTGTGTTTGCAGAATATTTTCTGCCATTATTGCATAGATTCATCCCAGACAATATGAGGGCTAGCAATCAATCAGGACAGAACAATAGCATGGCAACTCCAGCTGCTGGTAATAACTAGAGGCATATCATATCAAAGGTCAAGGCAGCAGGCAATGGGTCACAGCTAGGTGAGCTGCATATAAAAGTGATATAGAGACATAAACAGGAGAGTTTAGACAAGTTGCTCATACAGCAGAGGAAGAACAAACTTTGCGAATTCACTGTACAAGCTGAAGCATCACTGATTGCCTGATATTTTTATTCATATTCCATTTTCCCATACAGCTTAGGGCAATTTAAAATGTATAGTTTCACATTTTTAAAAAAAAACAGAAATAACTGTTCTGTTCTATAAAAAGCCCCCCTCCCCAAATCTAAGACTTTTGTCACAACCATGGAACACCTAAATGAATTGTTAAAAAGGGAGTTGTAAGACTCATTGCCAAGGGGCTGGATATGTTGCTTTGGCTTTCCATTGCTAATGGATGGACTTCTTGCTAGGAGAACTGGCAAGCTCATAGCAGGCATTGGTCCACTGGGTGGTCGTTGCATGAGCACATGTTATTCTGTTCCTGCCTTGTTGTGAAGATGAACTGATACTTCTGATGGATTTCCAAGAGAGTTGGGCTGCACTGCTATGCCTTCCTCTCATGGATGGGGCTCCTGCTAGAAAAAATCACATGCTTGGTAGCTGTTCTTTCATTGGCTGGTGGATGAAGATCAAAGCCTATCTCAAGGGTTCAAGGCAATGGACTTGCCTTTCAGTGTCTTATGTATTGTAACATCTGAATGTAGTATGTGCAGATGAGATAGGCAGGAAGAGGTATTTGGAGTCTGAGAGAATATTCTTGCCATTTTAGACTTTATACTTCAATGCAAGTTGATTTAAGTGTCATGTATGAAAATCCTATTATTAACTGTCTATGAAACAAGATTTGGGTCCAGTAGCACCTTAAAGGCCAAATAGATTTCCAGGGGATGAGCTCATACCCTGGAAATACACTGGAAAGCTTGCTCTTCTTCTACAGATCAACATGGCTACTCATTGGAAACTGTCTATGAAACAATAACAAATATGGTCCAGCAGGCCTTTGGATCAGCTGAAAAAGCTACATCTAGAGCTTTTTGATGTTCACCAAAAGATTACATATTTCTTTTCAGAATTTTGTTAGGTTTTTTTTCCCCGTGAGACATTTGACATAGCAGATAGAATAAAAAAATATGGCGGCTGTTATAAAATATTGTTTTTAAAGTGTATTTTGAACCCCATGGATAATTCAGGGATACAAAATTTCACTTGCTGATTGTAATAGTCAAATGTTTTGCATCAATAATTTCTACTCCATTAGCCTGCTCCTCTAGTAGCCTACACTCTTGAAAATGGCAGATATTGTGAGAAAAATTAAATATATATTCATTAAAAGGCTCCTTTCAGTTCTTTCAGTGCAACATTAACTCTTAGAGGGCATTATATTGAGTAATGGGAGCAGGAGGTGGAATTCAAGGCAGACTAGGCAGACTTAGTTATTTTAGGGCCCAGCCTACATAATTATTAACTTGGCATCTCATTTAACTTTTAACTTGTGTTAGGTTGACTGACTTTGACTTTCCTCACATTTTTTTAAAGTATTAGAACTCTTTTCATCATCTAGATCTAGGGTACTGACTAAAGGCATTTTTTCTGTATCGTTTCCTCTTGAGAGAGGTAATAGACAAGGTTGTCCCCTTTCTCCTCTTATTTTTGATCTATATTTGGAATCCTCCTGGCTTGTGCCCTCAGACAAAATAATAATAGTCATGGCTTTGTTCACAACTCTTTGGAATTTAAAATTATCCTATATGCAGATGATCTTTTATTGTTTATCTCACAACCTCAGATTTCCACCCCAGTTTTAATGAACAGGACCAATACGTCTGGTGATCTGTCCGGTTACATGAATAATTGGACAAAATCTGAAGTGATGCCATTGAGAGACAGTGTGCTGCTATACTCACATTAGTATGCACATCCTGGTAATCGAGCCATGCAAATTCCATCATCCTCTCATCATTGTCATGCTTTCTTTGAGAATGCAGATTTCCCACTTTTTCTGCTTTGAAATATGACTTTAGCTCTATTTTTGGCATGCGTGAGAATCCTTAGACATGCTTCTCCAGAGACTGCCAACTGAACCACTCCTCCTTTCTCAGTTTCTGCTTCCACTGAACAGTTTTTTCAGCCTTCAACTAGGAATTCTGTAAGCCTCTGCCGACTCCTGTCAAAACTTTTGCCTCATCTTTTTTAAAAAAAAAGAACATGTTTTTTGCATTATTACGACCTCTTGTTTAAAAGTAACAACATTGATCTTTCAGAGGTGATGTGTAATAGCCCAGGACATTGATTTTTTTTTTTTACTTTTGAGGAACACTTTACAAATAATGATATATCCCTACAGTGGTTGATTCAATCAGTGCCTTTTTTCTGGGGGTTTTTAATGGTGTCAACACTATTGCACAAATCCTTTGACAAATTACAAGCTCTGTTTTAAGTGGGAACATAATGGTTGGCAGCAGTGTGCTGAGCATGAAGGCATGTGAATGGTGCATCATGATAGAGGGATCACAACTAATGCCATCATAGCATGAAAAATGCGGGAAATTAAGGAAGCGTGGAAATAGCCAATATATCATGGAGCGTATTTACTGATGGATATTTTCGATGGTGGCCTGATGTCATCACTTATCTTGGAATATTGAATCCTAGAAATAGTAAATATATGATTACGCTGAATTTCAATAAGTTGATTGCTCATACATTTTTGGATCTGGACAGATAGGCATTTTAAACCTGTCATTATGGGGTAAAAAGTGAATATTATCATTTTGTGTTTTGGCACTTGAAAAGGCATGGGAGGGGGAAACAAGATTGCATGGTGCCAGCATGTTGTGGGTTTGATCAAGATTGGGCCCTCGCGGCAATTTTTAAAGGGCTATATTCTCTTTTAAAATGGCATTGGCAACTATGAGTTGGACCCATAGCAATTGTAACATGTAGCTACAACCAGAAGTTTCCCCTCCCTTTCTTGTTTGTTACTGCTTTTGTTTTGTTTTCTATGTATTGTCAGCTTCTTTGAGTCCCCATTAGGGAGAAAAGCAGAATACAAACATACCAAATAAGTTCTGAAACATGAAATAAGCTGTTTTCCTAGTTGCTCTAGATGGGATAGGATGGGATAGTGTGAAAGTGTAAACGTTATTTGTTTTCTGTCTTTTTGGCTGCAGAGAAACAATTGGATTGTTTTTCAGATGTCTGAAAAAATTATGATAGCCACGATCGCTTTTAATATTTACACTCTTTTTTTGGTTTGTGCTCCATAGTCATTTCTGTTCAAACAATTATTGTGGGTTATTTAAGCAGTTTTTTAAAGTGCAAACCTATTTGACCAGAAACAGTTAATTGTGTAGCATTATACATAATAACTGGCCTCCTTTGATTACTTTAAGATATTGTCTGTATTCAGCTTCAGGGTCATAAAAAAAGAAAAGCATAGAAACAACTGCAAGATATTTAAGCTTTCCTCTTACCAGACACCACTAGATCTACAGCCACCCCCAGTGATCATGTCTTGGAGCGAATATTCATGCTGACATAAAGGAAAAGGACATGGCAAGAAGGGTCATGAGTGTGATTAAATATGAAAGAGGTAAAATAGTATGCATAATGGCTGTGACCTAATAGGACAAGATGAAGTAAATGTACAGTGAAACAAATAAAAGAGGAAGACTAAATAGAATATTTTCTCCATCAAAGTACAAGCACTCATTTTTTGTTTGAAGGATGCTTTCACGGCTTGTGAGAGCAATACAGGCCTGGGTCATACGGGTATGGTTGCCAACTCCAGCTTGGGAAATTCATACTGGTTTAGAGGCAATGCCTGGTGTGGCAGAATTTGGGGAGGGGGCTCAGTGGGGATGCCGTGCCACAGAGTCTGCCTTCTGAAGCTTCTATTTCCTCCAAGGGAACAGATTTCTTTAGTCTGGAGATTAGTTATAATTCAGGGAGAACTCCAGGTCCTACCTAGAGATTAGTAATTCCACATGTAGGTCATGTAACCACCAGATGTGCTTGCTGCTGAGGAGGGAGGGAGGGAGGGAGACATCTAAACATGGCATACCCTTAAGGCATCCCAAAACTGATCCAAAATAGGTTCAGTTGCTGTAGAACAGCCCCCCTGAAAACAACCCAATAAAAAACCACGCTGCCTCCATCAGACCCAGTATACAGCTTGACTCAGCTGAATTTTTTCTCTGTCCATTTATTGGCCTCATATTTAAGTAACCAGTCTTTCTTTCATTCCCCAGAAATTTAGAATTGAAAGTGGCTTTGAATTACCTCATTCCCCCCTACCATTGCATTTGCAGATAGTAACCATCTTTATGTTTACGACTTCATTTTTGGGTCCTATCCTCCAACTTTATGCTTTGTCCCTTCTATCTAACTGTGACTGAGTGGGTGCACTGTGGGCAATGGACACATAATGTCTGCATTTGTGTCATGTTGAGTATGTCATAAGTTTATTATTATGGCACTGTGCCAGTATAACATACATCTAAAAGTCGACACAATAATATTAATAAAATAGATAAAAATGGATAAAAATAGATACAAATTATACGGTGAATTATATACAGATAAAAGGGTAGGTACATACATGCAGATATGTTAAAATACCCAGAAGAGACTGGCAGTCCGGCCTCATCCATTAGCAAACATGAGGAAATTTACATGATCTTTTCGAGTTATGTAACAAGCAGCACAGAATTTGGCTACATTAATGGTAATAGTCTGAGATTCATCAGATAACAAGTAATTGATACAATTTGATTCTTACCAACTTGGCCATGTCTTTGTTAGCACTGATATATATTTGACACGAGCAAACTGGTACCAGGGGCACCTAAAAAACATGTGTTCTATAGTTTCAACTTCCCCTGTGTCACACTGGCACGTCCTCTGCACCAACGGGATCCCCTTATACCAACCCTCTAGCACTGCCGAGAGAATTGCTGAGCACCTAGCTAGTGAAAGCTCTTCTAAGCTTATGGTCCTCAACATGGGCTAAATAATTGAGGGGAACAAGGCAAAATCTAGTTTGCTCAGGAGCTACAAAGGCCGGGTATCTAGCCAGATCAGCCTGTCTATATTTAACAGTCTTTGTTTCAGGACAGACTTAGACTGGTCCGAGTTCACAGCCAAAATAGCTTGGGAGGAAAAAACCAAGAAGGTGTAATTTATTATGGACTGCCCTAAGCAGACTGGAAACTGTCCAGTAGAATCAAGTGGATCAGACCTTGAGAGTTGAAATTAATACCTAACCAATACCTAAGTGAGGCGAGGGTAATTCTGGCTTCGATAGTTATTGAGCCAGTTTCCAAGTGAATCAGAGCATTTGGGACCCCTCTCGGAACTCAGAGGGTGGCTCTAAAAATTTTAGACTGAACCCTCTCCAATGGGGAAAAAATTGATGGGGTGGGGGCCAGAAAGCATTTGCAATATTACTTTTGCCTGGAACAATTTTTGAGCTGCCGGGACAAAGTGAACTCCTTTTGTACATGAGAACTTAAGTACAGTGTTTGCAGCTCTTGTGCCGCCACAAATTTATTATGGGCATTCCTTGCCCCAAAGGCTTGTAGAACCATGACCTAAAGCTAGTTACCTGCTCAAGAGAGTGACCATTAATGACCCAGGATCTCTTCTCCTGGTGTTTCCCAAAAGGCATGACTTTGGTCTTGGGATAGTTTATCTCTAGCTGGTTCATGTTACAAAATCCTGCGAACACTGAGAGAGCTCTCCTGAGGCCTATCGCGGTTCTGGCTAATAAGACTGCATCATCTGCATAAATGAGGATGGAGATGTTGGGTATGTTATCTACATCAAGTATGTGTTAATAAAGCATTAAAGACAATGTAGTCTGACAAGGTTAATATTCTGGCTTCTCAATGGATAAAGGAAACACCTGACTATCCTGCAGCAATTTCTGAAGTATTACATTGAGCATCTGTCATTGTTTTGTGTCCTTACTCCAGCTGATAAAATTATGAAAATGTACATCGTTCATTTGATATGATAGATATAAAGTCACTGTCACAAGATCAATTCACGTTACTTTGTGAGAATAAATGTCTTTGCTTTGCTGAGGTATTTATTTGGCAGCTGGAGACAATTAACCTAAGACAACTTTTTATTTCATTGACATAATAGCTTAATTAAAAGCATGCTGTCAAGAGTTTTAAGAGGGGGTGTGTTCACATTATAAAAATTGATTTTGACAACAGAAAAAATATATCTCCAATAAGAACTATGTAAAGGGATCCTAAATGTGAACTCAACTAATTACAGTGCAATTAAATTGGATACAGCTTCATGAAGCTAAAGCATACAAATATCAAATATTAACAGGGAGATAAGGATATTGGACTAAAAAAAAAGAATACTGATCCAATTACAAGTTCTTAAGCAGTCATAAAATTCCTAAAACATTACAATAATTGTATTCAAACAATTATTTTTTTCAAAATATTCTGTAAAATATGCATTTTCAAATTAAAAATTACAGTGTTTGTACATTAAATAGCACAATACTAGCATAAAATGCTGTTTTCTAGCTATCTTGAAATGGAGTTGGTATATGATCCTTGTATCCATATGAATGCTGGATTGTCAAATTAAACCAAAGTATTTGCTTTGCTTATTTAATAAAGTAAATGTATCAACTTAATAAAGTAAACGTATGTCGGTTAGTTTCACAGAAAGTTTCCTTTGCTTGAAGAAAGAACAGAAAATGACTAGGATGTTTTAGGGGTGAGTGGGGTTTGAATATGTGTAGAATGGTGTCCTGAACATGCACCCTGATTTTCATTCTTCTACTTCAATTTCAGACACATGGCATTTCATAGAATCATAGGGTTGGAAGGTACCTCCAGGGTCATCTAGTCCAACCCCATGAACAATGCAGGAAATTCACAACCATCTCCCACCCACACCCCCAGTGAACCTTGCCCATGCCCAGAAGATGGCAAATAACCATCAGGATACCTAGCATTTTGCATTTTACTTCCTCTCTTTAAAAATGGTTGTAGAAATCAAGCATGTTTTAAAATTTAAAACAGTGAATTAATCTGTTCCATGTTTCACTGTTATCATTCCGCTTTGAAGTCACGGTTGAATTGCTTTATATCTTTCCTGTCCCTTTGATCATAGATGACAAAGTCACTTTGGGGGATGTACTCAAAATGCAGAATATTGTCCCGATCAAGCACATCAACTTCTACTGTGATATTTCTAATACTAAGTGGAGTTATCACATTACCCAAAAAATAGAATGCTGAATGGTCTGCTTAGACCAAAGGCCACATTTCATTCCGCCAATTCCTTGGATGTCGTCCAAGAATGTGCACTCAGAATTGAGTGCAAATTGGCTTACATCAGAGTCTTTTACTTTTTTCCATTCCTTCTTATCTGACTTTTTCTTCTGCCCTTCTATATTGTTTGACTCAAAGGTGATGAGCAATATGATCCAAGAGTGATGAAACCTGAAAGATTACTTTATTGCCTCGTCCAATACTGCCTAGCCCATCAGTTCACCTCTCAAAAATCCCTGCTCTCTATACCCATGCCTTCCAAAGGGGAAACAGGCAGCCATCAGAGACAGGGATTTTCTGCCTTGCCTACAGAATGCCCTTCAATTTGAAGCTCACCAGCCCCCTACTCTAGTTTCTTTTAAGCATCAAGCTAAAACATTTTACTCAGGTTTTTAAACAAAAGTGCTCAGTCTTTTAAAACTGCTTTTCAGTCTTTTCTGAGCCCGAGGACTGTTCTACAGAGATCATTTTAAACCGCAAACAGTGCCATCCTAAACAGAATTACACTCTTCTAAACCCATTGTGGTCAAAGTGCTTAGAAGGATGCAACTGTCTAGGACTGTGTTGCCCATTTTGTATGACTTTTTTGGTTTGCTCTGACTGGGCTTTAATTGTTTGTTAATTTTAATGACGTTATGCTACTTTATGATTGATCATGTGTGCTGCCTCAAGCAGGTTCTCTGGAGAGGTGGCATGTACAGTTTCTAAACAAACAAAAAGATTTAAAGACCCTTAAAAAAGGGAACGGTAAAACTGACTACATATACTTCAAGCATTACCTTCAACACACAAAACAGAACTAGTTTGCCTCATGCTGAGATCACAGCATGAAAATGCCTCCATTAACGTAGCTCCAATCAACAATACGTGAAGGGTTGTGCTCTCCAGTGATTCAGCAATCTACAAGTAAATACTCTCTTATTAATACCCCACACAATGCAAACAAATAGCAACACAAACAGGAAACAATCCAGAAAGAAAGCACAGGTGACTAAAAGAAGAAAACATTGTTTGAAAACAAATTTCTCAATGATTCTCCATGAATAGCACCTAACCTTGACTAAAGAAGAAAATTTCTCAGTGATTCTCGAGTCATGAATAACCCCTAAGCTTGCTATGTTTGCTAGCAGCTTGCTTTTCCTGTTAAACCGATTTCTGAAAGACAGATTTCTAATGTTCTAGGATTCACAAAATTTGGCTATTTCCAATGCTGAATCATATATTTATTTTAGATAGCTGTATCCTATCTTTTATGGATCTTTGAGTGAGATCGCTGGGTTTAACCCATGCTATTTATTTATTTATTCAAACATTTATACGCTACCTTTCCACTCAGGTTACCATACATACAGATGGAGGGGACACCCAAAGCAAGGCCTTTGAAAATGACCAGAATTGATAGGTAGGTTCTTACAGAAGTGATCCTTAAGGTATGATGGTCTCAAGCCATATAGGGCTTTGAAGGTCAGTACCAGCAGCTTGAATTGAACTTGGAATCAAATTGGGAACCAGTGTAGATGGAACAACACTGGAGTAATATGGTCTCTACAGCCCACTCAAGTCAACACTCTGGTTACAGTATGCTGTACCAATTGCAGCTTCCAGACAGTCTTCAAGGGCACTGCATTTCCCTAATGTAATCTGGATTTACCAGTACATGTACCTCAGATGCAAAATCTTCCCTGCTCAGGAAGGGCTACAGCTGGATAACCAGCTGGTGCTGGCTGTCTTATGCTCATATCAACCCTGTGAGGAATGTTAGGCTGAACGGGGAGACTCTGATGGGCCTGTGGGACTCATTGAGCCTCAGGACCAACTGGAATTTAAACCTAGTTTCCTCAGTCACAGTTGCAGTGCCATCCTAAACAGAGTTACTCAAATTTAAGTCCATTGATTTCAATGGGCTTATGCTGGAGTAACTCTTAGGATTGTATTGTTAGAGACATAAAATGTCTGTAAATTTTGAACCCCAAAGAGGAATTTTTTCCCTGTTTTTGGGAGGTGGGGGTGGAGACAATGGAAGTTTTGGAGAAAAGTGAGTATGTAATATTTACTATCCAATAACAACAACAGCAGCAACAACAACATTTGATTTATATACCGCCCTTCAGGACAACTTAATGCCCACTCAGAGCAGTTTGCAAAGTATATCATTATTATCCCCACAACAAAACACCCTGTGAGGTGGGAGGGGCTGAGAGAGCTCCAGATAACTGTGACTAGCCCAAGGTCACCCAGCTGGCTTCAAGTGGAGGAGTGGAGAATCAAACCTGGTTCTCCAGATTAGAGTCCCGCACTCTTAACCACTAAACCTAAACTAGTCCCCCAGGAAATTTCCCAGGTTTTCTGATGGGAATAGTCCTTGAGAAAAATGGGAAAATACCCCCCTCCCCCCAGCATTTTTCCAGACCTTCACTTCTCTAACAGGAATTATCATCTAATGTTGTAGATTATATTACATAAAAATATTTGATTTGTACTGTTGTGTATTACATCTATCTGTAATTTTATGTCCTCTGCAAGGTTTTATAGTCTGGGGTTGGGACTAGAGCAGTTTTAAATATTGTACCATGTTGTTGATTTATTGTGATTTTATAGACTATATTATGTTGTGTAGTGGTTTTGAACTGGTGTAATTCTGGTGAACTGCTTCAATCTCTTAATTGAAGCAAAGCGGTGTAAAAATCAAATACATAAATAAATTTTATACTACACATTCTGGCAAGTGAAACCATGTCTTAAAAATATGTCACTCATTCCAAAAAGGAAAATATTTCACAGGAATTATTTCAGTGTTCTTTAAAAGTCCTTGGGGGGAAAGTCCTTGGAAAACCCCCACATCCCCCCCCTGAATTTTATCCCCACCCCAGCACTCCATCCCATTACACCACACATACTCTTAGTATGACAATAATTTCTTGTAATTCCTTTAAAAATTACTGACAAAATAATTATTGTTTTCTCTTTGAAAAAGGGTGCATAAGAAAAGTTGTGGAGCAGTTCTCAATATCTTGCTTGCAGTCCTGACATTCAACATTTACTCTGCACAGTCGTATTATTCTAAAGAGACCTGAAAAAAATACAAAATAGCTCTTCTCATCACAGACACGTCAGAATGAAATGTACTGTTCAAACAGACAGCTAGTACAAGAAGAAAATTACTCTATCCTTGTCAAATGTCATTTTTAATGAATATTTTTGACAATTTTTGAGATCTCGTAATAATACAAAATGGCATTAAATGATTGAGACCAGGTAATACTTTGCTTTTTTTCAATTGCAGGTTATATTCCATGAATATTAAATTCCATGAATTAGTATAATAAGAATTTGAAACCTAGACTGCACTCTCATTAGTAGTGTTGACAAGAACCTAGAGGAAAAATGCCGTCTCCATTTATTTATTTATTAACAAGATTTCTACCTTGCCTTTCTTTCCTCGCAGGGTCACCAAGGTGGTTAAGAAATTAGAACATATAAATTAAAATCTAATCTTGAAAGCCATGAGAGCAAATAAATACATCATTAAAAACAATTTATTTATTTAACTTACATTATGCCTCTCCACCATGTTTAATGCTCAAGGCAGCTTACAGAACTTAAAACCAGGACTTAAAATAAATACAGAAGATTAAAAAAATTAAAACACTGGGGAGGAAGGAGGGATCACTGAGGAAAAACCAAGTGAAACAAAGAAGTTCTTACCTGCTGGTGGAAGATGGCAGAAGAATCTCCCTGATGAGAGTGTTCCAGGGTTTTGGTGCCACCACTAAGGAGGACTCCAATCAAAATCCTAACTGCAGCATTCTGCATCAACTGAAGTTTCAGAACATTTTTTAAGGGCAGCCCCACATGGAGTGCATGGCAGTAATCTAATCTGAATGTAATGGGCATGTACCACAGTGGCCAAGTCTGAAGCCAGCTAACCTGTAAAAGTCACCCCTGGCCACAGCTGCTACCTGCTTGTCCAGCAGTAGGCCTGGGTCCAAGATCACCCCCAAAGTATGGACCGCTTCCTTCAAGGTGAGTGCAACCCCATCCAAGACAGGTGACACCTTAAATCCTGGATCAGACCTTTCACTCAGCAATAGCTCTTCCATCTTGTCAGGATTAAACTTCAGTTTATTAGCCCTCATCCACTCCAGAACTGCCTCCAGCCACTGGTTCAGGGTTTCTACAGCCTCACTGGAATCAACTGAAAGCTTGAGATAGAGTTGGGTGTCATCTGCATACTGGTGACAACAACCCAACCCAAAGCTCCCAATGACCTCACCCAGAAGTTTCATGTAGATGCTAAAAAGCATGAGGAACAGGATGGAACCTTGCAAGACACCAGAGACCAAAGGCTAAGGGGCTGAGCAGCAGTCCCCCAGCACCACCTTCTGAAACCTAACCTTTAGGTAGAACTGGAACCACTGCAGAACAGTGCCTTCCAACCCTAGCTCAGAAAGACAGTCCAGGATGATGACCAAGGTACTGAAAGCTGCTGAGATGTCCAGGAGAATCAACAAAGTCACACTTCCATCTGTCCATCTCCCAGTGCAGGTCATCCACCAGGGTGACCCAGGCTGTTTCAGTCCCATAACCCGGCTTTAAAGGGTCTAAACAATTTGTCTTGTCCAGGAAAGCTTGAAGTTGTCCAGCCTACCACCCTTTCAATCAGTTTGGTCATGGATGGAACATTTGAGACTGGTCTATAGTTGTTAAGATCTCCTGGAAACTGGATAGGCTCTTTTAACAGCCTGTTTCAGGGCCTGGGTGACCCCCCCCCACCCCAAGGCAGAACCAGTCAACCAGTCAGCCAGTGCTCCCTGTCAAACAATACCCCCCTAGCAGATTTAAACACCCAGGAAGGGTGAGGATCATACAAGCAGGTGGTAGACCTCCAGCTTCCATACATCCTGTCCACATAATCAGACTGAATAAACTGAAAACAAACAACCAGGCAAGCTAGCGTGCTAGCACCATCTGACCTTGTCACTGCTAAGGTAGTGTCCAAGTCAGAATAGATGTGAGAGATTTTATCTGCAAAGGACTGATCAAAATAGTCATAGCAAGCCATCGAGCAGTCTACCTTCTCCTGCAGGCCAAATCCCAACACACCTCTGACCACCCGAAACAACTTCGCTGGCTTACATTGTGCAGATGCAGTGGTGGTGGAAGAGTATTGTTTCCAGCATGGAGTATACTTTAAAATCAGCTTTTGCCTGTGTCTTATTGAATTCATTCAGTTTTCCTCTATTGTCACTCTAGCCATCTCCCTTGTCTTTTCATTGCTTACAGCAATGAAGGGCACCTGGGAGAGATCATGTGAGCCACCGAGGTCATCCTATCATTCCAGAAGTTCACCAGGTCAACAGGAGCACGAATCATTGACAGGAGCACCAATCATATCCACAGGAAAATCCCCTGGAGACTTTATATATGGAAAAGGGCAGACAAAGATCTTTATGGTGCGGCACCATCCAGTAAATAACATCTCATTAAGCATCAGCTAATGGGACAATACACTCTTCTCCAAGCTGTTGGCAACCCTACTCATGAGGCAACATGCTTTTATCATATTTTTCCTCACCACTGAATTAAAAACAAATGTGTTAACCACACAGGTCTATACATCAACCAACGACTAGCTTGTGCCACAACTGGTAATTGGTAATTTATAAGCAGAACTTTCATATAACTCGACAACATCTATTCAGACATAATAGATTTCAAATGATGCAGTTTGTAAGCTCTACAACAAGTCAATGAACATTGAGTAATAAAGCTCCAAAGACTTAAATTTCAAATTATGTAAGAGTGCTGCACCCTGTCCCAATCATAATCAGGCAAGATTCATTTAGAGCTTGCAAAATTTTAGATAGTTTTTGCCTGATCTCAGAAGAAACACGGACCAAATTTAGAATCCATCCATCATCATCATCATCATCATCATCATCTTTCAACAAATACATTTTTATCCTGCCTTTCCTCCAAGAGCTCCAGATGGTACACGTGGCTCCCTCTTCCTCAATTTTATCCTCACAATAATGCTGTAAGGTAAATTAGGGTGAGAGAGAGTGATAACCTAAAGTCACCCAGTGAAGTTCATGGCTGAGTGAGGACTTCTATCCATTCTCCAAATTATACTAATGTTGAAGAAGCTGTCATACTAATTCATTTTAAGTACTGGAGAAGCAATGACATCCAAAGAACTATGCAAATAGGTCTGTGTGCCCAACAAAGATTTGAGCTTGCACTTCTGAAACAGCTGCCCTTTGTACCACATGCCAATTGTAAGACACTTTTGAAACTCAGGACTTTCAAAAATACTTCGGCATACAGCTGTTTAAAAAATGAAAAACTTACTGGGCTTGTCCAAGTAACTAAAACAGCTCTTCAGATCCCTTCAAATGTATCTATCCAGTATCCATTTAAAGCCATTTGGTCAAATAGTACTTTTTCTAAAAAAAAAAAAAATCAGCCTGGAAGATTTTATTCATTTTTTAAAAAAATGAAGGCATGATTAACCAGCTTGCATCAAAACACCGTAAATATAAAAATGCCAGAAAAAAAAGATGATATAAAAGATGCATCCACAAATACTACACGAGACAAAATTTGAGGTGCACTATTCCCCTCTGGATTCCTCCACTGATGGGAAGGTTATCTATAGCAGTTGAGTTCAGCTAAGTCACTGTTTCTATTTTTTAAATGTTTTATAAATACAAAAAGTGACAAAAGGGCTTTCAAAGAAAGTTGATATATTAGGAGGTGCATTCCCCGTGCTAATAAAGCACATCTCATGCTATAATTTTTGGCTTAAGAAAATATGACATGGTAAAAATTTGAACATATGAAATAGTCTTATGCCAAGTCACACCACTGGTCTTCTTAACCCTGTATTGCGTGAAATGATTAGGTCAGATGTCTTTCCCACTGTAGTGAGAGCCAGTTTGGTAAAATGGTTAAGACTGATGGGCAATGATCTGAGAGAACTAGATTTAAATTTCTCAGGCCTGCTGAGTGACCTTGGGCCCGTTTCACTCTCACAGCCTGACTTACTTTATAAAGTTGTTGTGAGGATAAGATGTGAAATGGAGAATCATGTAAGACTCTCTGAGCTCCCTGGAGGATGAATGGTATAAAAAGAGCTGTAAATTCATTTATGGCATTTTAACATACCTCCTGTAAAGGATAAAATGGAGGAAAGGAGCACAATATAAGCGGCTTCGGGTCTCCACCAGGGAGAAAAGCAGAGTATAAATAAATAAAATCAATAAAAATAAACTAGATAGTGGGGATTTTGAACAGGAAATGCTAGGGGCTGTGCTTTCGACCATTTGTATGTATGTAAGTATAGTGTCTATTATAGAGCTACAGACTTCCTATGGTACAAGCTAGAGATATGGTTAACATTAGCCATTACATAGATTGTTACCAGTTATTAGGCCTCTATTTAGTAAGTTCCATTAAGAAATATGTCACACCTTTCCCCAGAATTATTGGCTTCCATTTAAAAAGTCTAGCACTTTTCCATGAGGAGATATAAGGGAAAATGTGTAAGCAGGCTTTCTGCAGTGAAGAACCAAAAAATGAACCAAATGAACCAGCCTAAAGTTTGTGGTGGTTCGTCAGAAATGGGCTCTGACAACCCCCTGGTTCACAAACCACGAAACCGCCCGGTTCGTCATTAACTTTGGTTCATATTTTGGTTCATGCCCATCTCTAGTCTCAAGTAACAATACTATTTTGGTCTTGCCTTCTCTATTTGCAGTGGGAAATTTGCATCAGAAATAAGTGAGACCGTGGAAGGTTGTGTTGTACATGTAAGAAGTAGGCTTAAAAACAGACTGGAGAAAAAATGTCCTGCCCCATTAACAGAGGCTCACCTGGATATTATTTACCAGGTGATACTATTTACTTCTGTGCCATGAAAAGCAACAGCTTCCTATTTCCATATATTAAGCTTTCATTAAAGGGGGCAAGACTTTTTTTCTCAAGGTTCTTGGCAACCCTAGTAAGAACAGAGAAAATTAAGGATTCATGATTAAATGCTGCGCCACATTCTCTTGCAGCAGGAACAAGGAGAAAGGAAAGCCTGGACACATCTATTATGAATTCGAAACAATATGTAACAGTTCTGAACAAACCCCTCACAGAATCCTATTGAAAATATATAAAGGAAGCAATCAAAGTAATGTACAACCAGCTCATCTGCTGAGTAGCCAGTAGCAAACGGAACACTTCCCACACAGTACAATATTTATCTCCATCCTATGATTTTTGAAATGTTAAGTATGCACAAGAACACAAATAATCACAAATATTAATTTTTCCTGTAATTCTAATCTTTCCTCTAGAACTGGATAGGATGGAGGAGCCGTGTGGCTTTCTCTACCTTGCTGATATTTTTAGGTCGGCATTGTATCTTTCTAGGAAAAGTGTTTTCCTGTTGGCCAGTTTCTTTCTTTGTGATTTAACTGACACAGTTGAAACCCTGCCAAGGTGAGAGCGCATTTTAAGTTCAACAGTGAGAAGAGCTGCTTGAGCCATTGCCATGGGAGGAAAAAAATGCTTTCTGAGGGACAGTAGAGGTCCATACAATTTTCAAAATGAAGAAAACATGTATACCTGCACATCCTTCTGAACACTGGGATTTTTTAGGGTGAGTCTCTGAACAGGAGAGATACTTTCCCCTTAATATAAAGAGATCTGGTTAGCTGAAATTACAGGGATTACGTTTAAGAGAAATAATAAGCAGTGTTTCAAATTGACTTTCTCTCTGCCTTGAATGATGGAACAGGGAATTTCAGAGTGGGGATGAAAATAAATTAAATAAAAATACCCAAGGATGGGGAGAGGTGTCTATGTTTAATAGAACAAGTAATATTAGCAGCAACGGAACCACACTGTGAACTAAAGCAGAGTAATGATGAGAATATAGTTTTATATTTACTTTTGTTGAGCAAAAACTATTGGCATGCATTATGAAATTCCAGAGCTGAAAATATAAGTGAAAATTGCTGGTTTGGGTTGTTAATGTGGCTTTCTAGAACAGTAACCTTCATATGGAAGTCTTGGAAATTACAGAAACCTCCTCTCTGAAAAACCCTGGTTTTAGTTTCATATTCTGGTTCTTACTAGACATGGGCATAAATGGAAAAAAAACCCCGAACACCCTGTTCGTCATTCGTTGCCATCCATGAACAATGAACAACGAATATGAACTGTTCCCGGACATGTTCGTTATTCATTGTTCATGGGGGCCAGAACCCCCACCCCCAGTTAGCCCCCCTCCCCTCAAACCCACTTACCTGGCCCTTTAAAGATCCCTTTAAACTATCAGCTGGCAGGCGGCAGGGGGGAATCCCCCCCTGCCGCCTACCTGCCGTCTACCAGCTGATAGTTTAAAGGGCCCTGTCCTGGCAAAAACAGAAGTGTCTGCTAGCAGCTAGTTTGAGGGGTTACAAAAGTGACCTTCCCAATGTCCAATGCCCACCAAATTTGCAGAGGACATAGTCCTCACTTTCCTCTGAAGACCCCCCAAATTTCAAAGAGATTGCACCCCGGGAAAGGCATGATCCACAGGTCTCCCTGTTGGCTGTCATTTTCTCTTCACAGTGGCAAAAATGGGACTCTCTGCTGGAAGTACTTTGAAGGGTTAAAGCCAGAAGGAAAGCAGAAGGAGTTCAGACAGAGTTCAGTGCCTCTGGTTGCCAAGGGGATTGATCGCAGGTGCCAGACTGTCTGGCTTGACAAACTGCTGCCAAAGGCAATGAAGGAGGCTTGCAACGACCACCTGTTCGTTTAGGATGGGGCATCACAAACAGCTTGTTTGCGAACAGCTGATTGGGCTGTTTGTGGGTTTTTTCTGTTTGTAATGCTGTTCGTGCCCATGTCTAGTTCTTACCAGCCATGCAGCAGCTGCTTACACTTTTCTTTGCTTCTACTGATTTAGCAGTGGCAGGGAAGGTGGCTCCCAGCTGTGTACGCTAGGTGTTCGGTGTTTCTGGATCGCTCACTTTCCTTCCCTTCATCTTTGGTGGGGGTGCTTTTCCTACCATAAGTAAGAAGGCTGGGGGGACTTTGTTCAGGGGCCTGTAGAATTGGATCCCTTTGCCTAATTGACTTGAAACTTGGGGAGTCTTTAGCGGATAGGCAGCACTAGTTCTGATGTCATTTTTTTTTTTTGAAAAACAGACATAGTCCCCAAAAGGAATAATGGTAAAGATGCAGGATGGGACAGGATAGGGAGGTTTTCTGCAAAGAAAGCCTTCCTCACTTTGTGAAAAGAAACAAACAGATCACCACAAGGAAGGATGGCAAACACAGAGTTCTTAGCAGAGAAGTAAAATATTTTTAGTATCAGTCTGTCACAGTAAGAGTAGGAAAAATAAATGAATGCAGGCAGTTTTTTTTTTAAATGCTGGTAGCTGGCCAGTGCTTATCTGCTAGGATGCCTCTTGACTGCCATCCCTTCCACCACTCACCAATAAGAATTTGTAGAAAGACATGTGCCTACACAGATAAGCACCTACTTCAGGGTCTGTAAAAATGGAAGTCCTTTGTTCAATCTGCTTGAAACTATGGGGTCTTTAGATTAGAGTGAGGTCTGTATTCTGTGCAAATATAGTGCAAATATCTTTATAAACAGCTGCCCCAGACCCTTGTATACATTTCCTATTGAACAGAATGGAACTGAATTCCAGAACCGAAAAAACTACATGGATTTGACTCCTAAACAGGTAGTGTTCTATGTGGAAATAAGCAATCACAGTAAAAATCGCCCCCTCCAGACCCAAGATCGGAAAATATAACATTTTTTTTGTGCTGGATACTCCTAGAAAAAACTCTAAAAGACCTGCTTCTCTACAAGATTGGGCGATAATAGTCTTATTATTCCTTTATGTTTTACTTTTACATATTGTTGACTTGTTTGTAGTGCATGGCTGGATCACACAACAAATACAACTGAAACAGAAAAATAAGGTTTTCTTTTTGTCATCCACACTCAGATCTCAATACCTATTATTGGTAAAAGATATTACACCAGAGCTTCAGGTTATCCTTAACCTTTACAAAAATTCAATACTGTCCCACTCACAAGAAATACACTGAACTGAACATGTAATGTATATACACTTTTAAGTCAGTTTTAGAGCTAACATTTATTGTGAAGCATTTGGTTTAACCCCCTCATTCTTCATGAAGCTAAGCCTAAGGTCACGTAACTGAATGGAATGAATATTCTTCCCCACACGATTTCATTTCCTTCTTCTGTTCTTCCTTCTATCTGTTTCCTTTCTCAATATCAAAATTTAGGTTGTAAACTTCATAGGGCATAGACCTGACTTTTTGTTTGCTACTCTATAAATAGCATGTATATTGATGGTATCACTAATAGAGATGGGTATGAATAGCAATACGAACTTTAAAAAAGCCACGAACACCCCAATCAGCTGTTCGCGAACAAGCTGTTCATGAGGCCTCATTCTAAACGAACAGGTGGTAATTGCAAGCCTCATTCGTTGCTGTTCATTGCTGTTCGTGAAGCCAGACAATCTGGCACCTGCAATCCCTTGGCAACCGGAGGCAGGGACTGACTGATCTCTGTCTGAACTCCTGCTTTTGCCCTGGAAACTCCAATCTAAGCCCATTTAGCTTGATAGGCAGGTCTTCCTTTCAAGTGTGGAGCTCCAAATTTGTTATAAGGAAGCAAAGAGCATGGGGGAGGGGGGCTCCCAGCTACGGCTTACTTTGCAGACAGTGAAGGAGAGACAGTTGGCATTTTGAGAGAGAGACAGGGAGAGTGCATTGGAGCTTGAATTTTCTTTGTGTGTGGTGGGATGGGGATCTACCTCTTCAAGTTCCAGGGCTGCTGCCAGGCTCTGGACCCAGCTGTTATTTATTACTGGTACCTTTCCTGCTGCCTGCTCAGGTAAGGTTTCTGGGAGTAGTGCGGTAGGGATCTACCCCTTCGGATTCCAGGGCTGTTGCCAGGCTCTGAGGCCAAGCTATTATTTATTATTGGTACATTTCCTGCTGTCTGCTCAGGTCAGGTTTCTGGGAGTGGTGTGGTAGGGATCTTGATGGCTGGAGGAGAGCCTGCTGGCCCCCATGAACAACAAACAACGGACATGTTTGTGAACAGGTCATGTTCGTCAATGTTCGTTGTTCATGGATGGCAACGAACAATGAACACCATGTTCATGTTTTTTTTTCTGTTCGTGCCCATGTCTAATCACTAATCACAAATAATAAATTATTCTCAACACAGAACATCTCTGCCCAGTGGCTTGGAAATGGTTTCCAACCTTTCAATAAGGGAAACATTCTACTGTATTTTTTGTTGCTTAGAATTCACCTATTGGTGTTGGGGTTTGGTCAGTTTGGGGACAAATTAGTAGAACTTCAGTAGCATTTAGAACATTTAGTAGCATTTAGACTGATGGCTAGAATTTGCTTAAGTCAAGTTGATATGAATGTAAACACAGTAGCACTTTTGTTTATTGCTGGATAGGTCACTTAAAATACTAAGTTTGTTGAGTTTGTCTTTAGCGTACAGCTACACGTCACTCTACTTTGCTCTCCTCAATGTACCCTCTGCTAGATCTATACATTCTGTGTCAGACCAGATAAAGATATTTTGGGTTGTGCAGCTAGTGCTGTGGAATAGTTTGCCTGTAGAAGTGGGGAGGGGCACCTTTACTTGCAATTTGTTGTAGGGATTGTAAATCTGTGATATTTCAGAAAGCATTCTTGTTCACAGAGTGTTTTTTGGATGGTACTGAGTGATCAGATTTCTGACAGTTGCAGCAGGTTGAATATTTATATTGTTTGATTGTATTTTGTGGTGATTGTTCTTATCTTTATTGCAACCTAGTGTTGCATTTATAAGCCACCTTGAGTTCTTGGAGAAAAATTTAAAATAAATACATATGAATATTTGTTATTCCTATGTAACTGTCTGCACTGGCTCCATTGAGCTGAAGGAAGAGGGAAAGATGAACACCAGAACTGTTGAGTTACAGATGGGTTTACAGATTGTTATCTTTACTGTTTCCCTGTGTCCCTGAGCCTTCTGTATCCACTGGGGTCCCTGGCTCTTCTCAGGAACCAAAGTTTTGTAATTAAAAAAATGGCAAATGGTAAGACTGCACATTCCCATTGACATTATGTAGCTCGACCAACAAAAACAAAGGCTACAGGAAAGATTGTAGAAGACAGCCAAAAAGAGGGTCTCCCCAAAGGAAGTGAAAATAATATATATCAAATAGTATCTACTAACTACTGAATCAAGCTTTCTATAACATATATCAATCACTGCCACTTACAAAAGGAATATTTTGTAATTTATCACGCGAAACAAAATTTACTAGCGTTTTGTCGGGCGAATTGGGAACAGCACCCTCCTTGTGGCATCAGGGGAGAGACTCCAGCTTAGAATGCGTCTACTCTTGTGGAGGAGAAGGGACCCCCTCGAGTGTCGAGTAGGTGACTTCGAGACAATGCGGATTTGCACAGCACAACTGCACTTTTATTACTTCTTCCCCACTTGGAGGAACACCGATCTCCCATTACTTTGAACATTTATTAGTAGGTTGGAACATCCTTTGGAGTTTAGGACATTTGATGGACTACAGGTGGATATAGAAATAGAGGCACTGTTATGTATAGACTTGAATGTATTTTCCACAAGTAGTTCAAAATTGACTTGTTTATGGTTGACTGTTTGAACTTTGTATTATGTAGCTCTGGACAAGTACTATGGGAAGCTTGGAAACAGAAATGTAAGAGATTTCTGAAATTTACTGTTGAGAATTACTTAAAATGTAGGTTGTACTGCGGCCAATAATGACATCGCAAACATACAACAAAATTAGGGGGAGGTGATTTAGATGCTAACATACTGTGGCCAATAAATGTGATATTGGCTCATGCCTGATCGCAAATTCAAGCTATCAATAGGAATAGCTGTAATCGAGGCCAACAGCTGTAATCAAGGGCGGGGGGGAATTCAGATGAAGAGAGACAAAAAGAAGTAGGCAGGGCAATCAGACATCCAGCACCGAATAAATAACTTTTGCCTTCAAAGAGGTGCTTATTATCAAACTGAAGGTATTAAAAACTCTGCTTGTTGTTTTTTTCACTAGTTCTGCTGTGTGTAAAACATTTGGTCTCTTGGGTACGAGGTATTCTCAAAATAGCCACTCAGTCAGAATCAAGAGTAGCTATGATATGCAGCGTGTATTGACTGACAAGCCAGCTGAATGGAACAGGTGGTATGTAATATTCAAGCTTGATTACGTTACATGATTCCAATTTAATTTCAATGGGTACAATGTGTGCAGGCGTCAAATAATTTGAGAGACGACAAAGATAATCTGCAGAGGTATCTGCCATTCATGAATTATACAGCTATAATACTGCATTTCATTATATACTACTGGCTACAGAAAGATAAAGCTACTCCAGGGATAGTTTAATGTAATGTACAAACAAAGGAATGTTGTCCGTTCCTCGTTGGAAGTGTTGCCAAAGTAAAATGACAAGACACGCTATATGTTTTCGCTTGTGAATTATTACGCTGTTATTGTAAACTGGCTGTTTGTCCATTGACACTATTATTGAACACAGAATTGTGCCACTTGGAGAAAATCTGCGGTTTACCTAGTCAGAGCAGAGCAGGATTTCTTGGATCTCATCTGTAGCTCACAAGCTCTTGTCTATTTTAAGCTTTTAAAAGGTTAAAGTAGGAAGGAGAAGGGAAGTAAAGTAAAGTGAAAAGGGAAGGTGATTTGTTCCTGAACAATAAATTAAGCATCCTATGTTACATTTTCTTTGCTGTAATTTTGCTTTAGCTCTCCAACTTTAATCCTTTGCCCCTGATTCTGAAGAGCAGGAGTACATGCATTCAACAGGAAGAAAAAGCTCTGTACAATTCCCCTTCCATAATGGCTAGAGAAAGCAACTGCATATGTGGAATTGTGGCATTGCTTTTTGAGAAACAGTTGATATACGGAAGCTGCTTTTTACAGCTTCCTTTGATCATGTTTCTTTCTTGGAGCTGAGCTCATTCTAGGGTTGCCAGATCCCTCCCGGTGGGAAGATGGGGACCTGGTACTTACCTTTCCCCTGCTCTGTGGTGACCTTCCGCATGCGCGTGAAGTGTGCATGCACCCCAGAGCCGGCGTGATGACGTCACTTCTGGAAGTGATGTCATCACATGGGCTGTGCAGCACCGTCACTTCTGGCAGTGGTGGCAGCAGCAGTAGCCACATGGGTGAAAGGATCCTGTGATCCTGAGGGGTTAAATTGCCTGCTGCGGGATCCAATTCTACCTGAAACGGGCCCACTGCAGGGCGTGATTTGGGGCGTAGGGGTGCACTGCCCGGCCCAGGGGTGTGCTGTGCCACCTGGGGAGCGCCCCTCTGCCAGCCAAGTAAGTGGGCGTGGGGGGGGGGAAGTGTGGGAGCTGGGGATCCCCCACTCCGGGCAGGGGAATGGCACCCCTAGCTCATTCTGTTCCTTCAGCCTTTCCTCCTAAGTCTCTGGCTCATTTTGTGTTTTACTTCTACTTACTAAGTTTGTGATATCCTTTGTAACTGTGTCGTAGTAAACAATTATAATAGACTATACTGTCTGGCAATATGTCCTCCTCTCTGCCCCCCTCCCCCAGCACGATGGCAGCAAGCGCCACCCCCAGGCCCTGCACTACCTCCTCCCTCAGCACCTCAGCTGATGTGCCTCCATGGTGCCCCAGGCAACCTTCCCCATCGAATGGTGGCTGCGGATGCATGCTCAGCCCCAGGCAACAACTCCTGACTGTACCGCCTGCTCACCTTCCTCCTGCAGTAGCCCAGGCAGCTCAACCTAAGCCAGGCCCATGGGAGGTCTTTGACAATCTGGGTGGGCCAAGCGCAGGTCCCAGGCCACCAAGGGAGCTGCCAGAGAAGCTTTAGAAGCAGCAGGGACTAGCCAGGTGGAAGGCTCAGCAAACTCCTTGGCCTGGACTGAAATGGACTGCTTCCTTTAGCAGCCAGCAGAAGGGTGGATGACTTTCCTTCTGAAGCATTCTAATACACATTTGCTGTTTATTGCAATAGCATCAGATTATTTATTACAGTATCACTGCTAGGTGCTAAATGTAATAACCATTTTAGAAATGACTGCATTACCTGAATACTGAAGAAAACCAATTATCCAGGAAAGGAGCGTATGGAAGATTTTAAAAGGAGACTAGCCAAATGCAATCACTCCTATTAGATATGATATCTAAATGGAGCCTCCATGTTCAGGTTCATTATACTTCTGAATATCAGTTGCTTGGGGGATAAGTGATGGGAGAGGAATGTTGCCCTTATGCTAGACTAGATGTCCCTTTCATCTCGTACATGTCACTATGTGTTTTCCTTGGAAGACTTTACCAGATGAAAGTCACTGTAAATAGCCCTCCCCTTTATCTGAGTTTCTGAGCATCCAAATGACTTGAATGTCACCCAGATTGGCTCCCTGCCAAAAACGGGATGCAGGTGGGGAGGGGAAATGTAAAGGGGGGGGTACTTTGACATGATCATGTGTGCAGCGCTCACACTTGGCACTGCCAATGGCCAGTCAACTCAGTGATGGAGGAGTTTGGTTGAAGACAGACAAAATATTTTCACACAATAACCACTACTGGAGTTTTGGGATGCTGTTGTTGAGTTGCCCAGAGAACTAGGTGAACATTTCAAAAGGCTTTTTTTTTTTAACATTTCAAAAGTCCTTTTAAAACAAAAGCTAGGCCTTGTTAACAAACAAGCACAAATTAATTTTTAGCGTACAGGGACCTACAGAGTTTTCCCTTGTAGAGGCTTGTGTTGGAATTAAGAAGGGTTCAGGAGTTGTGTTCTAGTCAAATAGATAAATCGCACCACCACCACCCCTCCGCCCATAGCAAAATATTTAATTAAGCTGCTCTGGGTCTATTGGTTTCAGTGAAGCTTTAGAACTGGTGTTTGTAGCCTGGGTTCAGGAGTTTTTGAACAATCCTTAATTCCTAAAGAGGAATTAATCTTCTTGCTAGTGTGGATAGTTAGCATATACCTAGATAAGGCTTTTTAAAATGAGATTTTTCCATCTCTGGGTTAGAGGCAAAAATATTAGCAAGCTGTAAAAGTAAGTACTAGACAAAGAGTAGGCTTTAAGAAAAACTTCTAATTTTCTGCTAGGAGTTTTGTGAGGTTGGTTAATTTTTGTGGGTTAGTTAGTAAGTGTAGCACAAAGGGGAAAGGATGAGTAAGAGAAGAGTATAGAGGGGCCTGGGTGAAAGGCAAGGGTGAAAACTAGAGGGCTGGAGGGGGCCTGTGGCTTTCCCTCCCCTGTGCAGAAGAGGTCTGCCCTGGTATGACCACCGTCTACCAGCCCTGCCTCTGGCTTGGCTGGTAACAGCAAGAGGGCTCTCGAGGCTCTCTTCACTGAGGTGGCTGCAGGAACGCTACCCCCATAGTTGTCTGAGACAGAAGCTGGCATTGGGCAGGGGCCTGCTGCTGAGGCTCCTCCTCCTCCTCCAGTTGTTGAGACCCAGCAGTGGGAGGAGAAGCAGCATGATGTGTCCTTTGGAGGGCATGCAGAGGATGCTTGAGGACCTTGGTTTGTGTGTGTGTGTGATGAGCCTTCCTGGGTTTCCTCTGTGGCCAGCATCAGGCACTTCAGGGAGGAGAGGATGGTGGAAGATGAGACAGAGGAAGTTCCCTCCTCCACCCTCAGCCATTTCTTTCTGCCCCTCCCAGACATGAGCACTTGACAGAAGGAGGCTCCTGGAGTGCCTGCAGCTGCAGCTGGGCAGCATATTTGCCCCTACACCTCTGCCATCTTGGAGCTCTTCCAGAGAACAGAGGACCCTCGCTATGCACTGTGCCAGCACTGTAGAGTTAGGTTAGTCGAGAGAAAGACCGCCATCATCTCTTTACTACCAGCCTCAGGAACCATTTGAAGAAGCACTACCTGGCAGTGCTACTTTGAGGGGAGAGGCAGGCAGGCACCACATGGCCATCAGCAAAGCAGCAAGGGGGGTGGTCATCCCATGACCATCTCTGGTGCTTTCCCCCCGTAGGGAAGGGATGCCAAGCATCTTTGATGGGGTGGCACTAGTGTGCCAAGAGGGGGGAACCAGCAGGCAACGAAGAGAGTAACTTGGGAAATTGTCAAGATGATTGCCATAGATGGATGTCCCTTTTCCATGGTCAAGGCTTCTGAAGGCTGCTTCAAGAAGTCTGTCTTTGGTACATACGCCCAGCTCATACCACATTGAGCAGGACTGTGGTGCTCTCTCTTTACAGGGATTCTGTGTAGGCACACTTCTCCTGCACTGCACTTCTCATCCGACATCTGGACCTGCTGTCAGTTGCAGCATGCGTACCTCTCATTGACTGTGCACGGTTCTTTTGTACAGGGAGAACCTTAGAGCAAAGCAAGCCTCCTTCCTGATATCACTTCAGTCTCCTTTCCTCATTCCCCTTTCAGTCTAGCTGCTTCACTGAATTCTGACATTTTAAACTCTGAAATGAACCTCTTATAGCTTTTATGTGTGTATAAAGTGTTGTCAAGTCACAGCCAACTTATAGTGACCCCATAAGGTATTCAAGGCAAGGGATGAACAGAGCTGGTTTGTCATTGCCTGCTCTGTGAAGAGACACTGGACTTCCTTGATGATCTCCCATCCAAGTATTAACCATGGATGACCCTGCTTAGTTTATGAGATCTGATGAGATGAGATCTGGCTATCCTGGGCCATCCAGGTCAGGGAGACTTTACTCCTTCTTACCTCTTACATCAGCAACTCTTCCCTCTTTCTGGGAAACTGCTTTAATGCATCCCTTAAACTGTGCTCTGAATCAAATTAAATCTTTTACAGCTTTTCTCCCTTTCCATTCTTCTGCCTTTTAAAATTCTCCTTGGCTGAAGCCTCTGAAGCATGGTCCTGCTTGATGAGTCAGTAGCTGTGGGGAGAGAAGGTGAAGGAAATGAGGGAGGATGTGTACACAACACCATTTGGTAGCTGTATACTCCCGAACTTGCAGGGTATTCTGTTGGTGGTCCATGCTTCCTTCTCTGTATGCAGCAAGCTAAAAGGGTGGGACTACTGAATAAACTGGGGTTTCAGTATTTGTATGTCATGAAAACCCACAGCTCTATTACAAACTGCAGGCCAGATCCAAACCATAGTTTAGAAGCCCACCATCTGTCAGTATACCACAGTTTGTTGGGAAGCATTTTGGCACCACAGTAAAGCACATTGCAGGCCCAGCGCTGATGGGTGGAGAAGGAGAAGGGCGCAGCGACAGGACACTCAGAGCTACAGTTCAAAGAGGCCACAACTGTATTCGTTTACAGCTTGTGGAGCATTGGCAATACATAGGGGTCAGATCCAAGCATCGGCTGACCTGTCTGCCAGCTGATGAAGCACCATGTCCCATAAGACTATCAGCTGAGGGGAGGGGGAACCATGGGATGGCAGCTAATGGGATATCAGGTAGGCTTACACTCTTGTGTGGATCCCCTCCTACCTGGGAGTGAGGATGTCCCAAGCTAAGCATGCCTCACTCCCAACATCTCTTAAGGGGATTCTCTTCCTAGGGAAACTGGGCTCTCTGGTCCAGTCTCCCCCAAAATGGATCTGAGCCCAATGCCCAAATGCCAACCCCCAAAGTTGAGACATGGAAAAAACAATTGCAGACGGCAATCCCCAAGAAAACCAGGATGCAAAAAACTTCCCACCCAAGACCAGCCCATGCCAGTGCTCCTATGACATGAGTGAGGGCCGGAAGGTCACCGGCTGTGAGCAGAGTGACAAGGGGCAGGAGCAACCCCCCTCTAAGAACTCTGAACTTCTCTCAGATGATTTGATGCCTACACATATTGTATAACCAGAGTAGGATGTGTTTTCCATGACATGGCATAGAAGTCAAGTACAGATCCTTGAGCGTGGTGTAATAGTTAACGTACTAGCTGGGCAAGCTGGGTTCAAATACCTACTGGTAGCATTTGGACCAGCCATTCTCTCACAGCCTAACTTACCTCACAGGGTTGTTAGGATGATAAAATGGGAAAGATACCCTATATGCCATTCGGTTGAGGTAGGGAAGGATAAAAATGCACTATAGATGGAAAACTTAACAATTTCCACATTTTGATGTGGGAGTTATTTAACTATTAAGCTTCGTTTTTTAAAAGAAAATTTTCTAGAATGCAGTATGTCAAACATAGGATATCGAGAGGGACCGATTTAAATACCCTCTAGCAAATATTCTCCTTAAACAGGAAGGACTTTCTAGACGAGTTCTTATCAAAACTTTTAGTACATTGCACCTCAAATGCAACCACTGCCAGAAATATTCAGTGCTGTCATACAGAATGGCACTCATGAGGACCCTGAGCATGGAGGAAGCCGAAACCTTCTTACGAAGGAATGTAATATTTAAATACACCTTTAGTTGGACACAAAAACAAACACTGGCCGTTTCCAGACGGCCCCCCGCCTCGCGAAACGTCGCGCGTCGTCGCGCGTCGTTGCGCAGAAAACGCGAAATATCGCGTTTTCTCGCGCGAGTTTTGCGCGATGTCGCGCAAAACTCGCGCGAGAAAACGCGATATTTCGCGTTTTCTGAGCAACGACGCGCGACGACGCGCGACGTTTCGCGAGGCGGGGGGCCGTCTGGAAACGGCCACTATTGTAGTTTGAAAGCCTATTACACGCTAACATTGCTAAAGACCGACTTAATAAATGTTTACATTTCACTAGGTGAATCAGAAGAGCTACAGAATCTCTTACTGTAAGAAGAAATTTGGAACTGGCTTTTTTTTTTGCTGTAAAGGAGACTTCTGTAGACATAAATAATGAATTTCAGAGACAACTGAAGCTACATTCACTATTGGCTAATGAGGCTTCTGTAAAGAGCTGTGTTCCAAGAGGTCCCTGGATAAAACCTCATCACTGCCATAAACTCACTATGGAACCTTCTTTAGGCAAACCATTCTCTCTTTCAACACTCCTGTTTTCAGTATAAGGTAATAATACCCTTGCAATAATACTAACCTACCATATAGGGCTACTATATGAGATTATAATTAAATAATGTATATGGAGACCTTCAAATATTACAAGAGTTATATACATGCTAAGCATCATCATCATCATCATCACCATCCAGCTATATTACCTGAGTAAGAGCCTTGTGGCGCAGAGTGGTAAGCTGCAGTACTGCAGCCCAAGCTCTGCTCGTGACCTGAGTTCGATCCTGGCGGAAGCCAGGTTCAGATAGCCGGCTCAAGGTTGACTCAGCCTTCCATCCTTCTGAGGTCGGTAAAATAAGTACCCAGTTTCCTGGGGGTAAAGTGTAGATGACTGGAGAAGGCAATGGCAAACCACCCCATAACAAAAAGTCTGTCAAGAAAACGTCATGATGCAACGTCCCCCCATGGGTCAGTAATGACTCGTACTACCTTTATATATATTACCTGAGTATGTGAAATTTAAAGAGAACTACAACAGAATGTATACCTGGGTAATCGACTTCATCACACACACCCAACTGTATAAATTATTCAGAGAAGTTCAAATGATAACCTGGCCTACTGAGACACTATTCAAACAATTAATTCATGTAATCCTCTTTCAGATAATGAATGAAACCATTACTCCTATAAAAATACGATTTCTCCCTGCAAATATTATGATGTTTAATAATTATGTTAATTTATAATTCATATTCTCAGCTCATCTGGCAAAATCATTATATGTCTTTACATTTACATTGATTGCATAAATATTGCATTGCCTTTAATCACACATCTACTATGCAATTAGTTAATTTTTTAAAAAATCCATTCAGATAAATCAACTACAACTGATTGTTTTTTTAAAAAAATAGTCTTTCAATAGATACTAATCCTTGCCTTCCTTAATCAATTCAAGAATTGTGGGTGGTTTCCCTCTTACACGCAGGGGAATATTACAGCCAAGGATGTATGGTCACTTGATAGTTCAACTTGCATTATTTATTTATTTACTTCATTTATACCCCACCTTTCTCCCCAGCAGGTCCCAAAGTGGCTTATGTCAGTCTCTTCATCCTCAATTTTATACTCCCAACAACTTTGTGAGGGAGATTAGGCTGAGTGTGTGTGATTGTCCCAAGATCATCCAGCAAGTGTCCATGGCAGTGTGGGGATTTGAACCTGGTTTTCCCAGATCCTAGTCCTACACTCTAACCACTAAACCACGCTGGCTCTCATTTTGTTCACTGGTAGAAAACACAGAAATAGAATGTTTAACACTGTTCGTCAGCATCGAAACAGGCTGAATAGATTGCAAGGTACTGCACACAGCTTGCACACCCACAATTATGGATTGTCTTGTAGTTGCCACCCTTCCATTTACTGCCACCAACTTCAGCTTAAAACACCTGTTGTTAAAATGTCAAACTTTTTTAAAAACTGGAAGTTACTACATTAGTGTCTTATTTGAAAGTAGGAGCATGGCTCACTCATGAATCTATCTTCCAATCAGTTCTTGCAATCATGATTAGGGTTGCCATTCTCCCAGTGGGGGTTGGGGCCCCCACTCCCACCCTTTCTGCTCCCCACCAATCACCTGTCTGGTGGCAGGGGGAGGAGAGAGAACAGGATTCCTGGGTGTGCTCCTGGGGCAATGCAACGTCACTCCTGGGAGTGATGTCATCATGCGGCCCTCGGAGCGCTCCTGCACTTCGTCTGAGGCCGATTTGGGCCCCAAATGGGCTGATTGGAGCCCAAATCACAAACAGGAGGACACAGGTGTGTGCCAGGTCACTCCCCTCCTGGAGAAGCAGACAAGTTTTAAAAGCTGGTAAAATAAAGCCCCTTATCTGAGTGACACTGGGGGTTTCAGCTTCCCTGGCTACAAGCCACAACACAAAGGTTACTTGTCTACCAAGTCATCACCAGCTACCGGCTACATATAGTAATCTGGGTCAGTCACTGTTTCAGACAAAGTATGGCAGAATCCAGAAAGCCAGGACCTGAATCTTTCTTGCAAAGGGGACTTTTCATGCTTCCCCCTTCCTATATCTCCTTAAAAACTGCTCCTTGGGCTTGCAGCACTCTCAAGATTGGCTTAAGGGTCTGTGGCTGGCCAAAAGAAATCTACCGAACCCAAACCCTAAGAAGAAATGAAGCGTCCACACGAGAAGGGATCTCAACTGACTTGTGGTGGAATGCCCCCCAGCATACTAACAAAACAATCAATGGAATGAGTCAACATGATCAGAGATTTTGCTTGTGAGAAAAAACTCTGATTCTAGGAGCTTTTCAAAATATAGCCCTATTTTAAGAGACATTGAAATAGGATGAAATTTTCTTTCCAGGTCCCCCAATAATTTTAAGTTGCATTCTGAACAGTGTGAGAATACAGAAGGGGAACACCATCTAACTTCTTTAGCTGTCTTTAGCTTATTACTTTCTCATATGGTTGAATTCTGGAGGATCCATGCATTAATTCTCACTTAGGTGGTAAATCTGTGCCTGGGCTGTACCACTTCAGATGTGATTAATGTTTCCTTCCCACAACAACAACAACAACAACAACAACAACAACAACAACAACAACAACAACAACAACAACAACAACAACAACAAAAACAACATTTAATTTACATACTGCTCTTCAGGACAATTTAATGTGACAGTCAGAGAGGTTTAAAAAGTGTGTTATTATTATCCTCATGACAATCACCCTGTGAGGTGGGCGGGGCTGAAGGAGAAACTGTGACTGACCCAACGTCACCCAGCTGGCTTCAAATAGAAAAGTTGGGAATCAAATCCTGTTCTCCAGATTAGAGTCCTGCCGCTCTTAACCACTACACCTTCTCCCTGGTATACTGATTTTCTTTGTGAAGGGATTTTGAGGAGGATGGAGAAGCACTCTGTAATGCCAGTCTGCACCCACAGCCTAAAATGGTATAACCCGGGCACAGTTTTATCACCTCAGTGAGAATTATCCCTAACAAACAACTCAAAAGTAAACTGAAAAGGACTACTGAACACCTGTGATTAGATTTTTCTTTAGATATATGGTTGGCTTTTTGGCATGATGATATAGCCCATCTGTGGTAGAAAGACTAGTTATTAAAGGAATATTTAACAAAAGCTGTGATTGTACAGATGGTTTAACTGAGCCCTAACCTTGTTGTCCCTCAACAAAAAAACTCTTCACGGACATAAGCCATAATTGATCAAAACAAGCACGTATTATCTATAAATAACCTAATCAACATTCAGCGAGGAGTTGCATAAATGAGCCCATCTACATGTTGCACCTTATAATGAGCCACTACAAGACTAATGACTTATTAGTGCCACAGGCGATGAATGATTAATTAGTCAATTCAAAAGTGACTTTTTAAGGGTCTAATTGTTACCTTTCCTAATTTCTGAAGGTTACATAGAATTAATGCCATGTTGGCATATTAGCGCTGAAATAGTAGTCTTTTGTTTACCCGCCGCAAAATTAAAGCACAGAGTCCTTTGAGGGGAAAAAAACAAACATACTGAACAGTACAGAAAATGCTTTTTGAGATTTTTGATTTTGAAGATACTTGCATGTGTTTCATTCTTGCAAAAGTAGTACTGTGAAGATATATACATTGACAGCATTGCCCTCCTGTTTTTTCTCTCTGATGCCTTTATGTTCATATGGGAAAAACTATGGAGAAGGAAAGAAAGTTAGGTGGAATGGGGAAGACCTCTGATGTGCACATGTCTTCTATTAGAGGAGATTGCTTTTGGCTACCCAAGAACTTCAAACTCTCTAGCTGTAAATAAAAGAATAAAATGGTAGTACTGAAGATCAATCCTGGAATAAACTCCTGGGAGACAATGAGGATGCTCGTTGAGTTTGTTGGAGTTTATTCTTTTTTTAATTTGTGAACTTTTTTTTTCAGGTGTGGGGAGTCTATGAGTATACAGAATCTTTATATTGTCTGTAAGTGATCTTGTTGCACTGATGTTTTTGAAATTTATATATTCACAGTTTCAGGTTATATGGAAAGTAGATACTGATAACTACTTAGAGGACATGGGCACGAACCAAAAAAAAAAAAAAAGAACCACAATTCGTGGTTTGTAGCATTCCATGAACAATGAACTTCTGACCTTTTCCTGGTTTGTGGTTTGTGAGGCTGTCATTTCAAAGACCCCATGCTGGAACCGGTGTGGCGTCTGTGATACTGACAGCCTTTTTCTCCTGCCGCTCTGGCAGCAAGAGAAAGGGGCTGTCAGTGTCACAGACCCCGCGCTGGAACCAGCGTGGGGTCTGTAAAACTGACAGCCTCTTTTCCTGCTGCCCGGGCTGTCAGTATTACAGTCCCCGGGTCTGTGAAACTGACAGCCTGGGCAGCAGGAAAAAGAGGCTGTCAGTTTTACAGACCCCGTGCTGGTTCCAGCGCGGGGTCTGTGACACTGACAGCCCCTTTCTCCTGCTGCCAGAGCGGCAGGAGAAAAAGGCTGTCAGTATCACAGACCCCATACCGGTTCCAGCACAGGGTCTGTGAAATGACAGCCTCTTTCTCCTGCTGCCAGAATGGCAGGAGAAAAGGGCTGTCAGTTTCACAGACCCCATGCCAGTTTCAGCCCATCAGCTGAACCCAGTGCAGGGGTCTGTTAAACTGACAGCCCCTTTCTCCTGCACAGGGGCTGTCATTTTCACAGACCCCTTGCTGGGTTCAGCTGATCGGCTGAAACTAGCGTGGACTCTGTGAAACTCTGAACCAGCCACGGAACGGCTAGAAAAATGTGTTTGTTCTGTAAACACGCATTCCTACAGAATGCATGATTTGGTGCAAATGAACCAGACATTCCATATGGAATTTTGTCCCATGGTTTGTTCTGTGCCCATCTCTACTACTTAGTGAACAGCAAGATTCAAGTCCAGTGGCACCAGAAAAGACCAACAAGATTTTCAGTGTATAAGCTTTTGAGAGTCGAAACTCCTTTTTCACATACATTAACAAAAAAAAAGTTGTTTTCTTCAAAAGAAACAAAAACCAACTTCTCCTCCATTGAGAGGGAGGATTGCCCATTACATTTCAAGTGTTTAAATAATGTTTATATCATTTGAAAATAAAAAAGCAAAGAAGCCTCATACACAATTGAAATAAACATGACAACAATTGTGAGAAATCTACACGTAAGAATCTGTAAAAGGTTCTCAAATTTATAAAAATGTCTATCCACAATTGTTGCCTATATGCCATACATTTAAATACAGATAAAGTTGTAAGGTCCTCTATCTACTGAATTCTGGAAGATGAGTATTTGTCTCTCTAATATTTTAGCTACAGCAAGGGCTCAGATGGTCAATTTCTGTTGACCATCAGTTAGGTTCCAGGTTCCAGGCAGTTTGCAAATATGCTTAAAAGTATTTAAAAGTATGTTTAAAAGTACACAAATATCCTTAAAATTAAACGGTATTCTGATACATAATTATGAGATATAATTTCCTCTCAAAAAAATTGAATAACTGGACATGCCGAAAGCAGATTCTTAAGAGATGCTTCCTATAAACTACATTACCAGCAAATAAACACAGTGCTTTACTAAAAAGGTGTTGTGGTGTCCAATATACCCTAAATATAATTTTTTGCTGAATAAATTGCAGCTTAAGATCCATAGAAGTATCAGATAAGAGTATTTAAGGCTTTATCCCATTCCTTATTCTATTTGTTTCTGAGACCCTGCATATCATATTTCAACTCCAACTCCTGCATATTAACTTGAACTTGAGAAAAGATTTGGAGGTGGTGCCTAGGGAGTTTGGAGTATGGGGGGAGAGCTCAGCAAGGATGTGATACCACATCTGGCCATGTCACGTCCAGGTCAGACGTCAACTCAACCAACAGGATACTTAAAATTACATTTTCCCTGGATGACAAATATGAGGGGAAGGCCAGAAGGGGACAATGCAATGCAATGCAATGCAATGCCAGATATACGCTGAGGGCTGCATACCAATTAGACAGGCCTTTTTGGTACCTCTTCCTAAACCTCACAAGTCTTTCCCTGACTTGTCACCACCCCCTGCCCCAAAAGTATGTAGATTAAAGATGTATACAAAATATTTTAATTGATGTTAATCCTTGATTTCAGTTTTTACTTAATGTTTTTATTATTATATTTTCTGTTCTTTTCATGAGGTACTAGACATAAATTTATGGAAATCCTACAAACGAATGAATAACAAATATATTCCTACTACTTTATTTGTGAAGTAGATTCTGTACTTCCTGTATGCTGGGTGATTTCGTGTACTTAGGGGCCATCATGGGTGAGCTATGAGTCTGTGACTAATGATAGGAGAGAAGTTGTAGGTGATGGGCCTGTTCAAAGGACTGTAGTGCATTGCCCTTACCCAAGTCTCAGCTACCCACCAGTAGAGTAGATTCTTTCACTAAGATGCTAAGGCCTTTCTAGACCTTTGTCAAGCATAGGTCTTCACTTGCACTTCACCCGCACATCACCTGCACAAGACAAACTGGGCTGTCCATTCCCCCATCATTAATGGTTGATGGTGGTGGCCAGTGACAGAGCCCTGGCAGTGGTGCGAAGTGTAATGAAAATGCCAACATGGGCTATACTTGCCATGCCAATGTGGACAGAAGCTGCTGAACACTCAAAAGAAAGCATGACCAAAGGACTGGATTAAAAGAGTCAGCCAACACTTTAGTAAGTGCAGAGCGGTGGTTATGGAAGGCATCCTTTAGACTGGAATATTGGATTTCTATTTTTATAAACCTGTCTGCAGCACAATTCAACTGGACTAAATTCCCTTAAGGTATAAATTATGATATAGATAATACAATGCTTCTTACCCGCTTGGAGATAAATACATGCACAACACATTTCTGTAGAAAGCAAGACAGAGCATTATTAGCGGCTTTAATTTTAGGAGAGCTATGTTTGGGTCTCTTTGGTAATGTAGAAAAGAGAACCAAAGCAATAGCATCTAAAATTAATACATCTAATTAACATCTGAGACCTCTGTTAATGTAGGTCATTACTTGAAAAGTGCTGGAATAATTAGTAGAGCAATGTGAAGCTGAAGAGCGAGTAACAAACAGCGTACAAAGAATTTAGAGAAGTGTACAATTCATCTGCATTATTTTGAGTATATAAGCTAGCTGGTCCAGTTATTAACAGCAATGCATGTTGTGCCATTAGAAGACCATATGTATCCATGACATGTTATGTGCAATAGGAATAGATCTTAATAAAAATGAAAGCTGGTGAAACTAAGGCCAAATCCACACTTACCGGCATAGTGCTAAACAGTCGGAATGATAGCATCTTCCTGGCGGATTTTATGACATCATTGCACCACGATGCCACTCTCATGGCGCGATGATGTCAGAAAAAGCGCCAGGAAGACGCAATCATTCCAACTGTTTAGTGCTATGTCGGTAAGTGTGGATTCAGCCTAATAATGGGCAAATCCCCCCATCCCCCTAAATAACATAACAGTGGTATGTAGTCTACCTGAATCCTACCACTCTACTATGCAAAGTTTATTTATTTATATATTAAATCATTGGACTGTTTATATCCCATCTTTCCTTCTGGTTCAAATTTGAAACCTTCCTCCAATCGAAGGAGCCTTGAAGGAAAGATCCTTAGGCTAGAGGAAGGCTACTTAGAGGATAGCTGTATCCAACTCACTGAACTATTTGCAGATTAATTGTTATTTATATGAATTAACTTGCATAGCAATTTTGGTTACCATCACACAAGTAGAAATGGAAAGAGAGAGATACTGATCCAAGTGAGTAGTTCCATTTCATGGAAGTTTCTTTTATAGATACCAGTGCCCTGGGTTAACAGCCAGACGTCAATTAATTAATAATCTGTGACCTTTTGTACAACATAAGGAATAGAAATAGGTTAACATTTCTTATAGTAACTCATATTTATATTAAAGGTTATGGTAATCAGTCACATTAAGAAAAAAGTAGTGATTTTGCCAATAATAGTTATTGTTAAAAAGGAAAAGATAGTATGGAATAACAATGAAATAACGAGGTCTTTTTTTAATGATTATTACTAATATTAAATAATAAGCAGGAATAGGCTCAAATTGTGCTTGTGTAGTATAGCTGGAAAATATATACCAGTTAAGCTTAATAATTAATCAATAATTATATCAATTTCTAGTTTAATATTGGTAAAGCTTTTGGTTTTCGAATTCTGTATTTTTGTAATCTTTGTAGCACATAGTTATATATGTCTTAATTTTCCTTCCCTTTTAACTTTCTTTCTTCTGTACCCCCTTCTGTTAAATTAAAAAAAATCTGTGACCTATGGATTGCATAGTAGTAAGCATCTCCAATTCAAACATCACAGTTCGATGTGGCATACATGACATTTTACTTGTGCACATAGGGCACCTTTTAAATAAGGCTTTTCCAGCCATATTTGCTTTTTATTTCCTATCTTTGAGGATCAAGGCCTCAGAAAGGACCAAGAATGCTGAAGAACCTCTTCGGTCAGAGGCAAAAGAGGAACTGAGGGTAAGGGACACTGTCTCCCAGAAGCACACTTGGTTTCGGTGGGAAATGCCATGCATGTGTTCTGGAGAGACAGGCGTCCCCTAGTAGAAATGTAAGCTATATAACCTCACTGTTCGGCAGGCCTGTGCATGCGCAGTCCCATGTGGGACTGCACAGAAGACAGATATAATGAACATTTGGTCCCATTTGATGCTGACAATAAACACTGATCTTGGGTTTTATGCTATGTCTGAAAACCTTGTTGATCTTTAAGGTGGTACTTGCTTGAATCTTGCTGTTCTACTGCAGACCAACAGGGCTACCCACCTGAAACTATAACCAGAAGGGATTTCACTGCCTCACAGGATGCTCTAGGATTCCCCTGAATGATAGTTTCAGGTGAATCCTAGAGCATCCTGCAATGTGGTAACATCACTTCTGGTTGGAAATGATGCTGTGGTGTCACAGGACACAGTTTCACTCCCCATTTCCCCCCATTGCCTCATTAAGTGCCAGTGGGGAACGGGGTGTGTGGGCTGGCAGTTTTCCCTCCAGCAGCAGGCAAATGGCAACCTTAATATTCAGGAACAGATTCCAGTAAGTTAAATGGACCTGTGCTTCGAATTGTGTGCTTAGAATTGCAGCCTAAAGGGATGGAATGTTGAGAGCAGCTGAATGACAATTAAAGGAGAAAAAGAGAGCTTAGCAATCCGCCTGCTCAAGCCGCTGGGAGCTTAGAGAATTCTGGAGAGGGACATCGTAGGGAATAGAGGTGGGATTACCAAATTGTTCTCTCCCTTGTGATTCCTCACCGTGCCATAGCCTCTGTATGTGTATTAAATGAATATTTGCACTTTAAAATGTAGCATTACACATGCAACATGCATTTCCTAAAGAATAGGCCCCAGAGTGAAAATGGACTCTCAACTTGGTTCAAATGATTTGTTCAGACATAAGTTTACTGATTATTCATTACAAAGTCACTGTTTCTCAGTCTCAGTGCTCTATATGTAAGCAACTTATCTCCCATAGCTGCACTGAATCTGAATGATGTCAGTTATAACATATATTCACCGAATCCAGCTAAAATGACTGCAGTTTTATTGCTCTAGTAATCCTGAAACTCAGCCGAAGCATCTATGCAGCAAAACAAATTCTTCATAAACTCAAAAGCATCTGAAGACTAAATTTCCATAAAAGAGGAACAAGCATTTCAAAGTGATTTATAAAGGGACTTTGATAGTCATTGGGAATATATTTTCAAAATGTTAATCGTGACGTAGGTAGCTTTTATGTTTTTCTGAATAAAACTTTAATTAGGAGCATATACACAGTTGTGCCATGGTTAGCATGTATGGTAATAGACAATAAAACACTGAGGTTCATTAAAGTGATCAAAGAGAACTGCATGCCCCCCCTCACTCCTGCTAATAAGTGTTCAGCAGAGAGTTAGAATAGCTTTTTTAAAGCCTGAACAGGCCTTGCCATTAGCGTAATAAGTGACTGTAATTACCTAAATCAAGAAAAGACAACTTATTTGCAATGAACTTCCCAAATTAAAATAAACGTTTGGCTGCTAACACAATGAGTTTTGACTCATGAAATGCGAATTAGAATGAGACCACAAACTATTACTTTAAAATAGAATAAGCCTATAGGACACTGCCCAATCATATGTTTGTGAGAGTTGTTCTTTCTAATCCAGGTAATGTCTAGGTTCTCGAAAGGGAAAAGTTATCTGCAATGTAGAACATTGCATAATACATGGAGTTTAATAAAAAAGAAGGAAAGAGATGACCCAGTCAAAGAAAAACCTTCAAGTGCCACTGATTCCATGGGAGAATTAAGCACGTGCGTAAATATCTGCCATATGGACCGTGCCCATATTTATTTCTGAATAACTCTACTAGAGACAGCAATTAGATTTGATCTTTAGCATATTTTGTTTGCATAGCAAGAAGCAAAGCATTTCAGTGTAAAATTATCTATGCTGTTAAAACTCTGCTTCTGTGTTTTCTGGAAAGTTTCATGTGCTGGAGTCGTTCCAGTCCAGGTTTTAGCAATTGTCCAGTTTCCTTCAATCGGTTAGACCTAGCTGTTCATCACTGAAAGATTCTGGTAGGCCTCACTCTGGCTGAAGAGTGATGTAGACTCTTGACTGTTGTACTGCCGCACTGCATGGCTAACTCCACAATTAAAATGAGAGATGAACACCTCAATGCTGAGTCATCCATCAGTTGCATCCCTCCCCACTTGCCTGCTTCTTCATTGCCACCTCTGCTACATCTTCTGCTTGGGATAGTTTACCCCAAGGGCAACCTGTCAATTCATTTGTGAAGCCAGGAAGAACTCTTCTTGTTTTATACCTGGCAGTGTCTTCACTTCCGGTTTACATTTACAGTTTGTATTGAGCAGCCTGGTTCTAATAAAATCCATCTGCTTGTATCTGAGCAAGTGTTGGGTTCAAAAAATATACTGGCCAAGGCCATTTTAAAACTGGTAAATTTTGCAAAGTTACAATCCTACAGAGAGTTTTGGGTGAGTAAGCCCCATTGAAAAATGTATCTTACTTTTGAGTAGACCTTCTCAGTCCTACCTTTAAGTCATGCCAAAATAAAACCATGGCCACACATACCATGTAACCCATGTGTGCTTTACAAAAGGAAACTGATATAAATACTATATAGGTATATTATACCTATGTATTGCTGACATTAATATATCAACTGTATTCAGGGTTTTTTTTCTGGGAAAAGGGGCAGTGGAACTCTCAAGAGGGAAGTGAGGGAGAAACGCATGGAAGAAAAGTGTTGCTGCTTTCAAACGCCCCACTGCTTTTTTCAGCTGAGGGGAGGGGGGGTCCTCCCTCCCTCTCCCCTCAGCTGAAAAAGCTGCCAGCATTTTAAAACAGGATGCGGGAATTCCACATCCTGTCACCTAAAAAAACCTACTGGCTTTCAAAGTAGCAATACTTTTCTTGCGAGGCAAGAAAAGTGTTGCTGCTTTCAAATGCCTTGCTGCTTTCTTCAGCTGAGGCGGGGTGGTGGTCCCTCCTCCCCTCCCCTCAGCTGAAAAAAGCAAGTGGGCATTTGAAAGCAGTGTTGCTGCTTTCAAAGCCTGCAGCTTTTTTTTTTTCAGCTGATGGGGGATCCCCCACCCACCAGCTGAAAAGCAGTGGGCTTTGAAAGCAACACTTGGCATTTGCAAACAGTAAGAAAAGTGTTGCTCTTTGCTCAAAGCTAAAGAGCTGGATGGCTTGGGCTGTGCACAGGAGGAAATAGTATCTGGGGGTGGGGCCACCAGACATGTGATTACTTTCAAGAGATGCCAGAACTCCGTTCCACTGCATTCCTGCTGTAAAAAAGCCCTGACTGTATTTATGGTTTATTCTTCACTGCAGTAATTGACAGCATAGGAAAATATAGGGACTTTGGGTCATATTCATTTAATGGCCTAACTAATGACCTATCTACTAAAAGTTTATTTATTTTATTTATTTCAAATTTCTATTCCGCCCTCCCCGCGAGTGGGCTCAGGGCGGATGACAATATATTAAAATACAAAATACAATAAAAACAACATATTAAAATACAATAAAAATCTATACACATTTAAGACAGGATGGTGGACAGCCTTCACAGGGAGGGTTAAGATTTTATACACCTCCCCTTTTTTCAGGCCGGTGGAGGCCCAGCCTCAGCCATATGCCTGGCGGAATAACTCTGTCTTGCAGGCCTGGTGGAAGGATAGTAGGTCCCGCCGAGCCCCAATTTCAGCAGACAGAGCATTCCACCAGGTGGGAGCCAGGTCCGAAAAGGCCCTGACTCTAATCGAGGCTAGGCTGGCCTCCTTTGGGCCAAGGACCACCAACAGCTGTTTGTCCCCTGATTTGGGGAATATATGGGGAGAGATGGTCCCATAGATATGCAGTTGGAGCTGAGCCATTGATAGTTTTTCTTATCCTCCACGAATCCTTTCACAAATACAAAACCAAAATGCAATCTCTGTTTCATTTTAAGTTTAAGAAGGATAAAATAGCTATGTTGTCAATGTCATGTAACTGAGGAAGTATACAAAACAGTGTCACTTGACATACGGCCAAGCCTTGCTCAGTTGTTTGACCAGGTTGTCCCCCCTCCCCCCATTTCACTGATTTCTTAAAAATAAAAATGCAGTGGGAGGAAAACTTCCTTTCTTAACAGACTATGGCCTACATTTTTTCTCTGGACCATTTTAAACACCTTGGATTATTTCATATTCTGGTTTTAAAAATATTCTGAGATAAATTTCTATTGTTCTGACTTGGTAAAAAAGTAAACCCTAGTGAATTTACTAGTGTGGGTTGACTTCCTGTAACCAACATTTCAGTGATAAAACAAAGACAGTCTTGCAAATTTAGCCCTATGCTTACAGCCAGAATCAGTGCTTAAGTATCTCTCTCTCACACGCACACAATTCACATTGCTGAAGATTTTCTGTTGCTGCGGTATGGTAGGTTGAACATAATTGGGATGTTTACAGGGGATATAACTCAGGGATAAATCAGCTGTGACTTGCGAGATCCATGGTTGGGAGTTCTTGTGACTTGGGAGATCCATAGACCTTTAATTGTATTTAAATTAAGCAGCTGCTGGAAAATTCTAATTGGTTTGGGGCAGAGGTGCTTTGGGAAGTGCGGGTGAATCATTCCCATGCACCATTTCCCTAATCTAAAACCACCTCTTAAGGTATTAATACCCATCTTCTTTATACCAGCAGTACTAATAGCTTCAAGAAGTCAATTTCAGAGAAAAGGCTCAAGAGGGGAAAAAAAAACCTTTCTCCCACAACACTACAGCCCCTATTCAGTTTAGGCTACCCGTATCTTCTTTTACATCAGAGGTATTGAGAGATTTTGAGCGTATTGGACTTTGAGCATTGTGTCTGGTTTGAGCATCGTGTCTGGTTTGGCCCTCAGGAATAAGAATCATCCATCTAACCGAGGGAAGTAATGATTCCGTCCAGGTCTCTCTTCCTATTTCTTTTCACAAAAGTAAGTTGGCGCCGGACATTTCACATCATCTGTTTTCCAAGTCCTCTTAACCACATAGCATTCTTGTTGGTACTTGGGGGTGATTTACCATGCAAATAGTATAACTGCTTCTAGTTTTACAAAATTCTCAAAGAAAGTTGAAGTCAATGCTAGTAACCAATTTCCGTTTTGTCACCCATTGTCCTATCTATATATAGTTAGACAAGTTGATGATGGCAGGCCATAAAGCTGCCATTTCTCCCAATCTCAGCAAAACCACCAGAGTTCTTGCACCAGCTTTACTAAGGATTTGGACCTTTTAGGGGAAAATAAGTGTACAGTGCCATCCTAAACAGGCTTACACCCTTCTAAGCCCATTTATTTTTTATTTTATTTATGTTACTTATATACCGCCTTTCTCACTGAGACTCAAGGTGGATTACATAGTGTGAGATTCGTATAAATAGTGGCAAGGACAAGGAAATGTATCTCCATACAGTGTCAAGAACATTTCCATAAACCATGTCATAGGGTAAATGAATACAGTTTCAAGAACATTTCCATAAACAATGTCCTGGGGTAAAAGAATATAAGTTTACAAAGATATAGTATTAGCAAGGATCCAGTATGGGGTTGAGGAATTGCTGAAACAGAACATAATCAATTCTAGGACTTACAGTGAATGACATAAAGCACAGGTAGGATATAGGAGTACATATTTAAAGCAACAGTTAATATGTAAGGAAACATAATGGTGAAATCTAATTCTATGGACTTAAAAGGGTGTAACTGTGCTTAGGTGGTACTGTTAGTACCAATATGACCAAGACAATCCCTTCCTATAGTTGTTGTAAAGTCTGTTGCTAGCAATATGCCCACACCAAACCACCTGCTACAAAAATGCACTGATATTCATGAGCTGCTGTTCTCTGTCATAAAGGGAGGAGAGGAATGACTCACTGCCACTTTGGGAATGATGAGACTCTCATTTTTAAAGCTATTCTAAAATTAGGATGAGAAATAACATTTGTAACGTTTTGTAGAATGTTCTGAAACATTTCGCTTCCTTAATTCTAAATTCAAATATGCATGCTAATATTTTCCTAATTTTAATGACAATTGTATCACCTGACTCCAAGGATGGCATGATGCCCAGAAAATGTTTCAGTTAATTACACACCAAGATGATCTACTCTTTGGATTGTCTCCAGGACAAAGGCCTTGGTATATAATTAAAAACAATGAACAATTAACTTGCATCAAATATAACATGAAGGACAAGTGCAGTAAGTTTTGCTATAGATTGTAGCAAAAAGCCAACCCATTTTCCTTAGAAACGTTCAAGTAGTTCTGTATTTAGATTTTACATTTATATTATTTCTCAGCTATAAATATTCCTTTACTGCCACTCGTGCTAATTAAAATTAAAAGTGAATGGATATGAAATATATTCAAAATGCAAAAACACGCATTGCTTATGTCATAAGTGCCTGAAAAACAAGAGGCCATAGGGAATCCTGACATTCCATGTCTCACGCTGGCAAAATCATGTGTGTTTTGTATATTTAATGGGCAGATCCAATTCAGAGAATATATGTATCATACAAAGATGAGAGCTATTTTGCCTTTACAAGGCAATGAGGGGAGGCTCCAAGGAAGGCCATCAGCACACATAGTGGCTCAAGGACCTCTTAGGAGTTGCAGAATCTTTTCTTCTAGAAGGGCTGTACAGTGCATTCACACGCTTTCCCATATCTGTTGAAGCCAAAGGTTGGTCATGACCAACTTTCACTGTTCCCCTTCTTTCCATTTTGTATGTCGTTAATCTCCTTTATAAGTCCACTGCCACCTTAAGGGATCTGCCATATAAATATTTCTAATGATCAGCCAGTTCTGCCGGGGCTCATATCAATCACTGCAGAACAAGTCTTCTTTGGACAGTAATCACATAAATCGTGCTCCAAGAAATTATAACGCTTCCAGACACACCTCTTGATCTCTTGCAAGGTTATGCAGGTAAAAATATGCAGAAACAATGGAGAAAATGGACTCAGAAGACACAGAATGTCACAAGGGGAAGCCAAAGTACACAACCTTATTAATCATTCATTCAGTTATTTGTTAATTGAAACATTTTATATCCCGTATTTCCCCATGGCCCAAGACAGTTTACAGTGCATATTTAAGACATATCATATCATATCATATATCTCATGCCTACAACTGACACTCTATTAAACGTTCAGGTGATAAAATAACCTTATAGTGCCTCCTAAAAGTTGCTTCACCTACTTTAGTAAGTGAGATGCTAATCCTTTAATATTGAAACCCCATCTAAGACGCCTAAATACATATAAAGGCATTTGCCACATGCACTCCCCTGATATATCTTTTTTTACCCCTTCTTTTGTTGTCTACTATTCCATTGTAAAAATTGGAATGCAAGATGTTTGGTGCATGAATCTCTCTTCTGATTGCCTTACTGCATAAATCACCATGCATGCTGATGTAACATTAGAATATAATAATGATCATGCGTTGCATTTACATCCTACCCTTGGTTTAAGAAGGTCATGGTGACATTTTAAATCACAAAAGCCCTATGAAGCAAAATAGTGGACAATCCAAGATGAATTTCATTGCTTGGTGGGGAACAGAATTAATTTTGTTTCCAGACGAAAGGAGAAAAAAAAAAGACCACAGAAGCAGTTTCTGAATACTCACACACATTTTATCAGCTTTCCCATACAAAGTGGCCTGATTTTTTTTCAGATAATACTAGGAAAAAATATGAAACACAATGATAATAATCTAACATGTATTGATAGGAAAATTATCATAGCAGAGAAAGACCTGGCAGGCTTCCAAATAGGGTTGCCAAGGCCCCCAGGGACCAAACCAGGAGGACACAGCCCTGGGGTTGGGGGCAGCAGGGTACTTAACTCCTGTACATGCACAAAGCACACCTGGGCTGTCCTGTTTGCCAGACAATGATCCCATTCTGGACCTTGCAGGACACATGGATCCCCAGGGGGTCCTCATCATCCCTGTATGGGGTGACAGCAAGCCCTCCCACTCATCCTCTGCCCAAATTGCTCTGGAACTAGAGGAACCCATTCATCTGCCAGCTCACTGACAGGTGGCCCAGGCTAGAAGGCCAGGAACGTGGGCTGCCTCCCCGCAGTAATCTTCATCCAAGTTTGCCTCCCCCCATCCCAGGAGTCACCTGTTGATCCCTAGCTGTTTGAGTTGTCACCACTGTCCTGGATCTCTGGGACTTATGGGTTTTACATCTCCTCTTCTCTGAAGGCCTCCTCTGGACTCCTGGGGGACCTGGCCTGCCTCCTCAACAGAGAGGGTTGAGCTCCTGTGTCAGCTTTACCTACTGCTCTTGGAGGCACCCAAGCGCTCAACCCTGTGTGTTAATAATTGCAAGGCCTTGGAAAGGCCCTGCAGGGCGCAACTGCCCCAGCCCCCTGAAGGACATCTCATCACAAGCCTCCCTGCTAGCCATGTGCCTGGGGCCAGTGCAGGCCTTGAAGACCAGGCTGCCATTCTCTTGCCCAATGAGGGGTGCACCAGGGTTCAGCCATCCCAGGCCTGGAAGGCTGGGACCCCTACTGCCCACGCTGTCCTGAGGCTTGGAGGACTGAGGCAGGCTGGGTGGCCTTACCTCTTTGAAGTGGCTGTCCACATAGCCTGGCCAGTGTGGGCTGTTTGGGGGTGCAGGCCCCACGGCAGGAATCTGCTTGGGAGGCCTGCCTGCATTCCATGCACTTGCTGCCCAGAAGGGGAAGGTTGGGTGCCCCTGCTCCTCATCCCAACCTGGCAAAACATGCTGTGCTTGTATGCAAGCAAGCATGGGGGTAGTTAAGTGAGAGTGAGTGTGAGAAAGAGACTGAGGGGTGCCGAGTGAGGCAGGAACAGCAGCCCGACAACTGCACTGCCGCAGCTCCCACTGGTGTGTGGGCTTCCTGGGTGAGTCCGCCAAGCTGTGTGATGTGAGTCAGCGAAGTTCATGCCGTCCATGCCCTCTTCTGCCGCACCATTCATTGCTGCTCTGCAGAGATTGCCACTGCTGGCAAAGGTTCTTGATGCGTGTGACAAGGGAAAATCTCTGTTGCCTATGCCAGTCAGAGACAACTGCCACTTGGGCACAGCTGGCTCCTGGCTTTAAATCCAGCAGATGGATCTGACTGAAGGTCCACTGGCAAGGCCATCCACCAAGCCCCAGCTGGCCCCCCGCTGATTGGCCCTCTGAGGGAATTTTGAACTGCGACTTGCAGTGCAAGCTATGGGAGCTGCTGGGAGCTGGCTGGGGAAGGAAGACGGCAGCGGCCGTGCCTGTTCTCCTTCACCCATGTGGCCTGCAGCCCCCAGCGAGTTTTGGGGCCAGGGATTCTGCCAGTTGTGGTGCCTATGGTGAATTGACAATGCTAAGAAGTCTATGCAGGTTAAAAGGCAAGGCAGTGGGTTGAATAAATACCACATACTGGTTTGGAGAAACAACCATACAGTTCTTAGAATTCAGGGTTCACATACAAGCTGCTTTGAGCAGGTTCTCTTGAGAGGCAGCTTAGAAAACTTCTAAATAAATAAGTACAATTCAGGTGGAGATCTAGGCTTATTTGATGAATAAAACAACTAAAGAAACTAGATCAAATTTTAGTCTTTTTAGCCTCTTTGCTGATTATGCTAGTGTATTTGGAATGATACAAGAAGACTGACATTAGAACTTTTAAAAAGTTGTATTGTCGAAGGCTTTCACGGCCGGAGAACGATGGTTGTTGGGGGTTTTCCGGGCTGTATTGCCGTGGTCTTGGCATTGTAGTTCCTGACGTTTCGCCAGCAGCTGTGGCTGGCATCTTCAGAGGTGTAGCACCAAAAGACAGAGATCTCTCAGTGTCACAGTGTGGAAAAGATGTAGGTCATTTGTATCTACTCAGGAGGGGTGGGGTTGAGCTGAGTCATTCTGTAAGAGTTTCCCAGGGTGTGGAATGCTAATGGCGGGAGGCTTCACTGTAACCTGAGGAGGTTCTTTTGCATATGGATTGGTGCTTGATGTGCTAATCTTCTCTGCAGGGCTATTGTCGGGTGTGGAGTGTTTTGTTGGCCTGGTGTTTTTCAGAACTGGAGCCCATGCTCTGTTCATTCTTAAGGTTTCTTCTTTCCTGTTGAAGTTTTGCTTATGCTTGTGAATTTCAATGGCTTCCCTGTGCAGTCTGACAAAGTAGTTGGAAGTGTTGTCCAGTATTTTGGTGTCCTGGAATAAGATACTGTGCCCTGTTTGAGTTAGGCTATGTTCAGCCACTGCTGATTTTTCAGGCTGTCCAAGTCTGCAGTGTCTTTCATGTTCTTTTATTCTTGTCTGGATGCTACGCTTTGTGGTCCCGATGTAAACTTGTCCACAGCTGCAGGGTATACGGTATACTCCTGCAGAGGTGAGGGGGTCTCTGCTGTCTTTTGCTGATCGTAGCATCTGTTGTATTTTTCGGGTGGGTCTGAATACTGCTTGAAGGTTATGCTTTTCCATAAGCTTTCCCATCTGATCAGTAATTCCTTTGATATATGGCAAAAACACTTTTCCTGTAGGTGACTGTTTTTCCTTGGTTGTTTGATTCATCCTGGGTTTGATTGCTCTTCGGATTTCATTTCTGGAGTAGCCATTTGCCTGAAGTGCGTGGTTTAGATGATTAATTTCCTCATTGAGAAAGCGCGGCTCACATATCCGTCTTGCACGATCCACTAATGTTTTCATTATGCCTCTTTTCTGTCGGGGGTGGTGATTGGAGTTTTTGTGTAAGTACCGATCAGTGTGAGTTGGTTTCCTGTAGACCTTGTGACCTAACTGAAAGTTTGCTTTGCGGATGACCAAGGTATCCAGGAATGAGAGTTTTCCCTCACTTTCTTTCTCCATTGTGAATTGTATGTTCAGGTGGATGTTGTTGAGATGATTCAAAAACTCCCTCAATTCTTCCTCCCCATGGCTCCAAATGATGAATGTATCATCCACAAACTTTTTTAAAAAGTTGCATAAAGGCACTGTTACTAGCTGCAAAAATATTTGTTGTTACCAGATCTTGCACCACAAACTAAATCTATGTAATACTTCTTATCATGATTGATCAAAATTACACAGAACATTCTGCAATCTTTAGAGTTCCCCTCTTTGTCAGAAGGATGGAAAAAAAGCAGGTCCTGCTCATAAGGCTTGGCTTATATAAGGTTGGCTCCCCCCCTCAAAAAAACCCTAATGTGCAATGAACAGATATTTCATGAAAAAGACAAGAAAAATCTAGCTATAAAACATTTCTTGAAAACAATGACCTTGTTATAAAGGTAGGTAAAGCTAGTCTCCTGTGCAAGCACCAATTCATTACTGACCCTTGGGGGGTGGGGGGAAATGTCACACATGATGTTTTATGGGGTGGTTTGCCATTGCCTTCCCCAGTCATCTACACTTTACCCCCAAGAAACTGGGTACTCATTTTACTGCCCTTGGAAGGATGGAAGGATGAGTCAACCTTGAGGCGGCTACCTGAACCTGGCTTCTGCCAGGATCGAACTCAGGTCCTGAGCAGAACTTGGACTGCAGTATTGCAGCTTACCACTCTGCACCACGGGGCTCTTGACCTTGTTATAAAGACAACTGAAATTGCCTACCTAAAAAACATGCAAGCCTGCCTTACATTTATTATGGAAGGTAAACAGCATAAAGATCCACCAGACATCTTTGGGAAGTACATTCCATAATGTTCCATAATATTTTTAGATAGAGCACTAGGGCCGTTTCCAGACGGCTTACCTGCCTCCGGAACGTTGCACCATCTTGCGGGGAAAACACGAAATATCGCATTTTCTCGCACGAGTTTTGTGCGACGTCACGCAACGTTGCGCAAAACTCGCGTGAGAAAACGCGATATTTTGCGTTTTCCCCACAAGATGGCGCAACATTCCGGAGGCAGGTAAGCTGTCTGGAAACGGCCTAGGATCGGTTCACCCCAATATACTGCAGGAACAGCTGTGCTTATCTGAGCAAAGGCTTCTGAAACATCCACCTAGAATTGTGGAATTTTTATATCAGTTTTGTTTTTTCCTCCTTCCTCCTACTACATATTATATTGTTTAAAATATATTACTGTGTACAGTATATTATACTGTTTTTATTCTATCTTTACTGCATTGTTATTGCCTAATGGTATAATCCAGTTTTATTGTCTCATTTACTGTATGTAAATGGCCTTTATTGTATTGTCTTTATAATTCGGTAATTCTCCTTGAACCTCAGCTTCCATTTTTAAAGGGAAAATATCTGGCTTTCTAGATCTGGAGTTAGAAGGTAAAATGTGCAGACAGTATTGCCTAATCTCTGCAGCAGAAAAAAGCCCGTTCTGCCTTTCTTTTGTTCTAGCGCATCATGAGAGAAGACAGGATGAAATAAAATGGAGGACAGGGAAACAATGCAAGCTGTTTTGGGTCTCCATTGGGGAGAAAGGTGGGGTATAAATGTAGTAAAAAAATTACTATTGTCACACACTGCTTCTTCTATACTTGCAGCAGCAATAGATAGCTCCATCTATATTTTCATCTGCTTAGGTTTTAAAACTAGGGTTGCCAAATTGCATTTTAAAAAACCCCAGACCCTGGAGTTCTTTGCACATTCGTGTGCTCCCAGACCCAGTGTGATGGTATCACTCAGTCACAATCACTGGCCACTCTCCTGGCGCTCAGGAGGCCAGGCGGGCAAGAGGACCTGCTGCTTCCCGAGGGCACAGGAGGAGGCTGCCTGGCTAGTCGCTCTTCCAGTGCTCGGGCGGGAAAGCAGTCCTGCTGCTTCCTGGGAGTGCAGGAGGCTGCGCTGGCTGGTCGCTTCTTCAGTGTTCAGGTGGGTGAGCGGGCCTGCCGCTTCCCAGGCATGCAGAATGAAGCCAAGCACTGGAACTAGGGGAGAGAAGGAGGAGGCTGCACAGAAAGGCCTGCTGGCACTGCCACCAGCTCATGGGCACCAGTAGCCAGCCCTCTTTTTTTCCCCACAGACAAAAATACCTGGCATTTATATATCCAGTATTTTAACCACATTTCCCCCAAGACATTCCCAGAAAAAACCAGACTGTGTGGCGGGATACCGCATACCTGGCAACCATAGCTTTAACCAACTTCCAAAAGTAAGTAATTTTAAGAAAAAGTTTCTCATGCCTTCCAAAACACAACAAAAATCTAATTCTCTATCTTTCTCACAGGGATCTCCATTTCTACTCGTGTCTGAAGCTCTGACTCTCAAAAGCTTAGGATCTGAAAATCTTGTTGGTCTCTAAGGTGCCACTGGACTCAAATCCTGCTGCTGTACTGCAGACCAACAGGCCTACTCATCTAACTATCAGAATCAATATGACTGTATATTGTTAGCAAGAGAAACAGGTGGACAGCACAGCAATTAATATGCTTTATTTCCATAATTAGCAGTTTTCATACTACGTACCGTTGCCCTAAAGTCAATTCATATTCTTCACTTGAAAATCAGAGATATTGCAAAATGTGCCTTGAACTAGTCTGGATGGCCCAAGCTAGCCTGATTTCATCAGATCTTGGAAGCTAAGAAGGGCTGGCATTGGTTAGTGCTTGGATGGGAGACCACCAAGGAAGACCTGGGTCACAGGCAGGTAGTGGCAAACCACATCTGTTGGTCTCTTGCCTTGGGCTACTATAGGACAGCTGCAACTTGAAGGCACTTCATATACACACATTACAATATACAGAATACGCAACCCAAAGCATTATATTGGGTAATAACACTGTTAGTCTTATCAGACTTTATGCTAGCAATAGCAAGTTCTCTAATGGAGGGGAGGAGCTGCAGTTATAAGCATACAGGATTTTAGCAAATGCAATGATGGATTTAGATAAAACATTAGGAAGTAATTCTCTGTCTCCTCTGGATAAACTCTTACTTCCTTAATGGACTGGCACAAGCAAGTTTATAGTTGACATTCTCGGCTCAGTAGCAACCTTTTTATTTTCTAAGAGGGAAAAAACTGAAGGGAGAAATGTTCTTAAATCTGTGTTTGTATTATTAGCATCTCTTCTCACACCTATTAACTTAATTGCCTCTGTGGTAGCTTTTACAGTGATGAGAAACCAATAAAAGTGCAGCCAGAAGGCAAAGCAGTTTAACACTGCTTTAGAAGCCAAACTTACATTCTTGTCCACAAGACTTTTTCACATGAGAGTTTAAGAATGAACTTGAATTTCAGCTGAATTTGTATCTGTTAAGAAAAACCCTTTTTCTGTTATTTAATAAGTATTTATGGAAAATGTGTAAATGGGATAGGAATAAGAACAAAGCACGGAGAACTGATTGTGGGGAAAAGCCACTCCATGTATGACCATTTCTCCCTATGCCCATTCAGTGAACGCAAATTGGTCCCAAAAGGGCCAAACATTTCATTCATTCATTCATTCATTCATTCATTCATTCATTTATTTATTTATTTATTTATTTAGTTCGATTTATATTCCGCCCTCCCCGCATCAGCAGGCTCAGGGAGGATTACAATTAATACACTAATATAAAATACAAATACCTTTAAAACCAATAAAACTCCTTAAATATTTAAAAACACACAGCAAACAATACAGCAACAGATTTTAAAAAGATATATACCAGCAGGTTCGTCCAGGAACCACCACCCAACCACCTCCAGAAATATATGGCAAAGGCTAGGTGGTAGATACTCTTTGTGGGGGGCACAGCTATCTCTAGATGGCCAGCAGGGAGCCACAAGGTGTCAACCATATGCCTGGCGGAACAGCTGTCTTACAGGCCTGGTGGAAGAATAGCAATCCAGCTGGGCCCTGATGTGTTTAGACAGAGTGTTCCACCATGTTGGAGTCAGGACCGAAAAGGCCCTTGCTCTGGTCAATGCTAAACGGGCCTCCCTGGGGCCAGGGACCAGTAACAGCTGTTTATCACTGGATCAAAGCATCCTCCGGGGCTCATACGGGGAGAGGCAGTCCCTTAGATATGCCGGTCCCAGTCCACATAGGGCTTTATAGGGCATAATTATAACATAATTATATATGATTATAACATAATCATAACAATTATAAATGAGCTTCCACCAAAGCATACAAAGTCATTATTTCCTTTGGAATCTTCAAATTCAGCTACAGAAAATAAAGAAAACTTTTGATGCCCCCCAATACTCAAAATTTTGGCTGTCCACTTCTAAAAGAGGATGTAATGATATAGAGTGAAGTTTTTCACTTTCAGTGATGGACCAGTTTTGCTCCAGCCCACATAATTTGAATGTGGCACAAGGTGTGATGGGTAGGGACTGAGGTAGGTGGCTCAGCCAATTTGGATGGGGCAGCAAGGGGTGTAGTGAGCTGCCCTCTCACTCAGCATCCATTCACCATGGAGACTGACCCACCCTCCCTCCCTGAATACATCACGGGAATAGCTGGTTGCCAACTGGGACCAAGTAGGAATTTTTGGTTTCTCTCAGATTGGTAAGAGAGGGGGGCTGTTTTTCACCTGCTCCATGGTGTGTGTGGTGGTATGAGTTTAAATACGCCTGGTAAAAGTGGGTTAGGCCACAATTAGTTTGCAGGAATGGGGCAGTTTGCTCAGGATAGGTAGGGTTAATCAGCAAACATCTCGGTGATGGGGTGTGTGTGTCAGGCCATCATATGCTGAATGGTTGGGTGGTGCTGTGAAGGAGCACCCTGGGTGCTGAGCAGCATCTCCTGAACATGGTAGGTGCCTTGTGGCCCCTCAGGAGAAACAAACAAAGCTGGGCACCTCTCAGCACAGGAGGCTATGCAGGCTATGATAATCAAGGCAGGTGAGAGCCACCAGCCAGGTCTGAAGCCAGGGTGGACTTGCCAGGTGGGTACCCAAGGAGGATGCTTAGTGCAGCCCACCCTCAAGAGAGTCAGTTTAGTATGATCTTTGGTGGAGATCAGCAGTAAAAGTTAATAAACTAGTTGAACCACATAATTGGTGTCTGTCTTTATTACCTTGGGTCATATTAGGGGTGCTTGGGCAAAGGAATTGGGTTCCCTAGAGATCAAATGTAATAAACACTCTTCCAGAATAATTTTTTAGACAATCAGCCATACACCGGAAGAAAATCTTGAACTTGTTTTTTTCAGAAAGAACTCTGTTATTGTTTTAAATATAACTATGTTATCTTTGATGTATAATTCATTCTGGTAGTGTATGCACTCAGGGAAATTATTTTAACATTCAGATCAGAAGTGCTCTATTATTCTCTAAAGTGGTTGTAACAATTAATAGTGCTTAGAGTTTAGAAACAGTTTATTGATATATTTCTGGTAAAAAGTAACTAAAGAGAACCCACAATCCAATTAATTAAAAAATGTTGGCATTTAAACAAGTTTGATCCCATTGAAGTCAAGGTGATTTACAAGTAAGCACGATCCGAAGTTACATGTGCAACAAATCCAGATACTAAATACAGCATGTCATGTTTGTTGCAATGGCAAAAGGAAGCAGAGAAAAAGGCTCTTATCTTTTCCAGTTTGTTTTCTGTTTCGGATTCAAATTGAGTTCCCGCATGCATGTCTATCACTCAGTATAGCCAATATTAAGTGCTTGATTGACTAATAATGTAGATGTGGCATTAAAGTCTATTCAGCTGTGTTGCTATTGAGGTATATAGGAACTTCGAACATAAATGTCAAAGCTCAGATGGAACAGGGCAAGCTCAAGCTAGCGAATATTTCAGTCACCTTTGTCCCATTCCCCACCCCACCCCAGCATCCCAAAGCAGGGTAAAGGATGCAAAACTGAATTATTCAAAAAGGCTTTAGTATTGTAGGGAGGGGCTCTCAGATGCTTCACTAATGAGTTAAGGACCATAGACTTCACCACTATGTTGCCTTACATACTACCTGTTGTCTTAAATATGTGCTCCTATGAGCTACTTGCCCTTCATGCTGTCTAATGTCAGCCCTAGAATTACATTGTTTCAGCATTTCTTCAGCTCTATATTGGATTCCTGCTAATGCTATGACTTTGCAAACTTGTGATTATCTACCCTACGGCATTGTTTATGGAAATGTCCTTGAAATTGACTGTACTAATCTCACTCTGTGTAGCCCGCCTTGAGTCTCAGTGAGAAAGGTGGACTATAAATGACATAAATACCTATAAATACATACATGCATACATAATAAAGAGAGCACTTAATGCACAGCCTGGGTTGAATGGATTCCAAGCTTCAGCAACCTAATCGGAGTTATGCAGCGAATAACTATAGTGACCATTTCTCTGTATACCAAATGCATTGTAGTTTTATTAATTTTATCTGTTCAAAAATGGACTTTTATCAGTAGAAAAGCTGTTTATATTTATTTTACATTTTTTGTCCCGCTTCTCAACTTAGCCCAGCCTCAAGAAGGTGTGTGAGTAAGAACAGCAGCTTGAACTTATGGTTTGTTGAACCTACACGTTCCAAGTAATTATTAATATATGGCTTTAAGCTTTGTGATACTAATGCATTCAATGTTCTCCCTTTGCTTTTGAGCAGCAGAATATAGAGCTATAGACACGAACAGGTAAATGTGGGCTAAGTGAAAGGCAACATAAGAAACCATGAAGAACCAGCAAGAAGTTCTACGTCAGCATATTAGAGGATAAACCACAAAGAGACTGTCTATTGATTCATGTCTCTAAACAGCTTCTCACCTCAGTCGCTGGGAACCTCTGCAGGAAGAAAGCAGAAGAATCATCAGAACCGACCTCAAAGGCAGTTATCTCACAACAACTTCGAGATAAGTTGCATGAAGAAGAGAACATCTGGTTCCTGTGATGAGGATGAGAGGCTGTTGCAAGCAGGTGGCAGTTCCCCAAAGTGGTCAATACTCTTCACTCTGGATTCTGGCTAGAACTGGCTCAACTGCATCCCCCGTGAAGGAGAAATTGAATCACAAGGGGTTTGTGGGCTCCTCCTCCCGGCTGGGGCAGCAGCCACCTCCTGGGTCTTCTTCTCCAGGCTTTTCCAGGGGGAGTTGGAGGGGCCTCAGAAATGGGGAGGAGAGGGGTTATTTCTACACTCTCTTCCCTCTGTTCCTCTGGCCTAGAGCTGCCTCTCCTGCACCAAGAATGCCACCTTGCTCTTCCTCCTTGGCCCTCCTTCCCCAGCCCTTTTAAAGGCTTCTCTGTCCGCTTATTTGAGGATTCCCCTCCAGGCTGCCAGATCATTGGGCAAAGGAGGGCCCTCAGTCCCACCTGCAGCCCTTAGCAGCCAGAGTTGCTGACTTCTTGGTGGAGTTGTCCTCTGGCTGTGTCTATGAGATCCTTATGGATTCTATGGCAGAGGCTGAAAATTCTACCTGCTACTGCTGTCACCGCCAAGGATTGGACTCTGCCTCCTTCTCCCCTGATAGCATCAGGGATGCAGAACTGTTGACTTCACTGTTGCAACTGTTGGCCATGCCTCTGCCACCTCCCGAGGAGGCAGCCAGGCTGGACCAGCCTCCAGCTGCATTAGCAGTATCCTTGCTGGAAATGCACCCTGCTGGGGACAGAGGAGTCCTACCTGCCTGCTCCTGGCTGCTGGGGCATTCTAGCCACTGCTGGGTCTCACACTGTCCTTGCTGCTGCGGAGGGGGTAAGATCAGGGTTGGGGGAACCAGCTCCAGACAGGATTCTTATACCCTAAGATGCAGGGCTTTTTTCTGGGAAAAGAGGTGGTGGAACTCAGGACCGCACAATGATGTCACTTTGGGTCAGCTGGAACAAGGGGGGAGTTTTTTAACATTTAAATCACCCTTGGTGAAAGTGGTCACATGGCTGGTGGCCCCGCCCCCTGATCTCCAGACAGAGGGGAGTTTAGATTGCCCTCTGTGCCACTGGCTGGAGCAGAGGGCAATCTAAACTCCCCTCTGTCTGAAGATCAGGGGGCGGGGCCACTGGCCATGTGACCATTTTCAAGAGGTGCCGGAACTCCGTTCCACCACTTTCCTGCTGAAAAAAAACCCTGCTAAGATGTAAAGACTGAGAGGCAGGACTAAAGGGCACAGTCTTTATCATCACCTTGGCTCTCCCATTCAGTTTCTAACAGCCAGCCTGGTAATCAGAGTGAGTCTGTGTAAGGGAGAAGGCAGGGTGTCATTTTAGTTGCCTTGAGTGAAATCCATAAATGTTTCATCTGCATTCAAAGAATTATGAACTGGTTCCCTCTGTCTCCTAACAGCACCCCCCTTGGGGAAAGATCCTGCTGAGCTAGGGCCTGATAACTCTTTCAGCTCACTGACTCTAGAACTGGACTTATTTGATGCCTAACAAATAGTGCCCCAAATTTGAAAACAGCAAAATTCATGTAAAATTTAGAAGTTTCTAGCCTTTGACAGAAATAATAGGTACACACATCTGAAATAAATAGATAATTCTTAAAAGCATTAGAAAATATGAACTCATTAATTTGGTTCCCTTCCCAGGCTATGAAGGATGGGGCACCAGATCGTTTAACCGAAGCTCAAGAACCTGGTTTTATGCTGCAGACTTCTGTTGCGAGTTGACTTGGCCTAGCTTCTATGTGGATTATTTGGGACTAGTTGGTCACCTTAATGGAGTAGAACAGGGATTTTACACTCCATTACAGTTTTCAGGAGGGCATTTGTATAAAACAAGTAAAACTGTGATTAATTGTAGTTAATGTCTCTGGAATTTAAGATAGTCTTTACGGGGTACATTGTCCTTTAAAGAGTTGTTCTTTAATTTCATCATTCACTTTTGATTGTTGTGTTTTGTTGTGTGCAATAGAACGTTTTGCTGCACTGTTCTCCAGTCTGAAAATGCTGCTTCTCAGAATCAGTGAATTCTCTTTGTTGGTTCTATGTATTGTACTGTGTGTTACTGCATTGTTTTCAGTTGTAATCCATCTTGCGTCTCAGCAAGAAAGGTGGACGATAAATGAAGTAAAACAATCAATAAATGCTGGGATATTCCTAAGATTGGCTTATGAGATGGACATTTTTTGCTTGCTTCACATTCTCATTGTGCGTGCTTAGCCCATGACTAGTTTTGCTGGAATAGTGAAAATTGTTACAAGTATAGGTAGGGTTAATTGAAGAGCATTAAGGGTGAAGGGCCATTTCAAAGCCAGCTGATCATTGGTTTGAGCAGCTGGTGGGTGGGGAAGGGGACAGCTCTGGTGCTGGGGCAGGATCAACTAATCCCTAGTGATTAGAGCAACAGGAGGAGGAGGGCTCGATATCTCTTGGCATTATTTCCTGTGCAGGTAATGATAAACAAAGTCAGTGTTTAATGCTCATTAAGCTTGGAGTCATGGTGGATTTGCCCAAAATTCTGGTAGTCATGGTAGGCTGCTTGTCAGCTGGAACACACACTAATTTAGGAATGTTAACAGCCAACTAGTCTCGTGTCTTTCTTTGGAGTAATGCTAATAATCACAATTACAGAACAGAAACCGAAGCATTAATGAAAATATGTGAGACGACAAAATGCCCATCTCATATTAAAATTGAAGGTCCATATAAATCTGCACGCGGACACACGTCTTCTTTAATCCTTTTTGCTTCCAAACACAAAGCTTTTTTGTTGTGGAGACAGCTGACTTCAGATAACCTATGAATAAGCTAACTTTCATTATTCCCTTACAGACCACACTGCTAGCTTCCTTCCATTATTAAAACTCTCCTATTTCCATTCATTCCTACCTTCTGTTTCCCCTGTAGTTACTGATCGATGGTGATTGTCCTCTTTTTTCTAAATTTAATTGGACACCTTTGGTGAGAGATATTGTCAAAAGCTTTTTGAAAGACCAAGTGTTTTATTTCAACTAGACTTCCCTTATCTATGTGCTCTGTGATGCTCTCAAACAATTTTAGACATTGGTGAATCAAGAATTCCCCTTTGCAGAAACTCCACAGATATTTTCTTAGCAAGGCTTACTGTTTTAAGTATTATAATTCTAGATTTAATAATGCTTTAATAACACTTTCGCAAAATCCTTTTAAAATTTTGAATGTCATCAATCTCTAGCGATTTTCTGCTTGTTTTTAATTTGTCATTTATCTCTAAAGCACCATACTTTGTCAGTTCTGATTAACATAGGTCTTCAGCTGCTTTGCCTGAAAAATTATTGATCTGTTTGGAAGTTTTGTATGGCACCTCTCCAGACCTGCTCAGTTATTCATAATGGTCCATCACCAGGGCTTTTTTTCAGGGGGAACACACGGGAACAGAGTTCAGGAACTTCTTGAAAATGGTCACATGGCTGGTGGCCCCGCCCCCTGGTCTCCAGACAGAGGGGAGTTTAGATTGCCCTCCATGCCACCGAGCGGTGCGGAGGGCAATCTAAACTCCCCTCTGTCTGGACATCAGGGGGCGGGGCCACCAGCCATGTGATCATTTTCTCCAAGGGCAACCCACTGAGTTCCACCACCTCTTTTCCCAGAAAAAAAGCTCTGTCCATCACAACATCTTCCACAGTGAAGCCGGATGCAAATACTTTGCTTAGCTTCTCTGCAGTCCTCTTTGTCCAGCAGTCCTTTTACTGCGGTCCTTTTACTGCTTACTTGGTTTTCTGCTCTTAAAAATTTTCATTTATCATTTTTCCAGTCATTGGATAAGATTTGTAAAGGGAGACATCGTACCTTTAATACTGCTCGTACCTTAATACATCGTACCTTAATACTGCTGGCATTCTTTTGTCCTTCTTCGTGCCCTTTCTAATCTGTGGTATAAATTTGATCTGAGCCTCTATTTCAGTGTACTAAAACAACTATCAAAGCTCCCTAGGTATTTCTTCTGTTTGACTCTCTCCCTCAACTTCTTTTTACATAATCCTCTCCTTTTTCAGAAACGTTCTCTTCTAAAATTAAATGTGACTGTGTTGATGGTCATTGTAATTTTTCACTCATGTGTATCTTGAGTTTGGCAGTGCTGTAGATAATAGGTTGGATCCTGCACAAAACTTCCACTTACACCAGAGCTCTGTTGCAAGCAGAAATGCAAGGGGAAAAGCCATGATATCCACTTGAGCTAAATTATACTTAGTGTTCAGTCGTTTGCATTTCCACTTGTGCAAGATGTTGTGCACCTAATTTCTGGGCCCTATAATATATATCAGGGGTGTCCAAACTGTGGCTTTGGAGCCACATGTGGCTCTTCTAGACATATTGTGCAGCTCTTGGAGGTCTCTGAGTATCGCCATGGCCACACATTTTATTTTAGTCTAGTTTATTTCCCTCCCTCCCTTTCCTCCTTTCTTTCCATGTCTTTCCCTGTCCTTTTCTTCCTTCTTTCATTCCATGTCTTTCATATTTTCAATAAAAATGTCGGGGTTGCCAAGTCTGACTCAGAAAATATCTGGGGACTTTGGGGGTGAAGCCTAGCAAGGATATGATGTCACTTTTGTGTCACTTCCAAGTCAAAGGTCAGGTGATGGCTCTTCCCAAGCTCCATCCTTTCTGTTGATGTCACTTTCAGGACACCCCCCCCCCCCAACTCACCTCCTCATCTGAAGTCACTTCAATGCATCATGTCTTCGAGCTCTCAGACGTCTGACATTTATTCTATGCGGCTCTTACATTAAGCAAGTTTGGCCACCCCTGATATATATGGAGGAAAGCTCTAGGTATTGCACAAGATCTTGCACAACTAGAACTGTATTACGCCCATGTATGTTTCTGCTTGTGCATCACTGGATGCAAGTCACTCTTTCTAAGCAATTTGGCAACAGTGTTATTAACACTTATCTGCACAGGTAACAGTAATATATTGTACAGAATGGTTTAGAAACTAATTGGGTAAAGGTTTAGGAACTGTGGTCTTTACTACCATGTGTAGCTTGTGTTTCCTGTTGCTGTAAGTAGAATTCTCCTATGTAATTTTTGCATCTTTAATGTGTCATGTCAATACTTACCTTTTGCTTCAGCTCTAGTTTCAGATTTCTGGTTGAGTCCAGATTTCTACATTATCAATCCTTTTGCATTGTTTATTGGATCTCTCATCCTGTTGATTTATTCTATGTAATCCACCTTGATTCCCAATGAGAAAGGCAGACTATAAATAGTGTAAATAAATATCACTAACTAGATTTTAGGTACTGCTCAATATTAAGCCACAAGTCACTTTGCCCCTTATGGTATCCTGGTTTGATCCAAGCATGGATTTCTCAGCATAATGTTTGGTTTGGTTCTATCTTTTCTAATAATTTGTAATATCTAGAAATTATAGTCTACTTAAGAAGAACAATCTCTTTCATCAGTGGAATATGTGGTCCTTGGATGAACAGTGTGATATACCCATTGTCTCTTCCTCGGGATCCAATCTTACCAACTCACTCTGAGGATAAATTGAAGTCACTCATTATTGCAATAGCACTGGAAATGATGGATGTCAGTTATCTTATATCTTTCACCAAATGTTGTCTTTGTTCCACCCACAGATAAACGTTCATGTGACAGTAACCTAAAAATATCATATTGATTTTGAATGTATGCACTAGAGAATTCTCCACAGTAGATAAACAGCTGGTATTCAAGTCAGAAGTGTACTATAATCTGAAGAGAACAGAGGAAGAATGAAACAATGGACATGGAATTATCTTACTCAATTATGTAGTGCTTCAAAGCTGCCTTTGGGCTTCTTTTAAGAGTTGGTTTCACTTCTTTCTTTATTCCTGTTTTATATCATACATATGGCGAATGACAGAAACAAACAGATTGGACCAGCTGAACTATATTTTCCATAGTTTTTGGTACTGCTAAGCTTTATCAACATGTACTTCACAGACACATTTTGCCAACTCTCTAAACACTGGCAATAGTTTTAAATAGGGCATGCAGAACTCATCCCTACATGACTTGGGTTGTACAGGAGTCACAGTTTCTTCCCATCCCCATTTGGCAATGTGAGCATTCCTATGCTGGGTTGGTGGAATCAATATTGTGGTTTTTCCATACTGTGCCCCTCCCACACCAGCACTGAAAGCTATATATAATCTATATAATCATCTGCCCCCTCTTATGTGCAGTTACTGTGGCAACACCAGCTTGTACCCCCTCCCCGCCACCTGTTTACAATCTGATTGGGAAAGAGTGGAAGGGGGTCATATCCTGGGAGTTCAATAGTATACATATACTGATGACCAGGGCTCATTTAGAGAGGGAACATGCAGAAATGCAGTTCTGGCAGTTCCCCAAAGAGGTCACATGTCAGGTGGCCCCGCCCACCTGTCTCGGCCATTTGGGGCCCATTTCGTCCTGGATTGGGGCTAAAACAGCCCGGATTGGGCCTCTGACGGGTGGTGGATCATTCTCCTGTTCAGCAGCAGCCCAATTCTGACCATTTTGGGGGCCCTTTTGGCAATTTTCAGCCCCTTTTGTCATTTTGGGCCCAATTTCAGCCCTGAATGGCCAGGATTGGTCCAAAGCAGCCAGGATAGGTGATGTCAGGAGGCGTGGCATATGCAAATCAGTTATGCTAATGACATTTCCAGTGATGGCAAGGGGTGTGGCATATGCTAATTAGTTATGCTAGTGTGTTATGCTAATGAGTTCCTCCAGCTCTTTTTCTACAAAATGACCCCTGCTGACGATCATGATTTTAATGTTATTTAAATGTCTATTTTTGTAATATTATGCTGCTGTAACCTGCCCTGAGCCTGCTTGTGGGTATAGCGGGCTATAAATCGAATACATACATACATACATACATACATACATACATACATACATACATACATAAAGGAGTTACCAGAATTGTTCTCATTGTGAGTAAAAGAATTTGTGGGGGAAATTAACAGGCAAGGAAGACAGCTATGCGAGAAGCTGGTAACTGCAGGGATCTATCACCAATTTTTATGGGGTCCCTTCCGTTGTAACAAACGAGGCTGGTGCTTAAAGTCAAACAACAACTTTTATTAAAGAACAAGACTTCATGCACTTACACACACAGAATTACAGAGCAAAATGGTCACACGCTCACACAGAGTCCTAGGAAGCTTAGCCAGAAGGTGGGAATAGAGAGAGGGAATAAGTGTATCTACCTATCCAAAGAGTAGTCCGTGGGAGAAGAGAATAGCTTCAAACATCCAGTGTTCTCAGCCAGGAAAGCAAGAGGCTTAGGGCAAACCTCAAGGGAACAACACTTTGGATCCGGTAATGAGAGAGAGGATGAGAGGCCTAGGGAAGCGAGACAAAGGGAGCAGCCAGGAAGAGTGCACAATTTGAATGGGGCCAGGGCCCTACCTTTATAGGTAAAACATACTATGAGGTGGGGGAACCCACTTAGCTGTTAGAACAAAGACTCCAATGGGTCTGAGAGAGGGTTTGATTGCATTGATAGGTAGTTACCAGGGCGTGTGAAAAGCAAATGCAGAACTTGTTCTAGCACTGTACAAAAGGGATAGTTTGTTAATGAAGTCAACTGGAGATAAGTTGATGAATTTAGTTAGAGGAAAGTACTTTCCCAGGAACACTGTAAATACTTATGAATGTCATTTGATTAGCTCCTCAATCAAGGACAGGAGATCTCATCACAGAAGGAGGGAAAGGAATATGTTAAGTGGGGATGACTCTGAAAGACCTTTGTTGCACTGGATTCCTTAGGGGCTAGAGAGACTGCAAATTCAATCACCTCTAATCACTCTGCATTCCTCTGTGGCATTCCATCCATTCCAGGGTCTCCCAGGCAGGACTCAGCAACTGTTGGCGGTCCTCTGGTTGCAATACAAGCTGCCATTTTGAATCTAGAGGCCTGGTGACATTTATTATCACTGGCTGCCATGTTAAAATGGCTATTAAAGATGGTGGAGGCCAGGCTGACTGCTTACAATTGGGCCCTCAGTGGTATTTGATTCCACTACAATTTTTCAATGATCTAATAGCTTTTCTAAAAGCTGGAAAGACAAGAAGAAAGAGCTGAATTTTAAATAGATATAACAATAAATATTAAGATTTCCATGGGTTTGATCCATTCATGCAGGAATTTTCCAGTAGGGATGGACAGGATATTTAATAATTAGTTTCTTCCTTGAACTATTTCTATTTAGAAACAGGAAGCTTATCCACCAAACTTCATGGGTGAGGGGAAATCCCATGTTCTTCCTCCTTTTCTTACTGCCAGCTGTGGCTTCAAACCTCCATCACTGGATCTGGCTTGCTTCCACTAACTCCAGCTCCCCTTCCCCTCCCACCAGCTCCATCTCACTTTCTCCCTTACCTCCTTCTCCTGCCTACTCTTCCTTTGGGTCCTAGCTACTGCCAGTTTTTGCAGGACATTTCAGTATATTATAGCAAAGAGCTCCCCAAACTCCAGCAGCTTGATTTTTTATGACACCTGCACATAGGGAGACATTGCCATTATCTTTTAACAAGGATTTAACCCCCAAATCAGGTTTTGTAATTAAGATTTTTTTTACAGTCTTGAATGATAATAATTTGTTGTTATAAAGTTGAGCAGAATCATTTCCGGCATTTGGGAGTGGTTGGAATCTGACAGGTTATGCTGGCACTTCACTGTCTGATTTTATTTTATGCTACAGGAGGTGGGAGAAGATGAAATAGGGAAAGTGGTGACTCAGTATCAGAACATATGTACATCATTTCGATCAGAAGAATTCTGACTGGATCATCTAATTGGTGTTTTTGTGCTCAGCATATCAACTTTTGGTAAGTCATTGCACCATCTCAGTGGCTTTTGGAAAGTTTTGAAAGTTGACTAAAGCTGTATCCACGTATCATTGAGTATTGCATTATTGTTGAGTTATAGCATTTATAGGCAACTGGATTGTCTTGCGCACACAGGAGAATCCAGTTGTGAATGCTCACCATGGCACATACTGGATACAAATACTGAACACCCAATGTTGTGTGGATGAAGCTCATCTCTATATAATCTGGACCAGTGAAAATATTCCTTTTTGTCCCTGTGGCTACTAGCAGGAACAGTTCATACTTGCTGTGTGTTTATTTAGTAAAGGTTCTCGAGAGAAGTTTGTTTGCTACATCAATTGCTATTGATGCACCACCTGTGTTTGATTGATTGCTAGCATGTGTTTCAGAGAGATTTGATTAGACTGATTACGAGGTTTTCTTTTCTCTGTCCAGCTACCTATCTTTTATTACAGCTAGTTCTAATAATTTATTTTGCATTGCTTTATTATTTGTAATGTTCACAATCCAACTCTGATAATGTGAGTAGTTCTCTGCGTTCCTCTCTCAGTGACTGTGTTGTATGCATACATATTGTCTCTGTGTATAGTGGATACATCACTTATTGCGGTGGTGGAAAGTACCATCAAGTTGTAGCTGACTTATGGTGACCCCATTGCTTTTCTCTGCATAACAACCTTCTTTCTTGAAGGTCTCTGATCCAAGGACAACCCTGTTTGGCTTTTGATATTTGAAGAGATTTGGCTTGCCTGGGCTATCCGGGTCAAGACATAACTTATTGTAATGAACAGTTAAATTTTCACCAAGCAGTCTAGTGGGGGTTTTTTTTTGCTAAGTACTCACAAGCATTGAATAATGAGCAAGAGACAGAATAATAGTACTTAGAGACAATGTCTATGTGCTCTTCTGCCTGCCTTCTGAGTGCAACCAGGAGCACATCTGCTGCTTTTGTCTTTAATGCTGCTTTGCGTGTCTTAGGGCTCCCAAATGCCAACTCTGCCCTTGTTTCCATGGAACTGGCTGTCTCTTCCAGAGGATACAAGTGAAATGCTTGCCTTTGCAGTATAGGTGTCTTTCTCCCTGTCTTGGGGCTCCTAAAACATCATCTCTATCCTTTCTGTCATGCCAAATGTCTCTCGGTGTCTGCTTGGCAAGCTAGAATGTTAAGGCTTTCTCAAACAGGAAACCTTTCTCCAATTCACCAGGAATATGGCTGGGCTGATCTCTTGTATGAAGAGTGCACTCTCCGGTAATTCTATTTCAATGAAAACACAGGCGTTGCACTGAAAAATATGTTTTGCATTTAACGGTCTGCAAATCAGGGAAGCTTTCTCTTTCTCGAATTTGGTCAGGAAGATTCTTTTGGTGAAGGCATATTCCCTGAAAATTTAACCTCAAAGGAAGAGTAAGCAAAAGGTTATACCCAGAAATGTCTTTCCCATTGAAAGCAATGGAAATCAATCTGAAAGTCAAAACCCAATCCAGCCTGGGGATACTTAAGAGAAATTAGGAGCAAAACAACTGAAATCCAAATTATGTCAGGCCTTTCTATTGTAAACAGCTGCCCCTGCCATTAGAGGGCTCAGTGGTGAGCATCAGTTTTGCATGCAGAAGGCCCCAGGTTCAATCCCTGGCCTCTCCAGTTAAATGGACCAGGTAGGAGGTGATGTGAAAGAAGGACCTCTGCCTGAGACCCTGGAGAGCCCTTGCCAATCTGAGTAGACAGTACTGATGGTCTGATTCAGCAAACAGCACCTTCGTGTGTCCATGATTTCAACCTGGGCTCTCTGCTCCAATTCTGTGTGAAAATTTCTCCACCTCCAAAGTGGCTTTTCCATTCCTTCACAGAAGCAACTGCTTTTTGCCAACAATTTGTTGCTGCCAGGCATTGCTGACTGTCAGGGCTTTTTTTCTGGGGAAAGAGGTGGTGGAACTCAGTGGGTTGCCCTCGGAGAAAATGGTCACATGGCTGGTGGCCCCGCCCCCTGCTCTCCAGACAGAGGGGAGTTTAGATTGCCCTCTGCGCTGGCGCGGAGGGCAATCTAAACTCCCCTCTGTCTGGAGAGCAGGGGGCGGGGCCACCAGCCATGTGACCATTTTCAAGAGGTTCCGGAACTCCGTTCCTCCACGTACCCCCTGAAAAAAAGCCCTGCTGACTGTGAACATTCCATGACATCATGGATGCTCAGTCAGTGACAAGCAAGCAGTTAGTTTTCAGCCAAACATGGTGTGGGGATCCTTATTTCTAGATCTTCCAAAGGCACTTCCTTCCTGTATCAAACATATCTGTGACCCAGAAGGCATATTTTCAAAGAATACTGAAATTTATTCTGTTGTAACAAAATATCTAATGAGAGAGAAAAGCAAAACATAACAATGCAATCTCTAACCAGGATTAGAATCCCCAAAGAAAGGCAGTTTAATTTTTTTTCTACTATTATTAGTATTATTTCCTGATAAAATAAAAGGTACATGAGCATAGAAATTACACTGCTATTCATATTCTATTCAGAGAAATTAATCATTTTTGTCCTTCATTTGTTTTATGGCACTTTAATTTAAAGCACATTATAACAAAAGAGGAATACAAAATAGACATGATAGTAAACATTAAGCAATTGATAAGAACAATGTGTGATAATAGAACAAATAAAAGTAATTGTCTAAGAATTCTGAAACAATGGAAAAACTAGCCCTTAATACAACACACTATCAAAATGGAAGAGATAATGTATGCAATCAGTTTTAGAGAATAATAATTAAGTTGATAAAATTGTCATCAACTTCAGACAAATAAAATTACCTAACATATTTTCAGTCATTATTTCCCAAAACTTACTGATATGCATTATCAAAGGCCCTTTCCACAAGTCCTTAAAGGGATGGTCCACTCACCAAATGCTGGAGGCTTATCCCCTCCAGCCCCTGCTGAAGGCTTGTCCACTCCAGAGTGTCCATTTTCAAAATGGTTGCAGACTGTTTGGCTTACTCTTTTTTGGCGCCTTCTCTGGGAATGCACTTTCCTGCGATCCCAGAAAAGGCGCTGAAAAAAATGGAAGCCAAACAGCCTGCAACCATTTAAAAAGGGAGATGTTGGGAGTCAAGGGGAAAAGCCTCCAGCATTTGGTGAGTGGGCTGTCCCTTTAAGGACATGTGGAAAGGGCCGAAATTGGAAATGTGAAAATTACTTGTGAGGAGATGTAAAGGTATTTTTTTTGGGAGAAAATAAAACAGCTGTATCAATGATTCCCCACATTCCAAGAATGGCATTCTTGTTGATTGCAAAGAGTGATGATGTGTGCGCATGTTGTTTTTTTTCCTATGTATATGCTAATTTATATTGTCCAGCTCTTTACTCATGCATAAGTCCTACTGAATACAATCAACGTTCATATCAACAGGGCAAAATTTAACCAGCCGTATCCAGTCATAACAAATGACAAAGATGGACCAGAAAGAGATCCCTTGAAATGGTGGTCCATACAGGAAGAGCAATTCACACAGAAGACTGTATCTCTAGAAAACACCTACCTAACTTCAGACAGCAGGGACACCCAGCGATGGGCTTCTGTTTACTGTCTCAAATGAAAACTCATTTGTATGGCAGAAGATAGTACTTCTGATACCCTGATCTCAGACTGTCTGGGCTTCATATGTCAGAACCTGAATTTTGTGTAGCACTTTATTACTCATCACTTGATTAATTAGCACTTAATGACTCATAAACAAGAGCCCCATGGTGCAGAGTGGTAAGCTGCAGTACTGCAGTCCAAGCTCTGCTCATGACCTGAGTTCGATCCCAGCGGAAGCCGAGTTCAGGTAGCCGGCTCAAGGTTGACTCAGCCTTCCATCCTTCCGAGGTCGGTAAAATGAGTACCCAGTTTCCTGGGGGTAAAGTGTAGAAGACTGGGGAAGGCAATGGCAAACCACCCCATAAAAAGTCTGTCATGAAAATGTCGTGATGCGACATCCCCCCATGGGTCAGTAATGACTCGGTGCTTGCACAGGGGACTACCTTTACCTTTACCTTAATGACTCATAACCAATATATAAATGGACTACTACCCCAAAAAGTTCAGTGTTTGATAGAGTATTGGCTGATAAGAAAATCCTGTAGCTGACCTGACATAGCTAATCCACACATGCAAATTACCACTTGATGTTGCAGTGTGAATCAGCATTAAATTACACTGATTTCAGTGTGTATAGGATGAATGGATTCAATGACATTTTTTTGCTGTTGGGCAGAAACCTGATCCTGTATATGCAATTTAATTGCCAAAGAATGAAGCAATTTATAGTGCAATCAAAACTATGCTACAAAGCTATGTTTGGCAAGTTTGGCCATGTTATTTTGCTTTAGAGCCCACTTTCTACAAAATACCCACTATTTAAAAAGTAGGATTAATCTAATTACTTAGATTACTAAACAGACTTTAACTTGTCATGGATGGGATGTTAAAGTGTATTGAACTAGAGCCAGTAACAATGCTGGCAACTCTCTCAATTGTTTTTAATAGGAAAAAAAGAACACTCCATACAATCTTGATTCAATGTAGATTAGGGTTGTCAACTAGCCTGGAGAAAAAATATACTGTCCCTTTATTAGAGGCTTAATGGGATGTTATTTACTGGGTGATGTTATTTGCCTCCATGTCAGGAAAAGCTTTAACTGCCCATGTCCATACATTAAGCCTCTATTAAAGTAACAGGACATTTTTCTCCAGGCCAGTTGGCAATGGCAACTTTACTGTAGATAATAAATTGGACTCTCTAATATGCAGGAAAAAAACACTCAAAATATTTGGAAATAAGATGGAAAATTATGAGCAGTAATTAAGAAAGCTATGGTTAGTCTCCAAACTTTATAACATACAGCACAACATAAAGATTTAGTTGTAATACCATATTAGAATTTTTTTTCTCAGGTGAGCCCTGCTATGAGAATGGTCACTTTCACTAACCACAGTTTCACTGATTTAAATGGATTGGTCCCAGTGTAAACAGAAAACAATTCATGCATTTAATTACACAAATATATGCAGCAACATTTTAATAAAGTCACCTATGAGACTAATTACATATAAATATATGCAGGAATTGGATTGTTTGTGTATAAGTGTAAATCCTCTATGAATCTGATATAGTGTTTCTGTTGTTTGGTTTCTACTGCTATGATTTTTGAGTAAACAGACCCTGTAATTAGAACCAACTCTGTCAGCTGCATGGGTGGTTAGCATAATTAATCTGGTTGAAGAGAAAGGTGAAAAAAAAAACACCCAACAACTTGTACATTAAAAACAAGCCATCCTAGAGGGGGAAACAACCTCTACATATGACAGACTTCAAAAATGTCGGCATCTTATTAGGAAAAAAAAGTAATCATCAGTATTGGTCCAAAATGGGAATGGCTGACATCCACAGTGGAAAGACTTGGACATTTTTTGAAGTGCAGATAACGTCTATATCTTTGTAATGTCATGTAGTTGATAATACCCCTAGCCCATTACTCCACTGAGCAAAATTTGAAGCCTTCTTCCAGCCTAAGGAATCTCCCTTCCACAAGTAGCAGTTCTCCAATCGAAGGAGGTGGTTGGATCCACCTTATGATCCGTCGTGAAACAGCCTTTGCCCTGGAAACTCCTTCCCCTACTTCCAGATAATTTTATGGCTGGTGCGGCCATGTAGCGGCAAGAGAAAAGACTGCACTTTTGATTGTGTTACATGTCTCAAGATTGCGCATGAAAGCCTCTGGCCCCCAAACCTGATGACACAGCAATGCATCTGCAATGTACATCCCTCCCCAATTTATCATCACAATATGTGATGGTAGGTTAGGCTGACAGAGTAACTGGCCCAGTGTCACTGAGTTAAGGGGAATTGGAGTACCTCATCCTTGCAGCTACTACTGCTTGCTCACTTATCATGAGCAAGCCCATCTACTTGCCATGGCATCTGAGTGCCCCAAGTAGAGCAAGCCCATCTACTTCAATGGGACAGATGTGTCTCTCCTGGGCCGTTTCCACACTACTCACCTTCATCCAGAACGGGGCGCAACGTCGTGAAAAAAACACGAGATGACGCTATCTTCCACATTTTTTTCGTGGTGTTGTGCCCCGTTCCGGATGAAGGTGAGTAGTGTGGAAACGACACTGGTCTCTACATTGGTTGGATAGCTGCTTGCAAAAAGTCCAGAGTTGATAAGCTTCTGCAGTAGCAGCAAACAGTATGTAAGGCCTGAACGTGCTGAGAGGAGCTGAGCTGAAAAGTGAGAGCCAAAGGATCTTAGCCTAGAATTGAAAAGATCTGCCTGCTGAGGGAGAGAAACAGAGAAGAAGTCATGCTTTGTTTTTTGCAGCCCCCCCCCGTTTGTTTGTATGTGTATCTTTTCTTGTAAATTTCTTTGTATTGATTTTTTTTATATTATAAGCTACTTTGCAGCCCCATGGGGAGAAAACGAGGATATTTATAAATAAATAACATACGTTTCATGACAGAATGGTGATTTGAATCCAATCTTCCCTATCTTCATACACTAAACACTGACACATACATGCCATAAATTATGCACGATTATAACCTCTAAGAAAAATAATTAGAAGACATAAAAGTAAACCTGAGAAACATTGCTGTGAATTAATTGCTGTGTATTGATATTATGGCTTTCAATCTTGAGCATAGTCATATTTCTTGGGAATTTTGGGAATTTTTAAAAATAGCTATCATTTTGTGCTATACTTTCACATTTCAGGCAACCGAACACAATCTCGAAGGTTTCTAGATACTAGTTAGCATGTAGTTATATAACTCAGGAAAGCAAAAGAGAAATTGCAACCTTCAGAAAATGAACTGTCCGCTCGTATATCTGTGTTTGTCTTTGGGTCTGTAAGAGCCCTTCTACAATCCACCTTCAGAGATCAAATGGGTGGCAGCTTCCGTGGAAAGCCTTTGGGATGGCAACTCCCTGCTTATGGAAAACATTCATGAGGAACATTTGCTATTCTCATTTTGGTGCCAAATATAAGATAGTTCTATTTTCTGTTAGGATTGAGATTTGTTTCAGCGGTTTTACTGGTTTTTACCGGATTGATTGTGTTGGTTTTTTTGTAATTCTTTTGTAGATATTCTTGTTTTAGCTTGAATTTTTAAAACTGTTCAGAAAATAGAAAACTGACTTAAGCGGGACACTCTCCTGTGAATAAGCCCTAATGAATAACATTGAAGTTATTTCTGGGTAGACTTGCTTAGAATTGCTAACAATGTAATCCTTAGAAAGGTATAATGATTGAAGTGAATGGGCTTAGAAGGGTGAAACTTTGCTTTGGATTGCAAAGCTACAATCTTTAAATCAATAAATAGCTAGTGCCTAAAACACTTCTGCACATACACAAATCTCCTGTGGTTTTGCTTTGGCTGTAACCTTATGAAATGTGAGTTGTTATACCAAAGGAGACTCTCTGAACCTTATGTGTTTTTTCAAGACCATGGAGGGAGCCTCACATTGCATATGGAAACACTTCATTGTTCTTGCTATTACGTTTGTGCTGATATCTGCCAATATAACCAGTGCTGCCAGTATAACTAGTTCAACAAAATTATTCTGCCATTAAGATAGCCTAATGTCAAATAGCTTTGCCAAGTACCACCGATGGTAATAATTGGATAATGCACTTCCAATCCTCTTTAGAGATCATTTGGAATTGAGATTTTTATGTGTGAAACAAAAAATCCACTTCAAAACGATTGCTAAAGTGCATTGGAAGTGCATTATCCAATGTGTGCAGAATCAGTTAATCTCTCGTCGATCCATGCCTCTGATCATCGATTGGCAGCTGATTGGTAGGATGAGGCAGGCTCTGAAAATGGGTGCAGATGGGAGGAGGCAGACTGAGAAAATGGGCGCATGGACAACCGGATCCCTGGCCAATGACATTACTTCTGTCGCAACCTGGAAGTGATGGCATTCTGCCAGGACTGATTCTTTAACAATTTGCCCTGGCACAACACTGTTGCTTCTGAATTATACTGGAAGTGACATCATTGATTGGGGGCATGCACATGCGTGCACACCAAAAAGATCAGTAGGTCCCTGCCCCACCCTTCCTGCCAATTTCCAAGGGATCTGGCAACCCTTAGGTTTGCTAGCCTCAAGTTGTAGGCTGGAGTTCTCCGAGATTTACAATTGATCTCCAGATCAGTTCCCCTGGAGAAAATGGCAGCTTTGGGGGGGTGAACTCTATGACATCACATCCCTTGCTCTCCCCAGGCTCTTCTACCCTGCAAACCTCTAGAAATTTCCCTACTCAGGGCATCCCTGACCAAACTGTCAAAATACATGGCAACGGGAAGGGGGCTAAAATCTCTCCCTGCTGCTCTCTGCCCTGTCTCTCCAGTCTAGGAAATCCCTGGTGGAAGCAAAGTTATGTTGTTTCAGACACATTTAATGGAAAAGTGTGATGAATATACTAAATAAACATCCATTATATTGAGCTTCGTTTGGAAGACTTTGATTTCTTGTATGAGGGTTTACCTGTTTCTCATCATGTATAGTGAAATTTGGATTTGAGGGGAAGTAGGGAAGGTTGGAAAAAATGTTTTATTACTATCCATTAAGAGGTTTTTGGAAACTGACAGGATGAATATTTTTTAAAAAGAAGACGTTTTAGTAAAGCCATGCATAGGGGCCCTGCCCTTGAGTCATTCTTGTGATTGTGGTAAAAAGTTACACAGAATGATGCAGTTGAGAAAGAGTTCATGTTTGGAGGAGAGGCCATCAGCCTCCTGGTGGTATTTGGGAAGAAGAAGCTGTTTTGTTGGTTGCTAAGATGGCTGCTGGTGTTGTTGCAGTTAGGACCTCTAGGTATATATGTAAAACCTGTTTAGTTCCTTCACAAATGGCTGGAATCAGTTCTTTGTGGAATCTGCAGTGTCTTCCTAAATTCCCATTATAATAGTGACCAGAAGGACATTATTGCTAAAAGAGGGTGTGAGGGACTGGTAGCCTAATTTAGTGAAGCAGAGGAACTTTGTACATGCTCATAGGGAACTCCATTATTACTGAAGACAGAAAACCAATACTGCACTCTACATTTTGTATGTACAGCTTGGCAACCAATGGGAGACTGGTGAGGAGGACATGAGAGGCACCATCACTTATGGTGTTATGTCACTTCTGGGGAAAAAGAGGACACACATCACTTCTAGGTTTTTCCCGGAAGTGATGTACATTGTCACCAGATGGTGATTTTTTAAAGATTATTTTTCTCCCACTGCCACAGAATACAGGAACCAGAGGTGGGTGATCCCCCACCCCTGGTGCTTGGCATCCATGTTTGCATGAATAGAACATTTTGTATGCACATCCCTCTGATATGTATGAGACTGGAGGGAAGCAGTGATCTGTGTCCACAACCAACCTCAGAAATCTCCGAACATCAGAAAATAAATAAGGCTCCCATGTAGAGCTTACAGTGGTTAAATATAATCTCTGTGTAAAATACATATTTTATGAATTATCTGAAGATTAATAGCCATTTCCATTTCTTAACAGCGGTGTGACAGAGACGAAGTGCTCAGCGTCTCAGTACAGAGCATGCAATTCATCTAAGTTTTGTGCTTTTCTCATGCTCAACATCTAAGAAATTTACACAATAAAGTACATTTTGGGTCAAAACCTAGTAAATCTGTGGTGTAGTCTTTAAATGAAAAGCTATATCTTCCTGTCAGGGTAATCTGCACATTGATTTTTTTTTTAAAGTGGTTCACCGTCCTTTAGCATGGCTGGAGCTACAAAAACCATTCAGAAGAAACTTGTGCTATCTAAGCAAGTCTGTGGGCGGGCTACACATTTGGAGAAAAGCTGAGTCACAGACAGACAAGAAATGTAATACACCGAAGTTTGGCACTTGTCACTGACTTCATCAATCACTTCTCCTTGACTTTGTGTAGATTTTGAAATGTGCACTAAATAAATGAGTAAATGGCACATGTGGCTCAGCCTTTACTGTCTCTCACAAGCCCATTCTTAATGAAATAATACATAAATGACCTAAAATTTTCTTTTTAGAAAAGAGTTTCAGAGTAAAATTTCTTCTTCAATAACTTTTGAGGTCGTTTCTCAAAGGTATAGGAATCCACAGTGAACGAAGAACCTACACAACAAATCTACTTTTCCTTTCCTACATGAAGACATGTTATTAATGACTCTTATAAAATACCGATTGTGTTCATTTGCAGAATTACTGATGTTCTTTGGTTTTGTTTTAATCATCATCATGTGACATTGCACAAAAGCCTTTGCTATTTCTAAACCAAGAGATGCTGAGTCCATTGCCTACTATAAGGCATTCCTTTTAATCTCCAATAGGCAGAGGCTAGTTATGTTACCCTGGAAGGCATTCTGCATATATTCAAAACACTCTGCAGATGATGCCTACAAAAGAAAATACATTTTCAGCAGCTCATCAACCCTGGCTCAAAGCAATCCTTGAGGCCTCATTTTCTAAAAAAAAAATGCTATTGTTTCAGTGGGCCATATCTGGCTTGCTCATAGTCAGCGATGCATGGTGGTAAATTTACTAATCATGATTTAAATGGAAAATATCCATTAGAAAACATTATAAATTAGATAAATACAAACAACAACAACAACACACACACACACACCAATACACTGTGCAGATCTAATTCCCCTGAACATTTAAAGCCAATATCTCTTGGTGGAAGGATATATTAGCAACTGTTTTCAGCCAGATAAATGGGACAGGAGTCATGTCATCTGTTTGGAGATATGCTATCATAATACCAGTTTATAAGAGAGGGGACAGAGTGGGCCTGTCCAATTACAGGTCGATTAGCCTTCTATCAATGTTCGGGAAGCTCTACGCTCTCTTTCTATCAACTTATGGACTGGCTGGAAACTACTAAAATCCTGGTCATGGAACAGGCCAGTTTTAAGCGAGGAGGTGGTACAAATCATCTTTTGACACTGCAGTTCTTAACCAATATTCAACCAAGAGCCGGGGGATTTTTCTTCTTCTTATTATTAATAGCCTTGTTCAAGTTTTGCAAACTGAAAGCTGTGGCTTGTGCTATGTCTTGCACATGTGGAAAAGATAGTGGGGATACATTTGCTTTGACTTAGTGCAGGCAGACAACACAGTCTAATTATAGTTCTTCTGCTTGCACAAGGACTGTTGTGCATATGGAAATCTACCACAGTGTTTCTGCTTTCTACCAAGAGCATACCATCTTGCTAGGGTTGCCAAGTTCAGCCTGGCAACTCATGGAAGTGTTGGGGGCAGTGACAGAGTGTGAGTGTCACCATGGATAAAACCACAGAGTTTCCAATGATTCCTAGAGCTACTTGCTGTGACTTCCAGGTTTTCCCTGGAAGTGATGTAGTCATGCCTGCAATTTTCCTGGTGCTTAGGAAACAGGAGCTCAGGATGGGGGATCCTTCATATGCACTGGGCACTTTGCAGCCCTACACTCACTGATATTTTGGGATTATTATAATTCTACTAGCTTGATACCTGTGCTTCACTACAGTATTTAACTACCTTAAATCCAGTTATAATACTTATAGGTATGTAACGTTTTTTGGTTTGTGTGGGGTTTTTTTGTTTGAGTTGGCAACCCTAGTGAAGTCTTAGGGGAAGACTGGAAGATGCATTTGACCTCAGAACACATTCAATTACTCCCAATAGCAACTGCAGACTGTTTAGAATATGGGGGATGAAGACCAATTGGGCCACATATGCAAATGATCTCTGTGTTCCAACTGCCTCGGGGGGGGGGGATGAGGGGTGGAATGGTATGAGCCCCAATCAGCCCACATATGGAAATGACCCTGAAAGGCTGGCCCAATCAGGGAAGAGTGGCTGAGCCGGCAGTGAGTGGGGATGCAAGCACGCAGCAGCCTGCCAGCCACACAGGGAAGCTTTGTCCCTTTGGGAAAACATATTGTACCCCTTTTGACCCCCTTAGGGGCGAATTTCTTAAAATCCCTTCTTAGTGGGTGTTTACATCATGAAAGAAATGTTTTCCCCAAATACCATGTTTCTAGGTCTAGGGGATTGGGCTGGGCGTTGATGAATCAGTCAGGACACTTGTCTTTACATATATAAACTAGCTTGATGCCTGTGCTTAGCTACAGTATTTAACTACTTTAAATCCAGTTATAATATTTATGAGTATGTAACATTTTTGGTGGGGGGGGGGAGGTTGAGTTGGTTTTGTAGTATAATGGCATAGTACCCGAGCTTCACGAACGTGTTTGAATAAAGCGAAGCATGTTGATGCCTAAAACTGATGAAGTGAATTTCAAAATGTAACATTTATTGAAGAGATTTTTAAAAGAAAAAGATTGTAGCGTAAAAAATAAAGTGAAAAATACATACAACCTTTTTTCCCCCCACTGAAGGACCTCTTTGTAGACCTCATTGGTGATTTTCCCCTCAGGATCACCGGGCTGCTGTGTGAGCTCATTCTGCAGTAGGCCATGTAGAACTGCCCATGTGAGAAGCAGTCCTCCCTCAAGTCAATTTTTGCCACCTTCAGTGTCTGCCCCTGGGACTTGTTGATCGTCATAGCAAAGCAGACCTTGCGGGGGAACTGTAGTCTCTTGAACTCGAAGAGGTTATCTGATGGTATGAATGGAAAGCGTGGTATGAACACCAACTCCCCCCGAGCACTGCTGATGAAAAATGTGGCCTGAATGATGTTCCTGTGGAGGGCTTTCACTCCTAGTCTGGTGCCATTGCAGAGTTTGGGTGAGCTGTGGTTCTGGACCAACATCACTGGAGCCCCCACTTTGAGGAGAAGCTTGTGGGCTGGGAAGCCAGGAGGGTTGAGCATGTTGAGGAACTCCACGGGGTCATGGACTGCATCATCCATTTCACCACTCAGTCCACAGATCTGTACTCCATTTCTGCCCCTTCGAGGGAGTTAAGTTGTGTTTCATTAATGACGGCAGCCTTGTCGTTCTTGGGGGTCAGAATGGCACACTTGCACAGCCCGTCCATGGACTACTCCGCTAGTGGTGATATCAGGGTATATCATGGCTGTTAGGTCTGCTAGGGTCGTCACAGCTGTGCCTAGGCCAGCAGAGATGTTCACCTTTTCCTTGGATTCGGGACTTACTGGTACTTGGCCACTGCTGCTCAGTGCACCGTAGGAGTATGATGTGCATATTTCTTTGTTGCATCTCTAAGTTTCTTCATCCTTTTAGCATCGGTATATCTTGCACAACGTCTGCCAGTAGGCTTCTTGGGGGCAGTAAGAGATGATGGCTGCAAGAGGTGTGAGGTGGAGTTGGACTGAGGGAGGGATGGTGTGGTGGGCACTTCGGCAGGTTCATGTGAGAAGTTCAGATTGAAATGGCCTCTAGAAAGGTCATGCACCATCTCCCCATGAACATTTAAAAACTCAGTTGCCATACTGACTTTTATATAAAATCCCTTTTCAGGAGTCTTGTACTGTCTTTCTTCAACTGTCTGCAATTTCCTTTACTTCATTTTTACCTCAGAACACAGAGTTCCACAGCTGACCCATCAGCCTACCAGCCACACTGGAAAGCCAGGCCCCACAGGGAGATTGGCAACCCTAGGGGTACTTTGGGAGGGGTATTTTTACCTCAGGACACATTCAGTGATCCCAATAGCAAGTATATACTCTTTAGAATGTTGGAGAGATGACCAATCAAGGCCACATATGCAAATGACCTCAGGGAAGAGTGACAGTTGGTGGGGGGGGGGAGGACCCTGCCAGCTGTATCCCTATGGGAAAACACATTTTACCCCTTTTTACCCCCTTAGGGGGCGAATTTCTTAAAATCCCTTCTTAGTGAGCCCCTGCACCACAAAAGGAATGTCCTGCCCAAATTTCACGTTTCTAGGTCTAGGGGTTTGGGCTGGGTGTTGATGAGTCAGTCAGGACACTTGTCTTTATATATATAGATATAGATAATGCATTACCTACTATGCTAGGGCAAAAGATTTGCTTCACAGATTGCAAAACAAGGCAGACGGTGTATAAAAGCACAAGTCTGGCTACATTTTACCCATCTCTTCCAGAATTAGGAAACCCACCTGGATCAGGTGGGTTGCTTGTCCATTGTGCCAAGGATGCAGAAAACTGGGGGGAAAGAGGAAGAGGTTTATCCTCCATGCCAAAAGTCTTACTGTTCTGCTGAGTAGAGGTATATGAGACAGAGGCACAGATTTAAGTATTTCCCCTACACTAGAGGTCCCCCAACCTTTTAAAGTCTGGGGGCACATTTGGAATTCTGACAGAGGTTGGCAGATGGAACGACCAAATGACAGCTGCAGGAGGTGCAACCAACCATAAAATGTCAAGGAATGATGCTATGCATAACTTTGATAATAGAAGCTCTTCAGTCTTTCTGACAGCAGCTCTGTTTAATGGGTGGTGGTGGAGGAGAGTGACCTCAAGTCATAGCTGACTTATGGTGACCCCTGGTGGAGTTTTCATGGCAAGAGACTAACAGAGGTGGTTTGCCATTGCCTACCTCTGCAACCCTGGTCTCCCATCCAATTACTAACCAAGTCCAATCCTGCTTAGCTTCTGAGATCTGATGAGATCAGACTCACCTGAGCTATCCAGGTCAGGGTCTGTTTAATGGGATGCCTTTTAAAATGAACATATTGTTTTAAAATATCTGGCCATACCATCCAGTGGCGATCACCACTTAGGATGGTGGCCGTTCTTTGCCTCCTTGGAAGGAGGAAGGCAGTAAGGTGTGTCCTACATACGGGCTTGCACTGGGGGCGGAGTTTGTAGCCTTACTAGGCTTCTCCACCCCCGTTGCTCTCAGTCGCGCCTCGTGCTTGGATGAAGCAAGACGATCTTACTTGCTTCTCCAGCACAAGGGACAGGAGGACCCAACAGGTGAGGCTTTCCGGAGTTGGGTCAGCCTGAGGAGAGACAGGCTGGGTTTGTAGGGCCAGTGTGCCTGTGGGGTTGAGGGGCAGCACATCAGCATGCCCCGGTGCAGCCTTTGCCATGCCGTTCTTCGCTGGGGTAGCGTTTGGCTGCACATTTTGCAGCTCTCCAATGCACCAAAGGCTTATTAGCCGGGCCAGTTTCCCCCAAGTTTGCCGCACCGCGTTTGCTGCCTAGCCTTGAGGGCCTTTAGTAGAACCAGCCTCAGAGGAGCTCTGCTGAGAGAGCTTGAGATGATGGGAGCTTATTGCACACATGATGTTCACAGTAAGAGAGAGATTCTGGACAGATTTTGGTAGGAAAATAAATGACTTTGGAACATTGAGTTAGTGATGTTATTATCAACCTCCACCTGAATTATAGTAATATATTCAAACTGGAAAGATATAATGACTTCAGTAGATGTTCTGAATAAGTACATGAAGCCTTTTAGCTGTGCTGACCTATGGTTTTTTGTCAGAAGGAAGTCCCACTATGTTTTGAGAACATCACTCTGAAAAGGAGCATAATAAGGTATCATACAGGAAGGGGAAGAGGTTAGAATCCCCTCATCTAAGTACTCCACTTACCCCATTCTATCTCCCCACTTGAGGGTCTGAGAAAAGGAAAGGGAAGCCTAATTCATGTCTCTTTGTGTCCATTCTACAAGTGAGCATTCTATAGCACCACCCTAAGCAGAATTACACCCTTCTAAATCCATTGAACGAATGAACTCTGACTTCCTCTCCTACACCTAGCTATAACCTAGGAAGTTTCTGATTATCTCAGTATATGGTGGGGGAGATAAAATTGGTAATATGCTCTTAAAACCCAACATGTTCACATTTTGGTTGGGGAGGGGGGAATAAATGGAGACAGAATTCTCAGTCTTTAAAACTAACAGTAATCTTGTCAAATTTATCCTTTACAAGGTATCCATCATTCTTATGACTAGTTTTTGCTTGTTATTGCATACTAAAAATGCAAGCTGTCACAACTTAGGCAACCAAGCCTGTATTTGTATTGCAAATGGCACAATGATCCATGATTGGGAACTAGAATGATTGTCAGCATTATCTTCTCTGAAATCCCACCACACTTTATTGTCTCTTCATTTACTCAATGGGTTAAATGAGATTATAAACTTTCTGGTGGTGCCACATGCAATTAATCTATCCATCGATTTTCCTAAGCACGCATCGGGGAGTTGTAAAAATTAAAAGGGCCAACAAAAATCACGCATGAGAAAGACTGACATGCTAATAAAACCAGTGTTTTGCCGACATTCATATTAGAAAAACAATTAAAAAATGGGGCCATTATCATTAGATGAAACTGGGAAATTAAAAGCTTTTTGTCTCCAAACCTCAAAGGTCTCTGTCAGTGTTCGACCCACAGCTGGGATGCCTCAATGATGGAATGAGTTCAATGATAATATGAAATCTGTCATAGCCTGTCTGTCATTCTCCTTCATCTATTTCAGCATGCTGGTCCCAGAGGCTCATGATGAATCTCAGTTTCAAGCAATATCCATTCTTTTCCACACTCAGTTCTTCTTGGTTTCTGTTCTGCTGCAGAGTTTATTCAAAAATGAATTTGAACGTGAAACATAAAAAGTAGAAGTTTCACACTAGGGGTGTGCAAGCCAAAAATTTTCGGCTATAGCCGAAAGTAGAAAGCCGAAAGAAGATTCTCTATCGTTAAAGCCGAAAGCCGAAACAAGAATCTCTTTCGGCTTTCGACTTTCGGGATTCTTTCGGCATTATTTCGGCATTCTTTCGGCTTTTTTCTATGGGAAAATGCCTCCGTCTTCCAGGACGCCTGGAGGAGGCATTTTCCCACCGAATAAGCCCAAAATTGGTGGGGACCTTCCTCTAACCCTTCTCTAACAACCACCCAAGTTTCAGACAGATTGGACTTTGGGGGGCCAAGTTATGGCCCCCCAAAGCAGGTCCCCCCATCCTCCCATAAGAAAGCGAAGGAGCAGCATATTGTTAGCATGCTGCTGCTGATCTTTCTTCATTATTTCCTATGGGGGAAAAATGAAGAGGCAGGCTTCCTTTGCCAGGGGTGGCATTTTGCATGCAAAATGCCCCCCAGCCCTCAGGGGCCCTTCTCCCACCCCTCCTCCCACCCCCCACGAAGGCTCAGCCTGCTCCGACTTGGGGGGGCCATTTCATGGCCTCCCCAAGTAGGTGCTCTAATCTCTACCACTGACAGCTGGGGGAGGCTTGTGTTGCCAGGGGTGGCATTTTGCATGCAAAATGCCCCCCAACCCTCTGGGGCCCTTCTCCCACCCCTCCTCCCACCCCCCACCAAGGCTCAGCCTGCTCCCACTTGGGGGGGCATTTCATGGCCTCCCCAAGTAGGTGCTCTGCTCTCATCTCTACCACTGACAGCTGGGGGAGGCTTGTGTTGCCAGGGGTGGCATTTTGCATGCAAAATGCCCCCCAGCCCTCTGGGGCCCTTCTCCCACCCTTCCTCCCACCCCCCACCAAGGCTCAGACTTCTCCCACTTGGGGGGGGCCATTTCATGGCCTCCCCAAGTAGGTCCTCTCAGCCCCTAAAGTCCACCCCTTACAGCCCCACACAAACCCAATTCCCCCCCAGCTGCCACACACAGACCCAAATCCCCACATTAGCCCCTCACAGACCCAAATCCACCCCCACCTGCCCCACACCCATAACCCCAGGAACAGGCTGGCAAAGGCCAGCCCTCTCCCTTTGTTCCCTATGCTGGGAACTTCTAAACTCTCTTTCCCTGGGCAATTCTGCACAGCCCAGGGGTGCCACAATGGTGGGCACACTTTTGAGTGCCAGCTGGTCCCTGTGAAAGAGCACCTGAACACATTACACCAGCAGTCCCCCACACAGAAAAATTAAAACAAAACTCACTTAACATCAGAGAATCAATAGCATGATTCCTGTCAAAAACACTTTATTTCTTGAACAGCTTTAGGTTACACAGCAGGGGGGAACACCAAAGGGCATGGCAGCACTATCTTACACAAAAATAACACAACTCACTTCACATTAAAGAATCACCCCAAAAAATTGCTGTCAAAAGCACTTTATTTCTGTAACTGCTTTAGGTTACACAGTAGGAAGGCACCACAGAGCAGGAAAGCAGTGTACTACACAAAAATAACACAACTCACTTCACATCAGAGAATCACACAAACACAATTGCTGTCAAAAACGGTGAAGTGGGTTGTATTATTTTTTGTAGTACATTGCTATCATGCCCTGTTGTGCCCTCCTACTGTGTAACCTAAAGCTGTTCAAGAAATAAAGTGTTTTTGCCAGGAATTGTGTTTTTGTGATTCTCTGATGTTAAGTGAGTTGTGTTATTTTTGTGTAAGATAGTGCTGCCATGCCCTTTGGTGTTCCCCCCTGCTGTGTAACCTAAAGCTGTTCAAGAAATAAAGTGTTTTTAACAGGAATTGTGCTTTGTGATTCTCTGATGTGAAGTGAGTTGTGTTATTTTTGTGTAAGATAGTGCTGCCATGCCCTTTGGTGTTCCCCCTTGCTGTGTAACCTAAAGCTGTTCAAGAAATAAAGTGTTTTTGACAGGAATCATGCTTTGTGATTCTCTGATGTTAAGTGAGTTTTGTTTTAATTTTTCTGTGTGGGGGACTGCTGGTGTAATGTGTCATAATGCTTTGCCTACTTGTACTTTGGAAGGGAGAATATAATTTTTTTAAAACTTTATTTTGTGTTGTTCTTGTTTTATTCTTTGTTGTGCAGTTGGTTCCCATCATAGGGAACAATGGGGCTGGCTGGCCAGCCATCTCTGTAGGTGGTGGGGGAATTTGAGGGAGGGTGTCTGTGGTTCAGGTGCTCTTTCACAGGGACCAGCTGGCACTCAGTAGTGTGCCCACCATTGTGGCACCCCTGGGCTGTGCAGAATTGCCCAGGGAAAGAGAGTTTAGAAGTTCCCAGCATAGGGAACAAAGGGAGAGGGCTGGCCTTTGCCAGCCTGTTCCTGGGGTTATGGGTGTGGGGCAGGTGGGGGTGGATTTGGGTCTGTGAGGGGCTAATGTGGGGATTTGGGTCTGTGTGTGGCAGCTGGGGGGGAATTGGGTTTGTGTGGGGCTGTAAGGGGTGGACTTTAGGGGCTGAGAGGACCTACTTGGGGAGGCCATGAAATGGCCCCCCCAAGTGGGAGCAGTCTGAGCCTTGGTGGGGGGTGGGAGGAAGGGTGGGAGAAGGGCCCCAGAGGGCTGGGAGGCATTTTGCATGCAAAATGCCACCCCTGGCAACACAAGCCTCCCCCAGCTGTCAGTGGTAGAGATGAGAGCAGAGCACCTACTTGGGGAGGCCATGAAATGCCCCCCCCCAAGTGGGAGCAGGCTGAGCCTTGGTGGGGGGTGGGAGGAGGGGTGGGAGAAGGGCCCCAGAGGGCTGGGGGGCATTTTGCATGCAAAATGCCACCCCTGGCAACACAAGCCTCCCCCAGCTGTCAGTGGTAGAGATTAGAGCACCTACTTGGGGAGGCCATGAAATGCCCCCCCCCAAGTGGGAGCAGGCTGAGCCTTGGTGGGGGGTGGGAGGAGGGGTGGGAGAAGGGCCCCTGAGGGCTGGGGGGCATTTTGCATGCAAAATGCCACCCCTGGCAAAGGAAGCCTGCCTCTTCATTTTTTCCCCATAGGAAATAATGAAGAAAGATTAGCAGCAGCATGCTAACAATATGCTGCTCCTTCGCTTTCTTATGGGAGGATGGGGGGACCTGCTTTGGGGGGCCATAACATGGCCCCCCAAAGTCCAATCTGTCTGAAACTTGGGTGGTTGTTAGAGAAGGGTTAGAGGAAGGTCCCCACCAATTTTGGGCTTATTCGGTGGGAAAATGCCTCCTCCAGGCGTCCTGGAAGACGGAGGCATTTTCCCATAGAAAAGCCGAAAGAAAGCCGAAAGAATCCCGAAACGTTTCGGCTTTTTTCTTTCGGCTACCCGAAACGTTTCGGCATTCCCCGAAACGTTTCGGCATCCCCGAAAGAAGCCGAAACACTTTTGTTTCGGCATTCTTTCGGCATTCTGAATGCCGAAACGCACATCCCTATTTCACACTTATGGGAAACAAATTTTTAATCTCAATATCACTTTTTTTTAAAAAAAGAATTGCTTTTATAGATTTATTTAATTTCAAATTTGATTTCAAATAAGTCGTTAACATCACATATTTACTAGTGTCTAAAGAAAAAGGGACTGATTGGGATCCATCTATAAATGTTCACATCATGTGGAACGTAAGTCTTGCAGATCTGCAAGTTATTGAGCTATTTTATATACTGCTTTTTTAAAATTGACTCCAGAGGCAGACGATTGTTACTACGGACTTAAAGGTGGTATGATAGACTTTCATTTGCCATCAGGTCCTGTTGTTGTCTTTGGTAAAGCTGTTTGCATTTTTAACACAATATAGAAATACATGCCATATCTATGAACAGAAATTAGATTAGGATAAATGTGAGCCCTTGGGCAAAGATGCTTCTATCATACTACCATCAATTCGGGGGGGGGGGATAATTATTTTATTTTAGAACGGGTGTCCAGTTCATGAATTAATCATGTAAACTCAGTTAGATGTTCAAGTGGGAGTCATTTGAATGAGTCACCACTTGGAATTTCAATTTGACAAACTGCTCGAAGAAACTGGGCTTTTGTCATAAGTAAAACTAAATTTAAAATTTAAAAAATATTAATGGATAACAACAGTGCGTTCCATCCTATCATCTTAAAATATATGAATTCCATATGTAAAGAAATAAGATGTATTTATTTACTTCATTTATACTGCACCTTTCTTCCCACTGTAGACCAAGATAGCTTACAACATGCTCCTCTCCATTTTATGCACACAACAACCCTGTGGGGTAGATCGAGTTGAGAGTGTGTGACTGGCCCAATGTCACCCAGAAAGATGCCACGGCAGACTGGGGATTCAGAACTGGAGTTTCCCTGATCCTTGTCCAACACTTTAAGCATGAGGCCACATTGTCTCTCAATAATGGTTATTTTTGAGTGAGTTCATTGATAAACACTTATGTGAGCACTTTTAATGTAAATGCAGCAAAGAAAAAAAGTATTACAAAAGTACGCAAAGTTATGCACAAAAAGCTATACACTAGGGTCTGAAAGCTTAACATTGCATCGTGAATCTTAATGGTATTCTCTGAAAAATAAAGCAATTGAGATTCTGTTCTGCACTTGAGCTGAAAAGTATCCTAAACAAAATTTAGCTTTTGGTTATGGATGTAAGCTAATTAAAGACGTTTCAGTCTGTCGACTGTCTACATGTTTTGACACATTAGCCAACTAATTAAATGCATTTAATATCATTTATTTTTGGAAAGCCTCGGTAAAGTTGCACAGGAATAGTGGGGCAGTTTCTCATAAGTGTGAACATACTTGCAGAAACATGTATGTGCACTCCAATTCAGTGTCTGCATGCTAGGCCACTGTTGCCAGCCTAGCGGAAGGAGTTGTGCCATCTGTTGAAAACAAGAGGAAGGACTGTATAGAGATAAAGCAGATAGCCATCTCCTCCTAGAGCAAAAGGAGCACATTCAAAGATGTTGACCAGCTGCCAGGGCCGAGCTAGATGACTAACAGTGGGATCCTACGCAGAGTTCCTCCAGCCTAAGCCCACTGATTTTAGTGGGGTTAAATTGGAGGAACTCTGTTTAGGATTTCACTGTACGAAAGGCTTTCAGGTTAAGAAAATGGCAGGGAGAAGGGGAGGGTTGAAGCCACTTCTTCGTGTGCACCAAGATCCCAATCTGAATTTGTCACCCTGCACATGAGAATGGAGGAGAGCCCACAACTGACATTTGGCTGTCACTGGGTGTGGATTCACTTTGATGTGGGAATCGGGGAAAAGATCCTTAAACCAGGTCTGGCATTGCCGCATACCTGTTCTTGTAACCAATCTTTCCTGCAACAATAGAAGTAAGCTTGGCCGGGCACTGCCAAACTTAATGTTTAACTGTCACATCTAAATGAAGAAATGAAAACAGCTCATATGAAAACAGGTCATACAGGTCCAGGCAGATGAAAGAGGGTTTTACACAGCAGAGAAAAAGCCTGAACATGTTAAAAATTAGCCACTTCACTCCCATAAGGAGAAAAAAAATCCATCAAAACCCAACAACAGCAGGAGAATCCCTCAGTCTCCTTGATTGCATTAGGCTGAAGGTTGCTTGCTTATGGCCTGGAAGAGACCAAGTTTCTGTACAGCCTTAGAGATATTTGAAAAGCACTGAGCAAAATGTGTGTGTGTGTGTGTGTGAGAGAGAGAGAGAGAGAAAGAGAGAGAGTTCTCTAGTTTTCTTCATTGTTTGAAGAACGGAGAGGAAATCCCTCTGCCTCAGACAGAGGCCGTTTCCACATGTCCTTAAAGGGCCAGCCCACTCGCTGAACCCTGCCAGCTTTTCCCCTTCACTCCGCACATCTCCGATTTCAAAATGATAGCAGACTGTTTGGCTTCTATTTTGTCAGTGCCTTTTTGGGGACTGCAGGAAAGTGCCTTTCTCAGAAAAGGCACCGAAAAAATGGAAGCCAAGCAGCTTGCTACTGTTTTGAAATCGAAGATGTATGGAGTGAAGGGGGAAAGCTGGCAGCATTTGGTGAGTGGGCTGTACCTTTAAGGATGTGTGGAAATGTCTGGGAGAGCTTTGAAAAGTGGCACAATGTCTCCTTGCTTTCAAAACTTCTTAGAGGTTTAGTCTGAGGCAGAGAGATTTCCCCTCCCTTTTCTAGACTGTGGTGGAAGGTGGAAGAGTCATTCTCTCTCTCTCACACACACACACACAGAAAGAGAGTTTGGATAGGGTTTTATGGATTTTATGAACAAACCTCATCTGTCTTCTAACAGTGATAAAGGACTTAGATTCAGGGCTGTCAATCAGCCCAAAGCTTTTCTAAACAAGGTGCAGTCAGATTCCAACTGGTATGTTTTATCACTATGTAGCAGACGAGGAGGAAAGCTTCAACAGCAGGGCTCCCCAACATGGCGCCCATAGGCACCAAAGCACATGGCAGTACTTCCCTTGGTGCTAGGGTTGCCAGCCCCATTTACCTTGAAAGCAGGGACTGGGGGAATCATTGGGCAGGCATGGGCCCCATCTTGGTTTCTTGTGCATGTGCTTTGAGCATGCACTCCGGAGGCCCTGATGACATCGAGTTCAGTTTAATATGAAAGCTCTGAGATTTCAATGGGGTCAAAATCAGCCGCAAACATAGTCTAAAAATTCTCCCATATCCCAAGCACGAACAGGAGAGTTGCGTAGCACAAACACTCCTGGTTTTAGCGCCAACATACCTGAGTCCTCAAAACCACAATACCTCTTTTAGGGGATGGGAGAACTACACCACAACTTTTTGACTGGATCTGCACATCATTGAATATTCAATTACTCTAATCCTGGCTTTTCCTGTCCACACAGGACTATCCAACAATGTGCGGATCCTACTCCAGTTGTAAGTTTTCAGTTGTTTATTTTAAATTTGGAGTTTTACTAGTTGGTTCAAAAAGTTTTGTAATAGGAACATTTTCCACATTCATTTCTGATGATCTTTCACCTTGAGTTCCAGGTCAAGTCGTGTCTTAGAGTTTCTCTACATGAGACATATTACACGGGGACACTCAAATGTAGGGAGATGCAATGTTAGCCAGGAAGTGTAATATAAAATACAGAGCCAAAGGCTATGTCAATTTCACCTCTCTGCACTGGTAGTTTAAAAAGACAGAGCCAGTGGAGATCACTCCACAGAGGGTTTGTTAATTTCATCTTCCCAAAGAAGAGGTGAAATTGACAGAGCCTTTCCGGAGGTGAAGATGAACTCAACAAACCCTCTAAGGAGTGTTCTCCACCCGCTCTGTCTTTTTAAACTACCCTCTTGTAGAGAGGTAAAACTGACAGAGCCATTGGCTCTGTCCTTTTAAACTCTGCTTCCTGACTAACATTGCATCTCCCTTCACTTGAGTGTCCCTGTGTAAGATGTCTTGTGTAGAGAGACTCTTAATAACTGGGTGATCTTTCTAAAGATGGCATTGTTGTTCTTCACTCCAAATTCTCTTAGACTACAGGTCACCTATAGTTGCAGTAGTTTAGACGAATGTTCTGTACTTAATTGGTGTAATGGTTTCTGAAACTATCTTCTGAAATGAGCATTGGTGAGAGTGGCCAAATCTTTGTTTGCTCTGCCATCAAAGGATAGGATAGAATACTCATTGTGCCTCTTTGGTTACAGAGAAAGGGAAGCTTATGTAAAAATATAATCATATTAAATGGCAGATGTTAGTATATGATTAGTGCAAGAAGATCAATTGTCCTATTATAATCCAGTAGGTTAATTTAAGGGGTTTTTGCGCTACCTTACCACTTTGTACGCCTTTGTGTTTCTTCAAATAATTCACATCACAAATAGGACAAAAGGTTTACTAACTTAATTGAAAAAATATCTAGCTCTAACTGAAAACACCCCTTACAAATATGAATGAGTGATGCATATTTGGTTATTTGCACAGTGAATATTCTTAATATTAATCCATCCAATGTTTCACAGATAAAAATCACTTCTAATAGCAGTATTCTCACATCAAGGAACATTACCTGAGCTTCCCCCATCCTTGCACATTGCTGAAGGCAACTGTACTGTGTTGTATTTCATTGACTTTGTAATAACCTGTGCTGCACCAGCTCCTGAAGTAAAGGACGTTAATGGACTGGCAGAGGTTTTTTTTTTATTAAACTTGAAGAATGATTAATAGACGTAGTTGTTCTTATTGTAGAATAGCTGCACTCAAATCACATTCAGCAACATTTGTTATTCAGATTGATAGTTATTGGAGAGGATGGATATGTATTTATATACATGTATTCTAGAATTCAGATGAATATATTTCATCTGCCTTCCCCAGATGTCCCAGTGTAGAAGGGGCATCTCCCCAAACCACCCCAGCAGGAAAAATAGAGACATTAATTTACCATGTGCTAATTAGAGGCAACAGAGACTGTCTGGTAAACAGGGACAGTTGGAACATTTTTTCTTTGTACTTCCAAGTTGGCAGGTGTAGCAAGTAAAGCTAAGGGTCTGAGTCACACACCCTGGGATAAGGAAGGGAAGTTTGTAAGTTGCTCAAATGTAGCTTGTATGGATAAATAAAGAAAACAAATGAGCACACACAAACACAGATGGGTAACTCTTCCAGAAGACATTAAAACTGTGATCTGTGAAATGTCAAAAGGGAAACATATACAATAAACAGACTTGCACTGAATCAAAACATAACAAAACTGATTGAAATCAGTGAAAATGTTCCACATGCAAAGCATAAGTACCTTTTATTTAACACAGTTTGCATAAAACTGTGTTTTATACAAGTACAAGCCGTTTGGAGGAGAGACCAATGAGCACTTTTGCTATGCCAGCTGTAATTTTTTTTTTTTTACTCCTTCGGGGAGATTGGAACAGGTCCATTTCTCACAACACTGCAGACACTTGCACCAAGTTCAGTTACTAAACATTCACTGCCTTCATTACTTCACTGCCTTAGGTAATATCTGTTCTTGTAGAATGGTTTTTTGGAAATTAGTCCAGGGCACGAGGTGCAAAGATCATGAATTGCAAAGTGTTCTGAAGACATCACTTTACTATTCTCAATAGTTACAAGAAGCTCAAGGGCAGTTTGTAGAATCGTATATTTCTTGCCCTTATAAGCAGCCTTGGCTTTGTCTGGTACAGGGTTGGGTGGGCAACTGTTTGTGCAGTTCAACTCATCCTTAATGAGGATGGCAGAAATGTCTATGTTTAGGACAATTGAGAAAAACTGGAGACTGATGAAGAAAATATCCTATATTTCTCACTAACCAAATTTCCTATGAACAGGTATCCAGAGAAAACCAGTTCTGCTGCAGTTACACTTAGGTGTGCCAGCCTGCAGGTGGGGACTGGCAATTTCCCAGAATTTCAACTGGTCTTGATGACAGAGATCATTTCCCCTGGAGAAAAGAGCTGCTTTGGATGGTGAACTCTATGGCATTATACCCTAATGATGGCCCTCTCCACCACAAACTCCACCCTCTCCAGGTTCCACCCGCTAAATTTCCAGGAATTTCCCAACCTGGAGCTGGCAACCCTAGTTAAACTTAAACATTTCTTTTCCCTGATGCAACCTGAAGTGGCTCACATATGGTTCCTATGGGGTTTCCTATACATGTGATTTCAGATGATTCTCTGGACAAGGCATGTATTGTGTGATCTTGTCTTATGGAACTTATACACTAAAATACTCTGCCCCCATGGAGTTTTGGAAGGATTCCTGAGGATGATCCTGCTCACAGGAACATTTTTTTTATTATACAATGCAATGAAATTGGATTATACAATAAAAAAATATGCCATCGGTAACAATCCATGAAGCATGGGTTTTGCCTTGGACTCTTCTCTGACCTGAGATCCTTGGATGACAAAGATGGCTAGACTGGCATTTTTCCAACTTTGGTTGATTCATCAACTAACTACAACCATTTGTGGCAAAGGCAGATTTGGCTACAATTCCACGGACCTTGGTTATATCTAGGCAGTATTACTTGGGTGGCCTTTGCAGGCAGTTCAGCAACTGTTTGAAAGCATGGCCACTAAGATGTTTATAATTGCCCACTGTGGTGAACATATTACATCTGTACTTCCTGTAGGGTTCCCATTCCCCTCGTAGGGGCAGGAGATCCCCCCGCTCCCAGCCTCCATCCCCACCTCCTCTCACCTGACTGGCAGGGGGGAAAGACATGGTAATGGGTCAAGGACCTCCTGGAATGCACTCTTGCTGATCCAGAATGCTTTCACAATGCGCCAGGAGCCCCAATCTAGCGTTGAGGGACTTTTACCAAATTGGTCCCTGGTGCAACCTATCACTTTCACGTCAGGAATGACATCATTCTCAGTGTGACGGGGAAGTGTTCCGGAGTGGCGTGACACCCCCCCCCCCCCGCAATCCCCCAGCTTGGGCCCTGGAAAACCGGACAGCCCTAACTTCCTGTATGTTTCCAGGCCCAATACAAAGTGCCAGTTATGACTTGTACAGAACTTAGACCCAGAGTCCCAGAAGGACTACCTATGCCCGCATTTATCAGCCCATGTGCTGAGGTCAGCCAAGGATGCTCTGTTCCATGATTTCAAAGCAGCTGAAGTTCTTACAGTGGCAGCTCTTGTAAAGGCTCTGCTAGGAGTCAATCTGGCTCTTTGGAAATCTCCCTCTATCTCTGTACGTATTTCCCTTACCTTCTTGTAGCAGTTAAAGTTATCTTCTTAATGATATTTTTTACTTTCTCTATTTTAAACTGTTGCAAGCCATCTTGAGCAATTTTTTAAAAAAAAAATTGGAAAGTGGCATATAAATAAATGTGCTAAATAAATAAAGGAACATGTATCCCTGCCTGATTTAAACATAATATCAGAAGTAGCTATAACAGCAGAATTACTTTAGTATAAATCCAATCTTTGCAAAGGGCTTAGACCAGAGTAACTCTGTACAGAATCACCTTGTAATTCACTGAAGAACTTCTGTTGCCAAGTAGGCCCCCTCTCCTGCTTTAAGGCCTGCCATGAACTGTGTTAAAGTTTCCTGCGTTGCTGTTTTATTGCTACACAAAGATTGCTTTGCACGTGTGTGCTCTGATACACGTGTCAGTTTCCTGCCTGAGTGTCAATTGCCTTACTGCTGCTATGGACTGTGTAGTTTACTGACTCCATGTTTGGATAACTGCACAAAGGACTCTTTTTCTGGGCAGCCCTGCCCTGACCTGTATCTGGACTTCCCAGTGTGTGTTTGAACTTTAGTACAAGTGTGCCCTGTGCCTGCATAGCCATCTGCCACGGACCGTGCCTGTTCCCTGCTTTGGACTGTGTTTTACGTGCTGTTCCCCCTGCCTCCATGGAAGCCTGCCTCATATGGGCCCAAGCCGCTGCTGGCAGCCGGGCGCCTGCCGGGGAAACCTCCAGCGAGCCTGGCTAGGCGCTCCTTGGTCAGTTCCCGCCTGGAGCCTCCCGCGTGCCGGTCGCCGAGCTTGCCCTCGCTACTGGGCAGCCTGCTATCCAGCCCCAGCCATGCCCAGCCGGCATCCATGTTCTTAGGCAGCCAGAAGACCCAGAGGAAGAGACTGCTTTGGGAAGCCATTTCGGCGAAGCGGGCACACCACGTCCGCAGCGAGAGTACCTCGCCCCGCTCTGCATATCTTAGGAGCCGCCCCGGAGAAGGAACTAAGTGCCGACCATCCCAAGCACTTAGAGAATGCATCTCAAAGAAACCTCCGCATTCCAGAGCTGATGACATCAGGACAAGCCCTGTCCGCTGGAACATCCTTTCAGCCCACTTGGATTTCCCCCTCCCTCTTTTGTCCCCTCTTCCTGAGGTGTCACTTATCACAATCTGATTACCAAAGTGGCCCATCCAAGCCATTCAGTAGCCCATTAGAACCTTTGTTTTAACCTGTGAGAACCACCAAGTACAGCACCAGCCCCAGGGTACGTTTTGGGGTATTTAAGCTGGTCTCCCAGACCACTCGGTGCTCAGGCCATTCCTATCCAGACTTCCTTGCTGTCCGTCTGTGGTCCCAGTGCTGGCATTGGGCCACCCTCGCTGTTGTGTCTCTGCTTCGCTCCAGGATAAGTGAGTATTCCCTCTACCATCATTGGGAACCTGCTAATGCGAAAGTCTCTATATTTTTGACTCTGTATTTCTTAGACCTTGTATGCTTTCTTGTATGCTTGTGCAAGTTTAGGCTTACGCCACACTAAATACACGTGTTTGGAATCTATTTGTAGTCTGCCTCTTTTTCACTAGAGTGTCTGGAATCGGGACCTCCGTAGACATAGGTTAAGATCCGCGCTAATTTTAAGTTACAGACTGCTAAGCTAATTCCCCATTATAATAAGAAGCAGTTCTGGTAACACTTCATCAAGCCATGCTAGGCAATATTCTTGTGTGTTTACCATATCATACCTGTAGATGCATCTTATTCAAGTACACAATCATCTTGATAGCTATAGCTCATGAAAATTCAGTATTCAAGAAGCTTAGACAAGCTACAGAATCATGCAGAATGTTAAAAGGCTGCCTGCATTGTGATTATTGGCTAGATGGAGGAATGAAACTCGGGAACATGCCAAAAGCAGTTTTGGATACAATTTGGGTCATTATAATTCCAGGAATAAGAAGTGTTACAGGGCAGGGGTCCAGGTATATTTCAGGTTGTTCTTTAGATTGTGATAAAGGCTTGAACTCAATCAAGGATGGCTGCTTGGGTGATGGTGTTAACAAGAACCAACCCAAATGTAAAGAGAGAGAGTTCAAAAAGAAGCAAAAATGGAGTAGAACTAGCTCAGTGAGGGCTTGATACTTTACAATTATCATCTTATTCTATGGTTTCTTAATGAGCTCTGTCTCTCTTGCCGCCACCCCCCCCCCCGCATTCTTCCTGGTGTGTCTGTAAAGTCATTCTTTGAAGGCCAGTCAAGTGAGAATTTGATGGACAAACTTTTGTTTCTCTGCTGGGATTATGCTGGTTGGAGCGTGGGGGTCCTGTGAATCATGCTTTGATGTTAATTTGTTGTTATTATATTGTCATTTTAACCAGTCACTTTAAACACACCCAGAAAAATTGAATTAGAAAAAAATAATAAATAAATAAGAACAATATGAGAGGGCTTCCCCTGTGCGCATGTCTTGGCAAGCAGGGGCAGGGCCTTTTCTGTAGTGGCTCTTCATAGGGATGCCTCCCAGGAATCCCAACCATTGCCTGCTGACACCTTGAATGCTGGTGGGAGAAAAATTGGGGAGATCAAGGCAGGTACACTGGCATTGTGCTGACATACAACATAATTTCCTGCAAAAACCAGAAGCAATATCGTGATGTCAGGGGTGTCACTCTAAGATTTACCAAAAGTCTATGGATAAACTATAGAGCCGCACCACTCAAAATCATGACACTATTTCTAGTTTTTGCTGAAAGTGATATCACTAGCGTGCCCCCATTACTAATGGTTGTATCTCATTACAACTCAGTTGGGTAGTGGGAGAAAAATGGGAGGGGGTGATGTGCAGTATCCCAACACACCAATGTAATTCTGCATGCGCTCAGATGTTGTGTCGGCATATTGCTGGCGATGTCACTATGTTTCTGGTGAGGTCTCTCCCGGGTAAGTCTCCCATTGGTTGCCAGTTTTGTGCTGGCAACCCTATTGGATGCTGACATGTCTGTCTCCTTCACCCAATATTTCCAGAGTTCCAGGCCATGGCCTGCCAGCTCTACATTCATAGGAGACTCTCTTCCCCACAGTAGTTTGTCTTGTTAGACTTTAGGCTCCAGATTAATTTTTTATTATAATTTTTATTAGGCACTTTCCTAACTCATTGCTTTCCTTTCACTTTCTCTGTTTTTAACCTGATCATATTTTATCTGCTGTTTTTATTTTTACCACAATGTTTCTGTTTTACTGGCTTCTTCTATTTGCAGCTTTGATTAATGTTTATATTCGATGTATTGTCGAAGGCTTTCACGGCCGGAGAACGATGGTTGTTGTGGGTTTTCCGGGCTGTATTGCCGTGGTCTTGGCATTGTAGTTCCTGACGTGACACTATGGACCAAGTTACACATGACAAATGACACTTGAACAGCAAGTGTATTTCTCCCTGTTCACTTGCCCTCCACTCAATCCACTTGCGGTTCAAGTGTCATTCGTCATGTGTAGCTTGGCCCTGAGAGATCTCTGTCTTTTGGTGCTACACCTCTGAAGATGCCAGCCACAGCTGCTGGCGAAACGTCAGGAACTACAATGCCAAGACCAAGGCAATACAGCCCAGAAAACCCACAACAACCAATGTTTATATTGTTTTCAGCTATTATATTTTGATACTGTGATATTTTAATAAAGCTGCCACGAGCGACCACAGATATTTTATGAAGTCAGAAACCAACAAGTATTTTAAATAAAGAAATGGAATGTATTTATTTATTTAGCAAACTTGTATATTGCCTCTCCTGAGGCAGCTCACAAAATAAACCATAATAAAAACAAAACATTAAAAGTTATTATCCAGCATTAAAAGTTATTAATTATAATCTAGCATTGCTGACCTAGTCACAGCAGAAAAACTGTGCAGCTTAAATAACAGTTTCAGATTAAAAGCACAGTAAATAGTGATCAAGATTTGTTAATGAAAAGCCTAAGTGTACAGAAATGTTTTGTCCTGGCACCTAAAACAGAGCAACATAGGCGCTGGGAAAGTCTCGAGCAGTAGGGAAATCCATAAGCCAGGTACTATTACTTATTTTTTTAAAAAAACAACAACCCGTCTCTGGTTGCCATCTATCTCACCTCTGAAGAAATGGCTGGGTCTTATTTCTGGTTAAGACTGAGGTATTTTGTCATAGATATTTTACATGAGGCCATATCGAAACATGTTGTTTTTAACTATATTCCTAAGAGATGCCTTATAAGAAGCTTTTATGGTCCAGCGATATGACCAACACCGCAGTCCTAACCAGAATTAATCCATTCTGAAGTCAAAGCACTTAGAAGTGTGTAGCTTCGCATAGGAGGGCCCTGTTAGTGAACTCTGTATGACTCTCCAATCCATGCCATTCCCCCCCTTGCCGTTTTGTAATGGATTGTTGAAGATGATGTGCAACAATGGGAGCATCAGCACATTACACTACAGCTGTGCTGAATTCTTTTGCACCCGGTGATGTCCATTAGGGTGTCCTGAGGCTGCTAAGCTGAGTTATGAGCTGGAGGTGGAAGTACTACGGAGCGTTGAAGTGGTTTGGCAGCCAGCCAAGGCCGCGCTACAGTGCTGCATGCTTGGTGGAGTGTAGCAGATGATAGCCAGTTGCTGGAAATTACAGCACTCTCATGCTGCCTAGAATTATGATGTGGTGTGAAGTACTGGCAAATGGTGCCTATGATGTTATGGCACGAGTAAGCTGCATTAAGGAACAGGGAGGTATTGCTTAACAGCCTTAAATCTGTGACTATTTGCTTTATACTTGCAGAGAACGAATATCAGAGCAGCACGGCTCCAGCACATAGGGTATAAGAAGTTAGCTAAGTCTCACTGTTGTATAGCATGGAGTGCCTAAATATTGGGCAGAATGCTCTTCTGTGGAATCAGTGTACGTGCTCAAGGAGGCAGATTTCTTTTAGAAGACAAATGTAAACCTGAAAGCAGACTGCAACAATTTTCTGTATTATCTAGCTCGTTTCTCTATAAAGCATTATGTTAGGAAGAAGCTGCACCTCGAAATAAACAATATCCAGGCAGGAAGGGCTAAATTTCTGCCAAATATATTACGCCAGTCACTACCCTGAAATAAGAGAGTATGAAAAATAACATCTCTAGAAATGCATCCGTGTTGCTGTAAGTATTGCTGCTTGAGACTGGAGTGGAGGGATATGGAATACACATTTGGATGCAGTGTAAATCAGGCTAGCCTGACACTTCATATGGAAGAAACTGTTCTGCTTCATTCATCTGAAAGAACGGTGCTGATCTAATGTGAACACCACTCAGGAGAAGTGCAAAGAACTGTACCATGAATGTTGTTTTTGTGTTTTTGGTCTTAAGCTGCAGTTAGAGAAGGGGGAAAAAACTTGGACTATTCTGAGCGTAGTATTATGGCATTATTTCTGTAGGTGCATAGAGACACCTGCATTTTTCTTTTTAGCTCTTTACTTAGGAATAAGTTGAAGAAAATCCTTCTTCCCCAAGGAAACATTACACCCCCATACTCTTTAATTATTTCAATCTCTGCACAAGGGTACAGCACTTATACAAATTGCAAACATATATTCATTTGAGGCAGATATTTCCAAATGAGGGTCTTCCCAGTCTAAATATTCTGTGTGCTTAAGTAATATATAGTGCAAACCTAAATAGAGTTGCATTCTATTTACACACATACATAATATATAATATTCTACTAAAATATAAACAGTAGCATTAGCAAAAAGTAAATACAGCAACAAAATGAAAAACTAGCATTAAAACACTAATTTTAATTTTAACACTAATCAACTATTTTTTTAGTATACTAAATGAATTTTTTTTTAGTATATTAAATGATATCTAATTACAAACTAGAGATGGGCACGAACTGAAATACGAACCAAAGTTCATGACGAACCAGGACGGTTCGTGGTTCGCGAACCGGTGGTTTGTCAGAGCCCATTTCTGACGAACCGCCACGAACTTTAGGCTGGTTCATTTGGTTTGTTTTTTGGTTCATCACGGCAGACAGCCTGGCACCGATCAATCAGTTTCCTAGGCAACAGGGGATGGACTTCCTGCAGACCTTCTGCTGACCCGGAAGTGACAATTTGCTGACCAGGATGTGACATTTTCACGAACCAAACAAACCGGTTCACAAACTGGGGTAGGTTCATGAAAGTTCATGGTTCATGAAATGTGACGAACCACAAACCGCACAGTTCATTTTTTTCCGGTTCATGCCTATCTCTGTTACAAACAACACTGCAGAAGATGGGAATATATCCTCAAAATAGAGCTTGGGGGATTTCTCTACAAACGTGGAGGAAGTCCCAAGTTTGCAGGGAAAAATTACATCTTAGAATGGAAATTCCCCCAAATAAAAGAAACAATGCCTATAGTTTTAAGAAAATAATGTTCACTGACCTGTCAGTGGCCATTGTAGAGGTTGCTAAGCAACCATGACAATCTTGCTGAGCCTTCCAAGCCTTGTTTTCTGTAAAGCAAAGCCGTGGGGGAAGCAGGGGGAAATAGGAGGTGAAAGCCTGAGAAAAGGTACCCTCCCTCCCCATTCATGCCCCCTGATAGAGGACTCACCAGGTCTGCACCTGGTGGAAACCACCAGGGGCTCTCAATTCACACATCCTGGCACAATGCAGCAACACTGCACCACTGGCTCCAGCAGTGATGGCCACCAAAAAACTGGACCCAGCAGCCACTGAGCAACTGCCCCCATGTCAGTAGCCAGTGCACTACTGGGCCTGGTGCAAGCAGCCATCATGCAAGTGGGCCCAGAACAGTGTTGGCAGGCATCATGCAACTAGGCCAGGCCCACCCAAGTCATAGTGGCCACCACTTAGCTAGGCCCAACCCAGCCCAGTAGCAGCTCTTGGCCTAGTGCCAGAGGTCATCATGCAACATGGCCCAGCCTGACTCTGCCAGCCACTATGCAACTTGGCAGGACTTTTGCTAGGGAAGGGCTGCCTGGGAAGGGAAGGAGGGAAAGCTGAAGACAGGAGCAGACAAAGGGAGGTTGGCTGGTGGTTGTGAAGAAGAGAAGGAAGCAGGAAAAGAGGAGAGGCTCTGGGAGCTACCAGGAAAGGGAAAGAGGACATAGTGGTGAAGAGGGATATGAGGGAAATGAGATTCCCTCTTCAGTTCAGCTCCTCCACTTGTACTACCTTATATGGTTCATGCAACATTTAACCAACAGCAATCATTCATTCCTGAATAGGGGCACAATGTTTGAGCTAAATTTTTAAGATTTTTTCTCATTGTCAGATTATTTGCTAGAAGAGCACCATTTAACCGTAAATAGTATTTAATCCTTACTGCATCATTAGGGTTTCTGGTTCCCCCTGGTGAGGGATCTTCTGCTTCCAGCCTCCTCCCCTGCCACTACTCACCTGGTCGGCAGGGGAAAAGATGCAGGAATGGAACTCCTGGGATGCACTCCTAGTGGAGTGCAATGACATCACTCCCAGGAGTGATGTCATCATGCAGGCCCAGTGCAAAGCCTGGAAGCACTCCTGGGGCCTGCAAGATGATATCACTCCTGGGACATACCGGGAGATCCCAAAGTAGGGTTGCCAGCCTCCAGATGGTGGCTGGAGATGTCCCGGAATTACAACTGATTTCCAGGTGACAGATGGCTTCTAGCACCAGGCCCAGAAATTGGCTGCTTTGGAGGGTAGACTCTATGGTATTATACCCCAATGAGGCCACTCTCCTCTCCAAACCCCACCTCTAGGCTCCACACTCCAAATCTCCAGGAATTTCTGAATCCAGACCCGGCAACCTATCCTAGAAGTAAGTTCTGGGTCCTCCCTCCTGCTGGGGAGGTAAGGAGACCTGGCAACCCCATGCAATGCATCATCAAGTAAGCCAAAGCAACAACACAATGATTCCATCAAAATAAGAACAGGAAATGTTCACATTTCCTAGTCATGTAAAAGGCTTCTTGGTTTTCTGGCTAAGATCAAATGTAGAATGCAAGTCATTCCAAGTCTACTGACACCACATGCATTGGTGCAGTTGCAGCAAAATCAGTTCAATAATACTCCCGCAACGTGTCAATGAATAACCTACTTTGGAATATAAGGTGCAGTGAGAACTAGTATATGTACAGCACAATCCTAAGAAGAGTTACTCCCATGGGGTGTAGACTGGAGTAACTCTTTTTAGGATTGCCCTGAGAGTTACGAACATGAGCTGGAAGCAGAAAAGTCTTGGGATAAAATGTCCAGAGTAGACTTCTTCCTGTAATATTATGTAAAATTGTAATATGTAAAATTTGCCTACTTCCAGGACTGTTGTAAGGGGCTTTGAGATAATGTATGTGAAATTCTTTGAGTACAGAACTATAATAAAACAATATAAATCGGTGTCTTCCACTTTTCTGAATCCCTGAAGAAAAGCTAGAAATGAACATTTGCTGTAGTTCTTTATCTTCCTGGTAACCTGCTGCCAGAGAAGCAGCACACCGTCCAGGTTGGAACAAAGAAAATGGAATGCAAGTTACATCAAATATACTAACTTACTTTGTCTTGGGGAAGAAGGAATATTACCTTAGGAAGCATTTTGAACACAATAAATCGTTTATGAAGAAGAAAAAAGGGACAATTTCCTGTTATGCTACAAAGCCTCTTAAGGATATATTGATGTGTGTTGTACTGTCTACAAAAACACTCTAAATCCAAGTGATGGTTAGAACTGCAAAATGGCATTTCTTCAAAATACTCAACTAACTTTAACAAGATGCTTGCCAGCATCTATCGCCTGTAATCTTGAAGAGCTCTGGTGGTGACAAATGACATCCGCCCTCTTTGATCTGAATTTCTCCTGCTGTGTAAACACTGATGATTTAAATCATTTGTGTCTCCTGTGCTTCTACATATTTTAAAGTTAGATCCTTTTCTTGAGTTATACAGCATGTAAAACGTCTACTCTATTAACATGGCAATGGATTCTTATGGCATACATTTTATTTCCTCGACTTCCTATTTTCAGAATTTCTATGAATCTAGAATAATTTGGGAGGAGTTTGGTGATTTGAGCACAGCCAAGGTCCACAAACAGAGGCATCAGAACCGCAGGGCTGAGGAGCAATTCACCATTTATTGTAGATATTTCTTTGTTTTGCTACATCGTTTTCCAGTTTCAGTTATCTGTTGCATATCTTATACCATCTTTATTCAATTGCTTTCTAACTTTGTATTCCAATCCTTTTACAAAATTTATTATATGTGTTATACTGCTCCTTTGCGTTGCAAAATTTTGCAAACTGCCTTGGGTCTCAGAGTGAAAGGCAGATGACAAGTAAGTAAGTAAGCAAGTAAGTAAGCAAATTCTATAGGGCTGGTAGGGTTGCCCGGTGTCTGGTATTTACCCAGGCAATCTGGTATTTTGGGGGACATTCTGGGGGGAACTAGCAGATATCTGGCCTGGCCCTTCCCCCATTGCCTAGCCTGGTCACCTAACCTGCAGCAGCTGTGCAGCACTATTGCTGGCCCAGGTAAGTGGCCAGCAGCCTGGGCACCCCAGAAGTGAGTTGTCCCTATGATGTCACATTGAGTAGTGATGTTATCGCACCAGTTGAGAGTGCATGTGCACTGTGTGCATGCAAGTTAGTCAAAAGAAAGATTAATCTGCTCCCCTCCCTCTCTTTGAGGTCCAGTATTATTCCAGACCCCCATCTGGTAATCCCAGGTGCTGGCACAATTGATTAAGATTAGTGTGAGACAGATGTCAACATTTTAAACAACACTTACACATCGGGTTTTTGTTTTTTGCACTGTAATTGTGGCCTTGCATCGTATCTTCTACACACTGTACACACTTCACCCATTAGTATTGCTGGCCTTCCCATGCTCCACACAAAGGCTTTCTATCTTAAAAATCGGCACATACACCTTTATTTATTTATATGTTCACACTTCACCTAATGCAAATCTTTTAAAATGTTGCAAAACAGCCCTGGGAGTTTTATGCACATTAGCATTAGCAAATCGCGGTCCCTCAGGCTTTTCCCGTGTTCAAATTACAGCAGAACAACTTTTTGTCCAGAGGTTGACTAAAGTGAAAGGGTACCCTGGACAGCGGTGAGGTTGCTTCCAGAGCATCCCCTCTGCTCTACAAATGTCACATCTGTTTTCAACCTTAGTAGCTCTTGAGTTATAAAAACAGGCACAGAGTTTCAATTTGGAGATTTCACTTAAGCCCATACAAGGAATAGTATATAGCCAGCCACACTCTTTCCTTTAGAATAAAAGTCACTCATGTTGCAATATAATTCCATTTGTTGCAAAAACGGTTTGCCACATAGCCCAAGGAGCAACTTTCCCCAAAAAAGAGATAAAAAGACAAATGCACCACAGCAAAATTAAGCAACCAATAGGAGACCAGAGCAGACACAGGAGGGAGGCATCAGTGACAGAGTGACATCACTTGTGCAGAAAATCTGAAAGTGATGTCATGCTTCGTAAGCAGTCGGCCTGGCCTCCGCCATCTTTAATAGCCATTTTAACATGGCTGCCAGTGATATTAAATGGTACCAGGCCTCTGGATTTAAAATGGCAGTTTGTATTGCAACCAGAGGGCCTACAGCTAACAGTTGCTGAGTCCTGCCCAGGAGATCCAGGCATGAATGGAATGCCACATAGGAATGCGGAGTGATTAGAGGTGATTAGTTTTGCAGTCTACCAAGCCCCTAAGGAATCCAGCGCAACAAAGGTCTCACAGAGTCATCCCCACTTAACACATTCCTTTCCTTCCTTCTGTGATGAGATCTCCTGTACTTGACTGAGGAGCTTATCAAATGACATTCATAAGTATTTACGGTTCATTCCTGGGCAGGTACAGTCCCCAACTAAATTCATCAACTTAGCTCTGGTGGACTTCATTAACAAGCTATCTCTTTGTGTAGCGCTAGAACAAATTTTGCATTTGCTTTCACATGCCCCGGCAGCTACCAATCAAGGCAACCAAACCTTTTGTCAATCCCAGGAACTGACCATTGGAGTCTTTGTTCTAACAGCTAGGTGGGTTCTCCCACCTCAGGGCATGTTTTACCTATAAAGGTAGGGCCCCAGCCCCATTCAAATTGTGCACGCTTTGTGGCTGCTCCCTTAGGGTTGCTTCCCTAAGCCTCTCTCTCTTCGTACACGCTTACCGGATCCAAAGCGTTGTTCCCTTGAGGTTTGCCCTAAGTCTCTTGCTCCCTTGGCTGAGAACGCTGGTGTTTGAAACTCTCCCTCCGCGGACTTTCCTGCTCTTCGGATAGGTAATTATTGCCTTGCAATCCCTCAAATCAATCCTACCTTCACCACTGCTTTTCCTAGGTCTCTTGTGTGTTTATTCATTTGCCCCTTAAATAAAAAATTACTCTTTAATTAAGAACACCAGTGTTGTGTGTGTATATCCTTGGGAAAGGACTCCATAAATTATTGGTGTAAGATCCCGCGGTTACCGGCCTCTCGCATAGCTGTCCTCCTTGCTTGCTAATTCCCCCCACAAATTCTATTTTCTCGCAAGGTGACCAATTCAGGTAACACTTCTATAACTCAAATTCAGGCTCTTTCATCAGTATATAATGAAGGTGCTAATGCGTTTTAATGTACTTTTATGAGTTTTTAATATTATAGTTTTATTGTTCATTGTTCATTTTACATTTGTGTCTTCTTTGCCTTATTGTGATGGCTTTTGTCTGCATTCAGTTATCATAATTCTGATTCTGTCATGCTTCTGTAGGAATCACCAGAAACTCTATGAGGCAGTCGGGGGGTGGGGGGAGGGCTGGCAACTTTAAACAAAATCCTTCTTTCCTCCATAAGTACATAAGTACTTTTTCTGGCTTTTAAAATTTAAAATGTCTCTATTATTTCACCTTTTTATGTTGCTTATATTAATAAATACTTCTCCGGCAAACACAGCAAAAACATACTGCCACTTGACCTAGAAAATGAACATCTCAGCAGCTACCAAAAGCACCAGTGGAAATATTAAAAATCCTAGAGAGACCCAACAGAAAGAGAATCAAAATGGTTTCCTGAAATATACTGCAAGCTAGGGAAATGTTTCATAGCGTTGACACCTCAAGAACAAAAATCCAAAACAACACACACACATTGATAAATGCAAATAATTTACCAGCCTTAAGCATTTCATTTGTAATAATGTATCAAATGTCAGAACTCAATTTACTATCAGAGTTACAGATGCCATAGCAGCATTTTGAAACATTTCTCTTTTATGCCTTAATCCACATTTTCATATTTAAAAATAGTAATATGATTCCCCCATAAGGGATAAAGCCACTCCAGTATTATGGAACTCCATTAATTTATTACACACAGGATGTTTTTAATATCAAATACATTACAAAATATATAGAAGGAAGGGAAATTTGTCAAAGATTTTCCAAAGGTAAGCCAAATGTCTGATAGGAATGAAAACATTATACCAGAGATTCTGAAATTAGTTTCTAGATTTAAATACAAAAGTGAAATGCAGTGTGGTGTAGAGGTTGGAGTGTCAGACTAGGATCTGGGAGACCCACATTCAAATACCTACTCTACCATGGCAGCTTACTGGATGACCTGGTAGAGTCACACACTCTCAGCCCCACCTCAGAGGGTTGTTGTGAAGATAAAATGGAGGATAGGAGAATGATGTGAGCTGCTTTGACTCCCTATTGAGGAGAAAAGGTGGAGAATAAATAAAGTAAATAAAATACTTAGTTTGATCGTGTGAGCGCTTTTCATAATCCAGAGACAAGCTAATCACTATCCTTGCCATTTATTTTATATGCAAGTAATTCCATTGAAATGAATTGTAGTTTTCTAAATTTGAGGATGAATTCTCAGGGTCATTTAAGGTGGTAGTTAAAATGACCTGATGGTAAATCTGTGGTATGGTAAGCAAAAAGTAAGGGTTTGTTAATATCAAGAGATAAAGCATGAGCAGCATATTCTCCTCAAGAGAATATTCCTCCTGAAGTAATACTGACATCGCTTAAAAAACAACAACGCTTCTTTACGATGGCTGTTCAATAATAGTTTCACACAAGCAAGCTGTAATATACTTGGCGTGGTTATGATGTGATGTATATAGTCATTTGCACTGGCCACAGTAGGGTCGTCAGGTCCACTTACCCTCCTAGTGGGAGGGGGGCGGGTGACCCAGCATTCACCTCTTGAACGTCTTTGTGCACAAGAGTAGTGCATGCGCGCTCCTGGCATGGCACAATGACATCACTTCTGGGAGTGATGTCATCGTGTAGACCCCGGGAGTGCTCCTGCACTTCGCGTTAGGCCAATTCTTTCAAAATCAGCCCGTTTGGAGTCCAAATCGGCTCAGCATGAAGCACAGGAGCACTCCTGGGGCCTGCGTGATGGCATCACTCCTGGGAGTGATGTCATCGCACCACGTCGGAATCACGCCCCAGGAGGCTGTTCCTGCGCTCTTTCCCCCTGTCAGCTAAAGGAGTGGCATGATTTCACTTTTGAGATTTTCCCAAAAGTGATATAAAAGGCTGTTAAATTGACCATGGTTTTTATTTTTCTCCCACTGGCTACTGGAGCAGCGACAGACATTGGAAGCTGGGGGTAGGAAATGACCCATCTCCAGCAGGTACTTAGCAACCATAATTGTAAGTAGGGTTGCCAGGTCCAAGTTGGGAAATTCCAGGAGATTTGGGGGGTGGAGCCTGGAGAGGGCAGGGTTTGGGAAGGGGAGAGGCCTCAGTGGGGTATGGTGTCATAGAATTCACCCTTCAGAGCAGCCATTTTCTCCAGGGGAACTGATCTCTGTTGTCTGGAGATCAGCTGTAATTCCAGGAGATCCCCAGCTACCACCTGGGGGCTGGTAACCCTTATTGTAACCCACCTTGAGCAGGACTTAAGTGAAATGGAACAGAAACCTCTTAATAAATAAATAGAGCTTAAAGTATTCAACAGAGGGTTGAGGGAACTCCTGTCTGCAAAGTTCCATCCACTAATCTGCCTCGCTTTCTTTCAGGTATTTAACAACTTTTCCACAGCAATTTTGTCTTGCCAATTAACAACAGTGATTTGAATTAGGCCAATGTCCCTCGTCAACATAAAGCAGAGAATTTTTTGCAAAGTATAAGGCCAATATAAGTTATTTTGGTAATACATGTTTACCATAGTCTGATTGGAACATTTTAACTCTTTAAAAAGAAACAGTGCTAACTGCATCTCCAAGACACAATGGCTGAATCTACACTTCCTTTTTGTTTCCACGCCTTTTTCGCAAGCGGTGCTCTGTTCATGCAGATACTCACATGCTTTCCCATTCTGCGTGTTCCCCACCATCACCACACCACAATTGCACTTTCCTTCCAAACCACGTGATAGTGGTGGAAATCCGTTTTCTCCCCGCCTTTTTTTTTTTTTTTTGCACAGTGAAGAAAGGTCGGTATACCAGTAAACCAACTGTAGTGAGCAGCGGTTTGCGTGGGAAAAGAGACGGTCACCGGAGCATGCGCATGTCACACGGGGACTGTTTCCCTACTGTGTCCTGCCATTTTTAAGAGCACGAGGAGCCAAGCCAAGCAATCCTGTATTTCCCACAATGATCGTCTCCAGTAAACAGCAGGTGCGGAAAACAAATATATTCCTGAAAGCTTAGGATGCAGGTGGGAGATTCTACCATGTGCGAAAAACAGAATGCATCATCTTGTGGTGTCGCATGGCTGTGCTGCGAAGCATGCTAACCACAATCTGAGCCATCATCACAAATATCACACTCTGAGCATGCATGTTGTTAACTACTAAAAGCAGAAAACCACTCTGAGCAGCAGAATTTCCGGACAATGCCTTTAATGTGACAATCTAATTTCAAATTTGCCCGCCATACCAACCAGCCAATTGTTAGAAAGTGGTCTGTGACGAGTAAAAAATGAGCCAATCAAAGATGAGGGGGAGGGTACATTGCCATATCTTAAAAGTCGGAATATTGGTATACCAGAAAATTGACTTCTTTTTTTTAAAAAAAAGGGAAGTGACGTGCGCCGTCAATTCTGACGGCGGAGGATGGAACCGCCCACTGTAACACTTTACTCAGTGGTGTGTAGAGAAATGATTGTGCCATGAAGACGCACTGGAAGGGTGAATGTGATGATGCACAGCATGGTAGCGGAATGAACCCGATTGCCACGACTGCGCAAGATAAGCAGATGATGAGTGAGTGTGGATTCGGCCAATGTCTCAATCAGAAGTTCTAGGCAAGTGAATGCTGCCACTCAGGGCCAAGCTACACATGACGAATGACACTTGAACAGCAAGTGGATTGAGTGGAGGGTAAGTGAACAGGGAGAAATACACTTGCCGTTCAAGTGTCATTCGTCATGTGTAGCTTGGCCCCCAGTTAATGTACTTATTGAGGCCTCCACTGAAGCAGGAAAACCTGAGATAAGAGGAAGAGAGTTTAGTCAGAATGTTATGTTCACAAGCAATGTTTTGCTACTTGTATTAGTTTAGGAATATAATTGTGTTAAAGTCACTCGCCTACCTTTTCAAGATTCCTAAAGCTTTCTCTCTGGTACACACAGGCACAAACAAACGTATCCAAGCAGGCAATTACAGTTCTTGCATTTTATAGTATTTATTTTTGCTTTGCCATGTCTTTTTTACCTTAATATCATACTTGTTATTCTATGGCTCTTGCAGCTTTACACCCCTGTTTAGGTCTGCATTATCAGAAAATGCTTGATAAAAGCATTTTCACACAGCACAATTTGCTCTCATCTTAGGTTTTTTTTTTCATCTGGTTCACAATCTCTGCCAAAGACACCACTGGAGAACAGGTTGTAAGCAGCTGTACCAAATCAGAATGTGGCCAAAGCAAAAAATGAGCAGTTTTCTTCATTTTACAGATAATGTTTTCCATTAGACTTGCTATATTTCATTTGCCTGATAAAAAAGTGCAGTTGAGTAGCACTCCTTTATTTTTAGATTTCAACAGCCTTTGGCTATCAGAAATAAATAAACCTGTCCTTTCTACAACTAGTAAAACCTGTATGCATTTAGGAGGATTTTAAATCATCTTTGACTTCAGGGGATGGGACATGGCTTAGTGATAGAACATTTGCTTTACATGCAAAGGTCCCAGGTTCAATATCAAAAATCTGGTAGCAGGTGACGTGAAAGACTTCTACCAGAGATCCTGGAGAGCTTTTGTCAATCAGAACAGACAGTGTTGATCTTGACAGATCAGTGGTTTGATTCAGTATAAAGCAATTTCATTTTCCTTACACTGTGAGTGACTTAGTAGCACACTACAGAAATAACGCTAAACTGTGCTTTATGTGAACAAATCCCATGTTCATTCTCCTTCTCTCTGCAAGTTTGAAATCCATCTATTAATATTTTTTGGAAAATAAAGTTTATTATTATAAGCCAACTGGACACTCATTGTTTGTGCTTACTGGCAAGTTAGGAGTGCATATAATAGTTAACTGATGTATAACCATGTTTTTGAGGGGAAGTACAAACTGATGGTTATTGGTTTGGATGTAAATACAAACTATGGTTTGCAGCAAATCAGAAGTCATTAACTGACTTCGGATGCGAAGGAAGGACAGCAGGCAGGGTTGCCAGGACCATCAGGGGGTGAAAGTGAGGGATGGGAGAGTTGCAGGGGAGAGTTGTGCCTGGGAGGGGGGCAATATCATTCCTAATGCAGCACGGTAGTGAAACGGTGTACCAGAGACCGACTGAGTAAAAATCAACCTCAAACACTAAATTGAGGGCTGATTTTTATTCAATCAGCCCCCTGTGTGACCAGTTGCTTCCATATCACACTGGGAATGACATCATTCCTGGCACAATGTGTGAGCGTTCTAGAGCGTGTGGGAGCACACTTTGCCCCCACTGCCCCATTCTGGCATCTTTCCCTCCCTGCTGGCTAGGTAAGAGGTGGGGAGGGCAGTGGCTAGGGGTGAGGGATTTCCTGCTCCCACCGGGGGACTGGCAAGCCTAACAGTGGGAGCGGGGAGGGAGTAGATGAATACAAGATTCATTTGTGCAGGTCCAATAAATGCTTTGGCACCATGCAGTGTTACAGAAGCCATCATGTGTCCAATTGGTGTAGTGGCTAAGAGTGGCAGGACTCTAATCTGGAGAGTTGGGTTTGATTCCCCACTCCTCCACTTGAAGCCAGCTGGCTGACCTTGGGTAAGTCACAGCTCTTTCAGAGCTCTCTCAGCCCCACTCACCTCACAGGGTGACTGTTGTGAGGATAATAATAGCACACTTTGTAAACCACTTGGGGCATTAAGTTGTCCTGAAGGGTGGTATATAAATCAAATGTTGTTGTTATTAATTTAGGTTTGCCAATCTCCAGGGGGTGGCTAGCGCTCTCCTAGAATTTCAACTGATTTCCAGCCTACAGAGATCAGTTCACCAGAAGAAAACGACTGCTCTGGAGGGTAGACTCTATGGCATTTTACACTGCTGAAGTCCCTCTCCTTCCCAAACCCTGCCCCCCCCTCAGGCTCCTCCCCTCAAATCATAAGGAATGTCCCATCCCAGAGCTGTCAACCCTAGTACAATTCGGTGGGTTAATGAGGTGGGGTTTTTTTGTTTGTAAAAATGCCAAACCACCAGTGTATTCTTAAGTCAGAGTTACACAGAGTTATATTCATTAAATTTGACAGCTTCAGAAGGGAATAATAGTTTAGGATGGTGTTGAGAGTCCATCTTTTCCCTTTTGATAGCTGGTCTTGGTAGCCAACTGTTGGTGAAGGCTGGGGCATGAACGTTTGCTTTACCCCCTTCCCCTTTCTCAAAGAGGCTCTCTGAAAGAATTAGCTATGCATAAAAAGCCTTATGGAGATTGTCTCTTTTTCTCACAACTTTTGATAGCAATGTATTTATGAGAGAACATTGCTGAAAATTTATGCCACACGTTGAATAATATATGGTTAGGCTTCAGCAGGGAGCGGATAAAATTGCTTTCTTAGATTGTCAGACGGTCATTCCCAATATAACAGCAACACAGAGATTGGTATCTCCAGCTGGTGGAGAATGCATCTCCATGCATGCCTGGAGGTCTCTCCAGTGGGATATAGGCTTAATGATGTTATTGGTCCTGCATAAAACAATAGATCTTGCAGCATGCAAAGGATGGTTCCCAAACCAAACTCCAACCTTCATGCTGTTTTCAGAGCCAACTCAGTACTGAAATCCAGCTGAGACTGAATTCATTGACACCCCTAATAGCTTGCCACAGCTTTAAAATTTCCATATGGGTCTGAGTTGCTCACTTCTTACTAGGAAGAAAAGGAGACTAGGCATATAGAATGCTCACCAGATCAGCTCATGTCGTGTTTGCCCATCAGAAAAAGAAACCTGATTTTTCAATGATTGGCTTAACTGTTCATTACCGTTTCTGGTTGTTTGGCAGGTTGCTTCATTAGGGATTACATCACCCTGGTGGGAGAGGAGAATGTCCCGCTTTCACCCTCTTCCCTCTGCTACCACTTTCCTGGCTGGTGGGGGGGAAAGGTGCAGGAACAGGCCTCCTGGGCGCACTCCTGGAGCAGTGCGATGATGTCACTTTCTGGGAGTGATGTCATCGTGCCACCCTGAGAGCACTCCTGTGCTTTGCAGCGGACTGATTTGGGCCCCAAACGGGCCAAATTAGGTCCATTTGGGGCCCAAACAGGCCCGCTGTGAAGCACGTGTACACCCCCACACCTGTGTGATGATGTCACTTCCCCCAAATGATGCCATCGTGGAGGTGTGGGAGTACGTGTATGCTTCGGGCATGCATGAAGAGCATCATGGGAACAGAGAAAAGGCAAGTTCTGGGTCCCCTCACACAAGGAGGGTAAGGGGACCTGGTAACCCTATGCTTCACTGTATTCCTTCCTAACCATGCAGTACAGTGCAAACGGCATTTCATACATGCATATTCTCACAGAGGCTTCTCGAATCCTCTCCTCCTTGCTATGGAAATGCTCTGCTCAGCAGGCAATCATTTAAGTTAACAAATCAGTCACAAATAAATCCTGTGTTTTAATAAAATCCTACACATTGGTATTTTTATAAGTAGTCCCTATTGACTAATAGCCAGTGATCGGTTTGAATCAGCAGAATCTTTGCTCCTGCAATTTTGCAAAAATCAAATGCAAACCTGTTTGGCAGGCTTTCACAGCTGTTGAACATGAACTAAACAGGTTGGCTGATTGGCTCCTGTCCGGCCAACACTTTCAAACACTGCAAGTTTGATTGTCAAATTTGTTAATGGTGAAATTCACAGTATCTCTTTTTTTTAAAAAAAGTACATGGCTACTTGTAAAGGGGTCCATCACAGATTTTGAACCCAGTAGAGTACAGGGATTAGATAGTGCTATCTATATAGCAAACAAGGAGACAGAAAGGATTAATTCTTTACTGTTTACCCACCCTGGATTCTTAAGCAAGCTAAATACTAAACTGAAACAATGCATAAGAAAAAGACAAAATGCGATGATATTTATTTCAGAAGTCTAATCAGAACCATTAGGAATCAGCATAAGATTGCAATGGCCTGTAAGCACGCTCAGTTTGAAGTCTTTGCTTGCTGAATGATAAAACAGAGGAAGTCAAGGTCATGCTTCGGATGTAGCATACAAATTACATTCATTGCCCTAAGAGAGAAACAGTAGATAGAACAGAGAACATGCACAATAAACCAGTACAGATTTTGTTTAAAAAAGCTTTAGGTAGCACATTCAAAATTACTGTAATATCACTGTAATGCTACTACAATCCTTGAGGAATACGTTTTGGTTTTGCTGTTGTTGATATTCTGTATTATGGTGGACATAAAATTTGAGACATTCTCTGAAAAGGAAAAGAAGTGAGACATTTATTTTGATCATAAGGTCCTTTATGGCCTCGGACCCTTATATCTGCAGGACCACCTCCCCTGCCGTGCACCGCCATGACCACTTTGTTCATCTGAACAGGACTTTCTACAGATGCCAGCCTGAAAATGGGCAAGATCAACAACTGCCTGGACACAGGCATTCTCTGTAGCAGCTTGATCTTACGGAGTGGACTGCCCGAAGAGGATTTCTACCAATTATGAAAACAGGACTGTTAAGGAAGACATTTTTATAAAGGAACAGGACCGCATTTTAACAGAATGATTCAAGAAGAAATTTTGATAGACAGAAGAGGACTGTGGACTATACTACTAATATGTGTTATCTCTTGCTGTGCATTTTTATCTGGTTTTCATTGTAAGATATTTCTAATGCTATTTCTTGCATTGTTTCACATGTCATGTTTAATCCCTTATGCCTTGTTTCTGATTTCTGTGATCCTAGTCTTTTCGTATTGTTAATTAGACAGCTCATTATCTTGTTGTTTGTACTGACTTACATTATGTAATCTGCCTTGAGTCTTGGTAAGAAAGACAATTGAATGAATGAATAAATAAATAAATAAAACAGCTGAAGTTTATGTGTTATATGTTTTATTAAGTTAACTATATAAGAGCAAAATTGGTGCCTAGTAAAATTTAAACAATAAAAATGATGTTTTTAAACAAAGAAATTAGACAATGTTAATCATCAGTCTCGGCAGGGGGCTGGAAAGTGTTAAAAGGTATTCATCACCGAAAGGAAGGGACTCTGATTCACAGCATATATTCAGTGAGAATGCCAGGTGAACACTGTTCTCAAACCAAACTTCAACCTTCATGCAATTTTCAGATCCACCTCAGTTCTGAAATCCAGTGGAGGCAGAATTCATTGACACCTCTAATAGCTTGCCACAACTTTAAAATTTCCATGTGGGATTGCTCACTTCTTACCAGGAAGAAAAGAATACTAGGCATACTAGAACACCCTGTGCATCTTTCCTTTCCGCTTTTGTAGGAACGTGAAAATAAAACCGGAGAACAGGTATAATGCAATCCTAAACAGAGTTACACTATTCTATATCCATTAACTTCAATGGATTTAGAAAGGTATAATTCTCCTTAGGATTGTACCAACAGAAACCTAGACTTGTTTTCATCTGTATAAAGTGTCAGCTACTTTGAAGAAACACAAACTCTAGGGAGAAGTGATAAATAATAAAAGAGAGGAGGCACCTTAGTGTAAATAAAAGATGATACATAAATACTACAGAAGTATTAATAGTACAAGATGTTAAAAGCTATTCATCACCAAAAGGAAGGAACTCTACTTCACAGCGTATACCCGATGAGAATTCATTCCACATCTGTTCAACCTAAAGGCTACAGGTATGGAAGAGGTGATATTTTTGAAGAGAACAAGTGAAGAAGAGGGATGAAATTCTAGGATTTTTTTTAAAACTTCAGTTTAAAATAACAGGAGAAAGGCAGTTTACTTGTACACCAAAAAACCATGGTGACTGAAAGTTAAAGGTCTTGTCTTAATCTGCACACCATGGGTTTGATTCTACAAACTGTGAGCACAAAGATCTTCCCATACCCTAAGTAGCACCTTCTGACTCATGTAGAGAAATGCCCTCCATCCTAGAATTTACTCTGCATTTCAACCTGTGGGACTACAGGTTATGAATTTGAACCCATCTGGAAACTTGTAGCTGGAAGAAAGGAGGGTAGTGGGGGATGAGCCTTCAAACTCCACGCACAGAATTCTTTAGTGCTTACATATGCTAATAGCTCTGGCCAAAACAGGACAATCTAACACCTTGCTAGAATGTCACACCTAAAGGAGCAGAGAGGGAAACAGCCAAATGGCCTCTGCACTTACCTGTAACTGTTGTTCATTGAGGTCTTCTGTGCAGGCACACATGGGCTTACATGTTGGATTCCTAACAAGAAGGGGGCCATATGTTCCATATAGAATAGGATTGCCCTTCATCCATCTAACATACGTAGGGCCTTTTCTGCTTCAGATGTAGGCAACGGGAAGAACACCAAGAGCACCAGTTCCTATGACACATGAAACTTGGAGACCACCTAAGGTAAGAATTCAAGGCTAGGTCTAACGACTACCTTACCTGGATGGATTTTAATGAAGGATGGATCTATCCTAATGGCTGCAAGCTCTCTTACTCTCCTGGCTAAAGTAATAGCAACTAGCAATCCTACCTTGTAGGACAGTAGACAGCAAGTAGCCAAGGATTCTAATGGTCTGGCCATTAACTTAGCTAGTACAAGTAGGATTGACTACAGAGGCACTATTGGTTTGGTTGGTGGAAACACATTACAAAGACCTTTAAGAAACAATTTAGATGTGTAATGGGAGAACACTGTTTTTCTATTGACTGAGGCCTGAAATGCAGAAACTGCTGCCAAGTGTACTTTGATCAATGAAAAAGATTGGCCAAAATGGTGCTACTACAATGCGGTTGGTCTCTTCTACCTGCATCTTGCTGATCATGGAGGAGACCATTGGTGTGGCAGGGGGAAGTGTAGAATAGGCGTCCTGATTTACTTGGAATGCATCCCTTAGTGATTCCAGGTCTGTCCCTTCCCTGGAACAGAACCTTATTGCCTCGCTGTTCTGTCTGGTGACAAAAAGGTCTATATCCAAGAAGCCCCATTACTGGAACACTGGTTGTATGTAGCAGTCATTAAGCGACCATTCATGAGTGGAAGAGCCTAATCTGCTCGGCCTGTCCGTTATTTGATTTGATGCACCAGGAATGTGGACAGCTTGGAAAGAGACATAGTGCCATACGGTCCAGTCCCAGATTAGGAGCGACTCTGTACACAGGGTCTTTGATGCCGTGCTTCCCTGTTTGTTGATGTAGAACATAGCTGTACAATTGTCTGTATGTATGTGCATGTTCTTGTTTCCCACAATATCTGCAAAGAAGGTAAATGCATAACAAACCACTCTTAGCTCTAATATATTGATGTGTGACCCCTTCTCTTCTTTTAGCCAGGCACTACATGTTAAAAGGTATGGGCAATGGGCTCTCCATCCTTCCAATGATGCATCTGTGGTGATGGTGACCTCTGGTATAGGGGAACCAAACCTGACCCCTGCCAGTAGGTGAGAGTCATATAACCACCATTCTAATAATTTCAATACTTTCCTAGGTATTGAATATTTTTTTAGCAAATTTACATGGAGGACCCCATACAAAGACACAGTCCTAATATTTTTTAGCCTGGAAGTGTTTCCCTGGGTCATGAACTACTAGGAACCACAACTGGAAGTGTCTCATACGAAGTCTTGTCAAGTGCACCACAGCTGTAGTCAACACTGTTAAGGCCAAAAGTGTCTGAATTTTTTAAAAAAAATTATTTTGAAAGCTTTTCTTAACAGTGTAACAATAACATAACAAAACAACTACTCTGGACTGTATTAATATATATTTATAAACAGTTTAAGTAATAACTTTAACAGTGGTAGCTATACGGTCATCTAAAAGACAAAGAATAGGTTGCATTAGTTGACTTAATAAATTGCGTCTGGAACCGACTAAGTGTCTGAATTGTTAATACTGATTGAAACCTGCATGTTAAGACTGAGCGTATAAGGGATTTTATTTTTTGCAATCTCCTCAGAAGGAGGAAAGCCTTATTCAGATTGGAGTCTAAAATGGCCTCATAGCGGGAGTTAGCTTTGATGCTGAATTAACTACTAATCCTAGTTGGTGACATGTCCTTAGAATCAGTCCAATCTGGTCCTGTAGGGCTTCTGGAACCAGCCAGTTATGAGGATACTGATGGTAGAGCCAGTTATGAGGATACTGATGGTATACTGCTGCTGCTGTCTGCTGATGGATTAACACGGAAGACTTTACTGTCGGGTTGTTTGTGGCATACCAGGCTCATTTCCTTAAGACTGCCTCAATGTCTAGTGGCTCTCTCAGCACAGGCTTTAAGACCTGACAATGTTTGGAGGTACATATATTGTGCCCCTCTCCCAAACATACTAGGCAAAGAGAATGCCCGTCCATCCTTGTCATCTTCGTACCATGCTGAGTGCATTTTTAAAACAGTACTTTATGAGCCATACTCACAATTTTCCAGGAACTCTTCTTCAAACACACACACACACTCTCTTTCTCTCCTTTCAGATGGAAGTTTGGCAATGTGGGAAAATCCCAGCACAAGAGGAACAGAAGAACTTGCTACTGATGAACCTACTCCAATGGCAGCAAAGAGGAACTGAGGGTTGGGGATGCCACCCCACCCACAGCATGCTTATTTTCAGCAGGAAAATACCATGTGTGCACTCGGGGAGGGGGGGGGAGGTACCCCCTCTATAGCCTTAAAGCTACAAAGAATCTCCAACTGTCAGGTCTGTGCATGCCTGTTTCCATGTGGGACTGCACAAAAGACCAACAATGAACAGGAACTTGTTAGTCTGTTCCTTCACAGCTCCTGAGAAGCCAATGCTAGTGATCAGTGAAAACTTTTGGCAAAATGCTACATGGCTAAATAAAGATAGGCTGTTGGGCAAAACTAGGCCTTCCCTCTTCTGCTCACTTACTTGCAGTCAGGGCTTTTTTTCTGGGAAAAGAGGTGGTGGAACTCAGTGGGTTGCCCTCAGAGAAAATGGTCACATGGCTGGTGGCCCCGCCCCCTAATCTCCAGACAGAGGGGAGTTTAGATTGCCCTCCAAGCCGCTCCAGTGGCGCAGAGGGCAATCTAAACTCCCCTCTGTCTGGAGATCAGGGGGCGGGGCCACCAGCCATGTGACCATTTTCAAGAGGTTCCGGAACTCCGTTCCCCCGCGTTCCTGCTGAAAAAAAGCCCTGCTTACAGTTCATAGGACCCAACCCTATATAAACAGTGAAAATGTTCCACTTTGTCACATACTGTGCTTGCTTCCTATTTACATACATCCAACTTTTCCACTCCTTCACATTGGCAGGTTGGGGAGAACACTAAAAGTGTGGTCAATATTATATTAAGAATATGTGGTGGGAAAAAATCTAGTATTTTGCCCGCCAACCTCTAGTAAATCTTACCTTAAGGCCAGCAAAGTACCCAATGAGGCCTCAGATTAATAAATTACAGTGTTTTAATTCTGACAGCTGCTATGTAATTACACCTGTGCATGAACTGAGATTTCATTGAAAACTGCAGCACCCTCAAACACTAAAAAAAAAAAATCTATTTGTACTGAGCACTCAAGATTTTTTGTAGCGCAAGTTTCAGACACATCTTCTATGATGCTTTTTACCTCATTTATAAACCGCCTTACTTCCCAATGGGGACCCAAAGCAGCTGACGTTGTTCTCCTCCACTTTATCCTCCCAACTGTCTCCCTCCCCTGTCTACATCCAACAACAACAACAAAATCTTACAAAAAGACGTTTTCTGTGTGTATGTATGTGGGGGAGGCATATTAATTCTCAACTTTTAATTCTTATCCTACAAAGCTTCACAGCCCAATCTGGACGTGTGAGGTAGCCAGGCAGTACTGGGGGGAAATAACAAAAGTAATGAGTGAGATTTTACAATTTCAAGTTAATAAGAACCCAGAACTCCTGCTACTGAACTTGGGAATGGAGGATATCCCAGCACAATATAGGACATTGTTATTTTATATGACAGCAGCAGCTAGACTTTTGTATGCGCAGAAGTGGAAAGTACAAGAAGTGCCAACTATCGAGGACTGGACCTACAAATTGCTGTACATGGCGGAGATGGATAAAATGACAAGAAAACTGAGAGACCTTGACCCAGGGCAGTTTAACAAGGACTGGGAGAAGCTGAAACAATATCTGGTGAAAAAATGGGAGGTGGGAGGAGAACTGTGGCAGTTTGAAAATTACTGAAATATAATATAAGAAGAGGGAAGTGACTATACCGGGGTGGAGAGTTAACAGAATAATTCTAAGCAAATATCATATTTAATTATTATATAGAGTATTAGTAGTGCTAATATAAGAATTATAAGTATAATAGACTAGCATACGGAATGTGGATTTAATAGACTGACTTATGTTAAATGGATATATATTGACTATTTTTGGTAGATAGCTTTACAATGGTGAAATAAGATAATTAAGATAGATAGGATATGTAAAAGGAAGTAAAGAGCAACATATAGAATATAAGTCAAATTGATTGATTTATCATGAATGTATGTAATGTTTATAGAAGTATTAGAAGATATGTATAACGAGGGGCAAATTGTTTGTCCCGTACTGAAGAGACTAGAAAGAATAAGATAGAGCATAGATTATTAAAATGAATATTATTAGTATCATTGAAGAAGATAGGTTAAGAGAGTATTATTCATTTGTAAGGGAAGGAATTAGAAATAGCACAATTATGATAGATAAGCTTAGAAGAATTTGAAAGTATATTTTAACAAATGTATCAAAGTTGATATGAGTAAAGGGAAAATAGAATGAGGGGTTGGAAAACTGTTGGAAGTCAATAAAAAGGGGGGGGGGAAGGAAGGGGGTTAGAATTGGAAAATTTTAGGGAATGTGATTGTAAATGATATGGACCTGTTTCTAATCCAATAAAAATTTTTACAAAAAAAAAAAAAAAGCTTCACAGCCCAATCTTGTGCACGTTAAACTAATGGAAAGTAGAAACCAGACAGATAACTATTCTGGCATTATAATTCAGAACATCAGTCTTGCTCTGCTCCAGTTCTCTGTTTTAAAATGTTATTTTGTTCATCAGAGCTAGCTAACCTCTTGCAAAGCTCAACATGTTTGCACAAGTCGTGGTACTTGTTTACCGTCTCCTTTTTTCTTGCTGACTTGCGCGCTGCTTTTTGATACCTGCTCCAATGCCTGGCTGCCCAGACTCTTGTGTTCCTCTCTGCATCCCAAATCTGCAACCTTGTTGTTTTGCCAGCGTTCAGATTAACACTAAATGCGGGGCTGCCTTTGAAGAATACCTGAAAGTTTAAACTGGAGCAAAATGTTGTGGCCAGGGTTCTAACTGGAACCCACTGTGATGAACTTAGGAGGCTGTGTCGTATTTATTTTATTTGTGGCACCCCACCTTTCTATTCTGAGAAGTCTTCCTGTGGCACCTTAAAACAATCAACACCCAGTACATTCTTAAACAGAGTGACACCCTTCTGATCCAACAGTTTCTAAAACATTCATATAGTAACATGAAAAGGGTATAATACATGACATTTAAAACCAATTTGAAAAACACAAATACTGGTAAAGCAGCACTGTAAGCAGGGTTGCCAGCTCCAAGTTGGGAAATTCCTGGAGATCTGGGGAGTGAAACCTGGAGAAGCCTGGAGAAAGTGGGGTTTGGGGAGGGAAAGGACCTTGGCATGGCATAATTCCATAGAGTCCACCCCCCGAAGTAGCCATTTTCTCCAGGTGAACTGATCTCTGTGGCCTGGAGACCAGTTGTACTTCCGGGAGGTCTCCAGCCACTACCTGGAGACTGGCAACTCTAACTGTAAGCAACATGAACCGGGATGTTATCAGAGAGATTGTGTGTCATGTGCCATTAAGTTGCTTCCAATCCATGGATACCTGATAAATTAATGACCTCCAAAACATCCCAACTATCAGCAAATCTCCAGAGATTCAAGTAGAGATCTTTTCTATCACTGTCTACCTGTTTCCTTTAATCAGAGATGCTAAGGATTGAACCCAGGAATGACTGCGCACAAAGCAGGTGCTGTACCACTGAGCCATAGCCTCTGTCCTAAATTAGCTCTGGCAGGATTTCCCGTCTTCAGTTTATATTTGCAAATCAAAAATATACTTTCAGGAAGAACTTCAGATTTCAACATTGTGGGTTAGATCCAACCAGCTTTTCCACTGGTGAAGAAGGAAAGACCACCCCTAATTCGGATCATGGGGCCTGTGTGGACAGGGAAAGAGAACTGGGTAAGACTGAGCATAAAAGCTGGCTGGATCCAACACTATGGGACAAAGGAAGGGAATTGGGTAAGACTGAGCAAAGCTGGCTGGATACAACCTTATGAGTAACGTTCCAGTAAATATTTTCAGTAGTACAGAACCCTAAAATCCAAAGGGAAAAGAGGAACATCTTGTAAACTTATCCAATCTTGCTTTCTAATATCCTCCATTCCAGCAGTACAGTACCAGGACCTCTCTGCAGATTTTTTTTTAAAAAGCTTTATCTTCTATATTTTCTAAATGGATGAAAAAAGCCATATTATTTTTCTCCCGATATTTTGCACTGCAGGTTCATGGAAAAGAATCCATTAAGTTCAATAGGAGTCTTATGTACGCACTTATAAACTGTCAAGAAATAAAGGGTTTCTATATTATGTTATGTATTGGGATCAATGTACAGATGTACAGTACGCACTTGCAGTTAGACTTGGCTGGATTTTCTCATAACCTTAGGTGGTAGTTAACCTTATGTTCCCAAATTAACTGGATATTCCTGAAACAAAATATTTCGCATATGCAAAAGTCAGTCTCTGTTTTAAGTGACACTTAGCAATTTACTGGCCATTTGTTTCAGCTTTAGCTACAAATGAACTGTTCACTTAAATTGCTTTATAAATTTTCTGCATGGGGTAACTCAGAAGACATGCCATATAGGATGGTGAAATGAAATTATAAAATGATTTAACTCTCTCTTTCCCTATAACCACTTTAATGTAAAGAATATAAATGAATACAAATCTTTACAAGCTGATCAAAGCACTGATATAGATGGGTACAAAACAGAACACAAACCAAAAAGAACCAAGAACCAGCCTGGTTCATGGTTCCCGAACCAGCGGAAACGAGTTTCCATGAACTTTTGAATTGGTCTGCTGGTTCATTTGGTTCATTTTAAATGCCCCTTTCCGTGCCACTGCACAGATCCCCAACAAGTAGCTGATCATTTAAACAGTGGGACTTGGCTGCCTGGCCAGGAGTTCCCGGCCGGCCTGTCAAGCCCCGCCTGCAGTTTAAATGGCTATTTCCCCGCTGCTCCAAGTGGCGGGGAAACGGCCATTTAAACAGTGAGTGAGGCTTAGCTGGCTGGCCGGGAACTCCTGACTGGGCAGCCAAGCTCTGCTGTTTAAATGATCAGCTGCTTGTAGGGGATCTCACTGACAAGCAGCTGATCCGCGGGTTTAAATGCCCCTTTCCGTGCCGCTACAAAGCAGCACAGAAAGGGGCATTTAAACCCCATGAACTACGAACCACGAACTGGTTTGCGAAATTGCAACAGTTTGTGGAAGTTCAGGGTTCGTGAAAACACACGAATGACAAACTGCATGGTTAGTTTTTTTCACGGTTCATGCCCACCTCTATTTTAGATACTATGGGAACTTAGAGACAATACAATATTGTTCATTTGAATAGGTAATGCCCTTAATGCCCTTATATAGAACATTGCTTCATTCAGGGTTAGATTTTGGTGCACATGTTTCACATATACAAATAGAAACAGTGCAGATAAATTTCTCCCTTTGCCTCTAGGGCAATGTGTCCAGTAAGTATCTCTTTTCTGAATGAAACCCACACATAGTGTCAAAGAGATAGCCAAAGCTCTGAAAGTAATGGTCTCTTCTTTTAAAGTGAGGGGACTGAACCCAATTCCTCTTCCAAACTGGATACTGCTAACTAGTCATGCCATTTGCCCACTCACAGCAGGGAAACCACTGCTCTGTGGAAAATATCATAGAGATTGTATGGATTCCTAGAGAATCACCTAGAAGTGATGGCACATACCCCGCTATGTGGAAGTCACACCACAGCCTCTGTAACACTGTAGGAATGGCCCCAGCCTCTACAGTCACATCCCTTAGAACCCCACCCTCCCCAGGCATTGTGCCCAAATCTCCTTGGATTTGCCAGTGCAGGGCTTATTTATTTTATTTATTTATTATTACACTTCCCGCTGTCCCTGTAAAACAGGCTCAAAGCAGATCACATCAACCGATATAAAAGAGAGTACAAAATAATTAAAAACAATGTCAGTTAATAAAGTGGTATTCCTATTGCACAATCCCTTACAATCCTACTGCTGATTATTTAGTTAGCACTGTGTACATGGAGATCCTCATAAGCATCAATGTGCACAGAGCATCCTCCTATGCACGAGTATGTGAAGATGATGATGTTAATCAAAATTCAGACTGAAGTTACAACAGTTCAGTTAATGTATACAGGATCTTTTGAATTCTAGGGGGAGCTGTAATGCATGTATCTACTACTGTGGGCTTGCTGAATCCTTTCCTTGTTTTTCACAGCCTCTTGTGCTTCTCCTCTGCCTGTAAAAGTAATTTGGGGACCAAAGTGGCCCACTGCAAAGTGTAGGAGCATTCTTGAGGCAACACGATGATGTCACTTCCAGGAAATGACATTGTCGCCCAGGAGGCCCATTCCTGTGCATCCCCCTGCCAGCTAGGTGAGTGGTTTCAGGGGGAGGAAGTGGGGGATTCCCTGGCCCCACCAGAGGACCTGAGATCCCTAAACACAGATGAGTGGAAATACTATCATATACATTAGTGTTAGCAGTCAAACCTGCCCTCACGGTAAGAGGAAGCTTAGGAATATGGCAATATCATAAGCCCCTCTCTTTATGTGTTTTAAATACAGAAATGCTGCCTAGCAAGGCAGGAATGGCTGCCAACCCCCCAGCCAGGAGATGGAAAATTATTAACATGTGAGTCATGAGTCGAGACTAGATTTCAGCATCACACTCCCTAGAAATGTACAAAGATCTTTACAGAAAGGGTTTTCCAGGAGTTCCTGAATTAATTGCCTACACCTTTCTGATTTTCCCTCCCTTCTTCCTTCCTAATCACAGTTAATCAGTAACCTGCTAAGTCTTCCTATCCAACAATTGCAGGTCATCAAGCACCTTTTTGTAAACCTTAAGAACACCCAGGAAGGTTTAATCAAGCCTTTCCCATTTTATTGTCTCACCTTGGGAGACAGCCATTAAGCTATTATCTTTGGGAGCGAGATGTCAGTTTCCCCCCAAGATACGTTTGGCAGTATAATTGGGTTCTCAGCCATGTGTTCAGTGCATGTTCTGGATTTACCCATGCACCCTCAGATTGCATGTATGAGCCCCTTCCCCTAGCCACAAAGTGCTAGTTACTGAAGCTGCTCTTCTGTATGGATTCCCTCTTCTTCTAGACTGGTAAATATCACCCAACCCTATACTCCTCTCCATTTTTCCTTCTTGTTTTCTAGTTAGCTCTGTGTGTATGTTGTGTGTGATTTCCTGTTTGTTTGCTTTTGCTCCCCCTTTAATAAAAAATATTTTTGTTGAACACCTGCTTGTTTTCATTAAGAGTTCTCTAGAGGATCATCCCCGTGTACACAGGTGAAAGATCTTGCTCGTTACCCCCTTTCGCTGCCTCTCCTTCCATGCTAATTCCCACTATGCTAATTCCCACTAATTCCCACTATGTGAAGTGTGGATCTATTTTTTACTCATTATTTTCCTGTTATAATTCATATTTCTTGTGGCTCTATGAGGTTTTCACAGAAAGCGCCCTTAAAAATAACAACACTTTCCCAATTCAAGCAGAATCAGTGACCAATTCATTACTTGGCAGGATATGTGTGTGTGGCAATATTTGATAATGTGTTCTTATGTCTCTAGTAATTGTCTGTGTACCGGTCTGAAAAGCTTAGTGTTTTGCCCCCCGTCTTGGGGTAGACAATATCGAGGGGACTTGGCATGGCTTCCTGGTCCTTAATAGTATCAATCTCTTACATGTATAAATGTATGGGATAACTACACAATTGAAAATAATAAAAATATTATGGAGCAACTACTCCAGCAATAATAGATCTTTTTTATAATTAGAATCTGAATTCCTTAAACAACTCCCCCAGTTGCCCACCCACCTCTTTTTCCTTTCTAAGATCCTTCTTTACCCATCAGCATTTCCAGAAATTGCTTTGTACTTGCTCCTGCCATTGTCCCAGATAGGCAACCCTAAAAGAAATCTGAAAGGATGTTCTGCTGCAGAAATTATGGCTCTTAATTGGCAAATTGTCTCTCCTAGCTTTTAAAGATCATCAGCTCTTCGAGGTTGGTTGAGAGAGTGAACTGTGCATGTACAAATTACCAGCAGGAAGAAGAAAATCATGCACCCTGTCTTGAACTCCTTGGAGGAACAGTTAGGTAAAAAGTGTGATAGGAATGAGACAGTTGTGTGGCACTGCATTATACACACTGCCTTCATATGTAAAAGACTCACCACACCATGGTGGTGGTGATGGTGGAAAGAGAGAAGGCATCTGCTGCTTTCTTGTGGCAAGGTCCATCCAACTGTAGCTTCTATAGGAATAGCCACCACATTATTTAGTATAGGCTGGCTTAGACTGCTAGGGGGAGAATTAGGTCATTTTAAAAGCTGCTCATGTTAGAAGCATAAATACTGTTTGCTTTAATTTGCCTGAAATTGCATGACTCTATATTACTTATGGGTGCTCTTTGTTTCAAAACAGTGGTAGTAGCAGGTCACACAAGCCTGATGACTACCATAGAATGACACAAACATCCAAAGGCTGTGATTTGTATGGATCTTTCTAAAAGAAACATGATTTCATTATATGTAACTATGTATATAGAACCTGATTTTCAAAAGAAAGAAATTCAGACTCATGCACAAACACAGCCCTCATTTGCATAGGCAGTTATCATGATTGCATAGGCAAAGCCTGTACTGCATACAAAAATGCTCCATTACCGAACGGTCTGATATTGCATGCAAATATCCTGTCTATGCACAAAATTATGGCTTTTAAAGCATAGAAATCTGTTGTGTGATTACACGCACAGTTGTAAATAGCCCCTCAGATCCTGCACTTAAGAAAACTGAATATATAGCACTGCATAGTAACTACGGGCATGGAATTCCCAACTGAAAACAAAAGTTAGAAAAGAATCTTAAAGTGATTGCTGATGCACGAGTGTTGTAGCATATAAGCTCGTCTTGTTAATGTGGCTAATGCTATAACAGAAAATGCCACGAGCCGTCACACAAGACCAACTATCACATTACTTTTAGATTTGGTGATTGGCATATCAATTTCACGTGGCTGGTATGTTGTATAATTACACCCTTACTTGTTAAGTTCTTAAAGTTACGATCTGGTTTTAGCAACCCTTGGGTGTCAAATTTTCGCTGAGCATGGGAAAATTCTTTCGCAGGGTTAACTTTATCGTGTCTGAAAACACCACTTGTACTCTCTTTAACACTCCAGCCAAGGTTTTATTCTAAAAATGCTAAATCTATGTGTTCTTCAACCTATAGGAACAGCAGCATATTCCAATCAGAGCCAATTTAGGGAGGGACCATGCTTCAATGGCAGAACACAGGCTTTGCATGCAGAAGGTCTCATGTCCAGCCTTTAAAGGATCTCAGGTAGCAGATCTTGGGAAAGACCTTTGTCTTGCTGAGACTACAGAGCTGTTACAGGGCAGAATAAATGACATGTAACTCAGTGATCTGATTCAGTATTTTCCTCGCTCTTTGAGGATTCATTCATTATTATCCATGTGTTGACTGTAGCAAATACTATTCTGCCAAGATCTGTGCTGGCTTATTTTGAAGGAAGATAGAGACAAAGACATTGAAAACACACAGAGCCCATGCGGAGAAGCTTTAGGGTTGTACAGAAAAGATTTTGACACCTGATCTGCAAGACTACTCAGATCTGTGTATTTATTCCACATCTGGTTCTAGGTACCTTAGTTTTCTGGGTTAGTTCAAAAAATATGAAGGGTTCTTTCTCTAATCTTGCCAGTGCTGAATGTATTAGCTTTCTCGTTTTAATTCAAAAAAGCAAAAATATCTAGTGATGCAGAAATTCCTCTCATTTGAAATCACAAATGGCTCACCAATTGCAAAGAGCATCTGCAAAGTCTGTCTTTTTATTGACTATTCCAAATCGGACTACTTTTTTTTGTTCATAACCATAATGGATTTAAGACAGCCTCACCTCTCACGATTTCCACTTTATGTATTTGAAATGATTTTTATTCATTTAAAAACCCTTCGAAGAAGCACACCCGGCACTCTTCCATGGTAATAACTGAGTGAATGGGAAAAAAATTACAATAAATAAATAATTTTTGCTATGCCAGAATTTTAAATGTATTTTTTAAAATCATGATCTCTTGAGTTTATCAATTTACCTGCACAATTTAGAAATAAAAAGATGTTTAAAAACCCCACTTGCGCTGCAGTGGAATTTGTAAAATGCATTTTATTATGAACCAACCCCCCCCCCACACACACACATACATTTGCATGAAGATACCAGTGTTCCTAGGAAGATTAAAAGTGTGATATTTTTTAAAAACCTGCCATTTCATTTCAATCCAGCTTAAGGTTTTTTTAAAAACTGAAACTGCCTTGATTGCCTTGCTAGGAGAGACAGGTGAAGCGCATCCCTGGCCGTTTCCACACATCTTACCTTGCTGCGGAACATCATGTGAAAGACCCGGAAGACAATGTTTTCTCGCGCAAAATTGCACCAGGAAGATGCTGTTATCCGGATCTTTCGTGCAATGTTCTGCAGGCAGGTAAGATGTGTGGAAACGGCCCCTGTGGATTTTCCAGGATATCTCAGTGCTGAAAATACCATCAATTATGGGTTTTTAAGACCAATTAGCCTGAATGGAGTTGAGCGGCATCACATTCTGAAGGTTCCAGTTCTATATGGCAGAGAGCTACCAGGAGATGGTGCTAGGGGATAACTGCTCAAGCCTACGGCACTTATGTTGGGGATCCTGCAAGGTTCAATCTTAATCCCCACATTTTTTTTAACATCTACTTGGAGCCACTGAGTTAGGCCAGCTGGATATTTGGCGTGAGGTGTTCCCGATATGTCTCTCCTTTTTATCTGAGACAGGTGTGGCTGTGGGTTCTGAGCCAATAAAGGAAGGTTGTTATGTGCTGTATGAAGGTGTGGAGAAATGCTTTTTTGGTTCATTTGGACTGTGTCTAAACCTTCATCCCCAGTTTAAAAATGTTTCTTAATTGAGAACAGGGAGGAGGGAAAGCCAGATGCTTTCTAAGCCAAACCCAGCTTTGGGCTTTAGTCATACAGATGTGGTCATCATCACAACAACAACAACTGCGCTTATATATTGCTCTTCTAGACAGATTAGTGCCCCATCCAGAGCCTTGAGCAAGTTAGTATTATTAACCCCACAATGCAGCTGGGGAGCTGGGGCTGAGAGGAGCGGCTGACCCAAGGCCACCTATTGAGCTCATGGCAGTAGTGGGATTCAAACCAGTAGAGTGCTGATTCCCAGCTGAACCACTTAACCACTGTGCTACAGATGTGGAATATTCAAATTTATTATATTACATGCCCAAAGGTTTCTTCTTGGAACTTCAAGGAAAGGCCTCTCTAACCCATACCTTTAGCCAGTCCAGAGGGTGAGCAAAGGGAGAGAATACTACCTCCTGGCACAGGGAGGAAGGTCTCTTTGGCTGATTTGAGCTGAATGCTGAGTGGACAGCCAGCTCCTTGCAGGCGACAACCATTGCCCAAGTGGAGGCTGGAGGGCTGAACCAGGAAAGTATGAAGATTTCTCAATAAACTGGAACTTGCTAAGATAGAAAGCCTGCCTAAACAGAAGACCTAAGGCATGTACAAGGGAAGGATAGAGGAACTACATTTGTACCAATGTCTTTTTGTGTTCCCATGCCTGATTTGGAACTCTGCTTAGAAGTGTGAGAGTGGACATTTTTTCCTTTAATAAAATACTTTGTAAAATCTTAAATGCTGGTAGCTGTTCCCTGTACCACATAGACTCCCAATGCTCCACCACACTGCATAATACAGGCACCAAAGGGGGGGGCAGTCTGTTGGCAGTTAGTTGATCCCATAGTGGTGCACAAATTTAGTAAATGAAGTAAAGATGAGATGGTGGGTAGCAGGAGCCTGGGCACAAGGCAGGGCTCAGAGTGGCAAGCCTGCCCTGGGGAGTGGGGAACCTTGGCCCTTCCCATGGACCATTCCCACTAAGTCCAAGTGGTGACTGCAGACAGGAGACAAAGGGGTGAAAGCCATTCTGAGGTTTGGGGGGAACCACGTGGGTGCCATGTGTGAGGTGAACACTTCATTCCCAGCACGCTGAGGAAGTCCTCTGGAATGCTCTCCCCCAGTTTCAAGCCCGGGGGACCTGGCAACCTATTATGTACATAATAATATTACTGTTGTTTTTATAGATATAGGATGAATTTTTAAATTGTTTTATATACGTACAATTGTTTTTATATTGGTGTATGTTATAAGCCACACTGAGAGCCTTAGAAATAAGTAGCAGGGCAGAAGTTTTTTGAATCAAAATAAAATAGTATTTAAATTACAAGCAATGGATCAGAACTCTGAGTATTGTGAGATGAGTAAATTCATCTATCAAGCCCTTCACATTCAAACTTCAGTGACATCACTAGCTAGCACAGTTGTTCTAGCTAGCTAACACAGTTAGTAGCCGAACGAGAATGCACAATTAAAAATCAGAAGTCAAGGCAGAGAATACAAATCATTGTCAATCAAAACTTTGTGTTTAAGCATACTCATGTGTAGTAATCATTACAATACAAAATGAAAATAGCAGTAATGTGCTTAATTGTTAAAGGTTTCATTTTTGTATGCACACACACACGCACACACACACACATGAACAGAATGGCCGTAGCTGAGTGAAGAACTATGAATTCATAAAGCTCCCTTCTATTATTTTTCTGTCCCATCTCCAACCCATGCATTCTTCAAGACCCAAGAATAACAGCTGACACATGCAGGTAACTGGTAATATGCACCTTTCTTGAACTATTATTCATGTCACTCAGATACTGCATTTGAAACTGAGCCAAAGGCATGCACTGGTTCTTGAAGACGTATACATTTAATTTGATTAAAAGGAACACCAGCCATCTCTTTTGTAGACAGGCTTTCCAAACAGATTTCACTGTCTCAAGTAGTGGGAAACAGATTATCCCTAATGCTTCGAAAGAACTCTAGCCCAGTTGCAACAGACATGCAAGAAGAAAGGAACTGATTTAATTAAGTCTACACAGGCTTCTGGAAGAAAATGGCTTGTTAGCTGGCTTTTCAAATGCTAGCCAACGGTTCATTAGTTTTAATGATATTCTATTCATGCCAGAGAAAGCAAGAACCTGTTCACATCCAAAAATATGGTACTCCATCTTTTAGCTACATAAATAGAGGAGGTTTTAAATGTAATTCAGTTAGGTGTTCTTAAAAGAAGTGTCACCAAGACACTTTAAATCAATAGTAACTATCAAAATGTTGTAGACTGATGCCTATTCAATTTAGTTAAAATACATTGGAGTGAAATTTAGCCTTGACAATAGTGGGCATTCTGAATAGCAATCTGGAAAGGTGTCAGCTGAAAGAGTTGAATAACAGTACCTAAAATGAACACCAGTTCTAGCAATGAAAAAGAAAGGGAAACAGAAAGCCATAGGCTACAATCTAAAAAGCAATGACATAGGTATGGTTCCAGCTGGTGATCTGTGTAAATGGGACACTTATAGTGAGTTTTTCACTTTAATAACATGTAATAAATGGGTGTTAGTGTTATCATTATCCCCACAATACAGCTGGGGAGCTGGGGCTGAGAGGAGGGGCTTACACAAGGCCACCTACTGAGCACTCATGGCAGTAGTGGGATTCGAACCAGTAGAGTGCTGGTTCGCAGCTGATCCACTTAACCACTGTGCTACAGCAGCTCTAAGAGCCCCATGGCACAGAGTGGGAAGCTGCAGTACTGCAGTCCAAGATCTGCTCACAGTCACGACCTGAGTTCGATCCTGGCGGAAGCTGGGCTCAGCTAGTCAGCTCAAGGTTGACTCAGCCTTCCATCCTTCCGAGGTCGGTAAAATGAGTACCCAGTTTCCTGGGGGTAAAGTGTAGTTGACTGGGGAAGGCAATGGCAAACCACCCCGTAACAAAAAGTCTGCCAAGTAAACGTCATGATGCGATGTCCCCCCATGGATCAGTAATGACTAGGCGCATGCACAGGGAACTACCTTTACCTTAATAAATGGGTGTAGTTAGAAAAAGGCATGCTGCTGGATCATCCAACCAACAGTGGCAAACCTATATTTCTAAGAATACAGCATTTAGATAATGTGTATCTGATGATATTGCCTTCGGTTGCTGACTGTATACATTTACATGGATCAACAACAGTCATTGTTAATGTTCATAAGGAGAAACCCATAACTTTGGACCTACATCTCTTGCATGAGGGTATATCTACACCCATGTGTGAATGCTGATATTTTGGACATCCATGTATAACCACCTGACAGTTCACAAGGGAGCTGTTGATGCTCTGCTGGAACAGCATGATGAAGGGAATATTGCTTCTGCAGAAGTGGGCTCTTACAACTGAATACAATTTTGTTAGTCTGCAAGGGGCTGCAAGATTCCTGCTTATTTCTAATGAGTATTCTGTGGAAGAGTCATGAAGCATTAGTAAATGGAACCTTTCAAAAACGCTATTAAATCTCTTCTAAGGTGAGACTCACAGGCCTTTTTACTCAGGAAAAATATTCTCCCTGATATCAGCAGCATCGCAGGCAAATTATCATCTGCAGAATTGTATTTCCATGCTGTTTAACTCCCTTTTCCAGATCGTTAATGAAGATATAAAATAAGATTGAGCTAAGGCCAATTCTGCAATGTTCTGCCTTCCCATACAACTCAGTATCATTACATTTTCTGTGGACCACAAATACCCCTCTTGCTCCTAACTGTAGGGTTAGGTAAAGGGGTGGGGCTTGCCATCCATCCAAAGAGGATATAGGTGTAGCAACAAAATATACTTGTGCTTGGTAGAAGTGAGGCTAAGACACTGTAATGCCGCTCCCAGGGCTTTTTTTCTTCAGCAAGAATAATTAGGTGAGCTCCTCAAATCACCAACTGAAGGGTAAAGGGGACATTTCTTAGACCAGGAACTGACAACTAATATGGTATCAAGAAGCCCCTTTGAGGGTGCCATTATCGGTGGGTAACTGAGAGGGTGCCATTATCGGTGGGTAACTAAAGAGTTTAGAAGAAAAAAAAAGAATTAAGTATAACTAAAAATGTAATATAAATAATTAAAACACCAGTATATAATTTAATTCAAATAAAAATGCATGTTTGATGAAAGACACCCAGTGTGGTTCAACATATAAGTACCATACCCTTGTATTTATACATAGTAAAACCACACATATCACATTTTATCTCACATTTATTATTTGTATTATAATTTTAGTTAAACTTTTTTCTTCTTCCACCCTCTTGAGTTACCCTTCCTCTGCATGGTTGTTGTTTTTTCTCCCCTTTTTTGTTGTGTGGTGCCATTATTGTTGACACAAATTCTAGGCTAGTTAGAAGGGATATGGGGCACTTCTTCAACTGTAAGTAAATGTTTGGTGGAGAAAAGCCTAGACTGTTTAGGGCTTAGTTCCAGAGTAGACTCACCCAGATAACAGGGACGCATGAACAGAAGAGGCCAAACATTTCTGCACCCCAACCCCATGTCTTCTGCACATAGGTCAGCCAGTTGTAATTATAAAAAAGATAAAGTCTGATATGATCCAGTACAGCCTATTAAAGTCTGTATATTTATGGATGGAATATTATATAGAGATGAAATAAATGTCTTAAAATACTGGAAAAATATAGTGGAGATATTTCAAAATGAAAAAAAACCCACTAATTCTTGTAATAATAGGAAACCAACAGATATTTTGAACGATTAAATAAATGTCACATTGACCTAAGCCTAACAGCAGCCCCGTTAGGGCCAGACAGAATCATTTTAAAGATTTTGCTTGTGAGGATAATCTTGGTTTAAATTTGCCAGTACTGGAGGGGATTGGTCAGAATTATGCTTTTATAACGACCCTTAGAGCCTCTTTTGAAGGTGATGTTATTATTAATAAAACTCTAATCTGTACAATGCGGGCAGCAGCTACGCCAATCTGTGATACATGCTAGAGTAAAAACCAAGTCACTTATTTTCTAAGTGACCCACTGTTCATTATAGGAAAATATGGCTTTATTTTATTGAATTTTTTCCTCTCTTCTATCTGCAGAAGAGCTTCTTCTGTGATTGCTCAGCAGACAAACAAAACAAAGGGTGAGAAACGGGAAAGATGCAGAAGGGGGACAAGTAATCTTTAAATAAATTAGAACAAGTACATTTGGCATGAGAAGAAGGAGTTAGATGTACTTGAAAGAAAACCAAGAACATTTCTCTAAATTCCTAAAGGAGTTCTTGCAAAAAAATCCCCGATAGCCTCAATAGTTCTTACAGCTACATTTACTAAAATGTAACATGCATCTACAATGTAATGAATTTAAAATATATCCTGCAGGGCAACTATTGAATGATTGGCACTAACATTTCCATTCTGGAGTTAAGGAGAGCTAGATTCCATCCAGAGTGATGATTCTGACTTATATTATTTCTTAATATAAAACAGAAAGAGACACGTGGAATACGGGAAATTCAGGGACAGCCTTCATCGATTTAGTACCATTCATTGCATGAATAATATTCATCATAATGTGACTTTACCCAACCTTGCCAACAGAAGTGCTGCAAACTTTGCAGTGAACATGTTTGACAAGAAGAAACATCTTTTTCATATTCATGTGTGAGTTGCCACCATATTTCCCCATTACTTGGCCTCAGGTTGATGGGTTTTCTGAGCAGCCACCCCCACCTTTAAGTTTGTTGTGAAGAGGAGGGAGCTCAGCTATGGAGGGGTAGGTGCCACCACCTTGTCCCTTCCCCTTCCCTAGGATATCTCCCTTGTAGCCTGGAAAGTGCCTGCTTCTTTCCTCCCTGGCCTGCAAAACAGCCCTATTTTATCCCTCCCCACAAGGCCATGCCAGCCCAAATGAGGATCTGCCTCCTCATGCGGAGTCCCATCCCCACGAAAGATCCTGGGTGCTCCCATAGTTCTCAGTGATCTGTACCCTCTCCTGCAGTGGTTCAGCAGATGTTCTTCACTGCAGCTACTCCTGCTATGGCTTTTAAGGGGTCAGCTTCTCCTGGGTTGGCTCCACTAATTGGGGGGGGGGGGGTCTCACACACGCCCATCCTGTCTGTGTCACATCCAGTTTTGGCTCCAGCCAATGAGTCTGCAAGGGAGTGAAGGCAGAAGTATGTCTGGGCTTGTGCCCCAAGTGAGACACCTCTCTATCATCCAATTTGAGTGGCAGTAGAGAGTTCCATTTTGTTATACTTTGCAGACACTTTTGCATCTGCACAGTAGGTGAATTTGATTCTTCCCAAGGATTATGGATGTTTTGTTCAGGTACTTAAGTGATGCCAAGGTGATATACTACAACTCTCATAAGGCTGTTAGAAAACATCCATGTACAAAATAATGCTGATAGCATAGCACGGACTCAGATTAAAACCAAATGTAAGACCTTTAAAACATACGGTGTTTCAGAATAAAGGATTGGCTAGTTTAGTCACTCGTTATTTAAACAGAGCTGTGCAGCAAGCACAGGTCTATGGAGAGTAAAGGTAGGACTCCCACTGGACAGAGGGAGAACACGAATAAAAAGCTTCTGGTTGCACTATTTTGTAATTTTTGGATATGAAAAATAACTCAAACAAGCTGCTCACAAAAAACTCAACTGCTCCAGAAAAAAAAAAATCAGCTCTTTGCTCACAAAACAGAATATGCGGTAAAGCAACAGGTGGTTTGAGCATTCCACAGTCATTGCTATTAAATACGGTTGCCACCTAGGGGCTATGTCGGACTGCATTGCAGCTAAGTAAGCACACCGGACACTTGTGTGGGTTATAAATGGCCACAACTTTATTGATTTCAGCTATATGGAGCATTGGCCTGGCATCTGGGCTGGATCCCCGTTGGCAACGTAAGCCTCACTGCCGAACCGATGCATAACCCGCCAGCCTCCCGCTGGCCACCACGGCACCTGCTGTTCCGTCGCCGGCCCCACCTGGTGACCCATGCCTCCAGATCCGTCGGGGTGAGCAGCTCGCAGGTCCGCTCACCCTGTTGGGATCCAGCCCAATGCCTCAAAAACCACCAACCCCTAAAGTTGTGACAGAACCCCCTCAAAAGCTCTGAAATTGCGGAGGGTGGGAGGGTGCATGTTGATCCTGCAGATGCTTGAACAGCAATGGCGCTGACCATGCGGTTGGATCTTCGCGGGATGGACACTCCGCCTCCACTCTTCATCCCGCTTCCACTCCGTCCGGCCCCAGGTGGCAACCCAGCTTGCTGGTGAGTCAGCCGCTTCCTTTTGCCACCTAGGGGCTATGTCGGACTGCGTTGCAGCTAAGTAAGCACACCGGACACTTGTGTGGGTTATAAATGGCCACAACTTTATTGATTACAGCTATATGAAGCATTGGCCTGGCATCTGGGCTGGATCCCCATTGGCATCATAGGCCTCACTGCCGAACCGATGCATCACCCACCAGCCTCCCGCTGGCCACCACGGCACCTGCTGTTCCATCGCCGGCCCCGCCTGGCAACCCGTGCCTCCAGATCCATTGGGGTGAGCAGCTCGCAGGCCCTCTCACCCTGTTGGGATCCAGCCCAATGCCTCAAAAACTGCCACTGGAGGCAGGCCAAAGGCCCGCCTCCCCGCCAACGCTCCAGCTGCTGTAACCACAAAGGTGGAGCCACCCTAACCCCCAGGGGGCCCCGACTTTGATGACCAGAGGGAGGCAAAAACCCTAAGTGGCCTTGGCCAATCTGGCCCCTTGCGGGAAAAATTCCTCCCTGGCCCCCGAAGGCGACCGGCACAACAGCCCTGGTGATCACCGCCAGGGCCCTCCAGGGGGCCCACTCTCATCCCTCCGCCTGCGCTTATTTAAACAGAGCTGTGCAGCAAGCACAGGTCTATGGAGAGTAAAGGTAGGACTCCCACTGGACAGAGGGAGAACACGAATAAAAAGCTTCTGGTTGCACTATTTTGTAATTTTTGGATATGAAAAATAACTCAAACAAGCTGCTCACAAAAAACTCAACTGCTCCAGGAAAAAAAATCAGTTCTCTGCTCACAAAACAGAATATGTGGTGAAGCAACAGGTGGTTTGAGCATTCCACAGTCATTGCTGTTAAATACGGTTATTGGGGAGGGAAAACTTGATACAGAGATGCTGAGAACTCTGACCACTGCAGAATCCAACCCAGCACTTGAGCCACCTGCTGGCAGCCCTCTTGAATTTCAAAGTGGCAATGACTGTTGCAAGGACACAAGGTGACATTCCTCTTTTTCTCTGTCTATTATTTTGTCACAGGTGACATAAAATCATAAACAAATCAGGTTACATTTCAATATGCATTTTTATAGTATTTAGATTCCCATAGATCATTTTAGGAATGTACAGCTTTCTATATAGATCCAAGCACTTCTGGGAAGATGTTAGTATTCAGCATCTTGCAGACTGGGCTACCAATTAAGAAAAAGTGAAGATAAAGAATGCACAGGATAATTCATTTTATCTCAAAGCTGGCATTACATTTGCACAGGAGCAGGTCACTTATCTTCTTCTGAAATGTAGCTGAAACTCAACTCTGTGCTTTAAAGCTCTGAAACCTTACCAATGTTTAGATCTGTATTTTATACTTAATTTCATATTTTTCCTGAAGGGAAATTATTAATAATTGTAGTCGATGAAGCATGTATGTTAAAAGATTGACCCTGGAAGCTGTTTGAAATAGGGAGGGCGGAGGGCAAAAGAAAAGTAGATCAGAAAAGTAACTCGGTTTCAGCAACACCCATGTGTGATATTTGTAAAGAGTATCATCATGAGTAAGTTCCAAAAAGTAGCTAATTATTAGCACATGCTTGACAATGATGAGTTAGATTATTAAGTAGCACTTAAAGAGTACAGTGTGGCTGGTTATTTTTTATTAGATCTTAATGAAGTACTCGCTGCAAAATGTAGTAAAATTAGAAGCCTCTTTCTCTTGTTGACTTTTGAAAGAACAGAATCAGGCCAAAGAACAAAAATTCTTCCTCAAAACATCCTGCACCACAGTCAACTGAATGTCTGCCTGCCAATGTCCTCTTAACATGCACACCCACAGGGGTCAAAAGTACTTCTGCGGGTACGGTATTGGAGAGAGTATATCAAAAAATATCTCTCTGAATATTTGGCCAGGACAATCTGGAATGGTGTGCATGTCTGAGTACACACATATGAAAGAGTGGTTTGAGACAGCGGCATTCTTGTTTTTCTACCATTTCTCCTAGGTATGCCAGGAGCAAGAGTATCTCTGCAACTCTTATTATTTTCTACATGCCTTTGGTTGAAGGGGATATTTAGAATGAGAAAAATGAAAACTTAAGAGTAACATCCTCTATATCACAGTTTCCCATTTCCAGGTCTTTATTAACCATGCTTATGTTATGCCTCCTTGTGTTCTGGACAGCTCTTTCCACCAGGGAAGCTCAACAGTTTAAGTGGGTTGTGTAGTTTGTACTAATGGGCACGAAGAATTATTGTTTCGCTGAAATAGGCAATGTTTTAAGGAAGTGAAAGAAATAAAATTAACTGCTCTTCATGGACTGCAGCAAGTACAGAGTACCAAAATGATTCTATTTACAGAACAAGGATAAATGGAAACAATTTCATATACCTGACCCTCAATTCCACATCTGTAAAGCACTGGACAAAAACAACCAATTATGACATAAGTATTTTGAGGCAAGTAATCATTATAAATAACAGACATATTACTAGACAGATGTTTGCTTCCCATACTCTTTTTAATGTATAAAACTGCATGCCTTAAGTTATCTTTCCTAGTATAATTTTTAAAGCTAACATGACATTAAAAAACAATAGATAGCCACATTATTGTCATCTGTTGCTGCCTGAAATGGACTCTTTGGCAGCACAGACTTATGTGGACACACATGATCACTGAAACTACCCTGGCTTTCCCTAATCCATACACTTATGATGGAGCTAAATGTTATGTGCCATTCCATGATTATTTTTTCAACATTTAAAAACAGAATTCAACCACAGTGGCTATTATTTATAGTGGAGATAAGAAGGTGGTGGGTGTTACCCCCCCCCCCGCCTCCTTATACAGAAACACAGAACTATCACCTTGCCAACAACCCCACACAATTCAAGGACCTTTACTCTAGGTGTAGAATAATTCCATGTTAAATAAAACCAGAGAATCTTTAAATGGATTATAAGCAATAAAATGTCTGGGATGGGAGCTGCACCTTGGCTGGGATGGGAGCTGCACCTGTTTGTGCAGCAGTCGAAGCCTCGAGAGCCATTCCTCATGCTGTCTTCTCAGGTGCAGGGTTGAGTTGCGGGCTGCATGGGGAACAGCTCCGTGGGCAGGGCTAAGATGGCAGCTGGGAAGGATCACCAGGGGCTGGAACAGCTGTACTCCCTGGCCTCCCCGATGGGTCACAACCTGCCTGAAAGGGAAACAGACACATGCACGGCGAGGGGCCACACCTTGCTCAGGCCATGGCCAAGTCTGCCACATCCTGGGAGAGTGTCCATGGCTGGGGGCAGTGGCAGCAGCTCCACCATCACAGGTGCTGTCAGCAAACAGATAATGGATGCTCATCCTGTGGGAAAGTAATCCTCATCCGCACCTGGCTGTTCTGCTCCCATGGCTGCTTGGAGTTCTGATTCTGAGAGGGAGACAATTATGGGGTTGCATGCCCACCATGGCAGGGGAGTTATGAGAGCTAGCACTCAGGCACCCTAACCTGCAGCCGCACTCTCTCCTCTGCCCAAGAGGAAGCCAAGCCAAGGGACTCTTAAGGGAACTGACATGGGCTGCTGGAAGCCCCCCAGAAACAGCTGTGTTGAGCATGGTTCCGTGGGTGACTGCCTGCCACAGAGGCACAAAAAGTGGTGATGCAGCCCATAGGTGCCCATTATATAGGAAAAGTCAACCCCCACCCCCACACACACACGCCCAGCACCACACAAGAAGCCTGGTGGAGCACAGGATGCCGACTACTGTGAGGACAAATCCACTTGTGCCCTCATGGCATCTGGGGGATACACCAGCATAACTCTTAGTCGGCTTCCAGGGCGCTCCCCCCTCTCACAGGATTGTGCTGTTAGTCAGAACTTGTGGCTTAGATGTGAGTTCCAGTTAGCATTGCAGTTTTAATACATTTTTCTTGATAATAGGAAATCAGAATTTTGAACTAATCTGAGTTACTTCATATGTAGTAATGCATTTGAAAATAGATCTTGCACCACAGACATATAGCATTGCACATTCTTGCAATCCACAGACAACTGTATTTTTTTCAGCAACATAATAAAATGGGTACTGTAGAGACATAGTTAATATTTTCCTGGTATAGTATCATGAGCTTCTTGTTGACAAACACTTCCATCCCATAGTCAATTTGGCATTATATGATGAATAAGACATCTGCATCAGCAAAGTTGAGAGGCAGTTCGAGACTGAGAAGGAAGCTTTAAAAATCATCAAGGAAAAGAAGAAGAATTAAAACATTTAAATTAGGATTTTTTAAAATCAAAAACATCATTAAGTTTACCAAAGCTTCTCTTGGGGCTAGTTAAAACTTCATAAGAATATTTTTGAATATTAAAAGTATATCATTTTCATTTTATACTGCAAACCTGATAATCACAGTCAAACATGCCTCTTAGTGTTGCTTATTAATCCATACCTGGGGAGCATTTGGGCCCCCTGCTTTGCCTTTGCTTTCTTTTACATCTTTGAGGTGGGTATTAATTAATAAGCACTAACACATGGTTTGTCAATCTGTAATCACAATCCTCTCTCCTGTGGGTTACAGCTCTGTGCTCATCTATATTCCCATTGCAGTATATTCTCTTTAATGTTGAGTAATTAGTAAAATGTATGGCAAAAACCTTCCTGAGCAGTTTAAATGGATAAATCTCGCTTAACTATGCAGATTTTTAGTTAACACTAGTTCTGTTCATCTGAACTGTGACATAGTTTAAGCTTATCCCTGACTTGTCTAATTTGTATGATGTCTTTACTGTCTCTTCGTAGCTCTGACCCAACAAAATATGTGCAGGGCAAATGGAGCTATGTTTAGCATTTTCTAAAGAGTTGACTTGTTGGCAGGCAAGGGGAGCATGATCCAACTCCCCCCTTTCTCTGCTGGAAATATATTAGCACAATTTCAACTATTTTAAAAGGCGTATGTATGCATAGGCCTGACTTGGACCAAAATGTGGAATTATACATGCAGTGTCCATTTCTATGCACAAATTTCACATTCATCTAGAAATATGAGTGTAGAAGGTTGTCTCTTGACACATATAATACCTACGTGAAAGGAGATGAACCAAAGTATCATTTGTGCAATTAATAATAACAGTGAAAAAATAATTTCAGTCCAGTTTCAGTCAAAATGCACGGAATTTTGCAGAAAGGTGCCATTTTTAGAAAGAAGTTGAACGTTTATATAAATAATTTAACATACCATCGTGAACGTTCTCTCATTACTGAATGATTCATTAGACGCATATGCTATAGTCATACATTTTCTCTTATATGGTTTTTGCTAATAGCAATATTTATAACTCAAGGTCCTGAAGGTTCCATAGAGCCTTCTCATAGGATCCCACAATAAGGCACAGAAGTCTGCCAAGATGAAGGGTCTAGACTGGGAAAAGAATTAAAAGCCTAGTTCTCAAAATGCTCTGCCAGCACCTTAATTATTTTAATGGAATTACTGCTAAAATTGATGTATAAATCATGTTGACACAAGGCTTTGATGTTGTGGATACTTTCACTGGGGTATTCCACTGGTCTCAGTGGAACATGCTCTCAGGAAAGTTGGTGGAGAATTAGAACTAAAAAGCAGGAAATCTTGCCTAAATCTGTAACTAATAATAAGGTTCATTTTTTTATTTAGTTATTTACCATAAAATAATGGGTGTCAAATAGAGGTGGGCATAAATTGCAATACGAAGCAAAAGAACGCACGAACAGGGCTGATTCGTGGTTTGTGAAAATGCGGTTCATGGGGCTGCGTTTTCCATGAACTCCACGACTTTTTGGGCCTGGTTTGTCCGATTCATAAGCGATTTGTGAAGCCAGACAGGCTGGTGCCGCTGCCCACATGGGGTATGTGAAACTGACAGTGAGTGGCAGAAGGGGGCTGTCTATTTCAAACTCCTTGCACCAACTTTACCCAATCAGATGAAGCCTGTGCGGGGTGTTTTGAAACTGACAGCCTTCCCGTGCCGGTTGCAACAGGGGAAGGCTGCAATTTTCAAATGCCCTGCGCTGGCTTCACCCGATCGAATGAAGCTGGTGCGGAGTGTTTTGAAACTGAAAGCCTTCCCCTGCCACTTGCAAGTGACAGGGGAAGGCTGCAACTTTCAAACACCCCATGCTGGCTTCATCCAATTGGATGAAGGGGGCTGTCTATTTCAAACGCCTCGCACCAGCTTTACCCAATCAGATGAAGCCAGCACGGGGTGTTTTGAAACTGACAGCCTTCTCCTGCCACTTGCAAGCGACAGGGGAAGGCTGCAACTTTCAAACGCCCCATGCTGGCTTCATCCGATCGGATGAAGCCAGAGTGGGGTGTTTTGAAACTGTCAGCCTTGTCCTGCCACTTCCGGGTGGCAAGAGAAGGGGGCTATCATTTACAAATGCCCCGCGCTGGCTTCAGCAGCCGGCATGGGGTGTTTGAAATGCCACGAACCACGAATCGGTTTGTGGAAACTAGGAAAAGGTCATGGAAGTTTGTGGTTCATGGAACATGATGAATCACGAATCATGTGGTTCAGTTTTTTCGGCTCATGCCCATGTCTAGTGTCAAATTATGTCTAATCTTTAAGTTAGAGATGACAATATTTCTCCAGTATCATAAATTACTGAAAAAGTGACTGATTGATTAAAGCTTACTTGTAGTGCATATCTATTCAGAAGTAAATTGTGCTTTATTTCATGACTCTTAAGGTAATGGTTCCTAGGACTGCTGCCTTGATTATCTATATATTTAAAATATTTAGACTTCACCACTATATTGCCTTACATATTATCTGTTGCTTTAAATTTGTACTCCTATATACTACATGTGCTTCATATTGGCTGCTTCCACACACGTTGGATAATCCACTTTCAATACTCTTTAGTGGACATTTGGAAATGCTTTTCCATGTGTGGAACAAAAAATCCACTTCCAAAGGATTGCTAAAGTGCATTGAAAGTGCATTATTCAATGTGTGTGGAAATGACCATTGTCTAATGTCAGTCCTAGAATTGATTATGTTCTGTTTCAGCAATTCTTCAACTCTGTATTGGATCCTTGCTAATGCTATGTCTTTGTAAACTTGTATTTATTTATCCTATGGCATTGTCTATGGAAATGTTCTTGATGCTGTATGGAAATGTCCTTGATACTGATTGTACTAATCTCACACTATGTAATCCACCTTCAGTCTCAGTGAGAAAGGCAGACTATAAATGACATAATATATATACACACACACACACTTGTTTCTGATCCCAGTTTGGTGGTGCTTACAAAATACCCCCCAAAAAGCTAAAACATAAAATTTCATCAATTAAAACAGCATTAAAGCATCAACACCAGCAAAATACACTTCTTATCACCTGTTATTAAATGCCGAAGCAAATAATTTTTTTTAACTTGGTGCTAAAGCTGTAGGCACTAGCTGGGTAGACATTATTTAGCTGTTGCAAATGATGTGGATAACAAGATGAGAAAACATAAACATTCTAACTGAGCACATGTGATATGCATGTATAAAGGTATCTGCACAGGAGTCACCTTCCTGCATTAGACCCTGAATGGGAAAAAGATTGCTACTGGGGAGAGTAAAAACTATACCATTACTCATGTCTGTATATGTAACTCCTCTTTTTGGATTAAGGCCATGTGCATAGTGTCAGACAATTTCAAAAGCCTAGGACATCTGCTTTGTGCTGATGATAACGATTCTTCCCCAGTACATGGCTGGGGAAGCTGACAATATTGACCATCTGTTCACTTGAAAGCACCTCGCACATACATATAGTCTGCTGCTGCAGGCAAGGCTCGATGGATCATATCCCAAAAGTAAGACAATAAATTAAAATATTGTGTCTGCCTACTTAAACTGAGGTGTTACTCTGTTTAGGATTGTACTGTAATATTTTCAATCCAAAGAGAATAAGAGTTTTGAATCAATGCTAAAATTTTCAGCAATAAAATTGTCTTCTGTTTGGGACTGAAACCTACTGTTGTTTGCGGTTTTTTTCACGCCCATGCCTTGTAGGTTTTTATCATTATTATTGTCAAATGGAAAAGAAAAAAACCCTCAGAAACTCTGATAATTAAATATATTTATGGACACCATGCTGCCTGCAACAACTTGGCTTCTTTGTTTTTTACAGCAAAGAAAGCAAATGATAAATTATCTTTGCAGCCATGACAGGATCATCTCTGTCAACAAAGTTATAGGTAGGAGTTGTAAAGCACTGTAGGGAGGAATACAGTGCATAAATTTTGAATGACTCCTCTGACATTTAGTAACTAACAAATAATAGCTCAAAAACAGAAGATAGTAAAATATGAATAAACCAAACAGATGATGTACTGAATGTGAGAACCCCTATTTGAAGCAGGGAGGGAGAAAAGGCAATTTTTTTTGTCTTGATTGATAATTTAGGAGTAAATCCTGTCACCAGCAGAGCCTGCAGAATGGTGACAGTAGGAACGATGAGGCCTGCTGGGAACTAAAGTCATGCAATGTTAAACAAATTCTGAGGGGAAAGTATCCTCCACTTGAGGCATCCACAAAAGACACACCACACCATCTTATCCCTCTTCAGCTGAGCACTGTGGGAGAGCACTGTCAAAGGAGGTCGTCCCCTTAAAAGCCTCTCTTTGTGGTTATCACACCTCAACACTATCATTGTTATATTTTGGACAGTTATTCATCTGGTTTAAGTACAATATGATCAAGGTCCTTTTGATTCATCTGCTGTTTACTGAGATATATAGGGATGCTTAAAAAACTGTCGACCATTATGATTTCCCCCATCTGCCCTCTGGAGCACTTTTAGACCTGGCAGCATGTGAGTTCTAATTCTGTGGAGAAAGATCTCCCAAAAGAGGCATACTCTATTATTTCATCACTATTTTCCCTCAGAAAACCACTAAAAAGCAAGAAACTAGACTATAAAATGTAAATAAGGAAAGACCTACTGAAGACATGTTTAGTTCTTTCACAATGCTGTACGATGCGACCTTACACCATGGGGCATCTAGGCCAGTGCTCTCTCTACTTTGACAGGTAGCAGCTCTTCAGCATCTCAGGGGCAGAGAAAGCTCTTTCTGAACAACTATCTGAGATCCTTTAGTAGTCTTCGAGGACTGAAGATAAAGCCTTCTGCATGAAAAGCATGTGTTCTCTGTATCAGAGCTACTCCAAATGTATTTTTCCTTTGTAACTGGTTGTAGGGCTTACATGTTGCTTTATAGTAAAGCCTAATCCCATGTACTAGAAATTTCTCAGCACAGTTAAATGTATCAATAGACAGACCTGTTCTTCGGGGGGTGGGGGGAGAATTATATTGATGACAGGTTTCCCTCACCAATGCTGTTCAGTAACCTAGAAGTGAGGTGTTATTCATTGAAAAGTATTAGCGTAAGAACATAAGAAGAGCCCCACTGGATCTGACCACATGATGTTTCACGTGATGGCCAACCATTTGTCCTGAAGGGCCAATAAATAGGCTTTGACCTCTAAAGCCTTCCCCTGATGTTGCATCCTAGCACTGAGCTTCAGAGAAAAATTCAGAGGCACCCTCTATTCACCATGGCTGGTAGCCATTGATAGATCCATTCTCCATGAATCTATCCAACTCCTCTTTAAAGCTGTCTGCTCATGGCCAGCATTACGTCCAGTGGTAGTGAATCCCACAATGTACTCACTGAGAAAAGAAGCATTTCCTTTCATCTGTCCTGTACCTTTTATTCATCAACTTCACTGGGTACTCACGAGTTCTAGAATTATGGGAGAGGGAGAAGATGCTCCTTTCTCCACCCCATGCATATACATCTCTATCATGTTCCCCCCAAGCCTTCTCTGTTCCAAACTAAAAAAATTCCAGACTTTTCAGCCTTTGCTCATAGAAAAAGTGCTGCGTGGATTTCTTCTGTTTAAGAACTTCCTCCCAACTTACAATGCAATCCTAAACAGAGTTACACTATTCTAAGGCTATTGAAATCAACTGTTAGTAATGCAAGATTTTTTTTAAAAAAAGTGCGACAGTCTGTTTACATTTTTAAATTTGTTTTTTTACATTAATTTTTATTTTATTCATAGAATTAAACCCCCAATAAAAAAGGCAGAAAGCAAAAATAAAAGAAAAAGATAATTAAAATGCTTACAAGAAGAAAAAAAGAAAACAGAACTTAGAAATAAAACAATAATACATATTTCATTTCCATTCTTCTCTACAACACCAATCTTATTTTAACAAACATCATACTTAAGATTTAATCTCTCCAAAATTTTCTTTTCTACTACTGTCTCCCTTCTATTTATTTTCCCCCCAGATTTATCTTCTTAAAAATCAAAGCCATGAGTCATCAAATCATTTTTTTCTTGTTTCACGCAGAACATCAATTAAGGGGATTCCAGTTAGCCAAAAAAATAGACAATGTTTTATCTCTGATCAAAGCTGTAAATTTAGCCATCTCCGCTAACTCCGTCATTTTCATAAGCCAATCTTCAGTTGAAGGCAATTCTGTGATTTTCCATTTTTGCACATATAAAAGCCTACCTGCTGTGGTCATATATAAAAATAAAACCCCATGCTGATTTTCCAACTGTTTGTCCATTAATCCCAACAAAAAGGCTTCTGGCTTAAATTTCAGAGTAATCTTTAAGATTTTTTTGTATTGTCATATGGATTTGAATACAAAATTTTCTAGCCTTACAGCAAGTCCACCAGAGATGATAGAATGTTCCTTCTTGTTTCTCACATTTCTAACATTTATTTGACATATCTTTACTCATTTTAACTAATTTGCCAGGAGAATGGCACTCCCAGTGCACGCACTGCACGCTTATCTGGGTGCTGCCATTTGCTCTCCTTCACGGAGGGAGACAAGGCTGGCTTTCCTGGGCATTTTGGCAGTTCTGTGAGGGACATGGCCTGGCCTATATAGGCCAGCCCCGCCCTCACCCTCCATGCAGTCACCATTGCACCCCTACCCTCATCATCCCTATTTTATCGCAGTACAGGTTTAGCTGGTTGCTAGTTCACAGGGCCAGGTAGGAATTTTTTCGCCCTTCACCTGATTGGCTGTTGGTGAGGGGTGTTTTTTGCCTACCTGGTACTGCTGGTTAGGAAGTTGATGTTTTGCTGAGGTTATTCCAGTTCCTGGCAGGTTAGTTTGGGTAGGCAGAGTGGGCCGGTGAGCACCCGGTGGCACCTCCCCATTGGTGGGGAATGGGGGTCTGTCTCGGATCAGCTGGTGGGCTTTACGGCTGCCAGCTGAGAGGGCAGATCGCCCTTGGGACCCCCTGGGCAAGGCATTCCCTCAGGCTTCACGGCTGGGGTGTATGGCGCTCTAAGGGGGGAACCATTCGCCTGGCTGGCTGGGTTACAGCTATGCACTGGATGGCTCACGCCTAGGGCAGGGGGTGCTCACCCAAGCAGGTGAAGGAGTAGGTCCAGTTGACCCCTTGTCTTGACCAGTACCGCTAGTTATACCCTTGCCATTATTTAGTTCTTAGTTAAGTTCTTGGTTATTGTTGGTCAATAAATGGCCCTGTTTTCACTCAAGCCTTGTGTACGTCTCTTCATTCCGAATAGGGGGGCAAACATATACCACCGATACATCATTTTATAAAAATTTTATTTAAGTCTAACACTCAAAGAAAATTTAAGCCCCTTTATCCAGATATCTAGGGCTGCCCTGGCTGCCCTAGGTAGCCACACCTGTGGTCGCTTTGCTCCTAGCCTCTCCTGGCCATTTCTAACCTCCTCTAGCATGCTTGCTGGTTTGCTGGGCTGTTGCTCTTCCCCTGCCTGCCACAGGGTTGGAGTGTGGCCTGATGCCACCTTTGCTGCCACTGATCTACCACTCTTGGGGGTGCTTGCCGGCTGTCTCTGCCTCCTCTGCTTTCTCCCTCTGGCTGGGCTGTTGGGCTTCCCACAAGCCGAGGAAAGGAGTTGCTCTGGAGCCTTGGCTGGGAAGCTGGTGGTAGCTAGGACTCAGGAGCTGCAGCTTAGCCTGCCTCCTGCTGATGAAGTCTTGTCTGCACCTGGGGCTTCCTTAGCATTCCTGGCCTTGGTTCGTGCTTCTGCTGCCTGTTCCCCCCTTGCAGGGTGAGTGCTAAGGGTGGCAGGGCAGGTAGGTGGGGCTGTAAGCCTTGTTTTTGAGGTATGTGGCTCTGGGGGGGGGGTTCCCAAGTCTGCTCGGGGGCCGGACTCTCATACTTTAAGCATATGTCATTAAGGATGGCCTGTTGGAAGCTCAATTAATTCAGTGACACAGTTTGTTCCAGGAAGTTCCAAACTATCTTTGACACTGCAACATGAGAATTCTACAAGACTATTAGAATCAAAAAACAGAATCTTGATGCAAAACAAGTCAAACAGATTTCCTAAAATTATGGACAATTTTTGCTCCCGTATTTTTCACTGTGATGAAGAGTCTGTGTTAAATCTTCCAAGGAATGTACAACACTTTGGTCCCTCTGGAAAGAAACACGGTGTAGGGTGAAATTATTCCTCTATGCTATTGTTTCAGAGGTCTTCCTGGAAGGTGAAACAAGGTACAGAAGTGAGGGAAGCCAGATTATGTTTCACACACTACTTTGTCCAATGCACAGATTAATGCCTATGTTGGAAAAAAATCCTGATGAATCTTATTTTATCAGGATTTTACAAATGATGGAATTGGTGTTGTTGCCATTGTTTTGCTTTTATTGTTTACTGTGGATTTTAAAAAACCATTTTAATGAGTTGGGCAACCCTTTGGAGGCAGAAAGTTCTAAAATCTCAAGTGAATATTTTGGGGAAGTAGAGCAGGTGATAGCTTCCTGATAGGTATACTCAGGGCTTTTTTTCTGGGAAAAGAGGTGGTGGAACTCAGTGGGTTGCCAAGACAGGGGGCAACTCCTGGTGGGAGGTAGTGCCCCTGGTACCACAAACACGCATGCAAAGTGCGCGCACGCTCCCAGGACCACACAATGATGTCACTTAGGGTAAGTTGGAACAAAGAGGTTATTTTTTAAAGTTTAAATTGCCCTCAGCAAAAATGGTCACATGGCCGGTGGCCCTGCCCCCTGATTTCTAGACAGAGGGGAGTTTAGTTTGCCCTCCGCGCCACTGGAGTAGCGTGGAGGGCAATCTAAACTTCCCTCTGTCTGGAGATCAGGGGGCAGGGCCACCGGCCATGTGACCATTTTCAAGAGGTGCCGGAACTCCATTCTACCATGTTCCAGCTGAAAAAAAGCCCTGGGTATACTTAACAGAAAAAAAGACACTCTCAGTGTCAGTGATATTCCTTAATGAGTGTTTCCTCAATGGAGGCTAATTTTTAGAAGACGATTGCTCTTTTCAAGTAGCCATCTGAGGTTAGAGAAGGTGACATCCAAGCTGAAGGAATATAAATGTGAAGAAAAATCAGATCTGTCTGACTTTGAAACAGAGATAGAGAGAACTGTAGACAGAAAACTGAGTTGGCAGGCAGGGGCATCTTGGTGTGCAAGATTTCTCACTCAGTAGCAGAGCCTCTAGGTGGCAGGACAACTTGCCCCAGGAAGACACAGAAGAAAGATTCTCCTGACTCATCTCTGGTGCATGTCGTTTCCGCAGTCCAGCCACATTACTCAACAGAATTTTGAGGGGTTCGTTTAAAGTTTGAATCAAAAAAGAAAAAACGGTGTATTACAGGGTAAGATAACACTGAATCCCAACATAAAATGAAGACATCATTGGACTAGTCTCTAACCATGATGAAATAAACATCATAAATAATTGTGTATGAAACAGAATATACATTTGGTGTAGTGGTTGGCAGGACTCTAATCTGGAGAACCAGGTTTGATTCCCCACTCCTCCGCTTTGATTAATAAACCAAATAAAACAAAGGCGCCACAAGACTTATACAAAAAAAACCAAACCTAGGTCAAGTGGCTCCTCAAAATTCTTACCACTCAGTGAAGAAGGGCATGAATTATTCCTCGACGTACACTCTGTTAAAATCTAGTCCTGTTTAGACATGGGCATGGACCAAAAAAACCCCGAACCATGAGATTAGTGGTTTGTGGATTTTAATGGACCAAAAACCATGAACTGGCACAGAAATGGGGCCAGTTATGACCCAGTTCGTGGTTTGTGGGGTTTAAATGCTCCTTTCCGGCTGCTTAGCAGTGGCAGGGAAAAAGCATTTAACAGTTTAAAGTGCCTTTTCCTGCTTTGCAAGCGGCAGGTCCCTTTAAACTATCAGCTGGCAGGCGGCAAGGGGGGGATCCCCCTCACTGACAGCCAGCTGATAGTTTAAAGGGACCTGCCGGTGGCACAGCCCTTTAAACTGCCCTAACCGCAGCCCCTAACGCCCACTCCCCCAGCCCCAACCCCTGCCCCACACTTACCTTCCCCTGTGGCGTGGGGCCCTCCTCCTGTGAGGGGCAGTAAGGCTGTTTTTGGCCTCCTCTGCCCCTGTGCAGGCCCGCAGAGGGATGGAGGATGCAAAAAATGGCCTTGCCGCCCATCAAATGGCCACACAGCTATTTAAGGGGCGGCAAGGCTGTTTTCGGCCTCCTCCATCCCTCTACGGGTCTGCGCAGGGGTGGAGGAGGCTGAAAATGGCCTTGCCTCCCCTCACAGGAGGAGTGGGAGGATGCCACCGGCCACAAGAGTCCTCAAGGTAAGTGTGGGGCTGGGGTTGAGGGTGAGGGGATAGGAGGTAGGGGGGCTGGGGTTTGGGCAGTTTAAAGGGACCTGGCCATTTCCCTGGCCATTTAAACTGCCCCTGTAAATATGACCCAACAAACCAGTATAAAGTTTGTGGAAGTTCCGGAAAAGGAGCTTCCATGAACCCTGGTTAGGGAACCCTGAACCCGCCTGTTTCGTGGGATTTTTTGGGTCGTATTTCGGTTCATGCCCATCTCTAGTCCTGTTCATCTCAAGCCTACAGAATATACGAGAAGGATATGATTGAACTGAATGTGCAAGTCTGACATATAATACATATGTATCCTAGCTTGGAGTGAAGGACATGATTTTTTAATCACTGTTTAACGCATCATAGCAAAAGTTTTTTGTTTGGGACAATTAAAAAAAAGTGGGGGAGGGATTCATTCTTGACATTCAATTATTCACATACTTTGTCACCATGAAAAGAGAAAGAAAACTCTCCTATACAGAGTATTTATTTATGATACTTATATCTTTCTTTTTCTCCAAAAAGCTCAAAGCTGCTAACAATGGGAGGTTCTCAGCTGGTCTCCCATTTAGCAATATATATGGCCAGATTTACTTAGTTCCATCAGAAGAGCTGCACTCATCTGCCTTCAGAATATCCTTTAGTTGTGAAATAGCAGGTGGTCATTGGAGAAGTCTGGATGCCCGTGGAGAAGTAGACTGCATCTCGCTGGGCACTGCGGATAGCTTTTCCAGATGACCATTATATACAGTTTTATCAAAGAAAGTAGTAACTATGCTGTGATGCAAATTTTAATTATGTGTGCTATTCATGTCTAACGTTTTTATTACAGCTGTTTTGTAATTTGACACAGATTTGATTTCAAAGAGAACCTACACTGAAATATATTGTGAATTTCAAGTGAGTGTTTTTCCTGTTTTTTTATTGTTCTGGCACCATTGCTTCAGAGGAAAACTATTAGCCAACATCTCCTCTGCATATGAGGCGTCAGAACATCAAAGAACTATTGCAAAGGAGGAATTATTAATTACCATTACAGTGATGACCTATTAGTAATATTAGCAATAACTGATTTTTTGGGTAGGTTAAATTTCACAAGGTAGGTTAAATTTCACCATGGGATCTGAACAATAATTTAATAGCAGCTGTTAAACAAAAGAAGCTATATATTTCTCTGTATAATTAGGTTTTCTGTGATTATTTGTTTATTGACCTTTTGCCGTTGAATCATAATATTCTACGTGGCATGTGATTACTAACTATAAATATAGTGTTATTCATACTTGCTCCTTATTCTAATGATTTTTTTCTTTTTATCTCAAGCGTGGTGAGTACAAAAATATCATAGATGACACAAATACAAGATGTGCATTTCAAAACAAAACACACAAAAATAGACTTTGCCTCCTACTCAGAACTGCATCAGACAGGATAGAAGGGATAAAAACATATTCTTGCACCGAGGAACACAGCTGTTCAAGCCTTCATGCAGGGAGCAGACACGACTGGGAAAAAAATCATCCCTGTTCCTTTGAGCTTCAGAAAGCAACAAAAATGACAGTTTTACTCTGTTAAAACTATACCTTCTGAAATTTTCAAAAATGTTTTTTAAAAATGCAAAAGTGCCACTTAGGAATTTGTAAATTAGGTGCTGGAGACCTAATCTTCTGTATATTTCCTTTCATGAAACATTTCCAATCCAAATTCCAGAACCACAGTAGAAAAGAAGGCTATGATTCAGTGACATCTGTTTGTCATACAAAATATCCAGGCAGGTAGCAGTCCAACAGGGAGACTTGGGAACATGGCCATTACAGTGCCCGGCAATCGTCTCAGACGGGATTTCCAGCCTGTATCCAGGAGCATTCTCCCTCAGGAAGCCACCCAACCTGTGAGTTTGCCTTGCTCACGAGCAAGCAGTGCAAGGGATGGCTCAACCTGCCTCCCAAAAGCCCCAGGGAGCAGCATGCACAGGCACATTTGCCACTCTGGATGAAGGGAGTTGGCAACCTGCGCCCAGGCATCCCCTTCACGCCTGGCAGTTCAATAAAGTCCACCTTGTGCCACAACTCTCTCCCTGTCTATTTGCTTGTGTGTGGACAGCAATCGCTCAACGCCCTTCCCTGCCCCAACTCCTCCCGCCATCTGTCACTTCCCCCATAAAGCTACCTCTTCCCACATTCCAGAGGATGGCCGCTGGCTTCAAGGTGGTAGTGCTGGGGTGGCTCCTGAAGATTTCCCAGGTGCCACTGGACCTCTGTTGTATTCTGCTGCACAACAGAGCAGTGGTCTGCTGCCACCGTGGAGGCTGAGGCCACCCTTAGCTTCCCATCCCCCTCTGATACACTGCTCCCTCAGGCAGACTGACCTGCTCTGCTTTTTGCTGTTTGCTTTAGCTCGCCTCTCCTCTCTACCCAAGTGGGGTTTGCACAGAAGCCACAGGAATGCTATCCCAGCACCCTTCTACTGAGCCATGCTGATCTGTGTGATATTCTCTGTCTGACCCCATGTGTCTGGTGGTGACGTCAGAATTGCAGAGGGGTGTAGACCCTCCTGGCATGTTTGTCAGGAATCACCTTTCCTGGATCTGAGGCTTGGGGGCTGGTCCTGAGTGTCAGAGTCTATTAATTCAAGACTGGTCTTGGAGTTTTTGGTCTCTTTGCTTTTTTATTTTTATTTTTCCAGGGGAGGGACATGTGTATGGCTCAGAGTGAGGGTGTTTGTGAGCAGGAGGCACTTTTGCTGCCAGTCTGGCCCTTGTGAGCAATGGGGTGGGTGCCCTGTCTGCTTCTTGGGTATGTGTTGCCACCAGGACAGGGAGGGGTCTCTCTAGCCAAGTGCCTCTGTTGGGGTGGTGTTTGACCCTGTCCACTGGCTCTCCGAGGGGAAGGGGAATGGCATCAAGAGACGATGACCACATTTGTAGCCATTTGTATGGCAACTAGAGAACTTGCTCTGCTGTCTGTGCTTGGCCAGTTTCGCCCAATTGCATAACTCCCTCCTGAAGTGGGAGGGAGTTATGCGGAGTGGACTGACCCTGCCAGAGTTAGACGGGAGTCCTTTCTCCCCCGCCACATTGCTGCTTTGGATTGCTCTGAAAGCAAACCATGATATGGCCTTTTTTGTGGTTATGCCCAATTTATAAAACTCTGTACTAAGGAAAATCTGCATGTCACCTTTTCTGTTATCCTTTAGGGGTGAGGCAAATATTTTACATTTGTCCTGGAAGGCCAACAAACAGTGCATGGGGGTCACCTTCCCCTGATGTTGCCTCATAATACTGGTTTTAAGCCCTGACCTGGATAGCCCAGATGAGCCAGATCTCAGAAGCTAAGCAGGGTCGGCCTTGGTTAGTAATTGGATGGGAGTCCTCCAACGAAGACCAGAGTTGCAGAGGCAGGCACTGGCAAACCATCTCTGTTAGGCTCTTGCCATGAAAACCCCATCAGGGGTCACCACAAGTCAGCTATGACTTGAGGGCACTCTCTACCACCACACTATTATTTAAACATTTATTGCTTATGAATATGGAGGTTCTCTGTACTTGGCATGTCTTGTAGCTACTTATGGACCAATCCTCCATGATCTGCTAGTCCCCTTTAATTCTGTCTATTATAGTGGCCATCACTACATTCTCTGTCAGTGAATTCCGTAATTTAATTATTAATTGAATGAAGAAGCACTTCCTTTGTCTGTCCTCAACCTGTTGCTCATAAACTTCATTGTCCAGAGTTCTAGCATTATAAGAAAGGAAGGGAAAGTCCTCTCTATCCCTCCCATATATCATGTAGTCCTTAGTCTGAACTGAAAATCTTCTCTTATCAGAAAGATGATCTAACCCCTTAACGGTCTTGGTTGCTCGCTTCTGCGCTTTTTCCAGCTCTGCAGTAACATTTTTGAGAACTGTACACAGCTGAGGTATTCCAAAAGAACACCCAACAATATTCATAAAAACATTGCTGTTCATCAGTCCAGCCATGCTTTTTGTGGAGTGGGATTTTCTTGCTTCCCCCTCCCATTGCTGTCCACTGAACCTCATGAAATTTTTGTTCCTGTGGCTCAACAGACAAAGTTGGTGTTTGCATTTGGAAGGAGGGTCAGTGGAAATTGTGGCCCCCTTTTCTGAAGACTTAAGTAGCATTAAGTCTTCTGAACTGCTTGACAGGATGCATGCCATTAAAACAGAAATGATAAATCCTGGTAACAGTATGCAGCATACTGTTTAATCCACTCTTTGAAAAAAGATCCCACCTTACTCTGCACACAGCTGTTCTCCAGCTTCCCTTTCCCAAACCATCATGGAACAAGCCCTACCAAATAGTCTCAAACCTCCTTGCTTCCAAAGATCAGCAGTGAAGACCCACTCCTCACCTTCTCCGGCAAACCATTCCACAACAGTGGTGCTCCAGCAAAACATGGGTTTCATCCTCCTGGGTGGGGGACACGAATCAGTAGTCTGTCAGTGCAACATAAGTTGTGCGCATGTTCATCTAGGGAGACAGAAGGACCTCATAGGCCTCTCTTAGCATTTTTAAATGATCGCTTGGTGGCATTCGTTTTATGTCTTTATACAGAAGAACTTCCTGACAATCAAACCTCTGCTATAGTGGCTACCTTTTTAGCCACGGTGATAAAGAAACAAGATTTTCATGAGTTTAGATAGTTTAAAGTGATAATGATGAGTTATGTCTATGTGAATTGGGTATGTTCAAGTGTACAGTTCATATTTTGTTGGTGTTTGTATGGCTTATGGCTTCGGCCGGAAAAGCAATAAACATATTATTATTATTATACTGAAGAACCAAATAAGAAGATAAAGTGCTCTGAAAGGCAAAACTGATTTCCTGCCTTTTTATAGGGCAGAATTTTATATTGTTTACTTGAGCAATAAAAAGCAATGTCTTGTATTAAAACTTTGCCTCCTGACCTCCTTTTCCTTTCATCTGACCCTAGTAACCAAATGGATAATTTATCAGCCAGTTTTAACTAAAAGCTTCAATGTTTCTTTACTGATTTAAATTCCATTTTGTTCATATGAACGGAGCTACTTCTGAAATGACTGAAATTATTCTAGCGTATTAGAAATATGAAATAATAAAAACAGGCAGGTTTTTTTAATTGTGGGGCTTAGAAAAGTTGATTTTTGCAAGAAGCAGACTGTTACATTTCTGCTACTATAATAATTTAAAAAATAGACCAGATGCTTCTGTGCTACTTTAAGATTAAGCTATTAATATTTGGCTCAGAACAAGAAAAAAAGTGCCTTCAATTTTAGTCTGAAAACAGAATGGCTACTGATAAAAGATAGATCTTTGGTTATAACAATGCTTATTTATTAGGAAAGCAGCCTCTACAGTTTTTCAACTAAAATGGTTTTTTCAGTAAATGCATTCACACAAGCAGTGAAAATAGTCAGTTACTTTGAAAATGCTTTTGATAAAGTCACATCCCCCCTCTACAATTATCTCCCTTAAATGATTTCAAATATCTCATTTCCTAAGCTTCAGGAATTCCATAACTGTACATGATCACTGAGACATGGTCTTCTGTCAGGAAAAGCACCAACATATAAACTGTCCCAAAAGTAGAGTTGCCAGGCCAAACTGGGCAACCAGCAGGAGGGTTGGTGGGTGGCGACCTGGTAGGGGCGTGTCTCAATGATGCTATGTTACTTACAAGTACAACTTGGTTGCTAGCTCTAGGAATTACTGCAACTCTATGGCAAAATTCTATGGTATTCCTAGAGCTAACATTAGTCACTTTCATGTTGTACCTGGAAGTGATGTACTTGGAGCAGCAGGGGGTAACAGATCAAATCTCCAGGAGTTTGCCCACCATAAGTGGGCAAATGGTAAGCCTACCAGAAAGGGCACATTTGTATGTAAGTCCTCTTTCCAAATTGGGTTATGTCTGTGAAGGGATGCTATGAATAAGCAAGAGTTGCAAGTAGGGCTGGTGGAGAAATACTTTCTGGCTCCCAAAGCTATTAACAATGGGCATTTGTTAGTGGATACAGATGAAATGTAGACTGTAGTTGGCAAATATACATAAGCATTTTACAATTACATTTTTATTTTCTGTTAAGTCAGTTTGACCTAAGTGAAAAATTAGGTTTTCTTTTAACCACAAAGAAGAATTATTTCATTAGTCATCCATCTGATTTTGCTGCTATACATATGTAAAAGATTTTAGAAGATTGTTTAAATGGATACATGGCATTAGTATATCAAACTTTGCAAAGAAATCTGAATATTTTACTGCATTTAATAAACACACTAGACTGACTTATCCTTTAAATGTTCAAGATTTACATAGAACTGCTAGATAAATTGAATTTTCATCTAAAAATATTCATTTCTGTAGGCAGTTCAGGATCCCCCCCCATGTCACTCCTTCTGAGTGCCCTTGAGATGATGTTTAACATTTTCTGTATCTTTCTCAACTGTAGCTAATTTGCTAGACATGTGATCTATTATAAATTAATTTTAAGTAGCAATTAATCCTAGTGAACTTTCCTGTCGCGTTAAAATACACAGTTACAGTATAATTCGACAAAACGGAGAGTTTCAGAACATTTTAAATGTATAACTAATGCTATTTTATATGTTAGCTGTATCTTTAATACAGAACTTAGAACAGAACTCTTGTCTAAGATAACGTGCTTATTTGGAGTATGAACAGCTAAGATAATTAAGTCTTCATCTGAGCATGACAAAAAATGTCAAAAGGCCAACAAAAAATAGATTGTGTCCCTCATATGTAGAAAGGTAGATCTGTCAATGCAAAAAAAAATGCTGTTTCAGTCTACCACATTCACCAAACTGCTTATCTTGTGCTCAGTTGCAGAAGAGAAGAGCAGTGCTAAAGAACAATAATACTTTGGATGAAGACCATGGGAGGCATTCACAATATATATTGTCATACCTCAATTCCTTCTGCTGTCTTTCACAGAAGTGATGGATTCTTACCACATACTGGGCTTCTCTTTATACATAAGTAAGTTCTAATTTGCACATGTGTGGAGAAAATGAGTCTTGTTCTGAATATTAATTCTGGTATTTCTCTTGGCTATTTTCTTTTGTAATTATGGCCTACTAGAGCCAAGTTTTCACTCTGAGATAATTGTTTCTTTGGAAAGTGTATAGGAACATATTCTCAACTTGCCCTTTGACCATGAATCTGTTCAATAAATTCTTTCTCTGGTAAAAGCATGAATCTTGGGGTTGCATCTTGTTGTGTTTTGTTTTGTGCATCTTTGTGGACAGAAGGCATGTGTGAAGAGATGTGTATCGCTGGAAGATGCTGAATTGAACATGTTTTGGTAATTTCTAATTGCTTCTCACTGAAATTATTGGCCCACATTTCACCATTTTTCTAAATCTGAATCAAAATCATCGTAACAACGGCACCCACCAGCAATATTTCTCAATGTTACTGTGCCATGAATCCAGGTGGCCAGATCAGCCATGTCAAGGTAGGGAGCCATCTTCCATGTTAATCTGAGTTTTGAGAAGGCTTTTTCATAGCTGCATTTACTAGTTTCTCTCACAGCAGCGCTGGATCTGGTATAACCCTTGGGCTCTTAACTGAGACAGCCAAGGTCAACTGGTTCCCATCAAAGGCTGGAAGCATAATGATCTTCAAGATCTCTGCTTTTCTAACCATCATCTCTTCTTTTCTAGGTTCAATTTCAATATGTTTGCTTTCAATCAGTTGACAACTGTTGTCAAGCAGCTACTCAGTACCTCTACTACATCACCAGGGAATTTGGACAATGAGATATAAAACTGGCTATCATCTGCATATTGATAGCATCCAATTCCATAGCTACAAATGAGTTCTCCTAAAGGCTTTACATAGAGGTTGAATAACATGGTGGATAAGATTTGCCTTCTGGAACACCCATTAGATAATACCTATATACTGAGGATAACTGATCTCCAACAGCAACCCTTTGAATTCATCCCATAAAGAAGCCAATCAAAGGCACATCCCTTGATACTTATTTCTGCCTCCAAATGCTTCAGCCGGATGGCATGGTCTACTGTGTCGAAGGCTACATATAGATCCAGTAGGAGCAACAATGAACCATGGCCTTTATCTGAATTCAGGTGGAGGTCATCAGTGAGAACCACCAGAGCCGTCTCCATCCCATAGCCTGGCCTAACCAGACAAAAAAGGGTTCAAAGCACCTGAGTTGTCCAAGAAGGCCTGGAGTTGGTCTGCTACTGCTGTCTCAACCACTTTGCCCAGAAAGGGTAGATTAGAGACGGGGTGGTAGTTGTCTACATCATTTTTGACAAGGATGGTTTTAAGTAATGGGTGGAGGACCACCTCTTTAAGAGGCTGAGGGGAGGTGCCTCAAGTTAATGACTGATTTATGATAGACATCAAAGACTCTTGTATGTGGTCTTTAAAAGATTTTGGTAACCAGGATGGGCGAGGATCCAAATTCACAGATGCTAGAACTCTGTCAATATCCATCACTGTGATAGGGTCAAAATGATTCAGAAACGGACCAGACAATGTGTTAAGCATTACTTCTGGCCCATCAACATTACAGGTGGCATCCAAATTAGACCATATTCAAGCTATTTTATCAGTAAAGTACTTTGCAAAGGTGTAACAGCTAATTGTCTCTCCTGAAACCAGGGACGGTTCAGATTTAGGGGTCAAAAGATGCTGAGATATCTTAAAAGTTGGAATGGGCATGATTAAACTGATACAATGGTTGCAAAAAACTAAAGTTTCGTTGCTGCTTTCACTGCTGCTTCATAGGGCTTCCAATGGGCTCTATAACATGCTCTGGGAGATTCAGGACACGTTTTCCGCTAGTGTCTTTCCAGACATCTTCCAGTCCTCTTTAGGGCCAAGCTACACATGACAAAAGACACTTGCCTGGCAAGTGGATTGAGTGGAGGGCAAGTGAACAGGGAGAAATACACTTGCCATTCAAGTGTCATTTGTCACTTGTAGCTTGGCCCATAGATCACCTATTTCTGTGGTAAACCATGGGCTTGGTTTCCACTACAACGGAGAGAGGGATGGGTGTGGAGTTTGGAATTCTAAAATCCCCCAGCGCATTTTGGAATCCAGAAGGATCCATGATGGAACATTTTAGCTGGGCCCCCTATTTTGTGGATATCAGGGCCAGACTCACCCTTGACTTCACCAGGTAATGATCAGTCCATGACTCAGGCTGAATCTCCAACTCCAAAGCCAAAGGCTCAGAGCAAATGATTAAGTTCAAGGTTATTTTTATGCATGATAAGTGCTCATGGGAATGTAGTGCAGATTTGATGTAGCTACAGAATGTTGACCTCACATAATTAATTAATGAGATATCCCCAGGTTGCTAGGCAAGTGGGCATAAATTGGAAAAAGTAGTTATGGATTTTGCTTTTGCCTTTAGTTTTTGCGTCCTCATCCTGCCTCTGTCTTGTGGGTTCTGTTTGAGGCCCTTATGGATCACAACTTTGATTTGATGCCTTGGACTATGAAACTGGATGTGACTAAGAATGCTATATTATACCTGTAAGTTACCATCATGGCCTAGAATGGCAAATGACTCTGCAGGTACGTATAGTATAGGCTTTAGCTAGCTATATTGTTTTATCTACCCTTCTACACACTTTCTAAAACATAACCTTTGAGGCACAATTTTAATAAATAAAAATACTATTCATAATTATATAGTGTTTCTTTGACTCCTGGCTTCAACCTAAACCAGTGCCCAGTCTGGTTTGGTGCAGCTACCTTTCAACATTTTTGTGGGAGATGAGCAAATGAATTAATCCATTATTCTTATCTGAATGGAACCAATGTCTTCATATATGGAAGAAAATCCTGGAATTTCTGACAGAGGCCTACTAATAGACTTGTAGCATGGATGCTATATTCCTCCATCCTCTATGCCACAGACTCCATTCTAAATGCAAGGGCTTCTGTTTCTTTTCTCTTTAAAATCATTTGTAATGCTATCATAATTATGATGACTAGAACTAATCATTTACTTTCAATTTCCTTGAGGAATTACAGGAGAAACTTGTGAAGATCTGAAGTAACTATGAGCCAAGCTACAAGTGACGAATTACATTTGCATGGCAAGTGAATAGACTCATGTGTATTCCTCCCTGTTCACTTGTATTCCACTTGCGCTCCACTTGATCAAGTGGAGTGCAAGTGAAGGGTAAGTGAACAGGGAGGAATACACTTGAGTCTGTTCACTTGCCAGGCAAGCATAATTCTTCACTTGTAGCTTGGCTCTATGTCCCTTGCTGCTGCCTAATATACTCTGTCTATGAAGTGGAAAGCTCCCATTTCAAAACAAACAGCATCTCTCAGGAATCATACTGGCATCGTCCCCATTTGTTGTCGCTGAGGAAATGCAGCCTCAGTAGCTATACTGATGCAGAGAAATATCTAGGGGATTAAATAATTTAAAGAACAATTTGCAAAAGCACCTAACAGCTGTATGTATGTGATCCTGCTGTTTGCTTAATTGTTAATGGTGTTATTGTTATTTACATTTCAAGAGACTTACAGTGTTTGTTTAGTAACAGAATATATATCCAGATTTGCTCAAATTTTAATTGAATTAAGGTTCCTTAAATATTTAGTTAGTAGAATATGTATTAATTAGGTACTTTAACAGCATCTTACTTAATGTAAGAAATCATCTCCACCCCAACATGTAATATACTAAAACAGTTAGCTATGTATAAATAAGCCACTGCAGTGTTCTACTGTAGTTATACTTTTTTGGTTAAGGCTATTTGAAGACTTCACATTTCACTGCTACAGTTTTCAGAGCCCCGGATTCTGGTGTTAAAAAAATTATACAATTCCAGGGTCACTTTTATAAGTGATGCTTGACTGCACAATAACCAACTTACCATAAATTGATGGATCATTTTTTATCCCTTTCACACCAACAAGGAGCTCAGAGCAGCATATATGGAATGAATTTTATACTCACAACAACAACCCTATGAGGGAGGCTAGGCTAAGATATACAGTGCAACCTTATGCAGAGTTACTCCAGCCTAAGCCCATTGGAGTCAATGGCCTTAGACTGGAGTAACTCTCCATAGGATTGCACTGATAGTGATCCAAAACAACACTCTCATTTTCTATGTATGGTTAAGTGGGGGTTTAAACATGGATCTCCTGCGTTCAAACCCAGCAAACTCCTACACCACACAGACTGTCCTGTAGACAAAATGAAGCAAGATACAGCCAGTCAGATCCCACACACGTGTACTCGGAAAGAAGTCCCAGAGTGTACAGTGCACTTACTCCCATGGGACTGTGCTAGGTTTGGAAACATTTTTCCAGGCTGCAGCAGCAGGCCAGCATGGGAAACTGGACAGTAATACACATATATTACTTTGCTCATATAAAAGGTAAATGCACAAATTATCTGCAAATAAGGTGCTTGAGCCTTAATTATGTTAAAAGCTATACATTATGAAAGGCTCCTGGTTCGGGCTTATGGCTGTCTAATAATACAGTGTTTAAATATGACCCCTATTAACTGCTCCAGTGAAGTCTGCACCTTTGAGGAATAAATATAAAGTTGTAAATCACAACTTATCCACTAATACCCACAAGCTCGTCCCTTCATGTGCTTAGAAATACAGTAAAGGCTTCTCTGGTAGTAAAGAGTCCAGTAGCACTTTAAAGACTAACCAACTTTATTGTAGCATAAGCTTTCGAGAACTACAGCTCTCTTCATCAGATACATCTGACGAAGAGAGCTGTGGTTCTTGAAAGCTTGCGCTGCAATAAAGTTGGTTGGTCATAAAGGTGCTATTGGACTCTTTACTATTTTGTAACTGCAGACTAACATGGCTAACTCCTCTGGATCTCTTCACTGAGTTTTTTGAGGACAGTTAAGTTGCAGTGCAATCCTAAGCAGAGTTATACCCTTGTATGACATTTCCTCTTCTTTATCCTAAAACAGCAAAAATGGTACCAGAGGCTTTTTTTTAATTCAAAAGGAACTAACAACTTTATTTATTTAGAGAGGAAAGGTCAGGTGAAATAATTAGAGGCTTTAGTTCCCATGTTCTCCCCAAACACTCTAGTACGGTTTCTTTTAGGATTCTTTTTCTGTTTGGGGCTTCAGAATACTGGTACCCATTTTACAGTACCCCAACCCCCTTCTCTTAAAAACCAGTGCTTTCCTTCAGTTTTTAACTGAATCTTAAGGTCTACAGAAGGCAGTTTCCAATCACACCCGAACAGGGATCTCTTCACTCTCCAAAGCTACCTCCCTGTTTAACTGGGTAGGGAAAGTCTCCTCTCCTTATTAGATCTATCCCCCCCTTTTTTTTGCCTGAATAGGAGTCTGCATCTATTTCCCAAACATCCTTGCCAAACATCCTTTCCCCAGTTCTCCAGTTGGTGTTAAACTGCTCTCTATTAGCATTTCGTCTCCCCCAACTCTTCACTCTTGATTCCTCTCAGCTAGGGCTAAAAACAGACCCTCCTCTTTCCAGCTCATGCTACCAAATCAGATTCATTGTAATAGTCACTCAAAGTAGTCTTTCAGTCACTCAAAGCCCTCCGTGTCTGTGAGGGATTAACCCTTAACAGTCCTTCAGCTGTTTGTACAGCACTTCCAGGCTTTTAAAAAGTGCAGTCTGTCACATCTTCTAAGACTATTGACCTCAACTCTCCTTAGGATGGCACTGTTAGTTGTGAAGTTTTATTTTGCAATATCCAAAGTTTTATATTAATATTACTAGCAAGAAAGCCCGTTGTAAGAAAAAATACAACGGGCTCTAGAAACCTGGGGCTGGGGAGGGCTGTCAGATGGGGGGGCATAGAAGGGCAGGCAGGCAGGGGGCATGGAAGGGTTGGCAGGCAGAGGGGGCATGGAAGGGCTGGCAGGTAAAGGGGGCATGGGAGGGCTGGCAGATAGAGGGGACATGGGAGGGCTGGCGGGCATAGGGGGCATGGGAGAGCTGGCAGGTAGAGGGGACATGGGAGGGCTGCCAGGCAGAGGGGGCATGGAAGTGCAGGCAGGCGGCATGGAAGGGCTTGCAGGCAGAGGGGGCATGGGAGGGCTGGCAGGCAGAGGGGACATGGGAGGGCTGGCAGGCAGAGGGGACATGGGAGGGATGACAGGCAGAGGGGGCATGGGAGAGCTGGCAGGTAGAGGGGACATGGGAGAGGTGCCAGGAAGAGGAAGCATGGAAGGGCTGGCTGGTAGAGGGGACATAGGAGGGCTGCCAGGCAGAGGGGGCATGGAGTGTTAGCAGGCATAGGGGGCATGGGAGGGCTGCCAGTCAGGGGGGTGGGGAAGGCTGGCAGGAGGGTTCACCTTCCTTCCCCTTTCCCTAGCTCAAATGGGGCTTGGGAAAGCGGCACGCCGCTCACCCTTTCCTCTCCCCAGCTAGCTCAAGTGGGGCTTGGGAGGATGGCTGCTGCTCGCCCTTGCCTCTCCATACCTGAGAGAGGCTTGGGAGGGTGGCGGGCGGCTCGTCCTTGCCTCTCTGCAGCCAGCTCGAGCGGGGCTTGGAAGGGCAGTGGGCGGCTCGCCCTTGCGTGTCTGTGCCTGAGAGGGGCTTGGGAGGGCGGTGGGCCACTTCCCCTTGCCTCTCCACAGCAAGCTTGAGTGGGGCTTGGGAGGGCGGCGGGCAGCTCACCTGTCCATGGCTCAATTCTGGCCGCAGATCAGCTGGCAGGGAGGAACCTTCTCCCTGCCCATCTGTGAGGAGAGGGGGAATGGTGGATGCCCACAGGCCAGCTGATCCACGGGAAAGGGGGGGCAGCGGCCTTCTTCTGCCTCTCCTCTGCTGGGCCGTGCCACAACGTGCAGGCAGCCTCATGCCTCAGTGAAAGGCGCCTTCAGGCCACCTGGCAGTGCTTCTCCATTTGCCTTCCAGCTCCTGAGCGGGCAGCTGCCCGGCAGCGATCCGTTTTAGCCTCCTGCGGGCTGAATCAGCCGTGGAAGGTAGTGAGCACTGCTGAGAGCAGCTCTCCCTTATCCCCGCTAGGGGCGCACTAACAGGCCTGTGCCTTGGGATACCTGTGAGTCGTCAGAAACCCGCTAAGGGAATTATATAGTAGGATTTGTATTTTGTCTGAGTAAGTAAGGTGTTTGTAATTCTCGTGCTGTATTGTGTCATTAGTATCCTCAGATTTTAGAAAAAGGGCAAGAAAAGAAATAAACATAAGCAAAGGTAGAACATAGCCAACATGCCCTATGATCAACATGCCCTATGATCACGAATTTGAGAGAATGTAAAAAATCAAGTTCCTTTGTGGTTTGCAGTCAGTCATCAGTCAGTCAGTCAAACAAATAATAATTAAACAATAGTCAGAGATGCCATCTTTTCAACTGACATCATCAAAAAGTGTTGTTTGACTAGCTGTTAATAAGCAAAAAATATGCTGCCTTGTTTTGTTTCTCATTAATCAGCTGAACCAGGGAAGTCTCCCACTGGCATTCCTTGCTGCCTGCGAGAATTGTGTGCACTGTGATATCACTTCCTTTGAAAACTTCTAGGAGTTACAGGAAACAATATGGTTTTACTACAGAGTTTCCAGCAATTCCTAGAGTGACATGATGCCACTTTAGGGTTTTCCCAGAAGTGATATCACTGTGCATGCAATGCCATGCCCCCTAATTCCCCAGCCTCAAGCTCCTCTCAGTTGCCTGGCAGCCCTAAATTGAACATTAACGGATGATAGTGTAATTTGTCTGTAGTTTAGTACAGAAAGCCTTTTTTACATGCAATGCAGTTAAAATCCTATGCACATTAACTTCAGAGTAAGTTCCATTGAGCACTACAGTAGGACTGATTTATAAGTAAGTATGCATAGGATTAGTCTGCAATAGCAGCTGCTGGTTATAAGGTAGAGTTCTTTTGCTAAAAAGCCATTGTGGTGGTGTGCTGTATTCACTGAAAAGGAAGATGACCCTGAATGCAAGACAACCCCTTAAAATATTATACTAACTTAAATAATTATTCAAGATGAATAGCCATGTTTGTCTGTAGCAGTAGAAAAGAGTAAGGTGCTACTGGACTCTTGCTCATTTCTACTGCATAAAAATTATTATTGGACATAACTATAACTTGTAAGCAAATGAAAGACAATCCCTCTGTTTATGAAAAAACCTAATCTTGCATTTGAATAAATACTTTAGTTACAGTGTCAGACTAGAATCTGGAAGACCCAGGTTCATATCACCACTCTGTCATGGAAGCTTTCTGGGAATCCTTGGGCCAGCTGTGCCAACATCACGGAGCTGTTAGGATAAAATGGAGGAGGAGTAATGGAGAGGCGGAGGAGCAGAGGAGTTGCGTTGGGTCCCCATTGGGGAGAAAATTGGCATATTAAAGAAGAAAAACAAACAAACAAATAAATAAATGAATGAATGCATGAATGAATGCATGAATGAATGAATGAAGCTTTAAAAGTTTATTGAGAGCTAGATATGGAAATGTGATTTGAAAAGCTTTGGTACATAATGAAAGAGCCTCAGGAAACTTTCGATTTATCCTTTTACTAATTAGTAGCATATATGAGCTGTCTATACCACTTTATGAAATGTACCAAAAATTAACCAAAAGGAGAGCGTTATGATTGTGTTTCTTTTTATTGAAGATGGAGTTGAAGTGGCCAAAATTGCTGGCTGTTGTATTGGCAAGGGCATCCATTCATCTCTACAAGTTCTAGTGAAACAAATCAACTTTAGAAAAGGGACATTTTTCATAGCAACATAAAACATTGGAAATATTTCTGCCTCACGTCTCTGGTATCAACAGACCAGTTGTTCAGAGTGAAGAGTCCAGCCTGAAGGAAGAAACTTTATACCTCCTGCCCAGATCTTATTCGATCTTTCAGTGCACTCTTTCCTGCAGCTCTTTTTGGATCTCTTTGTCCAGGCATAGTTTGTTTCATTCATTCATTCATTCATTCATTCATTCATTCATTCATTCATTCATTCATTCATTCATTCATTCATTCATTCATTCATTCAATTTATAGTCCACTCTCCCCACAAGCGGGCCCATTTCCTCTCTTGACCACCTTGAGGAGGGCAGTGCAGTACTGAGGACATTAGTGCAGCACCTCTTCCATAAAACAGGCTGTCCTGATGGCGCACAGAGCAAAGTTCTAGAGCTGCTGGCCTTACATTCTGGTGGCATCTGACCTAATGTGGTATTATATTTACAGCCTTATAATTTCATCAGAATGTCTTATTTCCATTTTATTTCTATATATATGGGTTCCTATTAGGGTTGCCATGTCCCCCAGGGGCCAAAGCAGGGGTAGAGGGAACTGGGGATAGGGACAGTGTGGTGCTCACTAGAGATGGTCACAAACCTGAAAAAAAGCAAACCCTGTGGTTCATGGCTGGTCAATTTTCACGAACCATGAACTTTCAAGACCCTGCCCCCGGTTTGTGAACCGGTTCGTTTGGTTCGTGAACATGTCACATCCAGGTCAGAAAACCATCACTTCCAGGCCAGCAGAAGGTCACTTCTGGGTCAGTAGAAGGCCTGCAGGAAGTCCATCCCCTGTTGCCTAGGAAACGAATTGATTGGCACCAAGCTGTCTGCCATCATGAACCAAAAAACAAACCAAATGAACCAGTCTAAAGTTGGTGGCGGTTCGTCAGAAATAGGATCTGACGAACTGCTGGTTCACGAACCATGAACCAATCTGGTTCATCATGAATTTTGGTTGGTATTTTGGTTCATGCCTATCTCTAGTGCTCACCTCCTGCAAGCACACCAAGCATACACATGGTCCTGTGCTCCCCTGTCGCACCAGAAAATGACGTCATTTTCCAGCACAACGATGGAGCTGCAGGTCACATTGAAGCCCAGTTCATTAAAAATCACCTCCAAATGGGCGATTTTTAACATTATAACGTCATTTTCTAGTGCAATGGGGAAGTGTGAGAGCACACATTCTTCTTCCCCTTTAGTGCCTCCCCCTTGCTAGCCAGGTGAATGAGGCTGGGGGGGGGGCAGGCAGCAGGTGGGGATGGGGCTTCCCTTACCCTGGGTCGGGGGATGGCAAGCCTAATTCATATTTTTCAAAGAATATCAGAATGTGACAATTCTGCTGTGCACATCTCTGTTCATAAAAAATAGTAGGTTTGCAACCTATTCTATTTAAAGAAAGAAAGAAAGAAAGAAAGAAAGAAAGAAAGAAAGAAAGAAAGAAAGAAAGAAAGAAAGAAAGAAAGAAAGAAAGAAAGAAAGAATCAGATGTGTTCATTCTCTGGTGAATATACATGAAGTGATCAAAGGTTTCTACCCTTCCTGAAACCAATTTCCATAGCAAAGGATCTTGTTGTTTTCCGGACCCTGGGGTTCCATTATCACATTCTTTCCAGTAGGTCAGTCACTGAACCAAATTCTGCTCCTGCTGAATCTATGGAGCATTGTCATTGACATCAGTGGGATTAAGAACTGGACAACTGTTGCATATATTTGCATAAATATAGCAAGAAGTCTGGTAGTGCTTAACGCAATCCTGTGTGGCTTATTTTTGCTGTTCACTGCATACATACAAGACTTATTTCCTGCTAGGGGTGCTGTCCACGTTCACTCCACTCGCCAACCCCATAGTTCCTTGCACTCACTACATTTGATGGTACTTTAAATACTGAAGGTGCAGTTAAGCTTCCTGCCAAAAAGTTTGCAGCAATACCGGATGAAGCAAAAGTGATAATCCTTTGTTGGCAAGCCATAGGGAAAAGCATATTTATAACCACTGTTATGCCACATCTTTCTCTCCAGTTAGGACCAAAAGTGGCTTCTATCAGCCTCCTTTTTGGCACTGCAACTCCTGCCATCTTTCTGAAGCTTGTTGCCAATTTTGAAATCCCTGGTTTTATTTTCCGATGAGTTATGCCTCCCATAGACAACCTTAGCTTTGATTGGAAATAGCATGGGGGAAGGGGGTGCTTCCACAGGATATTATGTGCAAAGTGCCATCAAGTCACAACTAACTTATGGTGATCTCAGCAAGGGGCTTTCAAGGCAAATGAGAAGCAAAGGTGTGTTGCCATTGCATTCCTCTGCAGAATCTTCCTTGGTGGTCTCCCATCCAAGTACCGCCCCTACTTAGCTTCCAAGATCCGACAAGATCAGGCTATACATGCTGCCTTTCTCCCTCTGCAGGATATTACAGGCCAGGAAATTCCAATTCCCTTCATTTTTGGGACTGCATCTCCTATGATCATCCTGAAGTTGCTGGCCAATTTTGAAGCTCCTACCTTTATTTTTTTGGAAGAGGGTTTCCCCACCTTTTTTTCTGCTCCACATAGAGCCGTCTGTACACCTGGAGAAGTAAAAATAGGGGAGGGGAACTCCCCCGTGCTATTGTGACATAGGGAAACTGCTTGAGGGGGAGGGAGGACCCCCTCCTTCCCTGAGGAGGCATTCTGAGGCTGTTTGGGCTCTCCTTTAATTTTTAACAGCCATTTCCTTTTTAACTACTGTATGGCTGCAGAAATAATATTAATAAAAACAACTATAATAATAATAATCAATCTATATACTGCCCTGCAGGATAACTTAATGCCACAGAGCAGTTTACAAAGTGTGTTGTCATTATTATCCTCACAACAATCACCGTGTGAAGTGGGTGGGGCTGAGAGAGCTCTGAGAGAGCTGTGACTGACCCACGGTCACCCAGCTGGCTTCAAGCGGAGGTGTGGGGAATCAAACCTGGTGCTTCAGATAAGAGTCCTGCCCCTCTTAATCATTACACCAAACTGGGTCTGAGGAACCCAGACCCTAGGCCTACCACCAGTGGATTGAACTGATGAAATTTGACTTTTTATGATCCAATTCTTTCTTTTATCATGGAAGTTCTGAGATTTACAGCTGTCACCACCACCACATCATCATCATCACCACCACCACATACATGATTTGTGTGATTTGGCCACTCCTGAAATCCTGGAGCTGTCAGGCTCACAGAAGGGATCCTGGAAAACCACATAAACCTCTCAGATAAAATTAAGTTCTTCAGGCTCTAAGATCCAACATCCCAGGAGTTGTTTGAACTGTGTTTTTTAAATAGCATAGTTTTAAATGTTGCTTTGGCATTTCTTCTGGATAGTATATTTATTCCTTAGGAGTCCTTCAAATAAAGGCAGATATTAACATTTTGACAAACAGACTCTGAGTGGGGAGGAGGGATAAAAACAGGGCCCAGATCACCAGTGTCTACTGGGCCCTGGTAGACACTGGTGAACTGTAACACAGGGGGCATATGGGGCCAATGCACCCTCAAAAGTCTGCCATACCCTTCTCTGAATTCCCAGATTTCATTTTGAAAAAGGAAGTTTTGTTGTGGAGATATAAGGGAAAATGTGCAAACAGTTTTTATCTGGATTGGCTGGGAAGGAATTGGGGATGGCATACTGAAATTTAGCGGGAGCTGAGTCAGTTAACCCCTTCCTGTCCAAATCTATTCTCATTTGTTTTGCCTCATTACCTTTTCTCCCTTTAAGTGTCAAGTGAGAACACTGAGCAGTAAACTAGACTGAGATGTATATGATTTGAGGGGTGCCTCCTGTTTGTAGTGGGAAATTTGGCTCAGGTCTTAGATGGGTCTACAGAGGGGCACAGCAGCAAAAATATGAACCATATACTGCTTTTATTCGTCAATTGCAAACCACCTTGCTGCACCCTTCCTATGTGAAAGAATGTGTGTCTTTTACTCACCAATGAATAACCATTGTCAAACTCCCCAGAATCTGGGATTGATGTTAAAGGACCAAAGAGGAATAATTACTCCAGAACCTTTTATTCCAGAAAAAGAAGAATTTCACTGCACAAGGCCAAACGGCTAAGGGAGCATAGTAAGATAAGGTAATCATATGCCCCACCACATCTCACTGCAGAAAAATAAGTAGCTTGGGATGATATAAATAAATCTGAGTCAAGAATAATCCCTTTTCTGAATGCTGAATTTGCAAACATTCTGCTTTCCCTCACTACATAATATCAACACACACCTACCTACCTGGTACCATGAGATAATTTCTGGGTTGGAGTGCAGGATTTGTAGGCAGGTGTAACTTAGCAATATTGTAGTAATTAAATGACTGATTAATTACCATCATCCTCACCTCTCAGCTTTCCCAACACAGTTCTGAATCTTACCACTAAGCCTTATACCATGCAACTTCTATTGAAAAGATGAATATATGTACACTACATAGATCAACATGGACTCATGGTATCATAAGCAATATGGTATCATAAGCTCATGGTATCATAAGCTCATGGTATCATAAGTATCATAAGCAAATCTCTTTTCCCTGGACAGCTGACAGTATCTATGTAGCATATGCATGGATTTTTCTAGGCCTGCTTGTGATAACTATTCCATGAAACAGTCTTGCATTAATAGATTATCTAAATTTTACATTTAGCACACAGTTATTTTTAAAATTTTATATTTAACACACAGGTTATTTTTTTTAAAAAAAAATTAGTATGGTAAATCACCAATCTCTCCGTACAGATCCCATGTGGTCCATTCTCTGTGAACTTCAGGTTGGGAAATTTATGGCGATTTGGAGGTGGAGCATGTGAAGGGCAGAGATTGGGGAAAGGAGGAAGCTCAGGAGGGATATGATACACCAGAAAATATTTTTTTTCTCAGAAATAAAATAATTTTTTTCCAGGATGTATAAGATGGTATAAAAAGGATGGGTTAGGGATGACATAATAAAAGTTTTTCTTGGAGCCAAAGAAATGATTGGACTGTGATGATACACATGGCAGTGCCATTGAAAAGTGCCGCCTTGTGGTAAATTCTCCTCCCATTAATACCAAATACAACTTAATCTGGGTCCTCCTGATGTTGTTACCTTGTATATTTCACCACTTGCTCTTCTCATCATTGGCTGCCACCGGCTGGGGTGAGAAAACTCACAGCTTAGTGGTATCAGCACTCAAAGCAGGTTGTAAATCGTGCCATGAAGGGGGCATGGAATGAAACTGGATACTGTTTTCAGCAGCCCCATTTTAGTATAGCATTTAGTTTCACCTTTAGCCAGTACTCACAAAGTAATTTAGAATAACATCTTATAATTTCAAGCAGTTCTTACTTTGAAAGAAATCCCATTCACTTTGATGGAATGCTTCCTTGTAATAATATTTCAGACAAAAGTTAATTCATATACTCAAATATTGAAGCCACTTACGAAGTCACTCCTATCAAAAGGTCAGATGGCAGAACAGATAATGAATTCCAAATAATAGTTTTTCTTCATTCCATACTGTGATGACTTTTCAACTAAGCTTCATATGTGGGTTAGGTTTTTTTATTTTATTTTTTTCAAATGAAAGCCGTGTTTGGCTATAGACTCTGACTTGAAAGATATAATTCATTCAGCCAACCAAAAAATAACTTTTCACTTCTGTCTCAGAAAGCAAGTTATTAGGGATAATATAACTGCCAGATGTAATCACAGCCAAAGAATGCATTGCCCTCTTTTCACATCAAACTCAATTCAAAATAGAATTTCTTATTCAGCTTCTCTTCTCAATTTCTTAGTGCGCTTTACTAACCTTTATTATGTGTCTACAGAACTCACTATTCTATGCTGAAATAATTCATTATAGGTAAAGACTACAGTACAAGCTGTGCTCTGACCAAAGCAATTTTAACACAGAACGTAAAAATCCTCTTTCTTTATCCTGACTGAAGATTAAACTATATGAGCCTGGCTTTGGCACCATAGTCACTAAATTATAAATGCAACAGGATTTTTCATATTATTTTAACATCTGCATTGTGCAGTCCACCATTCACAATGTATCTATTTGGATCGTCATATTTTGCGTTCCTCAACTAGCTTTAAAGGATTTTTTTCTTCAGCTTTAATGTGGCTAATATAATTTTTTACGATTGCTTTAGTTTTGAAGTATCACAAGGGAATTTCTAATCAAAGCCTATAGGAACAAAGCAGGACCAAAAGAACTTTGGATACTCACTAGTCTCATCTTCAAAGTGAAGGATACAAGCTGTATAGTATCTTATGGGATTGTTCACATTCTTTAATGTAGTCACATTTCTCTATTAAACTATATATGTAAGAAAAGATTTCTGTACCAAACCTCTCTACCTAGCAAATTCCAAAGGAATACTAAAACTAAGTTAAAATAATTTTATTTATTTGGTGGATCTTGCAAAGCTTGCACAGTGTTTTCTGTCAATTTGATTGGTCCTAAAACGTATCACATGGATTTCATTCTTGGTTTTGGATTTTGCATAGAACTTTCCCCTCATATCAGCCTTCTTCAGCTCTTTACTCTCTTTTAACCACTGGCTGCTTTCATTGCAGTCTATATAGGTTCTGACTGGGCACTGGGACATCTACAGACTGATGTTCTCAGTCTGTAGATGTCAGTCTACCTATAATGAATTATTCCATATCATTTGTGGCCTATATAATCTTTTCTTCTGGGTGGGCTAGTCAAGGTATGAAACCTCGATAGCCAATGTTACTGTAGTTCAGGCAATTATTTTTCTTTTTTCATTTTTATTATCTGAGAATGACCCATTAGTTGTTCTATGGAAGTTCTAATTTTTTTTTCAAAGATCAAAGGGAGTCTGGAAGTATCATCTGTTAAGATTTTCTAATCTAACAAAAATTGGGTGATCCCCTAGAAAACTAATGTCTGCCCACATGTGTGAACTCATATTGCAACATCAGCAGAAATCAAGAAGTTCAGTTGCTGTGGGAACACATAAGTAAACTGCTCTTGAGACTGACGAAAGATTTCTATATTTATAGGAAATATAATTATAGATACACAATTCATATCAACAGACATGGTTTCAGATTACGATATTTGCATTACAAATCTTAATCAGCCATTGCCACACGCAGTATAATGTACTGCACCAGAAAGTCAACGTAGTGTGTTGTGATCCGGGGGTGGGGGAGAGGTTCTCACTCTCTCCCAGTTCTAAATTCCTCTTGGTAGTGCTGCCACCACTTCAAATGAAACAGGCTTGACCTTTTCACCAGCTGGTGAACCTCCAAGAGTGTAGAGTTCTAGCAAGTGGCTGAGTAGAAGGCACATAGGTGAGGCTTGGCCCAGCTTGTCTTAACCAAAGAAAGGTGTTTATTGAACTACAAAAGACTGAAAATACATGAAAGGTTAGTACACATGGATACAGCTAATAACAGAAGGAAAAGAAAACCAAAAAGCTTAAGATTTATCTGTCTGCTTAGAGTTCTTAACTAGTACCTGAGTCATCCCCTGCTGGAATGGTTGTTCAGTGCTTTGGGAGGTGAAAGCAAGCCCTTCCTTCCTCTTGGAGCCTCTATTCTCCATTCCCTTCTCCAACCACACACGCAAAAGGCTGCAGCACCTTTTTTACCTTCTCTTCCCAAAGGAGAGGGGAGGAGCTCCCTCTCCTAAAACCAGTTTCCCTCTCAGCCGCCAAGGCTAGCTGGCTCCCTTGTCATGTTCTCCTCTCCTTCCTTGTCTCTCAGGCCTCTGGTTTTATGGTGGTATCAAAAGGCTAGAATAACATCCCTGTCAGGATGTCAGTTAGAGCAAAAGGAGTTTATTGCTCCCTCCTTCTCGGCCTTCCCAGGGCTGGATCTGAAAAGGTGAATCACAGGCTAGTTTAATATAAAAAAGGCCCGTGACCCCATCCTGACAGGTGTAGCAGCTGGACTAGGATCTAGGAGACCCAGATTCAAGTCCTGACTCTACCATGGAATTTCACTGGACAACCCTGGGCTAATCACTCTTCCTCAGCCTAACCTGTCACACATGATTGTTGTTGTGAGGAACAAACAATGTAAGCTGCTTCAGGTCTGCACTGGGGAGAAAGTGTCTAAATAAATAAAACTGGGGAGAAAGTGTCTAAATAAATAAAACAAGGCAGATTATCTTCAAAAGTATGAAGAATCTAGAAATCTTTAAAAAAAGAGTCCTAGAATCTGTGAAATAATTATGTTATCCTCCTACCTCAGCATATGAAATCTTGAGTTTATTTCAATGGATTAAAAACACTCTGATAAGTATCGTTCTGAATTAAGTCTGGTTGCAAATGGATAATGGATAAAATGTCTCTCTCTCTTCGGCAGTTTTAAAATGAGACTATTGTTTATCTTCCTCATAATCTGTTTTATGATATAATCTTCAGTGTTCTTCTCAAGTGCTTCTGAAATAGACCTCTTTAATACAAGGTTATGAGTAATTTGCCTCCCACGCCACAAGCAGTGGCAGAAACAATTATATGACAGCTGCAGTCTGTGTCTCTATGGGATTCTAGTTGCCATTTTGTGTTAAGAAAAGGAAAGTGGGATAGACATGACTGAATATTTCATATTTCATGTTTGGGGACTCCAGATTTACAAAATATTTAATAAAAACACACTTTTTCTGTTTTATATAATATAAAATCACTAATATCACCTCTTGTAACAAACAAGATAATTAGAAAATTCTTCATAAAGAACTAGAATCTTTAAAAAATGCTGTATCAGGAAACAAGTTCTAAGTCCTTTAGAATTTACTCTTTCAACTTTTTGAGCTGTGGGGCATGATTGAACCTTGCCTGAACTTAAATCACTGTACAAATTGTGAAATAAATTTTGAACAACCAAAATCCCAAACTGCATCTGTTTAAAAACATTGCCTGGCTCATATGTGGAAAGGCATAAAGATAAGCCTTTAATGCACAGATGTCTCCAACTGTATATTATGAAATTCACATTCAATATCACACACAAGCTTCTGAAAAATGCTGTGAATGAGATTTTGCTTTTATTGCCCTTCTTGTTCTATGACATATCAAAGCAACTATTGCTTCTGCAAGTTACCAAATTATGTTCTACAGTTTGTATGCGACACTGTCAAAAATGTGTCACATTCTGCTGTTCAAATGAAAGAGATACTGGCATACAGGAAACTGTGCCCCAGAAAGAATTTATTTAGACAATGTTTGAGTCAGTCTAGCTTTCCGAATTCTACATTGTTAGCACAGTTGTTATAAATAAAAGTGGTCTATCATTGTAGACTTATACAGTATACTGAACTAGATGGATTCTTGGATTGATTTGGCACTGCTATTTTTATGATCTTTGTGCACTAGTTTGCATGAATAACAGTACTGGAAACATGATAGGCTTGGGTTAGATGGGTAAACATTAATCAGGATAAATTCAGTAGTAAGTACTCTAAAATCTAGCATTCGACAGAATCTCATCAACAGTATGCACCGTGACTGAATTCAAGTATGTGATGTGATAGAAACAGAAACAAGGAACTCTCATACAGTCCTTTCCTTTTTGCTTTTTTTCAATATTTTCCTAAGATCTTCTATCCTGATTATAAAGCAGAAAGGAAGAGAATTATTCTACTGAATTTTGGCCTTTTGTGTATGGGGTGACTCAAGCTGATCTGCTGCTGCAACACCCCACTCCTCACTGCTTCTTCCGCCAATCCTGCTCAGGGTTGGAATAGATAACTCTCCTTGTATCAGCTACACACACATGTCCTACAGGGCTTCATGAACTCTTGTGAGATTACTTCCTCTTAGAATCATAGAATCATAGAATTGGAAGGGGTCATACAGACCATCTAGTCCAACCCCCTGCCCAGTGCAGGATCAGCCTAAAACATCTCTGACAAGTATCCATCCAGTCTCTTCTTGAAAACTGCCAGTGAAGGGGAGCTCACCACCTCCCTAGGCAGCTGATTCCACTTTTGAACTACTCTGACAGTGAAAAAGTTTTTCCTAATATCCAGCCGGTACCTTTGTGCATGTAGTTTTAGCCCATTGCTTCGCATCCTACCCTCTGCTGCCAACTGGAATAGCTCTTTGCCCTCCTCCAAATGACAGCCTTTCAAATATTTAAAGAGAGCAATCATGTCCCCCCTCAACCTCCTCTTCTCCAAACTAAACATTCCCAAGGCCCTCAGCCTTTCCTCGTAGGGCTCAGTCTCCAGACCCCTGATCATTCTTGTCGCTTTCCTCTGCACCCTCTCGATTTTGGCCACATCCTTTTTGAACTGAGGCCTCCAGAACTGCACACAATGCTCCAGGTGTGGCCTGACCAAGGCAGTATAGAGAGGGGCTATGACCTCCTGCGATTTCGATGCTATGGCCCCTTTGATACAACCCAGGATTGAATTAGCCTTTTTTGCCACCGCATCACACTGACTGCTCATATTCAGTTTACAGTCCACTCTTACCCCAAGATCCCTTTCACATATACTACTGCCCAGAAATGTATCCCCCATCCAGTATTTGTGCTTCCCATTTTTGTGGCCCAGATGTAATACTGTGCACTTGTCTTTGTTGAATTGCATCCTATTCACAGCTGCCCACTTCTCCAGAGTATTCAGGTCTTGTTGAATTTTAATTCTATCTTCTTGGGTGTTTGCTACCGCTCCCAATTTGGTATCATCAGCAAATTTAATGAGCAGCCCTTCCACTCCTTCATCCAGATCATTGATAAAAATATTGAAAAGTACCAGGCCCAAAACCAAGCCCTGCGGCACCCCACTGGACACCTCCCTCCAATCTGATGAAACGCCGTTGACCACCACTCTTTGAGTGCGGTCCTCCAACCAGTTCCCTATCCACCAAACTGTCCTATAGTCTACTCCACAGTCTTCCAGTTTGCCCATCAGAATGTCATGGGGGACCTTATCAAAAGCTTTACTGAAATCCAGATAAATCACGTCAACAGAGTTCCCCCGATCCAGTAAGCTGGTCACTCGATCAAAGAAGGAAACCAGGTTGGTTTGGCAAGATCTGTAAGGAACAAAACCATGCTGACTTCCCCGGATCACTGAGCGGTCCTTCAGATGCTTACAGATTGATCCCTTTAAAATCTGTTCTAATATCTTCCCAGCAACAGAAGTCAGACTGACCGGCCTGTAGTTTCCCGGGTCATCCTTCCTCCCTTTCTTAAAGATTGGGATAACATTCGCTCTTCTCCAATCTTGTGGCACATCCCCAGTCCTCCAGGAGGCCTTGAAGATGATGGACAGGGGTTCTGCAAGTTCTCTGTAAAGTTCTTTCAGCACTCTTGGGTGCACCCCATCCGGCCCAGGGGATTTGTATTCATCCAGTGCAGCCAGATGCCTCTCCACTACCTCTCTGTCAATGTCAATTAGCCACTCAGGTGTCCTGCCACATTTTCTACTATCTCTAGATGTGCCTGAGTTCTTCAGGGAGAAAACAGGCAAAAAAGTCATTAAGCATGTCTGCTTTTTCTCTGTCCTGCATCAGAGTTTCTCCATCTACTCCCAATAGCAGTCCAATTGCCTCTTTTACCTTGTGTTTGCTTCTCACATATCTGTAGAAGTTTTTCTTATTGTAGCGAGCCCTCCTGGCCAGACCCAGCTCGTACTGAGCTTTGGCCTCTCTGATGGCTGATCTGCAGTACCTAGTAACCCTCATATACTGTCTGTCCTTCTCTCCATTTCCTGAACATTTCCTTTTTTTCTCTTAGCTTATTCTGGAGCTCTCTGTGCATCCACATCGGTTTCTTGGAGCCCTTACCATGTTTCTGTCTTGCTGGGATAGTGAGGGCTTGAGCTTGCAAAAGCTCATGTTTGAGAAGGGCCCACCCTTCACTCGCTCCTTTCCCTTCCAGCACACTCCCCCACGGAATGACTCTCATCAAGCCTCTGAGTTCATCGAAGTTGGCCCTACGAAAATCTAACCTACGAGTCTGGCTATGAACTTCCTTGGCTCCCCACAGCAACTGGAATTCAAGAAGGACATGGTCACTTCCCCTTAAGGTCCCCACCACCTTCATCTCATCTACCAATTCTTCCCTGTTGGTTAATATCAAGTCTAGTATTGCCGAACACCTTGTAGCTTCCTCCACCTTTTGAAAAAGGAAGTTATCAGCCAGGCAGGTCAGGAAATTGTGTGATTCAGCCAGGCAGGTCAGGAAATTGCGTGATTCATGACGCTTTGCTGAGCCTGTCTCCCAGCAAACATCAAGGAAGTTGAAGTCACCCATAATTACAAGGTTCTGATGTCTGGATACTCTGCCAATCTGTTCAAAGAGGGCAGCATCCATTTCTTTTCGCTGGTCAGGTGGTCTATAGCAGACTCCAACAATAATACCCTTGTCCTTCCTCCCCTTATTTCTACCCATATACTTTCCACCGGGCTGTCCGCCCCATTCTCCATAACTTCTTGACAATCAAGCCCTCTCCTCACATACAACGCCACTCCACCTCCTCTTCTACACTTCCGGTTTTTCTTGAACAACTCATACCCATCCACTAGCACATTCCAGTCATGGGAATCATCCCACCAAGTCTCAGTAATTCCTACTATATCATAGCCCTCTGTTTGCAATAGAAGCTCTTGTGAGAGTTCAGCCACCATTGGGTAAGCAGCTCTCTTGTGAGAGTTCAGCCATAACCAGAAATGGTGGCTCAGCTCTCACTGATTCAGCATAGGCAGACAGGCAGGCAGAACATGAGATAGCTGCTGTCCCCAGTCTGTTGCCTGTAGCAGTCATTACAAATTTCCTTGTTATATAGCTGTTCCTGATTGTCTAGATGCTAAAAACACGGGAGCCTCATTAAAAAACAACTGGAAACCCCAAATATGAATTGACTCAAATTGCTATTAACTGAATAACTTCATATAGATATATATGTGTGTGTGCATGTGCACGCACATGTGTGCATGTGTGTGTACAGACATACAAGAGGAGGACCCACAAGAATTTGCATGTGAGGGGCACTCCATTCTTATTGCCTCTGTATCCTCTCCTCTTGCTTAATCCACTCCCCCATATACTGCACTACTCTAGAGATGGGCACAAACTGGGAAAATGCCCAACCATGGTCTGTGTTTCATGGTGTTTCACGAACCATGAACCATAAACCACCACGAACTTGCCTCTGTTTGCAAACTGGTGTGTTTGGCTCATAAAAATATCACTTTCGGGGTAGCAGAAGGTCTGCAGAATAGGGGTGTGTGTTTCCGGTTTCCCCCTTTCAAACGCCAGCCACTTTTCAGCTGATGAGAGAGGGATCCCCCATCAGCTGAAAAAAACTGCCTGCATTTGAAAGCAGCAACACTTTTCTTGTGCAGCAAGAAAAGTGTTGCTGCTTTCAAATGTCCGCTGCTCGCCTTTTCCCTGGGAGCTAAAGGCTGCTTCTCTGTTGGCTTCTTTCCTCATGGGTATGCAAGCACTCTCTTATTTTTTCCCTGCTGGCTTTAAAAGCCAGGAAAGGGTTAAATGGCTGTTTTCCCCTTCCTCCTCGGGGGTCTGCACACATTCTTGGTGTTACCATGGCTGCTGAAGGACAATCTCCTCAGTTGCCTTAGAGATCCCAACCGTCCCCCCCTTTTCCTGCCTGGATTGGCCAGAAATGGGAGCTCTCTACTTGGCAAGGACAGCTGCCAATCAAGCATGGAGGCCTCAGTTTGGGTGCAACCTAAAGATTACAACCATTGCCTGGGTGATGGAGTGAATGGTGCCAAAGTGTCTGGCTTCCCAAAAAAACAGAAACAGAACAGTAGGTAAAGTCGTTTGTTCTGTAAAAACGTGGAGCCACGGAACGCATTTCTTCGCAAACGAACCAGCCGTTCTATTCGGAATTTTGTTCCATGTTTTATTTCGTGCCCATCTCTAATCCTGAAACAATTTTATCAAGTTATGCAACTGCTCATTTCTGTATATAGATCCAGGTCACACAGGATCAGAAGTGGTCTTGTAAATAAGGATCAGTGTTACAAACACTGGTTTTAATTCACATATTGTTTCTTGAGACATTATCCACTTCATCCAAAAAAATTCCAGTTAAATTTTTATTAAATTGTTTATTATAGTGAGACATGATGCACGTGACCTTTTAATAATGGGAGCTCTCTGTAATGAATGACTCACTCACCATATGAAGCACAATTCAGGCTGAAATTTATAATGGTTTAACATAGTTCTCTTGTTCAGAATCAATTTGTATTTTATTATGAGGTTTGCCAGTAACTATAAAGAAAGATGGTGTCTCAAGCGTCTCGGAATTAGTGAGCTTGAAATATCTTAAACTCTTTCTCTACTGATATATTTTAAATCATTGGTCTTATACATGCATAATTAAGTTACAACTGTAAAGTTTAAAAGACAATAACATCAGTAAAGCTAGCATTCAAGCAGAGAAGACCAGCAGCCATTTGCACAACAAATGCTGATATCTGCATGATTTCCAGACATTACAGGTATACACATTTCCCTACACTTGAATAGTATACATTTTAAAGTCTTTTTTTTTCCTTTGGCTTTCCAGTTGTTGGGGAACTGCAGAAAGGATGGAGAGATGGGAAAGATCAGTTCTTCAAGCAGCTCTTTGGATACAAGTAACTGTTTTGGTTTTTCTGAAAAAAATATTTGTGCATCATTTGGAAAAGACAATCAGGAGGGCGAACAGAATGCAAAACCGGACTTACATAAAATTAATTGCATTTTTTTTTCTCAATGAGATTATGTCACCCTAAATGCTCATCTCAGAAGAGCCAAAAAGGAACTAATAAAATAAGGCTAAATTCAGGGGAAGTTTCCTTTTTAGATCATGAGCACATGTTTTGTTTATAAAGAAACTAACCCTGCTGCAGGCAAAAATTTCCTTTAAATAAGTTAGAACCAAGTTTAGACATTAATCTGATCACAGCGTTCTCCCTTTTCTTCCTCTCATTTGAGTATAGCAAGTTATTTTACTAGAAGAAAATGGGGGGGGGGATTCAATTGGTCAAGATCTCACGAAATAATAAAATGACAGATAGGGGGTATGCATCCATACTTTAGTGCTGAAGCAACAGAAAACACACTTACACACATTCATGTGCTGGTTTGTCTCTGATTCTCCAGTTAAAAAAAATCAGCTGAGAGTTGTAGCATTCAACATCCGTTGCCTAAACAAAGACACGTTTTAACATCCAGCAACATCTTTCTTTTGCAGCGGCACAGACAGATTTTAAAATGGGGCACCCTCTTATCGTGACCCCAGAGCACTGGGAGGTAGAACCTCAAAGATAAATAGCCTGGCAAGTTCAGTGCTTCATACAGTCATGCTAAAACTCATTATTAAAAATGTAACAGTCCTTTCATCCAAAAGCCTCTTTCTTTCTAGAACTACCTATGCTTAGTTCAAATTTCCACTGCTGCTCTGATGCCCATACTGAGCTTCCAGTGAGCACAGGCATCCTATTTTATTGCAGTGTTGGAAACAGCTTCTTATGCACAATAGGGGTAAATATAAGAAGGTATCTGTGACTTACTTGCCACCAACAGGGATTAATCTTGGAACAACTGAGTTGCCCGTCTTGTGGTACAGTAACAGAACTCCATACATACTTTTTTTTGCTCATATTCCATCAGTATGTCCCATATGTACAGGAGACATTCATATAGATATGTTTTACTACAGAAGTACAGATTGCATCATGTCCATTTGTACAAGATGTGGACTAAATACATATTGAAATGTGTGTTGTTTACACAAGACCATAATATTTGCAGTGGATCACTGGAAAAATGTCAAAGGGAGTACTTGATGCTAGAAAAACTGTGGAGCTATCAAAATGAGCTATCAAACAAAATGAGGAAAAAACTGCCCCCAAATTGTGTGTAATGAGAAAGTCCTGTGAGCAGAGCTTGAGCTCTTGGGGGTGGCTGAAATTGGCATGGATATGTATAACATATTAGCAGAACTCCATGTTACAAATATATATGGCCACATAGTATCTGGAAGCTATTTTGTCAGCATCTCATAGTAACAATAATATGTGCTTTCACTCTCAAGCTGCTGTAGGGCCAAAACCAAACAGAAGCGTTGTTTGGAGAACAAACCTAAACAGATCTACTCAAGTTATCTTATGCCTGGTATAGTGTTCTTAGGACTGCAGCGTCCTTTAGTAATGGAAGTGATTGGCAGTGCATTTCTAAACAGAGTTACACTATTCTAAGCATATTGATACACTCAGAATGGTGTAACTCTATTTAGGATTGCTCTGTTCAGGTACAGCTTCAAAGGAACTTCTGACAACATGCAAAGATCTTTTGTTTACATATAACTATTGATCATGGACATATAGATACTTACATTCAAAAGAGAAAGAGCAGCTGATAATGATATAGCAAATGCAATGATGAAACTCTGTCTAAATCACTGACACAAATATTTTAAAAAGGCCATTAATTCTCTGTGAAAGAAAGGCAACACACTTTAAAATTTCCTGGTCTTAGACCACAGTTAGACAACAATTGCTGTTTTCAAAATATGTCAGTAGCCTGAAAATGGAAACACCCATACCAAGTCAGAAGTTTGAAATGTTATCAGAAAATGTAACAGCTGAATTTACAATATCTGTAAAGTCTTCCTTATCTCAGTAGTTCAATAAATTAATGATTGGCAAAAATAAAACCAGGTGAAAACATATTTGTTTGTTTAACATGTAATTGTTAAAAATGGAACAGACACCATAAAATACAAAACTCTACACATTTTTATCTTTTCTGTCACATCTCGGTGCACTTAATATCCTCCTGTCATATTTTTTATGAATGCAGAAAGAAATTGGTTGTTTCCTATTATCCCTTCAATAAATAAGTAAAGCAACACATACTACGAAAATACAGTTTGTTAATGAGACAGCCAAAAATTTACCATGGTGTATACTTGCAGATGCTTGCACAGCATCTAACCCTCAGAGATCAATACTGAAGAGTAATTGCATTTTAACACATTGCTATGTTTTACCCCAAAAGCTTTCTGAAATGAATTTAAAGCAGCTGAGAAATCCTCATTAAATAGCATGTTTTTTTCATGTGGGTGTGGAATGCAATATCATTGGCTTTAAATTACCTAAGGTGATTTGTGTTTTGGAAATTCTATTTTCTCAGCCTTTGCAGTCCAAAGTAACAGTCTTGTGACACCTGAAAGAATAATGAATTTATTGTTTATGAAAGCACAGGCCACACTACATTCATTACACTTTGATTCCACAAGACTATCTTATCTTACCTGCCTGGAGCAGGCTGAAGGCCAAACTAGGTGTTACTTTTTACAAGAGAGCATACTGCATACCTGGGCTTTTTTTCTGGGAAAAGTGGGACTCAGTGGGTTGCCAGCACAGAAAGCAACTCTTGGTGGGAGGTGGTGCCCCTGGTACCACATGTGCGCACGCAAAGTGCACGCATGCTCCCAGGGCCAATGACATCACTTCGGGTCAGCTTGAACAAGGGGGGAATTTTTAAAAGTTTAAATCGCCCTCGGCAAAAATGGTCACATGGCCAGTGGCCCTGCCCCCTGATCTCCAAACAGAGGCACGGAGGGCAATCTAAACTCCCCTCTGTCTGGAGCTCAGAGGGTGGGGCCATCAGCCATGTGACCATTTTCAAGAGGTTCCGGAACTCCGTTCCACCGCGTTCCATCTGAAAAAAAGCCCTGCTGCATACTGCAGCTAGAAGTCCCCGATGGCAACTCTTGTTTTAAAATTGCAGGTAGGCCCAATTCTGATTGAGAGATTGTGTAAGGATGAGACAGCTTCCTGCCTCCCCACTACCATTTTCAGTACCATTATTTACTCTGTCTTAAATGCTACACAATTATTTCCAACAAGGTTACTTAATTTATTGTACAGTTATACATAATGTACATAATGTACAGTTATACAGTTGTACATAATGTTCTAGTATTATTTTCAGTTCTGATGACAGCGGCTCAGGAACCCTCCGTCTCACCTAATCCTAAATTTATAACATAGCACACTTTGGCTTTCCTTGAGTAATATTTTATTGTGTTCTTATTAAATAGATTTAAAGGAAAAATTAACTTACTATTAAAAAGTATAACGTTCTTCCATTTAAGCGATGATTTCCTCCTAAGCGGATGCTGTCTTCGTTTCACTGTTTTTTGCTGAGTGTTATTTCAGCTCAGAAAGGATAGCCTGGCAAAAAGTATTTTGTAATAGTGTGAAATGAACAGAATTAATATTCTGGTGTTATATTGTTGACTGCAGGAAAGTATAATTGTCAAATTTTAAGACAAAATGCCAATTTCACTTGTCAGTTTGCAATTTGTTGGAGGAATGAAGATTAAGACTCTACTAAAGTCTATTTTATACTACCTTTTTTTCTCACAGAACCAATAAAGCCTTGTACTCAAAGAGAAATAGAGATTCCTATGGACACAAGGTAAATCATGAACAATGCCTTTTAAGATTCTGTATGGATGTTCTGTGGGCAGATATTCCGTCAGTGACACAACTCTTTTAAAAGTCACCGCCTAGAGTAAAATAAATGTTTTTTTAACAAATCATAAGAATTTGGATGAAGGTGATAGTGGTTCAGATGTATAGATGATGATGATGCTCATACTCCTTTGGTTTAGAGTATGAGCACAAGCAGCTAGGAAAACACACTTTCAAATAGAGGTGAGCCTCACAACTAGAGATGGGCAGGAATAAAAAAAAAAGCCACGGACAGCCAAATCTGCCATTCGCAAACAAGCTGTTTGTGAGGCCCCATTCTAAACAAACAGGTGGTCATTGCAAGCCTCGTTCATTGCTGTTTGTCTTGCTGTTCATCAAGCCAGAGAGTCTGGCACCTGCAATCAATTCCCTTGGCAACTTAGGCAGGGATTGTCTGAACTCTGTCTGAACTCCTGCCTTTGCCCTGGAAACTCTAATCTAAGCCCAATTTAGCTTAATAGGCAGGTCTTCCTTTCAAGTGTGGAACTCCACATTTGTTACAACAAGGGAGCAAAGACCAGGGGGGAGCGGGGCTCCCAGCTCTGACTTTGCAGACAGTGGAGAGACAGTTTCTGTTGGCATTTTGATAGAGTGCATTGGAGCTTGAGTTTTCTTTGTGTGTGGTGGGATAGGGATCTACCCTTTCAGGTTCCAGGGCTGCTGCCAGGCTCTGGGCCAAGCTATTATTATTGGTACCTTTCCTGCTGCCTGCTCAGGTAAGGTTTCTGGGCGTGATGCAGTAGAGATCTTGACCAAACTTGAATGATGGCTGGAGGAGAGCCTGCTGGCCCCCATGAACAGCCAACCACGAACATGTTCATGAACAGGGGCATGTTCGTGGTTGTTCATGAGTCCCTGTTCATGGATGGCAATGAACAACCAACATCATGTTCATTTTTTTTTCTGTTCGTGCCCATCTCTACTCACAACTACCAAATTCCGTTTTTACTCAGATAATAAATCCAAGACAAAGAATAATTCCCCTTCTCTCTTCCACCCCACCTCATTGTAATTGTTCTATTGATGTGGAGTAATGAGGTAATGACATAAAGCTGAGAAGAGCAGAGACAGATCTACTCTGAAACTAATGAAGCTTAAGCTTCAGGACCCCTAATCCCAGAGGGCCCCTGAAGCAAGTTGTGTTTTTTTCAACAAAATTTTTTCAACAAAAAATAATGGAGATTTTTCAAGTGTTTGTTATTAAAATGAGGCTATTTTAGTGATAGAATCATAAGCCGATGGGTTGAGGTATTTAATATTGACCTTAGAATGGAGCTTGCTCAGTGTTGTAGCTTCCTCTAAAGTGGGCTGGTTGTTCCCAGCAGCCTAGCAGTTCAGCCTGGCCCAGGAAGAAGTAACAGAACCATAAAGGTGGGGAAAGGCCTGTACAAATCTTGTTGTTTCAAGGTCTGCTTTGGATTATTGCAGGTAAATGTTAGTAACCTGTGCAATTATTAGAGATCTTTTAAAACAATGGTGGAGTTACTTCTTGGAAAGTTATTAAATGTTGGTTTGGAATTATTAAGACTTTTAATGAGAAATCTATGATTGTGAAAAATATGTAATTTTATAGTTATTAATCCTTTTAGAACTGTTGAAAATCTTTCTAAGTATTCTATTTGTTAATGCTTCTAAGGAGTTCGGCCTGGTGACAGCACCATAAGGGTGGGGAAAAGCCTAATAATTATAATATAATAATAATATTTGATTTATATACTGCCCTTTAGGACAACTTAACACCCACTGAGAACAGTTTACAAAGTATGTTATTATCTCCACAACAAACACCCTGTGAGGTGGGTGGGGCTGAGAGAGCTCCTAGAAGCTGTGACTGACCCAAGGTCACCCAGCTGGCTTCAAGTGGAGGAGTGGGGAAGCAAACTTGGCTCTCCAGATTAGAGGTAACAGGAGAGGAAGCTTTTAGAGTAAGAGCTGCACCCTGCAGGCCATGTATTGCCCATGCCTGATAATTGTAACTCAGTTGCAACTAAAAGCCTGCTCAGCCTTTCTGAGTATAGATGAACATTTGTTGTGTAATATTTTTTCATTTTTTGGACTGAATGGTTTGTGATCTGCATGGAAGGGGGAAATCTCGCAATAGTAACAGAATCTGAAATTAGCCTTATGAATTCTAAGAGGAAAGATAAATGTCTTATGCACATTCAGGAGACTGTTGTAACTTGTGAATGTTGAGATTTGCTTCCTATGGAGTCAAACTGAGGCCATCTTCCGGTACCTCTGCTTCTTTCATTATTTGTCAATAACCATCACGTATTGCCAGATTCATCTCTTAACCAGGAGTTAAAGAGACATCCATGTTCTGAGTGTACATCCAGTCCTTTAATTTCATGCAAATAATAACATTCGATATATATACCGCCCTTCAGAACAATTTAATACCCACTCAGAGCAGTTTACACAGTTTGTTATTATTATCCCCACAACAAAACACCCTGTGACGTGGGTGGGGCTGAGAGAGCTCCAGAGAACTGTGACTAGCCCAAGGTCACCCAGCTGGCTTCAAGAGGAGGAGTGGGGAATCAAACCTGGCTCTCCGGATTAGAGTCCCGCGCTCTTGACAAATACACCAAACCGTAGTTTATCAACTACACCAAATGTAGTTGATAAGCCTCAGTATCAAAGATTATAATCTCTTGCATTCCCTTTTCAAATCTACTATAGTTGTCATCATATAAGATATGCACAGCTATGTATTATACCCATGGGATTTTAATAATAAGCTTATGGAACGGGATAATGTCTAATTAATAACTATTATATTTACTACTAGCAAAAGATTATTAGAATTTGATCAGTGTTGGTACAGCAAGGAACTATAACCTAATTACTACCAATATTAGGAGGCATTTCTACATTTTACCATTAACCTGGATAGAAGAGTTTTAACCTCTTTCGTAAAGCCTTCTATTCAATAATGAGAGTATGAAAACAACCATTAATTATATGTTGATAGATTCACCCAACCCTGTTCTGAAGTTTGCTTTAGAGCACTTTAAATGTAGTTGATTGTGCTGCATCTAATAAATATTGTAACATCAAAACAGAATATCTCTGTTCTTATTATTTCAGTTATTTACTTGCCCCAAAACATATATCTACCAGTGCACCTCTGATTGCATAATCATCTTTGTTCCTGCTCCTTGTTAACTTTATCTTAAGTGGATTTGGTTTATTGATAAAAACAAAGAATCATTATTTTTATTAAATTCATTTTTGAGAAGCATAAAGAGTCCTCAAAATCTTCTTTAACAAACAAATCATGGAATGTTTCAGAGTACAATGTAATTTAATTTTAAGTGCCAACTCCAAATATAATGAACCAGCTAGTAAGCCAATACCCTTTATGAGGAGTCCAAACCTAAGCCCACACTGACCTGGAGAGCCCAGGCAAGCCCAATCTCATCAAATCTTGGAAGCTCAGCAGGGACTGTCTTGGTTAGTAATTGAAAGGGAGACCTTCAAGGAAGACAAGGGTTGCTATGTAGAGGCAGGCAATGGCAAACCACCTCTGAACATCTCTTGCCTTGAAAGCACCAGCAGGGGTTTCCATAAGTTGGCTACAACCTACTTTCCACCACCAAATAGAAGCCCTGGTGCGCCAATGACATATTTAGGACCGGTGAGCGGGATGGCAGTGGTCATGGGGGCAGCTGCTGCCATAGTGCCCTTAGGAAGAAGAAGCATCGGCAACTGCAGCAAGCTGTGGATGGATGTCCATCCATACTGGTACACAAATCCATCAAGGAGACAGAACCATATGGTTGCTTCTTAATAACTTTATTGCAACTTGGGAAATGGCTAGTAAGAAAGATGCTCCCATTCTCTGTTCTTCACCCCTTCTGTGCTCTGCCAGCCTCAACTGCACTGCCACACTGTCCTCAATGAACACTCCAGCCATGGACACTGCCCGGGGGCCCCACCTTCCATGCTGCCCTTTCACCCCAAGAGTATGCCCTCTCCCATGAGAGCAGCTTCTGCAAATTCCAGACAGTCCTGCAAGGATGTTGGCACCCCTGGGAAGACTGGGCCACAGGTTGTTCAACAGGGACTCCTCTCTCTCACCATCTCTCAAAGTGAGCCCACACAACAGTACCCTGGTCTATCGCCCATGCCTGGACTGCCATCCATTAAGAGCCCCTCCTCCAGGGGTTTCACTCATGACCTTGCTCAGTCAAAACCTCCCTAATCATGCTAATCACCAGTGACAGCACAGTGCCAGTACCGGGAGTATGTAGCACATGCTTATTCAGTACAAGGGAATTAAGTGCCCAAAACAGACTCAACTCAAATGTGTGGAGAGCACTGCAATTGCACCAGAGTCCACAGCATCCCTTCCCCAATCTCCAACCACCAATCATGGAGTGGCATGCTGACCATGCCCTCGTGTCAAATATACATGAAAGCAGCCAATTGATACACACAGATGACAGCACACTTCCCTGATATCAGCCTACCATTCTGTACATGCAAAACACAAGGAAAGTAACAAGCCTCAGCCTAAATAGGCTGAGTGTTCATCTGGCTCAGCTGTACTTGCTGGAAGATATTGAGTAGAGGTTTGCACCCCCAAAAAATTCTGGGATATCCAGATCCACGATTTAGAAATCCCAGAAAAATCCAGGATTCCCAAAATCTCTAATCTGGCTCAGAGAAATCTGTGTTTATTGGGAAAACTATCTGGGGGCTATCCAGGGGGTTGGGTGGATCACTTTTCAAACAAACTTTATCTAATTTTCAGAGAAGTTGTTTCTGACTGTCCTCTAAAGACCAACCAAGTTCCAGGAAAATTGGACCCCCAGGGTTCAATTCTATGAGCCCCTGAAAAGGTGTCCCCAGCCACTTTCCATTATTCCCTATGGGGAACCCTATCTGGGGTGGTATTTTTCAAGCAATCTCCACCAAATTTGCAGCAATCCTACTCCTGACTGTCCTCTAAATACCACCCCAGCTTCAGGAAGACTGGGCCCCTGAATAAGGGGCCTCCAACCACTCCATTGTTTCATATGGGAAAAAGTCAAAGAATCTAACCCCCCACTGCAGAAACACACTGGGCCAAGGCTACCATGGTAAAGGCACACTCTCAAATGCAAGCTCCACACACAGAAAGTACAACAGAACCAAGCTTAAGTCTCTCCACTACCCAAGCACCCCTGAACAAGCTTCCCTGAGCCACTTTCCATTGTTCTCTATAACAAGCAAGTTTGCAAGCTCGCAAGTATGTCAGTGGCCAGAAGCCTATTCCCAATGCAAGCTCAACCCAGGGAAAGCCCAACAGAACCAAACTGAAGCCACTCCCCAAACTCAAGTGCCTCCTGAGCAAACTGACCAGCCACCTCCATTTTTCCCTATGACAAAAATACACTAAGGCAAGGCTGCCATGGCCAAGGCACAATCCCCAATGCAAGCTCATCGTAGAGAAAGCCCAACAGAACCAAACTGAAGCAAGGGAATGGAATCCTCCCAGAACCAAAATGAAGCAAGGGAACCAACATCACACCAGAGAATCACACCCATTCCACCCCAACCAAACTGAAGCAAGGGACACTGTTGCAACTTAGCCCAAAATGAGCAAACTGAATCAAGGGAATTGAATCCGCCCCCCCCCAAAACCAAAGTGAAGCAAGGGGACCAACATCTGCCACTCTTGCAGATTGGAAGCAGGACCTGAGGGGCTATAGGTAGCGTCCTGCCTGGTGGAGGCCTAGTGGATATCTCCAAGGCCTGTGGCAAGATTTCCCTTGCAGGCTCTGGCAAGTTGGCCTCTGGTGCTGCTGGAGTGTGGTCAGCAGGCACCTCTACAACATCAAGCCTTCCCTGATCCTGCCGGTCCTCGTGGCTCCCTGGCCCTGCTCCCTCAGGCTCATCCTCTGAATACAGAATCAGTCACTGGGTCAGACAGAGAGAGTGATGACATGAACATTGAAAAAGCATTTAAAATAATACAAAATAATTCAATTAAACATGTAAATATAGAAACACACAATGCCAAAACCTAGGAGGAGGGAAGGGGGGTGATTGGTTGCTTGGCCGTTGATTCCTTGGGAATGTGCAAGTGTGGTAAGCCACTCCCATGGTACTCAGTTATATAGCAAGAGACACAGGCAGTAGGCAGACCCTTTAACTGGCAATACAAAAGGGAAGTTGGTAGTGCTGACCCTCTTGGTGGGTAATTCTGAGATCAACCAGCTGATAGCAAGGCACCAAAGGAGACACACTTTGTAAACCACTCTGAGTGGGTGTTAACTTGTCCCGAAGGGCAGTATATAAATCGAATGTTATTATGTTGTTATTAAGCCCAAGATAACCCTTCCAAGAGTTGAGTGAGCTGGGAGAATGGTCCATCACTGGATGCAGTCTCAGGACAACTCCTTGATGCCTCGGAGGGCAAAAATGGAGCAGGTCAGCATGGTCATTCCACTATACTCCTAATGCTGATTCGCTCCACCCCAATCATGGAAGCTATATGGCATATTAGACATCAACAGTGACTGGGCGGGGGAGGGGGGCGGGTTGAGGAATCTAGGAAGCCTTTCCTTCCCCTTGCTACAGCACAATTGTGCAAACAGTGGAAGATGCTCGTAGCTTCCTCCAAGTGTTGAAGACATCTGTGGTCAATCATGAACATGGATGAGAACTGATTCTTATCGACCACTCAGAGACACACTCTGTATACACAACCTCTCTGCATGCTGATTGAATGTGCAGAGAGGGAACGTAGACACGAGAGCGCTGGCCCTGCCCCCACCTCCACATGATCCCCGGCTCATGAGCACAGCACCTCCATGTGAAGGAAATGTTCTGAAGGCAGTATCCCCGATCACAGCCAAGGAGCATACATATGTATACTGCCTCTGAATGTAGGTGTCATGCTCACAAGCCAGCTATCATGTAGAGAAACGGATGGGGCCAATGCATTCACCCTCTGCTCTCCTTTCAGTTAATGTATGGTGAAGTCATTTGTCCAGGGCTACAGCTGTGAAACAATCCCATCATACACAGAATTCTGAAAGCAAGTCAGATGAATGGGCTTGCCAAGTCTCTTCTTTTGGCAAGGTTCCTGTGCCTATGCAAGCTGCACTAGCAGACTGCATGACCACAGGTACAGCTGTCCGTACTATGGCATGTCCGTTTGCGGGATAAGTGTATTGTCTGTAAAGCAGCACGTAGTGGTACAGGAGCCAGCCTAGAGTGAGACAGCTGTATCCCTACAGCAGAATAATTAGATTAGTTAGTTGTGTTATCACCTCTGAAAACAATTGGCTGTATACTGTGATTAGAGCTCATCCTGGCCTCTACCCCACTGGAGGGCTGCTGTAAAAATTCAGAGATAGCAATAACAAATAATATTCCACAGTAGCAGAGTGGATTTCAGCATCTGCCTATGGTGCTCTTGCTGTTCTTCCTGTTCCTTCCTTTCTGTTGGGGAGGGGGGTTCCACATGGTGGGATCACTTCCTAGGGAATACAGTATATCCACTGGGCCAGTCTTTACCCTGCCCTTAGATTGAGTTGCACTGGAACAGTATCTGCAGTTTCTACTGGGGCTACAACATGAGAATCTGATCCTGCAAGGCAATTGCCATATTTTGGAGAACAGCAGCAGAAGTTGGAGAGGAGTAGCAGCTAGTCAGGCAGGACTGTGGCTGTGATCCCTGTGTACACCCACTTCCATTGCGTAGTGTATACCAACATGACACGTATATGGTGATATATTGCTGTCATATTTCTGAGAGGCTATATGAGCACAAAAGCAGACTTCACATGCGTATTCCTTGCTGGATCTGTCTATGCAAATATGTCCAGGCAGAAAAGTCCTATGTAGACATGGGACTGTATACCCTGTCAAACTGTTGATGATAACACCAATCTTCTGTCAAGATAAGTTAGGAAGAACTGAATCCTCAGCTCTCCTGTCAGCTTCCTGGACATATTAGAGTCCTCACTAAACATGTCTAGTCCAAGCTGAATGGTGTTTTTCACCGGAGCAAAATGTTTGTGCAGCATCTTAATTACCAGGAAAATGTTATGAAAATTTCCTGGAAGGAAAAAGGCAGAAATCATTTAAAGACTGAATCACCTCTATTGCTGTATAACATTAACATTGGTTCTACAGTAATTGAAGGGGAAAATATTTTCAGCCCAGTGAAGTTTCATTACAATGATCTTCATATGAAAATGCTTTGGTTCATATTGGTGATCAGATTAAACTCCTTTTCAAAAGCCAGCATATACTGGCTTTCTTCTAATTTTGTGATAGGCGATGTCTCTCTTATTTCTCTGAAGCTGAAATTCACCATAGCAAAATACATCAACTTTATTCCTAAGCTTTTCTTGACACAGCCTTGTAGCTCCTGCCCACAACTGATAAAGGCAGCTCAAGGAAATGTTAGCAGGTTGCAAGCTGTATAGATAGAGATTACAAAAATCGATTGTAAACTCTCTGCGCCATTATAATATATTTTCAACTCCTATTATAAAGACCAGATCAAAATAAAATGGAACATAAATGAACAACCTTTTTCACTTTATGGTAAGTCCTACAGATGGGCCAATTTCTTTATGTCTAGGAGAAGTAATTCTCCTAGGTGTAAATTCAGAAGATATCGACCAGGACATAAAACTAAAGGACTGTTTCAGGGTGACTGACTGCGTACAAAAAAGTTTTAATTAGAATGGGGTTCTTTTAGCAGCATTATCAGTTTCTATATTTTGTTCAACCATAAATAGTAGTAATAATAATATTTAGGATTTATATGGTATAATACCAAGACACCAAAATGCTTTGTATTCATTATTTCAGTAAGGCTTACAACAACACTACACAAATAAATAGGGATATGTTCATAGATTTACTAATCAAGATCTGCCAAAACCTATGTATACCTGTATATAAAGTAAATACAGTAAATCCAAATTGAATTATTTCCAACATTCGGAAGCATCTGGAACTATTCCAGTCTGACAGTTATTCTGGTACTTCATTGTCCCTGGGAAAAGAAGACAGTAAGTGCACCAAGGAGAGAGTGACTCAACAGGCACTTGCTCCACAGGGATGCTGTCCAACCAGAATAGTTAGCAGATCTTCCTGCTGAATAGGATCATTCTAATTACCATGGCTGTGCAGAGTATTTCCACTTTCTATCAATTATTATGCTGTCTCACCAGGGGTCTGAATAAATATTTAATTTATTTATTTAAAACATTTTATATCCTGCTTTATCTTTTCTGATTCAAGGTGCCTAACAAATAAGCAAGGATACAAAAACAACGAAAGGATTTGAGTCCATTGGCACTTTAGAGACCAAAAAGATTTTTAGTGTATGAACTTTTGAGAGTCAAAGCACTCTTGTGCCTGAAACTAAAAATGACCAAAGTGTCCAGCAACAAGATTAATAGTGATAGAAACACACAGTTAAAAAATAGCTAACTCTGCCAGAAGACCCTTCACCAAATGCCCTCTGGAATACAAGCCTTCATGAAGACAGCATCAGTGTGCCCTCTGCAACCCAACTGTTGCCATACAGAAAATCTTAGGACAGGGAATTACAAAGACAAGGCCATCTGAAGAACGTAACAGCCACATGGGACTATACAGGAGGTGCGGTTATGCCTTTGTCTCCCCCATGAATGGGCTACTTTTTTCTCTGGGGCCGCACTGCTGAACAGGGCTTTATTTGAACATGCTGACAAGATGGGCAAATAGGGGAGGGGGGTAAAGGGGAACTCTGTAGCTCCCCACTAAATAGAAAGACCAGGTGATGGCTTACCAACTTCCTGGAATTCTCCCAGAAGAACTATTGATCTCCAGACTACAGAGCTCAGTTCCCCTGGAGGAAATAACAGCTTTGGAGGGTGGACTCTATGGTATCAAATCCACTTTGAGCTCCTTCCTGACTCTAAACTCCTCCTCTCTAGGCATCATCCCTAAATCTCCAGGAATTTCCCAAGGTGGAGTTGGCAGCCCAATCTGCAAATCTGAGAGGGGACAGAGGCAGGAGCTTAAACTTCCCCAACTTCCCCAGCCCCCAACACTGCCATAGACAGGCAGCCCACCTGCTCTGCAGGCAACAAAGGTAAATGCTTTTTTTTGCATTTGTACTGGTAGGTACTCTGGCTACAAATACTTGGTGAGCACAGAGAGAAAGGCCCAGGCTTTGCTCCTTCGTGACATGGGCAAGGTCTATTTTTAAAGAAACTAGAATGCATGGGTAAACCAGCTAAACCTGCTCTCACTTTTCCTTACGGTTCTCTGCTGTTTGAAGTGTATTTTCTCCCACCCAGGCTCCAATGCAGAAGCCAGCTTAAAGGAAAATGCTGAAGGAAATGACAAACATTTCCCAATGAAAGGACAGGAGGAGTCAGGATGTAGCACTTCTCACTAGGCACTGATTTCTTTGGGTGCGGGGGGAGTTCTGGAAAGGTTCACTTGCATGCAGATTCGCACCTTCCTATGTCCAGGGTGCAAGGGAGAATCTTAATTCTAGAATGCGTATGTTTTCCCTATAGGATGTCTTCTATTTTGTTGAAATTTGGAAGAAAGATTCCATGGCTGAGTGATGCAATCCTTGAGAATTTCATCCCAAATGTATGGCCAGTGGTGGGTAAAGACATGGTATTTGTAAATATGCATTTCCGATTGAAACTAATGGAAACAACTGGATGGATTTTCTAAAATGGCTAGCTTTAATTCTGATATTATAGAACTCAATTATTATTATTTTTTAAAAAAGACAAAATACACAAATCCACCATTTTGTTTTTTGCATGCACATCTCCCCATCACAGAAAGAAAGTAGGGGCTGAGAAAATAATGGTTTGGTTGAGGCAAATTGGTAAGTTTGTGAGTGGGATATGATTTGAGTGGGATATGATTTGAACTGAGGATTTCTTGTAGCCTGGATGCTATGTCAGTGTCAAATACGGCACACTTGATATGATCTTTGGAGAACATCTGTGCTGAGTAAGGCAGCCCTACAAGTTGGCTTTCAAACATGGGTATTCATGACAAAATAAACATTAACATTTTCTGACATAATGTTCAGATGCTCATACTTTTTTTTTCAGGGTGAAGATAATCTTCCTATAGGATTAATGTCATCAGCTGAGATCTGATTCAGAAAAATCACCCATGATAATTACGGATTTTTTCTAAACATCGTTGCATGCAGCAGTACAGCACAGCCACCTTGGGGTAGTGAGTAAAGTGTTGCATTAGGATCTGGGAGACCCAGATTCAAATCCCTATTCTGCTATGAAACTTGCTGGGCAACCTTGGACCAATCACACTCTCAAAGCCCAACCTAGCTCACACAGTTATTGTGACAGTGAAATGGAGGAGAGGAGACAGATGTATGTTACCCGAGATCCTTGGAGGAAGTGAGGACTAAAAATTGGAGTACATAAATAAACAGTGGCCTTCATGCAAGGATCTATTCATACATTCGAGGGATAATCACAGGCTCAAATTACAGTAGATTTTGTGATCAAGTATTGGTCACACTCCTTTGGACCATAAACTGATACTCAGGAATTCCTATTAACAGTCTGAGAGAGAAGTTGCAATTCTCTCCGCATCCCACTTTCCCACAGTTTCTGCCTCATTACTCTTCCCTTGGTATCTGCAGAGACCATGAACACAGGGAATTTTGTTTTGAGGCAGAATAGTGTTGGACTAGGCCCAGAGAGACCCAGATTCACAGCCCCACTCAGCCATGAAGCTTATAGAGTGATCTTAAGCCAGTCACTTTCCCTCTGCCCAACCTACTTAACAGGGTTACTGTGGGAACAAAATGGAAGAGCGTGCTACTCAAAAATCCGAAATGAAGTAAAGCATACCCATATGAACAAATAAAAACAGAAAACACATATTGGCTTAAGCAGGGTTTTTTTCCTGGGAAAAGAGGGGGTGGAACTCAGTACCGCATGATGATGTCACTTTGGGTCAGCTGGAACAAGGGGGGAGTTTTTTAAAGTTTAAATTGCCCTCGGCGAAAATGGTTACATGGCCAGTGGCCCCACCTCCTGATCTCCAGACAGAAGGGAGTTTAGATTGCCCTCCATGCCTCTGTCTGGAGATCAGGAGGCGGGGCCACTGGCCATTTGACCATTTTCAAGAGGTGCTGGAACTCCGTTCCACTGCGTTCCAGCTGAAAAAAAAGCCCTGGGCTTCAGGATGTGGATACTTGAATAAAGATTATTCTGGTATTTGTGGAGAATTTGCTCTCTCTGTACACTAAGGCTTTTGTTTTATTTTTATAGTCATATATGTCCGTCAGATCCATGTCCATGTACACTCAAGTACTTATTTTGGTTGATTTTTGTTTCAGTAAAATTAATTGGGTCAAAGTATATTAATATGTTACATCCTTAACTTGATTGTGTAACTTGATCACATCATGATCTATGATGTCAGCATGGACTATAGTTGATTCATTGCCAGCTCATAGCTCAGTTCATTCTATAGCTGCAGATTGGTCTGTATATTTTGGTCCAAAAATCTTAAACCACAAAAAGCCTTCCATTTGAAGATTTGCTCTAAGAGATATACCTTATCCCTAAAACACTATTATGCTTATGAATGAAGATGGGCACATTTTCTTTGTAGCAAGTTAGCAACCAAAAAAAAAAAAGTAAGCTAAGAGTACTATCTCAGTAAAAGGTAGCTTCATGAGTATATGCTGAATTTAAATTGAGCTAATGGGCTCAAATTAAGCACTTAAGATCCATTGATTTTAATCGGAGAGAGTTAAGCATGTGTGTTTAGAGCAAGCCAGCTGCATCACTCTGATTAATCATGTGCTTAATTTTCCCATTGAAGTCTGTGGGACTTAAATATGTTTAAGTTTGGCTAGATTATGCTCATAAGGAACAGTCCTAAGCAGGTCTACTCAGTCCAATTTTACTCAATGGGATGTACTCACAGGAAAGCCTTTCTTAAGATTGAAGCCACAGTCATTAAATGATCTTCTTTGTTATTGCTATACGTACATTTTATGATTAATAATAACTTACTTATGCAAATGTGTCATCTATATTGTTATTTCAACATCTGTTGCCCATCAGTTTCTGCCTCAGAAAAGTGGAGAACATTTTCTATCACACTAGTATTTATTTAATTCAATATATTAGAATGATATTTAAATGGTCTGAGGAGCCTATTTACTGTTCTCCAAAACCCAAATGATTTTGGATCTCTCTGAATTTGTTTTGTGCTCTGTAATATGAAAACTAGCTTCCATCCTTATAATTGTTTTGATGATGATATTTTCAAATTATTGCAGTTTTAAGCCACCATGGCCCTGGTGTGCCTGTAATCACTGACAGCTAGTCACACCTAATGCAAGGGCTGCCAGCCTCCAGGTAGTGGCTGGAGACCTCCCGGAAGTACAACTGGTCTCCAGGCCACAGAGATCAATTCATCTGGAGAAAATGGCTACTTTGGGGGGTGGACTCTATGGAATTATGCCATGCCAAGGTCTTTTCCCTCCCCAAACCCCACTTTCCCCACGTTTCTCCAGGTTTCACCCCCCAGATCTCCAGGAATTTCCAAACTCGGAGCTGGCAACCCTACCTAATGCAGATGTAAATGTACATTCCATTTGCAACGACAGATGCATCCATTCAGAAGGGCTTAGTGTGCCAGACAATGCGCATCCAGACTCATATATGTATCTGCGACTCACACTGAAAACTGGTTACATGCCTAGACCATTCTTGCTGGATTAAAGCACAAGACTCAAATGCAAAAGCATTCAGTGTGGCTAATGCAACTGAGCTAAAAATGACAGTCTAATAGGGCACAATAATATACAGCATGTTTTCCTTACTGGTATCACTATCAACACAACAATAGACTAGACAGTGGGGTTGGGGAGTGGTTTCATTTGTGTTATTTTAAGTAATTATTTCTGTATTCTTACAACAGACTGCCAATCTTCTTCATACTCAGTTTGATGTAAAATTAGTGTAACTCTGCAGAGATTTACAGCACCATCCTAAGCAGAGATACACCTTTCTAAGTCAACTGAAGTCAAAGAGCTTAAGATGATATAACTCCACTTAGGATGGCACTGTTAGGCACGTAAAGAAACAAAATCCTAGATGAAATAATAAGCGACAACTCCAGGAAAGCTTATTGGTAAATAATAAACACTGCAGGTATTTTGTCTTGTGCATGTGAAATATTGTACATGTCAAGAAGATAAATATTTCATTTTAAGAGTTTTTTAAAAGTTTCATTTAACAGTGTAATTACCCTTCCCAAACAAATGCATACATAACAAAAACATTCTGAACACTAATATTACAGTTTGGTCAGGAACTTGATTTCCCCTCCAATGCTATTTGATTTATTTGATATTCTGGGATATTTTGCCATTTAAATGAGACCCAAGCTGACTGGGATTTATCTTTTAGTAAATGTATTTAAGATTGCAGCCTTGGTCTCATTCTAGTATCACAGAGCACCACTTGAATAATGGGTCTATAATCAATAACTCGTGCTCTGGCTGTCATGATCAAATGTGAAAACTCACACTGTTAGTATTGCCACACAGTATTTGTTGTTGTACCTGCCTTTTGACCTCCACAGCACCAGCTGAATTGTTATTTTTGACTCATAATGAGTTGGCTGCTAGAAAACCAGATTCCATCTATATCTGACAAAAGGGAAGAAAAATGGAATATCTGTTACCGAACTGTAGCCGCATGGAACAATAAAAAAATCCCTCATGCTAGGTGCAGGTTGGCCAAGTTAACAGTTCATTGGTGGACGACTTCCTCTCTTAGCCATATTCTGGCATTAGTCTGCCTTTCCCCCTTCCATAGCCAACAGAAATTCTTTGCCCTTGCCAATAAAACTCTACATGGCCTTGTCCCACCCTATCTTTCCAAATTTTTGGCTGCAGTTCTAAAGACACTTGCCTGGAAATAACATGCAGCTTCCTTCTGAATAGACCCATTTAGGATTGCTCCCTTTGTTTTGCTATATGCTTGAGCTTCTCTCCTGCAGTTCTATTGTAAAATCCTTTAAACAACTTCCCATATCATTGCCCCTATGAATCTGGCATGGTGCCACCTCTCCCTCTCTGCCTTTAAATACCTCCTCATAATCTACGTTTTTCTACAAAGTCGCTGAATGAATTTGTTATTCCTCTTTTGAAATGCCTAAGCTGAGTTATACCTATTTTAACATCAGTGAACTTAGAAAAGTATGATTCAGTTTAGGATTGCAAACCTAAATATGTGTCTCTGCATACTGAGATTCCTTTCTGGAAACCTTACATCTCCCTTTCTTGTTTTACCCTTTGTCCAATTTTACACTGCAAGCTCCTTTGGGCAAGGGCCACCGTACTTTTTATTTGCTTGTTACTTTGAAAAGTGTGCATCTATATTTTAAACTCTATATAAATAACAAAAAACAACAGTATTAAAATCATCATGATCATTATGCCAGGTAGATTAACTCACTTCAACTCCCTATTTGTTTTTATAATAAAAACTATTACCGAATAGCAAATGGAACCTTGATCTTTTCTGGTAGTATGTAGAGTCAAATTTGCAAAACAAAACAAAGTCCAGTGACCCTGTAAAAACTAACAAATTTATTACAACATTAGCTTTTATGAGATTTGTGAAGTGCATACTTGTTACAAAAACTCATGCTGGAATAAATTTTGTTAGTCTTTGTTAGTCACTAGACTCCTGTTTTATTTTGTTGCTACAGATATCATGGACCATTCATCTGAAATGTACAAAATGTATTTCAAGACACAATTGATTCTTCATCAGAGACATATATTGAAGGTGTAGACTTAAATAATAAACTGTGATGGCTTACTGTTAAAGGGCTACTTATGGCTCAAAATGCATTAGGTTTTGTTTAGAAATATTTGTCTCTTTCCTTTCTAAATTGTTGTTGTTGTTATTGTTGTTGTTCTATGCTAATTCTGAGAGCTTCTTTCTTCCTTGACCAAATTTCTTGCTATGCATGAATGTGAATTTCCACAGCCAGTTTACAGTTCAAGAAGAATAAGCTGATAGTTGGAAGTAGTATAATGTTGGAGAGGATCCTTTCGGGCTGTAGCAGGACGAGGGCTGTGTATCTGAATAGTCTCCCATATAAAACCCACCCGCAGAAAACTAGCATGTCAAGACAAAGATTACACTTAGCCCTCTTCTGTTGTCCTGGTTTACTACACACAAGGAACTTATTGACTGTAAGCACTGAAAAACAGAAATGCTTATTTTCAGTATGATACACAGTATGGCACACACCAAGATTCTGCCACTTTAGTGGTATACATGAGCATATCTTGTTCGAATGGCTCCCACAGTGATTTTGCATATGGACTCAGGGCATGGAAACTCCATATTAATTCAGCTATGATAACCCTCATACAGAAGCATCCTATGCTTGGAAAATCAACAAGTCTTTTCAGTATAGAAGTAGTGACTAACAGCAATCTCATTCTAAAATTTTGATGATATGTTAGACATGCAGTAGTGCCAATATTGATATCTCAGTTGAAACTGAAATGCAATCAGAATACCATAAAGGTGAATCATACTTAGTCCTATCTATTTAAGATGCACCCTTCAACCACATTGTGTTCCTTGTGGAAGCTTTGTGCAACTCTGCTATGCTGTATGTGTTAATAATGACTACTGCCATTAAGTACCAGATATACAGCTAGCTCTGATCTGGCAAAGAGACACTTCATTTCTTGGTAGGTGGCACTCACAGTCACATTGGAAAGGATGGTAAGTGCCACAAAAACCATGCCTTGCTTCTTCTTGTAGCAGCATCTCCCAAATGGCAAAAGCCATGAAATAAACAAAGAAGCCAGCCCATGAGTTTATTTTTTAAAAAATACTACCTTTCTGCCTCTTGTAACAGATGCCCTCACGGTATTAATATGTCCCAGCTTCAAGAAATGTCTCCAGAGGCAAAAAGTCCTCTAGAGACCTTTGTGACTCTGGAGAAATCTGGCCTCTGGGAAGGTCATCTGCAAAGGAATAAATTAGGTGACTGTTTCTCAGTTTGGTTTTCACATTTCAGATACCACTGTCAGTTTCTTCATTTGGATGTTCTCAGGCCAAGCTATGACCACCTCATAGTAGGAAGCCTCAGTCAGATTGACCAAGGAGAATCTGTTTCTTCAGTTCAAAAAGCTGGTTATCCATAACATTGCTGAGATATACATTGCAATAATTGGCTACGTATGTACTGTAGATAGCAATGTAAGTTTATTCCTCAGTCTTTGAATTCATGGAAGAAAAGATGTTTATGCGGATGGTAACCTCTACAGTCAATATGCAGATGCTTTAAGTGGTTATCAGAAAATTTAGTGAAAACAAAGGGGTCCAGAGATTGGGGGGGGCACTTTTAGGCACTCTCTACTTTTAGCGCAAAATGGACTGGAAATAAAAACAATATTTATAATACCATAGGTAAAAAAAGCAACTTTATATCTTCAATATGAAAAACTATTTAACCACAACAAAATGGCAACGGAAATCCAAAGTCTTGTTTACAAATAACTTTCAAAAATCTACTGTCTAAGTGAAATGTCATCAGGCACAGGTATACATTGTACACATAAAAAACATTACCTGGTGGATTAGTTGTGATCTGCCTGCCACAAGATGTGCATGTTCGACAGCTGAAGATTAAAAAATGTGGTAGCATGTAAACTATAACACTCACTAAATATACAATATGGCACTCCCAGCCGGTGGCAACAGCTGCTGCAGGTGAGAGCCGTGTTTTGCCCCTCCAGATGGAGGAGGAGGCAGCAGAGGTGCTCGCCCTGGAAATGGGGCTGTGCGCGGTGGGCGGAGCTAGGCTGGACTCTTTTGCCACTCCGCCCTTCGGCGTTTCAGTGCACCTGGTGCTTGGAGAGGAGCAGACAGTTTTCTTTCCTCTCTGGCACAAGGACGTGTAAATACACATTCTCATTTCATCCGAATGTTAGCAGCCAGAGTCTTCATGATGGAATAATTAATATCTTAAGTACTGCCAACATTAAATACAATAGATCTATGTTGTAGCAACAGAAAGTGGCAAATTCTAACATGAATGTGTATAGATATCTCCAATTTGGGGACACAACTATATAAGTTTGCTTTGGTTGCAATTTCAACAGGTGTAAGCCACCATTTTAATCCCCTTCTTGTCTGAGAGAATTAAAATCTGAATTGTCCATGGAGGTTAAAATATAGCAATATTTAACATGAGTAGGGCTCTGTAAAAAGAAAGTGTAATCTACAGTGCTTTTAGAAGACTGTTTAATTGCACAGCAATCATGTAGAACTGAGAAATGTAGCTCTGCTCACAGCATAAGTTCTCAAATTACCAGGCTTGACATTTAATATCCCTACTGTCTCAGGAAAAAATGCCCAGAATAATAGCCAGTCTCTACAGTGTACATAGTCTTTAACTTATAATCAACTTTCATAAGGCTTTGCAGCTTTTCTCAGCAGCTGCTACCAGCAATCTAAGAATTCATTTCACATGATCAATAATTAACAAAATATGTTTCTGTACAGACAAGTCTTAAAGACAGATTTGAAAAAAAACATCCATGTAAAATAAAGGTTTTCTAATGGAATACTGGAGCATGTAACATTCATTTTTAGAAATCAATAATGCTTAAGATCTTTGCCTTTTATGTCTGATATTTCCAGCTTCTATTTGTTGCTTCTTTTGAAAATACCATTCATAGAAAATACCATTGAAAATTAATAATGTAAGTATTGCTAAGGTTATACTTTGCTATATTATTTTGTTACCTTGAATTTTACAATAATTTGAATACCTTTGGTCAACAAAACTCCATATCCCAGGGTTAATGTCAATATATTTTCTTGTATTAGCAATCTTCTTTTTCACTAAGACTAGTAATAACATTCATAGAACTACTGGATAATTCAAGCAAGTATATGTGTTAACAAAAGGAGGTAACATAGGAATTCTGTTTTCTAAGCTTCCAAGAGAAGGTCAATGTGAACAGGTTTTTTCACACAATATAGCCTGAGGATTTTTAAAGAGCTTGAAGTAGGAGAACACTGCTATCTATCTAATGATAACATCTGCCACTATTAGACCACTAAGTAACAATAATATGAAGAAGAGATTTCCTGCTTGGAGCAACAAATCACCATAAGGTTCAGATTTAAAAAAAATATATCCCTTTCAGTACCATGGACAAGACCATCCAGATGGTACAGCCTACGATTAATATAGTCTTAAACAGAAGCTGAGCTGTAACAATTATTGACCATATTATTAGACTTCATCTATAGTGGTAAATATTAGAATCAATTTATCTAATTTTCAGATGGGAACACTAATTTTAACAGTGTGAGGGTTGCACAGAATGAAGTGTTGAATCCTTCCCACAGACTTGTCCCTCCACTCACTTTTCTCTCAACAAGACTGAGATACCACAAATGAGCCTGGCTGCAAGGGATATAGAGCTGTGGCAGACTGGAGAAAGATCAGTACCCCCAACAACACACAGCGTTTGCTCTTAAGGTTGGACACCACGCCCAAGTTCATTCATAACTAGTTTAAATAAAAGGCAGTACTACCACCATCCCGTCCAATTGCATTCTGATTTACCAGCACGATCCAGCCAGACTTAAATGTTATTACATTACACTGATTTCAATGAAAGAGTTAAGTGCACGCTTTACAGTACAATCCTAAGCAGAGTTATGCCTTTCTAAGTTCACTGAATTCAGTGGGTTAGAAGGGTTTGACTCAGTTTAGGACGGCACTGTAAATCTCTTCTTTTCAAAGCAGTAGGGTCTGAGTGGCTCTACTTTGCCCTGTATGTGAAGCAAACTTAAAGGTACAGTAAAAATACAATATATGGAGGCAATTCAGTTCACTACCTTTTACTAAGGGCCAAGCTACACATGACGAATGACACTTGAACGGCAAGTGTATTTCTCCCTGTTCACTTGCCCTCCACTCAATCCACTTGCCATTCAAGTGTCATTCGTCATGTGTAGCTTGGCCCTAAATGCCAAGTTTTCTCTGTGAGAAGCTGGTATTTCATGTCCAAAATCATTTTCCCAATTTGTTATCAAAGAATTGATGGCAAGGAACTCTGTCCCTCTTCTTGGGATGCTATGCTCATACCTCTTTGTAAAGAGCACAGTTCATGCTGTGATGATTTTGAGGTAATCAATTACTTACTTTAATTTTGATAAAGTAAAACACAGAGATGATCTTACACTTAGTGCTAAGCAGAGTTACACCACTGTAAATCCATTAAAATCAATTAATGTAACTCCAACTAGTAATGCATTGTTAACTTTTAAAATAAAATGATATATACGTTTTCTGATTCAGTTATCTAGCTTGTTTGATAGGATACATGGGAGAGTTGTAGCAATAAAATACTTTTTTTAAAAAACTCAGATTTTACAAAGAAGCTGTAACAATGTAAGCATATTATGAAAGGCTGGCTTATCAAATTAACTAGGTTTACACCCAGTCCTGCCAGTTAAGCACCTTACAGTGAAATCCTAAGCCAAGTTACTCCAGTCTAAGCCTACTGAAATCAATGGGCTTAGACTGGAGTAACCCTGTTTAGGATTTCAGTGTTTGAGAACCAACACTTTAAATGAGAGATTTAAACAGGGATGAACTTCCCTTCCCTCTGAATGACACCTTATCTTGTGTTGAATCATGTTCCATTGAAATCAAATACACTTGTACAACTCTGCATAGAGACCGCTAGATTTGCCATAAAATAACCTTGATAAACTAACCAGCCTTCCTAAACTATAGGACTCCCGACATAAATTTCAATATGTCGTGGATAAATAATGTTGAATTAAGTTATCACAATGCAGGAGTAATATGTACAACTAGAACTATCTTTAGCATATACTTAGAAACATAGCTAAAAACATGACAATCAGAATGTCTAATTCATTAACATGCATGCATGTAAATCGATGGGCATCATATTGATTCTGATCCAGTTGGAGTTTTAACCTTAACTTTGCTGAAGTCAGAGTGAACTTGGTAAAAATATAGTTGTTCTTTCTCGTATGAATGTAGACAACTTCTCCCACTACTTTAGCTATGAAAGGAAGCAGGTGAGTGACCCCTCACAAAAACATTAACACTGGCATAATACTATGAGGATGTCCTATCTTACAGATTTTCAGTCCTTCTGATCTATCATACAAGTGTGTGTTACCATAAATGGATCATAACCACCTGTTTGTTCAGATATACATTCTCGCTTTTCTTATCGGACTTTTTAAACAACAGATAATCACTAAAATACATAACCCAAATGCACTCACCCAAGGGTAGTCATAGTGACAATGGTATACCAGAAGGCAGCAGGGATGCTGGTGAATTTGCTGGCCGATGAGCCTTTCTCAGCATAGAACATAACTGTAGCAAAGATTATGATGGCCATAGTGAGAGAAAAGAGGAGAAAGCCAAGTTCAGACGCGCAACTTTTCAGAGTGTAGCCCAGGATACGTAAACCCTGTGAGTGGCGGGAAAACTTAAAGATCCGGAAGACCCGGAAGACACGCAGCGTTACAAAGGCCCCACTGACATCCTCATTGTTGGTCATCACAAGACCAATGTAATAGGGCATAATAGCCACTACATCAATGATGCTCATTACGCTACGCACGAACTTGTAACGGCTCGGAGCAGCCACTAGACGCAACAGATACTCAACCGTGAAGATCATGACACAGGCTGTATCCAGGCAGAAGAAAGCCACGTCATAGCGCTCTCCACAGGACAGCTCCTTGATGGCACCAGGACTTACCCCACAGGGCACTGTCTCCACCACATTGGCAATGACAGAAATTGCAATGAAGAAGCCCGTTACATAGTAGAAGACCAGGGCCAGTGTGCTGGTGTGCGGATTCTCAAAGGCCCGCCACATCCTTTGTCGAGCTGTCATGGAGGGCAAATTGCTTTCATCTGCGTTATCCTGATCAGCATCGTCCTGAAGACGCTCAGCATTTTCCCGTCGTCGATCCTTGTATTCCTCGTAGCAGCAATCACCAATGATCTCAGGGATTATACCAAAGAATGCCAGCTCCTCATCGTAGGCTGAGATGCACTCTTGACGGGGATAGTGTAGCTTCCCTGTACGATAGAAATTGAGGATGTGCCGGAAGATGTCAGGGTCCCGGTCGAAAAAGTATTGCTGTGTCTCTGGATGGTAGAAAAAATCCCTCTCTGAGCTGCCCAGCAGGGTGTCAGGATAGCGTTCCAGGGTGTCCAGCCAGGTCTGGAACTGGGTACCACTGACATTCAGCACAATTAGGGAGTCCTGGCTTCGCTTCCTCTCCTGCCGAGGAGCATTCGGCATGGGGTTTGTGGCCACTGGCATCCATCCTATAGCAGCTGCCCGAGCAAAAGGCAACCAAGCTGCTACTCCTGCTGCCATTCTTTAAGTTGCTGGTGGTATTTCTGAGAGATCTTTCGAGAAACAATCCAATCTACCAAAACGAGGGGGGAGAAAAATCCAAATTAGGATCTCCACTGTTTCTAAAAGATTAAAACCATACCCATTTTCTTTTATGTCACCTCCCTGCTTTCTTCCGTCTCCACTATTCATTCAAGTCAGTTTTAGGTCCTCTGATTTAGTATCTTAACAAACATACATAATGGGCTGAAGAATACTATCATACAAAATCCAATACCTCCTATATTTACCAGATGGTAGCAGATGAAGAAAAATCTATATGTAGAAAAATATGGGGAAAGGCTACTGACTGGAATAGCTAATCAGCCAGTCTGTCAGGTCCAGTAAGTAGTAATCAACTTGATCAGGCAGGCCACCAGCACAACCTCCTGTCTAGAAGGATTCCTGTTCCATCCTGGTCCCTGGTGGTATGTTCCAAAATACAAATACAAATCTCCTCCCACCTCTTCCTACACTGCCAATCAGCTGCCAAACTGGGCTGAGAGGAAAGGAAAGCAGGGTTGCCTGGAATAAATCCTTACTGGTGCAGCTGATTCTTCCATGTCTACATCTGCATATTCCATAAACAGCAAGGAGTGGAAGTGTGGAGATATGCCCCCCTCTTTTCATAGGTCATTTCCCTTTCATTCTTATCATGCATAAATGCCAAACCACCTGCATATTCTTCATATTATAAGAAAACAGGGTACGGAGCAAACCAGCAACCTCAGACGTTGGCAAAGCCCAGCTTTCTTTCTATAAAACTCACTGAGAGAACAGCAGATCTAGAGAAAGAAAGCTTGGAGAGAGTGAGACTATGAAATAGCATCCCTTCATCAAAGGGAAAGGCAATGAAAAATTGAGAAAAGTCTCAATTTGGTTGGCTCTGAAGAAATATGCTGGGAAAAGATGCAACTGTAGACATCAGGATGTATGAAATGAGAAAAAGGAGCCCAAAAGAGAGAATTCAATGAAAAAACATGTTTTATAGAGGCAGAAAAGTCAGGAGTGTCATACAATATGTCAAGGAGGAAGATTGAGACTAAGTGCAATCCTATGCAGTTACTCCAGTCTAAGGCCATTGACTTCAATGGGCTTAGACTGGAGTAACTCTGCATAGGATTGCACTCTAAGAGTGGGAAAGAGATGGAGGTGGGAGACCAGCTTGAGGGATGGTCATTACAAAATACTATGAAAAGGTATAGAGACTTTATGAAGCTGTGATGAGTAAGGAAGGGACCAAAATATGTCTGAGAGAAAAGGCTGTTCAGATGCCAAGAGAAGATCAGGTGAGCCAGCAATAAAATAACTAACTGTGCTTATATACCACTCTTTTAGACATACTGCCCCACTCAGAGGAGTGAACAAAGTGTTATTTTAATTCCCACAATACAACTAGGGAGCTGGGGCTCAGTAGAGTGGTTTACCCAAGACCACCTGCTGAACTCATGGCAGTCCTGAAATTCAAACCAGCAGAATGCAGCCCAACCACTATGCTACAGGGACTGAAGGTGAATCCCAAGAGGGATTCTAAGTCTAGTTTGGAAACGATTACAAAAATGCTGGAGTTTTATGGAGAAAAGTAGGGAATGCAGATAACTGGGTGTAAAATGGGGGAGAATGCAGAGAGCTATTAGAGTACACGTAAAGGCTGTCAAGACACCCTTCAATTGTGCAGAAAAAGCAGCCTGGGCAAAAAATACGCCCAGGAAGCCTCGTGGCGCCTCAAAGACCACCAGCAGCTTATTCCAGCCTGAATTCTGGTGGCTTAGAGCCCACTTCCAAACGCAACAGTCTGAGAAGCAGGAGAGAAGAGCCGAGCAGCTCCCTGAGGGAGACTTTGAAGAGCAAGGAAGTGCGGGCGGCGGGAGGAGGTCGGGGAGAGGTCAGGAAGGAGGTCTCGAGTTCGCGCCTGGCAGGGAAGAGCGAGAGCTCGGCGGCGTCGAGAAAGGCGCGCAGTTGCCGGCTTGCGCCTGCAAAGCGCGCTTGGCGGGGAGGCAGCCCCCTGAATCACTCCGCGGACTGAGGAGTCCCGCGTGTTTCGGGTTGCGCCGCGCACGGCCGCAGAGGTCTGGGCGCCTCTCCACGAGGCGTCGGGGGCGGCGAGAGCGCGCTCGGTGCCCCTCAGCCGCCTTCTCCCCCGCCCCCCACACACCAGTTGCCCGCCCGCCGCCGCCGCCGCCTCCCCTCCCGAAGCGCAGCCTCTCCAAACTCTCGCCCTCCACTTCAGCCTGGGCAGGCGGCCCAGCGCCCAGACCTCTTGCGGCGGCCACGGGGGTTGAGGGCGCGTGTGGGGCGTGCGCGCTGGGGAAGGGAGAAGGGGCGGATGGCGGGAAGAGGTCGCCGCGGGTCTCCTTCCCCCCTTGGCGGAGGCAGGCGAGGCTCCCCCTCCTCCCGCCTCCGCCTGCAGTTTCCTTACCTGGCAAAGTCCGGCCGGAGCGCTCCGCTTGCATAGACCGGGGAGGGGGCGGCTCTCCGAGGGCAGCGCGGCCACCCCGCCCGGCTCGGCTGCTTGCCCTCCCTCGGGCGCCCCGCAGCAACAAGTTCAACCGCAGACGCGCAGGGCGGGCGACGCGAACCCGCCCGGCCGCTCAATGCAGCCCCTCTCCTCCTGCCAGCGCGGCGGCGGCGGCGGCGGCGGCGTCTCTGGTCAGGCGGGAGGGTCCATGCCGCGGGCGGTGGGCGGCGGGCAGGCGTGGGGACGGGGCTGCTCCTTGCGCCGCCGGGGGGCCCATGCCTCGGCAGGCTGGGCGAGGAGCGTTGCCTGCTGCCGCTGCTCGCTTGCTGGTGGGCTGCGGAGAGGGAAGGCAGGAGGCAACGGCGGGCGGGGAGTGGGAGAAGCCCACCCCGCTGCTGCTGCTGCTGCTATCGCTGCTGCAGGTTATGCTTTCGCAGGCGGCTTCCACGCCTGGCTTTGCCTGCAAATGTCACTGGAGGGAGAAGAAGGCAGCGGGAAGTCGTGGCGTGGAGGAGGAGGAGGGCATCGATCCGGTGGGGAACAAAGAGAATTACAAATCGGTGCACACACTCCGGCTTGGCAGTACAGGCAAAGGGACGGCTCGGGTGTGTGTCTGCGCGGGTGTGTCGCTGAGCCCCAGCCTCGGCGGCATCTCTCTGTCTCTCTCTCTCTCACACACACACACGCACAGGACCACGCAATCAGGACGCCTGGAGTGGATTCTCCTTTTTGGCAGGAATCGATTTTTAAGAAATGGTTTATCTTGGCCACAGTAAGGAGTTGTTGAAACTTTACGTGCCCCCACCCCCTTTTAAATCAGCCTGGAAAGTCCTGCGAGATCGTGCAACCCAAGCACGGCAATCATTTACAGCCCGCATCCAAATCGCCTCGAACCCGCTTAAGTAAGCATTCCTGGGACGCTGCCTGGAAGCTTTTCCCAGCTCTGCCTCTATCTTGTCCGTTTGTCAGAAGCCTTCTCTTTTTGGCCACTAGATGGCGCGTGGAGGACGAGAAGTTTATCTCCTTACCTTCGTGGCCCAAACTTCAGAGAACAAAATATGACCTAGTTGATGATGATGATGAAGTGGTAAATTGGCGTCTGTGGTGAACCAATGGCGCCTAGGCTATACCACTTCATTTTGGGGATTTATTTGACTGAATGCTAAAACAAATTTTTGTGCAGAGTAACATTCAGTAATGTGAACCCCCCACTTGTGGTTTGAAATACTACAAAGCAGGCAGGATTATCGCCTATGCAAAAGCTAAAACAATTAGTATGAGCTCTACTGAGGCAAAACTTGGCCTAAATGTATATCTACTTTTTAACTTTGTTTCTTAAAGGAAGAAAAAAACAGACCTGTGCTTCAGAAATATTTGGGCCTTAAGGTTTTTATTCACCTAAGACTGGAGTTTGTCTGAAAATGTAAGTTATGACATATTTTAAACTTTGGGTCTGTTGCTGAGATTAACAGTGCCATCCTAAACAGAGTTACACCCTTCTAAGTCTGTTGAAGCCGGAAGGCTTAGAAGGGTGCAAGTCTGCCTAGAATTGCGCTGTAAATCAAGAAGATCCAGAATACAATATACCCTTGGATCCTAACCGTAGAAACCCTAAATTAAACATCATACATACTAACAAAAGTAGTAAATTGTCTTTCTATAAATGTAAACAAAACAATTTGCAATAAAACTATAAAACATTTAGTAAAGCCACCTAAAACATATTAATAAAACAATATTACAATTTTATACTAATAAAATTATATTGTGGCTCCTAACGTGGCAAAGGCCATTTGATTTGTGATGCCTCAACTAACTGCCTAATCTACCTATTTATTTACTTGAATTACCCGGTTGCTGTGTCCCTAAGGCCACAGGTAAAGATGTCGTAGGTAATTACAAAGGTAAAGACCAAAGATGAAATAATTTCAAAAAAAAATATGTTAAGTACAGCATAAATATCCCTCTGATTTTTTTTTTAGCAAGCAATAGGTCTCAGCCTGGATCATTCCATCCCAAGTATCTTTTTAAAAATTCCAATTTAACCCTATTTATTTTAATTAGCAATTTAATTTCTGTCCTGCTTTTCTTCCACCATGTAGCCACTGGTGGCCTCCACTGGATTCCCAACAAGATTCCCATTTGGGCACAGTTCTGATCTGGATCCACTTAGCTTCACAAGATTGCTACATCATTTATCCATCAACTGCAACCTGGGTGCTAAAATCTGTGCATAAGTAATAGAGGGTGCCCTTAATTCTACATTAAGAAACTTTGTTTCAGAGGGTACACTCACAGCTGCTCTTGTTCACAGGGTGTGTGTTTTTTTTTCACTCAGGAGTGTGTCTTAGTATACCTCTCTTTTTAGAAATTGAACTTTTCTCACCATTAGCAACTTAACCTCCAAAGTCAGCCCAAAGAGAATAGACTCTTTACAGTGTTTCCAACAGATGCTCCCATGCCAAGCATCTCCACATTAATGATTAAAGGTATACAATATGTACTGTACAGCATTTACAGAAGTGATTTATGATGGCAAAGAAATGAAGTCATTGTTGATGGTGCGATGCTGCATTACATTTACATAATGTTTAAATAAAATGTGCTTGGTAGACAAACACAAGCTTTTCATTTTAAACAACACAGTTTACTCTCTCATTTTTTAAAAAAAAATCAATTGGATCCTGCAATAACCATAAACCAGATCTTTTTAAAAAAAAACCTGCTACATTGATGGGAGTTGGAATATTTATGGTGAGCAGAAAGACACCCATTGGAACTGGTGATAACTAGTTGGGGTGGGTAGAGATGGGATATTGTGCATTCTCAAATATTAGGTGTAACTAGAACTGGTTGCATATTTAAATGGTGGAAGGTGGATCATTGGGAGGAAAACCTATTAGGATTTGGCAGGACTGATGCTTTAAATAGACTGGCTTTTGAAAAGCCTTGTTATGTTGAGCTTTGTACAGAGCAGAGCTTTAACACTATATATTGCAAAGATGCAGTAAATAATTGTATTATAAAAAGCTCTGCTCTTCAATTTCCTGTAAGCTAGACAGGGCATGTAGAATAAATGTCAGTGATACCATTTTCTAGTTCTAAGTGAAAGGGCAGGGCCTCTGATCTAATAATGTTGGAAGATAATGTTTTGACTGCTATCAAAGCAGTTGATTGATGTCTTCAGTAACACAGCAACAAGTTATGTATGACAAAAAAGATCCTTTGAAAATCTCGGCTTTTCAGATGGCCAATCTACATCAAAGTAGCCTTATTTAACATGTTTTAATGTAACCCTTTGTATAATTGCAGCCTAAACCTATTTAATCATAAAGATGTTTCAATGAGTTTGATGGGACTTGCGCCTTAGGGAGGGGAAATTGGTAGAAACAACATAAACAATTTGAGATATGCAGATGATACCACATTACTGGCAGAAAATAGAAATGACTACTGATGAAGATTAAAGGAAGAAGTGCCAAAGCAGGATTACAGTTGAATATCAAGACAAAAGTAATGACTGCTGAGAAATTACGCAACTTAAGTTTCACAATGAAGAAACTGAAATTGTTCAAGATTTTCAATCCCTTGACTCATCAACAACCTAAAGGGAGCCTGCAACCAAGAAATCAGAAGAAGATTGAGACTTGGAAGGCAGCCATGAAGGAACTAGAAAAGATCCTTAAGTATAAGGACGTGTCACTGGAGACCAAGATCAAGATAATTCATACTATGGCATTCCCCATTACTATGTATAGAGATGTGAAAGCTGGACAGTGAAGAAAGCTGACAGGAAGAAAATTGATTAATTTGAAATGTGGTGTTGGAGGAGAGTTTTACAGATACCATGGAAGGCCAAAGATACAAATAAGTGGGTTATAGATCAAATCAAGCCGGAATTCTCCCTAGAAGCTCAACTGACTAAGCTGAAGCTCTCATACTTCTGCCAGATCTTGGGAAGGCAACACTCACCGGAAAAGACGACAATGGAAGGAAAAGTTGAAGGCAGTAGGAAAAGAGGATGACCCAAAATGAGATGAATTGACTCAATAAAGGAAGCCATAGCTTTTAGGTGGCAAGACCCGAGCAAGGCTGTTAATGATAGAACATTTTGTAGGATGATAACTCACAGTGTAAGCATAGGTCAGAAGCAACTTGTTGGCACATAACACATAAAGTGGAATGCTGTCCACATTTAACTGATGGTCAATAGGGATGCTCAAACACCTGGTGGTTTGGCTCACATCCTGCTTGCCTCTCAAAAGAAGGGAACCATTTGTTTGATGGGCAATTTGAGTTATTCATGAACAGCATGACCTTGAGGTTACTTTCCAAGTGCACTCCATGCACACCTGTCACCACTGTCTTTCTGCACTCTCTACTAATTTTTTAAATGACGAATGCAAAAAAGTCAGCCATATATAAACACTGTAATTTTTTAAAATAAAAAGTATTGCTGCTTGCTGTTTGATCGTTTCTGTCCAATTCACATTGATGCTTGCTGATCTTTCTGGATCTGCAGAAGTTTCCACATGTGCATTTTCACACAGTCCTGTGAGTTTTCCATGCCCCAGAGTAATTTGATTGCCTGACCTAAACATTCATAACCTTGGGAGAAAATCAATTTAGCCTACTGCACAGCCTCAAAAGTAGCTACACAGCAGAAGGAAATGGAAACTCTACCAGTGCAGCTATTGTACAGCTGCAAATCTGCTTGGCATGCTGCTCAAATCTATGAGACAAAAGGGATGCCAGGCTAAGCTGATGAGTGGCTGTGGCTGCTGAAACTGGGAGCCCTCATTGCAAAGAATGGGGATGAAACTCACGATAATGAAAAAACAGATTAGATCTGACCAGGGTTTGGGAGTGCCACAAAACAAACCAACATGCACCCCCCCTTAAGCAGGTCTACTCTGATTAAACTCCACGTTGTTCACGTTATTTAATTGTGCTTACTCCCAGGGAAGTATCTTTAGAATTGCAGGCAATGATTGAAGTTTGCGCTTTCCCCCTTTGAAACACTTCCAAAGCTGACTGGCAGGGAGAGGCCTTCCTTTGTGAGGACCCGATTGGTAGGGAGACAATACCATTGCCTGGGATAGCAATGGGGGGGGGGAGATGCAGTCATGTGCATTGCAAACATTCCCCCTTCCCAGTCTGTTTCCCCTTGGGATCTGATTGGTGTATGCCTGCTTCCTGCTGCTTCCACTGCAAGGTAAGAACCAAAACAAAACACTCAAATATTTCGGTGGAAGAGTGTCGTCATAATTTGGTTTCCCAGATTTAGTTCACTATTCTGGAAACTCTTTTAACAAAATGAAACAGCAATTTCCAGGTGTATTTCTGGCTTGTTTTCTTTTGCACAGCCCTGTTGGCCAACCCCTTTTGCAATTTTTTTTTAAAAAGGCACTAGACTATCATATTGTTATATCAATATGCTATTGTAAAAATAAGTAGGTTCTCAGCTTTAATTTTTTAAAAGAGTAAATCTCTAGCCCCTTCCTTTGTGAAGATACGTCTTTCCCTTTATATCATCATAAGGGAAGGGGCTAGAATCTTGCTTTTTTTAAAAAAAGCTGAAAATTTAGAGAACCTGCTAAATTTATTGTTACGATGGTATAGCAGTGTAATGATATTCTAGTGCTGAGTTTTTTAAAAAAATTAAAAACTCCTGGTTGGGGGCTGAGGAATGGCTACCATGGGGACATGATCAGGAAAAATGGTTGCCCCGAGGCCCAGAAAATCCCAGTTTTCCCACTCACACATCAGCCATTCAGGCTTTACTACAATGGTTCCTGAAACATTGGAGCAAAGTAGGTTTGAGAAGGATTGGAGGAAAGCTGGGGATACTTAGAGCTGCACGAATGTGCCTCAAACTGGGAAGCAGCAGGGGAAAGACTCCTTCCCCAAAACATTGAAGTTAGGCAGATAACTGCTACAGAAATGGCTTAGGAGTTTGTAAGAAAACATCTGTGAATTTACCTGTGATATTCTCTGAAAATATGAAAGAAAAGGTCCTTTCCTTAAGCAGCATTCTGTTGCCTAATTGGTTGGCCTGAAAATATGCACAGCATTGTTCATTTCATGTGACAAACACACATATACACCCGCCCATGGACTGCTGCAAGTCATTGAAAGATGCTTTGGAAAAATTTTCTTACAAGTGTTTTGATCAGGTTCTGACTGTACAGATTCACTGATATTCTCTCACAACAAAGATTAGCTGTAAGAGGGTTTATTTCTCACTAGATCATCAGCCAATTTGTCTTTCATGCAATCACCAAACAAGGGCCAACAGGATGAGATCAATGGCAATTTCAGCCTGAAAATATCTCTGACATTTACCAGAACCCATCCTGTTATTTCTTGTAATTTGGCACGAGGTAAGTCCAGCACATACTCCCAATCTTCTGATCTACAATATGATATAGTAAGGGCCAAACTACAAGTGACGAATGACACAGGTTGGACTGTCACTTGTCAGCTTCCCTCAAGTTTTGATGGAAAATGTAGGTAGCTTGGCAGAATGTTGGACAAGTGACAGTTGAAAAGTCCATTGGACAGCAGTTGGAGAGCCAAGCTGCAAGACCAGGATGCCTACATTTCCCATCAAAACTTGAAGGAAGTTGACAAGTGCCCAACCTGTGTCATTTGTTACTTGTAGCTTGGCCCAAGAACTGCAACCTGATTTGTATTTCATATATTTCATACATCACCTACATGTACCATACTTTTTCACATGCATCCAGGTATGTGGGAGAGATCAATGTGAATCATCCCAGAGTCTCACTTTAGGCAGTAATTACCATTTTCTTTTTAAATGATCCTCTGATGGTCATACTGTAGGCTCTGGTATATCTTAGGAATGATCTTGAGTTTGATTAAGGAGCGAATGAAGAGAACTCAGGAGTTTAGGAACTACAACTCTGACAGAAAAGAGAAAAACAATCGATACTACTTCAGCAAACAGGGAGGAGGGACTTCCAGGAAGAAGCAGGAAGTAGCCTAAGAATACCAATCTGGAGACATGCAAGAAGGACAGAAGAGAGGAGGAAAGAAGGATCCCACTCTGCCATCTATCTAACTGTCAGACCTGCTGCCCCTTGCAGGTCTTCTGTGACTTCTGCCTTCTCTGTACTCAAGACATTGTATTTCAAAAATATACTTGCCTTTGTTTAGCAGACCATCCTGAGACCAAGTTGAATAAGGCGAAGACGAGTCCTTTCAGCCTGAACTGGCTGATCATGATCTGTAGAACTGAATCTGTACTTGTTGGCAATGCCTGTTTACTAACACATTTAAAAGTGCTATTTCCTTTGGACATATTTCTCACCTTCAAGTATTCAAGCAACACTTCTTCCAAACTGAACGTACCAGTCATGTTTTCTATATGTTGTTGTACTGATGTTTCCTGCAGCAGATACGTGAAATATGAATGACAGGTGCTTATTGCGAAACTTCTGTGTACATGCTTGGAGGAGGCCACAGCTGTATATGCTTAAAAGCTGTAATGATAGAATTTACGAGCTAGATATATTTCCTTGTGTATGTACAGCGTGGTTATTTGTGGACTTGCTCTAGATTACATGGCCTTAGTTTTAGAACAAGGCTTAGAGTCTTCAGTACAAGATGTTTTCATTGCTGTTTATATTTAAATTGTTTTAAGCTGTTTCTCATTCTGATCGTCTGTCTGTGGCCCCAGAAATATTACATGGGCATGCACCTATTCCCTGCAATTTACAAGTTTACTCATGAGGAACCCAAGATTACCCATGAGGAACACTGTTTAAGTGTGAAACTACTCTGACCTCACAAGGTAGGTGGCCGTGTCTATGCTTTTATTCTCCCAAAATCCCTTTCAACATAACTGAGATTCCATACTCCTTTATGAGTGCTTCTTCTGTGTAATTATCAACATTCTTGCCATAGCGCATTATATAATTTCTAAAACCTAATTTCATATAAATTAAACCTGCTTCGTAATCAGATAATTCTTTAATGTCATAATCCTCTTTTTGTGACATCACACCCAGTTACTAGGAAATTGTGATGTGATAAAAGTATTATTATTTCAAATACAAATTAAGCAGCAGGAACTGCGAAGGGGAAATCCTCTTTTCAGATGATTAATCTGAACCAAATATAATGGTGAATGCCAAGGTGTTAGCAAAAAGAATAGCAAAGTAATTTTTTTTATCTGTTTACTTGAGAAATACCATATCTCTAAGGATAAACAGATGCATTCTTTCCGGTCAAACCCAGCATGGTCTTGGGCTAGGGATGCCAGCTCTCACTTGTTAAACTCCTGGAAGTTTCTGGGTGCAATCTGAAGAAGGCAGCATTTCGGGAGGTATAGGAGCTCAGAGGGGATGTTGAAGCTGCCATTTCTGCAGGAGAACTGAATTCTGTAGTCTGGAGATCAGCTTCATTCTGTGAGAATTCCAGGCCAGGTTGATAAGGTACAAGAAGAGCTTCCATATGGCCCTTCCTGTTAGTTAGCAATCATGCTTTGGGTATCTCCACTAGAAGAAGTGAGATAGGTTAATGCAACAGATATGGACTTCTCTTTGCTACCAAGATTAAGAAATACTTCCCCATAGATGCCATACTGATGATGCGTCATCTTTACCTTCCTGACCCACTGATGATATTGATTACCCTTCGTTGGTGATGTTAGTCTATTTTCCTGCTGATTTTTTTGGTTGTTGATTTATTGACATATTGCTTCGATTGGTTTGTTTTAATTTTTTATGAGCTGTCAAGTATATTTGTATAGAAAGGTAGGAACTAATTATTTTATATTTATTTATCTATTTATAGTCCACCTTTTGCACTGAGAATCAAGGCAGATAAATTAGAACGTTACACTGAAGTTACACTGTAAAGTACACTGTACTTTACACTGTAAATTCATTAAATTTTCAGTCATTAGACTGTAAATTTAATGAATTAATATATCTAAATAACAAATCAATAATCAATATGCATCAAGAACAATAGGAAGTGCCACCTTTCTTATATTCAGAAATTAAATATTAAAAACTAGGCACCTTTGAATCCCAAATTACCTGCATGCTTAACTCTTTTATTAAAATCAGTGGGTCTTAAAAGTGCTTTGCTTACCTTTGGTGAATTGTTCCAAAAGTACCAAAACTGCTTGTGTGTCTTTTTGCACTACTAACGGGAACTTATTTAACATTTTTTCACAAAAGTATGCCATTTCTTGAAGATGGAAGCTGCTAAATTACACAAGATATATGGTCGTTTGTCCAAAAGTAACTTGATCTACTTTTATGCTTATAGCAACATAGATTTTTTAGACAGCCGCCCCCCCCCCATCAAATTGTTACTTCTATCAGTTATCTGAAAACTGGTGTAAAATATATATGGGAAAGCATTGAATTTTTTAAAAAAACTGGCTAGTGCCAGCCAAATGAAATTTATATGTATTATAGTAGACAGGCAGTACCTGTAGAATCCTCAATGTACCATTTTTAGTCCAATCAATGTACATTCCTCTATTCTTTTTCCCCTTCATATGATGCAGACTGAAAGCATTAGTGTTCTGAGGGTTAACAGCTATCTTTTCACTCTTTTAGCAAGAATGAGATGTGGGAACCAATTTGTTTTAATTATGGGCTTTTATGCTAGGCAGCATAGAACAAGATAATACAGGAGGGAATTATGAAATCAAAGGATCAGTAAATGAGGCAATGAAGTGGGCATGAAAATGACAGAATATAGAAACAAATATATCATCAGAAGATTTTTTTTGTCTCATGGAGATTGACTGCTTGAAAAATCCGACCATCTCATGGGCAGAAGAGGTGACCTTGACTAAAAGGAATCACTGCAGCAAGATGACTGGGAAAAGAAACCACAGATGTTTAACTATATGTGGTAAAAACAGAAATAAAACAGTCACTAGTATCCACCAAGTATATTATCCTGCAAAGGTAAAGAGGATATAATGACTACCCTGCTTCCACACAGGGCCTGCGCGTTCATTGAGGCGGGTCTGGCAGCCACCTCGAGTGCTGAGGTGCCGGAGGGGGTGCGCGCCGTGCAGCTGGTGGTGGCACGGCTGGCAGCTGAGCGGGAGGGCTGGGAAGCCACCCGCATCTGCGCCCATGCCCCAGCCACCTGTGCCTGGCCCGCAGCTGCTGCACCTGGCTGGGAGCGCATGCTGGTGGCAGCAGCATGGGGCAGTCTGAGCAGGTAGCCTCCCAGCCGTCCTGCTTAGTTGCCCCATGCTGCCACCAGCACACAGCCAGGTGCAGCAGACGGCCGGGGTGGCATGGGGCAACTGAGCAGAAGGGCTGGGAGGCCACCCACGTGCCGTCACGCCAATGGGGCTGGCTCACAGCGGCGTGCTGCGTGATGACATCACATGCAGTGACATCATCACGTCATCCAGGTGGAGCCCCCAGACTCAGGCGCCAGAAAGCCTGGCATGGGACCTGCTTCCACAGATGCAATGGACTGCATGTTTTAAAGAAGACTGGAAAGCCTCGTTACACAGACATTTGCAGGATTCTTAAGAGTTATTCCCTCTCAGAATCATAGAACTGTGAGTGGCAGGTTGCTTCAAGGATTCTGATTGGGTAGCTGAACTGAGAGAGGAGGGTTTTGAGTCCTGGCAGAGACAGCGATTCTGTGTGGGGAGTTGAGAGACGGAGTCCTCAGGAAATGCAGTTTCAACACTGGCAGGAGAACTGGGAAAGTTGGCAAGAGGTTTGGATAGTAAGTGCCCCCCCCAAAAAAGGAGTAGGTCTTCTAAAGGAGAGGAGATGGTCCTTTCCTGGTTAAACACAGAAACAGCTCTAGAAAGAGGAGAAATCCTTGGTCAAGTGTGGTAGAGATTCTGCCTTCAGTTATCAACTGAGATTCAGTTGAGGACCAAAGAAAAGCATTGATGTGGGCAGAGAGGGGACTTGGGGTAGGAAAAAGAGGGTAGCAGTCTTCCTAACCTCAAAAGTGAAGGAGAACACTAAAAAGAAAGTATACTCAAGTGCTTGGGGGAAGAAACTACCTTCTACCTTTGACAGACCAGGCAGCTTGTCCCTTACCTTTCATCCCGTGACATGACTACAGTGGTCCAGGCAATGGTCACCTCTAGGTTAGACTACTGTAACACGCTCTACGCTGGGCTTCCCTTGAACCTGATCTGGTGGTTACAGCTGGTGCAGAATGCAGTGGCGTGGGTCATCACCAGAACACCAAGGTGTGCACATATAATGACGGTATTGCATCAGTTGCACTAGTTACTGGTGGAGTACCGAATCAGGTTCAAGATTTTGGTATTACCCTATAAAGCCCTATGCGGACTGGGACTGGTGTATCTGCGGGCAGGGTCGGCGCCAGAGTTTCTGGCACTGAGGCCAGGGGGGCAGCTTCAGGAATGCTCCTGCCCCCTTGTGCATGTGTGCGCACGCGCACCAGGACTGCGGAGCGGCAGGTGGCTGGGCGGGAGGGCTGAGAGGCTGCTGGCCCAGCCAGGCATGGCGGGTGGCTGGGGAGGTGAGCATGTGTCCTCTCAGCCCTCCTGCTCCCTTGCTCCAGCGGCGCCCTGGACGCCTGCCGTGCCTGGTCCGTGGCTACTACTCCAGGCTGGGTTTGTATGTTGGTGGCAGCAGCAGTGCGGGAGAGCTGGGAGGCTGCAGTAGCTGCGGGCCAGGCATGGCAGGCAGCCAGGGTGGTGCGCAGGCAGCTTATTTTTTATTTATTTTATTTTATCGTATTTGTATTCTGCCCTCCCCGTGAGCAGGCCCATCCCTCCCAGTCAGCCACCCGCACACTGCTGCCGCCAGCTCCATGGTGTGCGCCTCTGCCCCCATCCCCGGTGCCCCCTCCAGCACCTCAGCACTGCAGCCGATCACCGGGCTTGCCTCAATGGAGGCGCTGGCCCTGTCTGCGGGACCACCTCTCCCCATATGAACCCCGGAGGACGCTTCACTCCAATGGTAAACATCTGCGGAAGGTCCCTGGCCCCAGGGAGGCCCGCCTGGCATCGACCAGGGCCAGGACTTTTTTGTTCCTGGCCCCAGCCTGGTGGAACGCTCTGTCTAATGAGACCAGGGCCCAGCAGGACTTGTTATCCTTCCGCCAGGCCTGTAAGACAAAGCTGTTCCACTGGGCCTATGGTTGATGCTAGGCGGAGCCCCCCTGTCTGGTCGAGTATGGATTGTGCCCTCCCCAGTGGTAACATGCTCCCTCAGTTGAATACCCCCTAATGCTCTGGTGCTGACTAAAGGGTATGCATATGTATAGTTATTTTATTGTGCTGCTGTGTATATGTGTTGTGTGTATATATATATATATATATATATATATATTAATTTTTGGACATTTTATAATTTATAGTTTTAAACTGTATGAATCATCGGATGTAATTTTAAATTTGTGTGCAAACTGTGATCTGTCCTGAGCCTGCTGGCGTGGGGAGGGCCAAATTTAAATCTAATAAATGAAATTAAATTAAAATTATACAAGGGAAACAGAGCCTAACAACAGAAGGCTTAAGTAACAGCAAAGAGCCTAAAAACTGAAGTCTGTGCCTGTTCTGAATATTACCTCAGTGATCTAGATGTTTATATGTTGAATTTTACCTCAAGAAGCTTCAACTCCTGACTCCACCTAACCTTTCTCCATTATAAACTCCTTAGTTATTTTTGAGTTTAAAAAATGCCTCTGGTACCATTTCTATGGTCTAAGGACGAGGGAATGTCATAACAGATTTATGACCAGAAAGTGTGTAAGTCAAATTATGATGCTTAAATTAATACACAAGATGATACAGCTGACTATTTATGTGGTTGGGTGCACAAAATTATCAGCTTGTTAAACTGATGAAGAAACACATAAACATTCTTATATACATACTATGAAGTTACCATTTGGAAATAGTTACCTGTATCTATCCATTCAAGAAGACCTACAGAAAAAAAAATTACCTATGATAAATTTTTTTACTACACTTCTCAAAAAAAAAAAACATCAACTGATCATAACATACTTTTCCATTTCTTAAAAAAAAAAAGTCCAATTCCATGGCCTACTGTTGACTTGTTAAAGCCAATTCTCATGTACAGGTAGGAACAAGACCAAATTATTGCTATGTAACCCAAACTGGTAATTTGTACAATGTCTCATGGAAAAAGAAAATTATTATGGCAATTTGCTCAGACGCAGAATCACAGTAGGTCTCATTTTTTAATAGAATATTAATGTTGTCAAAGAGGTGACATTCCATGAGACTCTGTCGAAAACTGGAGATCTATCATGAAGAGCTCTCAGTACAGTGTAAATTAAAGCATTTTTGAAGCTATTCATTCTGAGAAGAGTCCACACTCTGAACAAATTGGAGTGATTTCCTTTAACTGTATCTACTGGCATATGGAGGAAGGGAACACAAAGACACTTCTGACAGGGCAGCAAGGAAAAGTTTTGATTTTTTTGTTGTTTGCTTGGCTACAAAAGCTACTGAAGCCTGAGACAAAGAGAGAAAAAATGAGAGAGGTTGAATGAAGACACATCCAAATATTAGTACAATTACTTAAAAATGTTTTCACAGTAGTCTGTGTTTAAGTAGTGTGGTATGGACATGGTTATCATCCTCACAGCTTTTCTTCTCCATCCATTTTGTTGCCCCCATCATAATGCTATACGCATAAGTATCACTTGATGCTGGAAACGAGCCACCATATGTTCTCCAAATAAAACAGCTCCCTTAAGTGCATATTTAGTCTGCATTCAGTTAAGTAATGAGATACGTAATAAGGAGCCGTGACAGTAAGAGGTCATATGTGATAGCAGTGATGGAAGTAACTATCATGAAAACAAGACAGTGACAATGCAAAAGTACTCTAAGCTCCGTGTCTCTTTCCTGTCTTACATGTTTATAACACAAAGGTCACAGAAATTAAATATCATTATTACACAACAGAAAATCAGCCTCCAGCAGAACTATTTCGTGGGGCAAAAAAAAAAATTCATCCAGTGGGCTATTTTCTGCAAAAACCAAACTGTCAGGCTTTATAAATGGCTTTAGGACTGGGCCACCTATCCTCAAAAGAGAATTAATACTTTGGGACTTAAAAGTAATAAAAATTTAATAAAGTCAGAATCACTTCATAGAAAGATTATACTATTGTTTGTCAATTAAGAGGGATTTTCCTGAGCTAATGTTGTCCATAAAGCAAAATGTCAGGGCAAATGTCATGTTGAATTATTCTTTTATTAGTGAAAATAATCATCAAATGAAATAAGCCACTTTCTTTCTAACGTGTACGTGGTGTTAACATTTTCCCTCAGAAGTGATGTGCGGTAGTAGAATACCAAACAGCCTTGAGATGGCATGTCACATGGTCTAGAAATCTGATACATCAGTATTGAATTTAGGAGTATGACATACATGGAATTTCAACTTCTAGCAGCTGATATCACAGGAATGGAGAAATTATGTGAAATTTTTTAGGTTCTGAGTTTCAAGAATTCTGCTCTCTGTCTTTCAAAATTTAAAATGGAACATAAACAGAGATGGGTCTCAAGCATCTGTTATTCCTGCATTCCTCAAATAGTAACATAGTCTTCAGAAATTCGGCACTTACCCGGCAGGCTGCAACGCCGCCTCAGCCGGGTGCCACAAATTGCCGCACTGGATGGAGGAAGGTAGCACCAGCTCCGCCCTCCTTCCATGTTTGAGATGGCTGGGCGGGGCAGAGCTGGAGCCGTTGAGGCTGCTCTGCCCTTGCCCAGCCGCAGTTGCCTTTTGTCGCTCGGCCCACCCTCCTCACCCAGTTTTGGTGCAGGATTAGCCGGCTGCTGTTATCAGAGCCAGGTAGGAATTTTTTCCCTCTTTTCTAATTGGCCAATTGAAAGGGGTTTCTTTTTTTGCCTACCTTCCACCAATGATGGAAATTGAGGTGATTGGCTTAGGGTGGTGCAGGTTAGCTGTGCCATGGCAGGTTTTCGGTCAGATAGGATGCGGGCTGGTGAGCACCCTTGGTGCTTCCCCATTAGTGGGAAGAGGGGCCTGCCTGAGGGCCTGGTACTGCTTTGACAGCTGCCAGGCAGGGCAGGCTGCCTTTGGAAACCCCCGCTTGCGAGTCCTTCCCTCACTGCTATACGGCTGAGGTGTCAGGAGCTTAAGAGGGAGGTGACCACGTTGCCTGGCTGGCCGGGTCCACACCGTCCACTGGATGGGTCGCACCCGGGGCTTTGGGGCTCACCCAGACAGGTCAAGGCAGTGGTCCAGGGGGACCCCGTATCTTGACCTGTACCGCCTTAGGCCCTTGCCGCTGATGTTATCTTTTGTATATAGTTAATAAAGTGGCCCTTAGATCTAATCTGGTGTCTGCCTCTTCATTCTGACTAGTGTGGCAATTAACATTACCACCATGTGAACTGGGAGTCCACAATCAGACTTATTTTTCAGGTTCTTGATGTCTATGGAAGCTGCATAGGCATGGAAATGCCATGCATTTTCCAATTCACCTGAAACAGTGACTGCATGTATGTGGTGCACTGGGGAAACTCATGTTCCCAATATTAGATACTGAGCCTTGTGCTCAAGTGATTTCAGCCAGGCAGTGGTTTCAGCTCCTGAGAGTAACTTTATTGCAAGAGAACTCAGTTGTGGCTCCCGGAGGAGCCAGATATATACACCTCAAATTACACCCCCCTTTCAGTAACTCCTCAATAAGAACACAGGCACTAGGATCCTTCATTTGCATACACTGAACAAAAGGTAACATGTTTACAAGGCAGCAATTGGCTCATAACCCAGAGGAACGATTGGCTCCTGCTAACCCTAATTCTCAATAGGATTGGATACCTGAGGAGCCCTGTTTTACTCGAAGATAGCCTAATACATAACACCCAAAACACGCTGTTGATGAGTTCCCAGTCCACTTAGATATAAAATGTGAAGAGGCCTTTAATCCAACCCCCCCTGGTTTTGCTGCTTACTTTTATTGGACGGCAGTTTTGCCAAGCATCTGGAAGGCATAGCCAATGGATTGTTTAGTTTGGTAGAAAACAATTGGAATAGATCTTTTAAAAGCATCATGATAATAATTATGATCTGTATCCTACTATACTACTCAACTATGTTGAAACTTTCCTCCAACCTAAAGAGTCTTCTTCCAAATTAAGTGGCTGTTCCTTCAGCAGAAAATTCCCTTGTGGGTGTTGGAGGATGCAACAGGATGAGTGGTGGTCGCTTATCCATGGTCCCACCCAACTTCATGGAAGACTGTTCAGACCCAGAGGGTACAGGGCAAGCTTCCCTTTATTCCACAGTTTCCCTGATACAATTCTCCTTTGAGGAACTTGCTTACTTGCCAGGAAAATTTCCTCAGTTTCCACAGCTGAGTTCCCCTTTCCCTCACCCACTCCAGGCAATCTTAAGAAGTGGCCCACAACATGGACCCCGCCCTCACTGTCCATGCCACATTCCCTCTTTTTCCATTGCAACTGTAGAGGATCTCTATCTGTGGCACACCTTGGAGTCTGGCAACATCTGGGCTATAGGCCTCCAGGGTGTCTCATATGGAGAATCCCTCGGTCTTGTGCAGCTTTCCCCCTGAACAGTTCAAGTCCAGACTGTCACATCACTTAACTTGGATAAAGGCTTCTTAGGCTGGAGGAAAGCTAAGCAGAGTGGTAGATATATTCCCAGGATTAGAAGGAACCTTGTAGTAAAACTTCCTACTGTAATATTTATTTTAAAATATATATATCCCTTTAATTGATAAGTTCAGAAAGGCTGACAACTGTAACTTGAAAGAGATTTTGTAACTAAAAATCCAATAAAAACAGATATGGACCACAACACCGAAGCTACATACAAATTATTATTTTACAATATCAATCCTGTAACACTATCAAAAGGCCTTCCTTATTTTACACAACCACGTTTTTCAGGCCTTCCCCAAAGCTAAAAAGGTTAAATCTTCTCTTGGATACCATTCCAGAGCTTTGAAGCTATAACAGAAAATGTCTGTCTCTTTTCAGTGGGGCCAATTGAACTTCTTGATGAGAAGGAGGAACAGTCATTTCTTGGCAAATGTCATTGTCTACATGGAACAGGGGAGGAGATCCCTCAGATATAAGGGTCATTTCATCTATTTGCATCCTATAAATAAATCTACACAATTCAGATAACAATGTACTTTAAGCTTAGAATAGCTGTGCTGGAAAACTTGAAGTACAAGTAGCTCCAAATGTTTTTTTTTTTAAACAGGACAGTCAAATCTGAGCCAGCAGTTATCAGCGATAGCACTAAAAACTGTCTTGCCTCACAATCTGCTGTAGTGGATTCTGTCAAAATTCAAACACTGATATCAAGGTCAGATTTGAAAGTTATGGCTGATAGCTAGTATTCTCAGTACTGAATCGTATAACCCATCTCCAGGAAGGGGTGGCATTATTTTTCAATCGACTATTCTTCGTTGAATATCATTTATTTGTTTTTACTGAAAGTCTGATGTTTTTATATCAACATGAAATTAAATTTAAATATCAGTAACAGAGTTCTGGAATAAGGTTTTATCTCAAGTCGTAATAATAACCACCCATGAGATACCTATGAAACCAGAAATTATCTTTTTGGATATTTGGGGAAACCAGGAAATACCGTCCATTAGAAAAGATGTAATAACGACTATGTTTCATGCAGCTAAAACATCATTGGCATTGTTTTGTAAATCCATATCAGTCCCCAAAATTAATACATGGTTTAACAAAATCTGGGATCTATTATTGATGGAGAAAATAACTGGAAAATTATATCTTCAAACTAATCCAACAGGTACTTCAAACTTCTATGTTAAATGGGAAACTTTTTTAGAATTTTTATCCAAAAACGAACTTTTATTAACGAAGTTAAAATATCATGATATTGTCGACATGGAAAAGTGGGGGTTATGGTGAGCTTCTTTAGTGGAACTCTATTATGACGATAATGCTTTTATTTTACTGGTAATCTTATTAATTTTACGTTTTTGTAAAAGACAAAACTCTCTTATAAACATAATGATATCTCTGTATTAAGAGACAGTTGATATTTTGCATTGTTGGAAAGTTATAAACGTTACCTTTTATACATTAAATTACAAATAATTTAATTAAAAATTTATTTAAAAAATTAAATATTGGCAAGTTTCAAAATGTCATGAGTGGGTTTTATATTGCTTTCTGTAAGCATTATCAATATCCATAGCAGACTGAAAATACGGAAGGTGTTTGGGATAGAGCCCTGTTATTAATCAGTGGAAATTCATTAGAATGTTCTGGTTCATTATAGGTAAAATATCTGATGAGTTTAAGTAGTCTTATTTTTTTTTCCTGTTCTAATCAGATTTTGATTCCAAATGTAATAACATGTGCAAATGACTTCTGGTTGTTCATAGGAGGATTTATTGATCCCGTTGGCATTATAGTAATTACTTTAATCAGGTTTTTTTCTCTTTAAAAAGCTTGCAAAGTATTAATGTCTTTAACTATATTTTTTAAAACTTCAAACAAAAAAACCTCCAAAAACTTTTCTAAAACTCAAAAAAACCCCAAAACCCAACCTGTACTGACCAAGAGATAATCCTGCATACTAACCTTCTTGCTCATAATCTGTGTTTACTGACCTCCCCCCCCCCACCCACGTTTAGGACTTAACTGAAACTGGGGGCTCAGCTTCAGTTGCCATCATGGTGGAAATACTCTTTGTACAGCCATTTTGTATCATGCTCTTTCTCCAAAGAGCTAAAGGGATTATGAATGGGATTTCCCAATTTCATTTTCATACAATCCTATAAGGATCCCCTTGATTTTCAAGGTCAAAAGGAATAATTTTCTTTTCTGAGCTCCCATCTGCATTTGTCCTAACTACAGACACAATCCCTTTCTAAGGATGGTAGTCATAGATAGGTGTGTGCATTTGGATATACTCCAGCTGAAATTATACCTGATATTTGGTGATTCCGCACATGTTGGATAATGCACTTCCAATCCTCTTTATAGATCATTTGGAGCAGATTTTTTTGTGCACAGAACAAAAAACCCACCTTAAACAATTGATAAAGTGCATTGAAAGTGCATTATACAACGTGTGCGGAATCAGCCATTATATGTTTTGGCTCAGGGACACCCAAAATAGCACAGAACACCAACTTTTCAGGAGCAAAGAAAAAATGATCTCCCTGAATTTCAGGAGTGTCTGGGAGTTTCAGGAAATCATAGAAGTGGGGACAGAGAGGAAGCTGGCTGGGAAACAGCAGTTATTCAGATCCCAACCAACAGCTGATGATCAAGTAGACCTGGCCTTCACTCATGTCCTCTAAATTTTAAAAGGGAAAGTACCAAACTGGCCCTAAACTTACCATGCTGGCATTGTCTCTGCTTGAGCTTTCTCACTGCTGCCAGCATCAGATGCAGCAGAGCCTACCTCCCCACCTGGTGGGGAGATAGCATGCCAGGGAAGACACAAATAATATGTAAAGAAATAATAAAATGTCATATTTCACGGTACTGGGTTTATCAAGATTATAGTTCCATTTCAGTACTACAGATTTCAGTATACAAAGATTAGATGAGGTCACAGCTGGTACAACTATCACCCAATCTCTTTTCATGATCCAGGACAAGAGTTTTACCACCTTTCTCTTGGTGGTTAATGCTTTTAATTGACTTTATTTATTTTACAAAATGTGGCTGCTGGGGGACCCATTTCAGGGGGGATACCAGCATAGTGGTAGAGGGACATTTAACCTTTCAACCCATACTGTTTTCCTTCTGGAAATTATTCAGTTCCTTTATCTACAGTGTGGAAAACTTACTGGTGCTAGTAAGTTTGGGAAAAGCAGTTTGTGGGTGGCCAATCTCAGCATGAAATAGCATGAAAAAAGCACCAAACTCTTCTTTGAAATTGCAGCTCCAGTGAGTGTATTCAGTTATTTGGCAAGGCAAGAAACGCATTTGCTTCTATTTTTCCTCCCTTTCTGGAATAAAGCTTTTAGTTCAGAAAATATACACAAAATGTTTGCCTCTGTGTAAGCACCACTAGAGAACAGAATCATTCAAGTTTACAGAAGCTACTGTTTACATAGAATCAAAGCCCTCCTCAAGCCAGTGAGCTATCAATGGAGTCATTGTAAACACTTTTGAATGACAGATGCATTGACAGCTCTCCTGATTGGAATGTCCTGTCAGACACAATAGCTACTGATACACTCTTTTCTTCCACACTCTGGCTTCCAATACCATTAAGCCAGGTATCAAAAAAGCAACAAACAACCATCAGAACAACAACAAAAATCCCACCTTACCTGTTATTATTTTTTAAATTTTCAGCATAACAATAACAACATTTCCCCTCATTTTGTTATTTGGTCAGCTAATATCTGAATGCATGTCCTTAACTAATAATTCTCTCCGTCTATCAGCAGTATAGATAAGATATAATCTTATCATGCAAACTACGCAGAAGGTTCAAATTGACATTTCACCTCCAATATGTATTGACTTTTGTAGCTATTGTGTGCTGACAATCAAATAGATTTTCACACTTAGGCTAATGAGTGTGGGTTTTAGTGTCTATCATGTGCTGAATACAGGCAGTCTACTGCAAAGGCTAACACATATTGGGAAAAAATTGAATTGTTCAGCAAGCCTGTGAACTGTACGTAGGCTGTGGGATTGTGCCTGACATGTGGCTATGTGACACAAAACAACTGCTTAACTGTAGCCATTTTCATTACAGCAAGCATTGCAAAATCAAATTATGCACAAAACAAATGCTTCAATAAAAAGAATGTGTATTGTCGTATGGTCTGTGATAACTCAAAAGAATTAACAAACATACATTTGCATTTGCTTTGCCAGATTTTCCCTCTCAATGGTGATTCATACAACCTTTTGGCTTGTTGTGGCTGCTTAAAAAGTCTAAGCCCAAGTGGTCATGCATCATGCTTATAATTCAGCTGCAATAATTTTTCAAGCAATTAACAACACATGCACCAAAGTGAATCCTGAATATTTATGGCAGAAACTGCACACAATTAGCCCTTTCTTTAACGTCTGCTGACCTAGCGCATGGATCCACCATACTACAGTGACCTCCAGAATGGATACTGCCTCTGAAGCGGCTACCTTTGAAGGCATCTTGGAAGCTTCAGATGGTACGAAATGGGGGAGAGAGATGCTTGTCTGTGGTGAGCTGCTTAGACATAACTCCAATGCTGCATCAATTACATGGGTGCCCTATTTGTTTCTAGGATGAGTTCAAAGTGCTGATTATCACCTTTAAAGCTGTTCATGGCCTACAGCCCTCATGTTTATCAAATTGCATTGTCCACTATACTCTAATGCACGTCATGTTCTTTCCCATTGTGGCACCCTCTCTTAGAACTGTTTCTATGGCAACAGCTAGTCACAGCCTCTTTCTGTGGTAGGCCCAGCCTCCTAGAATAATAATAATATTCGATTTATATACTGCCCTTCAGGACGACTTAACACCCACTCAGACTGGTTTACAAAGTATGTTATTATCCCCAAAACAAGCACTTTGTGAGGTGGGTGGGGCGAGAGCTCCTAGAAGCTGTGACTGACCCCAGGTCACCCAGCTGGCTTCAAGTGGAGGAGTGGGGAATCAAACCCAGTTCAGATCAGAGTCCTGCGCTCTTAACCACTACACCAAACTGGGTCTCAGTGGCTTACCAGGGTGGGTGCAGAGGACAGCTCTATTTGCTGCAATTCAAAAGGCATGTAAAACAGTTTTATTGCAGGGTCTTTGGTAGAGGGTAAACTGTTTTGGCAAATATGGCTGTGTTTTTAATGTTTGCATTGTTTCTATCTTTTTAATGGTCTGTGATGTATTTGTGTCTATAATGTTTTGCGTATAATTAAGTTTGAGTATTTTATTTCTTCTTGCTAATGTGGGATTTTTAAAGTTGTTGCTGTGACTTGAAATTCGGGTCGCCAAGGGTCCCAGGGCCCAAGAGGAGGCACAGGAGGCTGGGGGGTGGGGGACAGCGGGGTAGTTAACATCTTGTGCACATGCTATGTGGATGCATGCTCCCACACTCCGCCCCCACAGAAGAATCTGGTACACACTGACTGAAAACCGCCCCTTTAGAGGCAGTTGTCAATTGGAGTGTGCACACACGTGCTACAGCTCCTTCCTTCATCCTGTCCTGCTCATTTTCCAATGGGACAAAGGAAGAAGTCGTGGCATGTGTGTGTATGCTCAAAATGAAAACTGACTCCAAAGGGATGTTTTTCATTCAGCATACATCCGAATTCCTCTGAGAAAGGGGAGTGAGGGAGCATTCATGTGAATAACACATGCACAGCAGGTAAGTACCCCACTATCCCCCACCCTCTAGCCTTCTGTGCTTCTGCTTGGGCCCTGAGACCCCTGTGCTCCTCTCCGTCAGCCAAGTGAGCAGGGCCAAGGGACAGCAAGTGGGGGTAGGGGATCCCCGCCTTGGGTGGGAGGAAGCCTATTTAAATGTAATCCTTTGAGAAAAGAAGGCGGGCAGCTGGAAGGGTGAGTGTAGTGTAATCTGAGTAAGGTTACCAGCTCTGGCTAGGGAAATTCCTGGGGCCGGGAGTGGAGCTTGCGGGAATGGAGCCTGGGGACAGCAAGGTTTGGGGAGGGGAGGGATCTCAGCTGGGTATAATATTATAGAGTACACCTTCCAAGGCATCCATTTTCTCCAGGGGGACTGATTTCTCTTGCCTGGAGAGAGTTGTAATTCCGGAAGATCTTCAGCTGCCACCTGGAAGTTGGCAACCCATGATTGGACAGTAGTTGTGCTCTAGAGGGTGGAGTGAACTGCAGTTTTTAGTTAGTGCTGAGGGAAAGTTTTTCAGTCACCCTTTGGATATCATAGAGAGAGGTTATCCTAGTTAAATCAGGCAACGTGTGTGGAGCCTGAAGTATTTATTCTGCCAAATGTAATGAAACTATGTGTTCCTGAGAAAGTGTGTGTTTCTCAGAGAAAGGATTCTGATTATTCTATCTATGTCAGGCAAGTTGTGTGGAAATGTCTGAGTGAATTTATGTCTCTGTGTATTAAAGTTTCTTCTTTTAGAGAAGATCTGTGTGGAAAATTAGTCTGTGTGACTGAGTCTGTGAATATGTAACTTTCTTTGAAACAACCAAGTTTAAGAACTAAAGCCAATATGCCTGTCCAAACTCTGCAACCATCACACTTAGGTACTTAATAATACATTCTACTTTTGTTTAAGGAAAAAGGATCCCTTTTTAACCTCACAACCACTCTCACGTGCTGACCATTCTGTCAAACTACCATCTATAACAAGCCCTTCCACATTACAAGTTAAACCAAGGAGGTCTCAGGTGAAAGACTTTGGTGGCAGTGAAAACCTTCTGAGGGAGTCAGGGAGGTGACAATACAGAGGTCACACAAATGGGAAGGTGTTCTCAAAGCAATAGTTTGGGCACATACATGTAAGATTTGTGTGAGCGGAATTAAATAGTGTATTGCCTGTGCCCGAGCCCTCCTGAGGTATAAGTTTAAGGTAATGTAAGGAGGAGCTGAATTTAAGGCCCAAATCCAAAGGTTTAACAAAAGGTTATAAGGTTTTAACAGGTTATCAAAATTAGCAAACCATTACAGTGTCTTTGCAACCTGTTTATTGGACTGTTAGCCCCCTTGAGTCTAAGGAAATAAGATAGGATATAAATATTTTAAATAAATGAATGAATAAATAAATAAAGGAGTATGATGGTGTCTACAAATAATAACTCTGTGGTTGCTTTTATTCCCTAACATGCTTTGTTTTAAGGATTGGTTGAATAATCATTTCAATTGTTGCAATAACTTAGTAAAACTAAATTTTAAAATTGAGTTATTTGACAGGATTTTATTCAGTGTTACCCTGATGGAAATGCTGTCTAAACAATTGATGTGCATGCCTACAATTCACAAGTGTATTTTAGGTGACTTTCAAAACATTAATGTTTTATTAATGATTATTTTGACCAGAGAAACTGTTATTCTCATTACAGCAAAGATTTTATTTTATTTTGATGCACTGGAGTAGCTGTTTATTTATTAAATATGCAAGTAATCCAATAATGAGCTGAAGTTAAAGAGATAACTAATGAAATTTTATTTGTGATCTGCATAATGGCTTTCTGCAAACGATGCAAAACCTTATTATTCAAAAAGGCTTTTTACTCAGATAGGAGGGCTGTATTGTAGGGAGGGGGTCTCAGATGCTACGCTAATGAGTTAGGGAACATAGACTTCACCACTATGTTGCCTTACGTACTATCTATTGCTTTAAATATGTGCTCCTCTGTGCTACCTGTGCTTCATGTTGTCTTATGTCAGTCCTAGAATTGCTTATATTCTATTTCAGCATTTCTTCAACTCTGTATTGGATTCTTACTAATGTTATGTCTTTGTAAACTTGAATTTATTTACCCTATGGCATTGTTTATGGAAATGTCCTAGATACTGACCATACTAATCTCACACTGTGTAATCCGCCTTGAGTCTCAGTGAGAAAGGTGACTATAAATTACATAAATAAATAATAAATAATGTATGACACACCAGTCTGAAGACAGTATAGTGACCCAACAGGTGTACAGTAAATTTTCTGGATTTGCTACTTACCTAAGATGGCAAAAACAGTCAAGGTTGTTCATGACAAGTGAGCTGTATTTTGCTGGCAGGTCTCAAGTTGAGTGGGCCAGATTTAATTAAGAGTTCTGACATATTTGGACCATTTAAGAACGTATACTTAAATTTTAAAAGAAACATGCTTTACACACTCTGCTATTATATATCTAAACACCACTTTTATGTTAGATATTTATTACAGTGCTAGCAACAGAGCATGATTTTTTTTAAAAAAAATTGATTCTAGAAAACAGAGCACAGGAACACTGTTGGGGCAGAGCAACTGGCCCTGGAGTGCTCCTGCGCTCCACAGCAGGCAGACTTTAGCCCCAAATGGGCCCGATTTGATCCCAAACCAGCCTTATTTGGTCTCAAACTCAATGAACTTGGCATGCTGTGGAGTGCAGGAACACTCCAGGGCTTGTTGTACTGCTCCAACAGTGCTCCTGCACTTTGCAGCAGCCCAGTTAAGACTGAGTCAGGCCCATTTGGATACAAAAGGACATGCCACCATGCCTGGGCTACTCACTGCAGCAGCAGCCTCTGGAGGGATGGGCTTGCCATGCCTGGGCTTCCCGCCATGGAGGTGGCCTTCAGAGGGACAGGTCTGCCACACCTGGGCTTCCCACTGTGGCGGCGGGTCCACCTCGCTTGGTATTCCCACTGCGGCAGCAGCCTCTGGAGACTGTATTGTCAATGACTCAGTTTTTATCCTGGTGCTCCTGCGCAGGTGCACCAGAATAAAAAGTGAGTCATTGGCAACACAGTTTGCCTTTTCTATAATAGGATATGTCTCTCCGGGTCAATGCTATGCTATAGTCCTCAGGGAACTCCATGAACAAGCAAAAAAATAAAAAAGAAAGGAGGAAAAATGTATCATTTCAGTTTTCAGATATTATCCTAGAAGGATCCTAGAAAGGCTCTTTCTTCTTGAAATCTATATAATTCTTTGGACTGCCTTTCAGAGAATAATAAAATGGGAGGAAACCAGACACCATGCTGTTCTTCCTTTAACATTATGATTGCATGTCAAAAGTATATTTTCTTTGTTAAAACTGCTGTAATATCACCCTATTTGTTCTCTTCTGTGTAAAAGTTCTGAGTTAGAATTCATGCCAGCATATTCAAGTAATTCAGAAAATGCAGAAAGTAGAAGTTTAGCATCAGCCAATAGCACTAAATTTACATAGTACACATTCTTGCACAATCTGTGTGTACTTTTCCAACTAGATCAGCCTATGTGCATGTGGTTACACTGAATGTGTTTGTACATTTCTCATTCTTCTAGGATACTTCCTATGTTTTCATAGGACTGAATAAGGACTATGAATGGTTATCTCATTATCACAGGTAACTGATTTCCTTTACAGAGGTGGGGTCAGGGGGAGTCCAGTGGCACCTGGCGTGGGCTTTCGAGGACCACGGTTCTCTTTGTCAGATGCATCTGGCGGGGAGGACTGTGGTTATCGAGGGCTTGTGCTGCAGTGCTACTGAACTCTTTTTGATTTTGCTACTACAGACTAACACGGCAAACTCCTTTGAATCTTTACACAAGCAAACTGATCCCCACACCAAAAGGAGCTGTCTGCATCTCCATATCAAAGGAGTTGTTTACATCCCCCCTCTCCTCCTTCCCCCCTCCCCCTCCTCTCCTCCTCTATATTTGGCCAGTTTCCTTCTGCCCTCCATGCATCTGACGAAGAGAACTATGATTCTCGAAAGCTTATGCTACAATAAAATTGGTTAGTCTTAAAGGTGCTACTGGACTCTTTTCGATTTTGCTACTACAGACTAACACGGCTAGCTCCTCTGGATCTATGTTTTCATTGTGACATAGTATTCTGTTTTAAACTAGTCTGATTGTTATGATGGTATACTATTGCTGTCCCAAGCTTACTCAAACAGCCTGTCTACAACATATCTGGTAGTGATTCAGAACAATATCTCTTCACTCATTATATTGGACTGTACTGAAGGACAAACATATTTTACATGCCCTACCCAATGTGTGAGATTGCTATTTTTTCAGAAAAGGGCATGGACTTTCATCCTAAGAATAGGTGTTCCAGAGTCTCTGCTATGCATATCCTAAAGATAAAGAATCCACACATTTCCCCTTTCTGAAGAAACAGTGATCACACGTGTCATGGTGGGGGCATAGGCCTTTTTATATTAAGCTGGCCTGTGATTCACTTTCTCAGATCCAGTCCTGGGAAAGCCAGGAAGGAGATGGCAATAAATCCCATTTGCTCTTACTGACATCCTGGGAAAGGTGTTGTTTTAGCTGTTTATTGTCAACATAAAACCAGAGCCAGGAGAGACAAGGAGAATGTGACAAGGGGACCAGCTAGCCATGGCGGATGGGAGAGACTAGTTCTAAGGGAGCAAAATCTTTTCTCCCCCCACCCTTAGGAAAACAAGGTAACTGGGTACAAAAAGGTTCAGCAGTCCTTTGTGTGTGTGGTTCAGAAGGGAATGGAGAATGGAGGGTCCCAAAGAGCAGGCTTGCCCTCACATTCCCAAACACTTGACACCCATCCCAGCAGGGATGCTTTGGGGATTATTTGAGAACTCAACAGGGACAGTTAGATGTTATGCTTCCAGATTTCTTGGTTTATTTCTCTTATTAGTTGTAGCTCTGTGCGCTGCTCCTTCCATATACATTCTTGTGCTCTCTGTATTGTTATAGACTTCTGTAGTTCAATTAAGACCTTTATTTGAGGTGAGGGTCTGGGACGGCTGGCAGCCCCTTTGGAGTAGCAGAAGCAGCAAGTACTCAGATTAAAAGTGCAGGAAAACGAAGCCAAAAGGGCTCATGAGTTGGCTTTGCAAGACAGGCAGGCAGGAAGGGGGGCAGCACAAGCCCTCCCCCCAGCACTGCAAAGGTGTGTTTTAAGTGGCAACCTTGATTTTCAGACCAGAAGGATGTGGAATTGGTTTTTATGATCTTTCAGAAGGCTTGTGTAGAGCAGAACATCCACAAAACTTTTTAAAAGCGTTGAGACCCCAAATAAGTGGAAAACTGTTGGAGTTTTTAGCAGAGGAAGGCCCTGCTCAGCTAGACTGCTTTGACCAATTCAGAGAAAAAGCATTGGTTCTATTTGGTCTGTCCACTGAGTTTTGTAGAGAAACAGTTCAGCAGATGAAAAAAAAACCCAGAGGAGGCGGCTTGGGGGTACTTTGCAGTATGTACAAGGCTCCTACTCATGAGGTGGCTTATGGGTTCTATCACTGATTTGCTTGCTTGGAAGAAGCTGTATGATGCTTTACCAGGAGCCTTGAGAGAGAAGGTGGAGTCTAGGAACCCTGAGAATATGTTCAGAGCCTTGAGAGAGAAGGTGGAGTCTAGGAACCCCGACAGCACAGCAAGCGGATCAGCTAAAGATGAGAGGGAAATGAGAGAGCTAAATGAGGGGGTTTGACTTGGGCAGAGAGCTGCAAAAGCTGCGGCAGCCATGGCAGGAGGAATTGCACCCCTCAAAAACTTCCAGCCTAACTCCACCCCACTCCACTCCAGCAAGCACCAAGGCTGTCGACTTGGGGAGAGAGAGGGAGCATCCTACTTGCTTTGGGAAGGAGGGACACCTAAAGAGAGACTGCCTTGAGAAAGTGTGTCCAGGAAAAGCCCCAACCCAACCAGCAGCAGTGAAGCACTGTGCATGGAACACAATGACTAAAAATGACTATTAAGCTGAGGCTGTATTCATACTGAACAGGTTTATCAAGGGAACTTGTTGGATAGTGTTGGGTATATTCCATGCTTCCAGAAATCTTTATATCACATGAACACAACTTTATTTACAGTAATAATCATTTAATTTCTCTGTTTCCTAGTACTTGCCTGTTGTTCTGATAAAAGCATGTATGGGATCATCCAGACTAATGAGGGCTGCAGAAAGCCACAAAAGGTCCTTGGTCAAATTTCCTGCTCTCCCCTGTGCAACTTAGCCTCTCTACACAAGATGCCTTGGTGCGTGTTTGTCAAATGTAAGGAGATGGCAATGTTTGCTGGGAAGAGGAGATTGCTCCTCAGAGCATTTGTCAATTCATCTTTGCCTCCCTGAAGGCTCCATCAATTTTACCCCTCAGTCCAAAACTGTGTGGGATCGCAACCAGAGGGCAGCGAGGAATGGAAATGGGTTGGAGTTGCCTTCCAGAGCCAGACTTGGACCTGGAGAGGTTAAAATGCACTGAAGTTTCCCTTCTGGCATTCCAAAGCTCCTTCACACAGCTCCAGGGTATAGCAAACCCGTTGCTCTACAGAAACCCATGGTGCACCGAGATTGGCACCTAAGAAATTTTTGCATTGGATCTTGACTAGTTCACGGTGGACCAGATATGTGGCCCCTGAAGAAGTGTTTTCATGAAACAAGTGTGATCATCAGCCGACCCCTTGTTGGGCCAGGGGGATTTCCCCCTTTTTTGTTTTGTGGTTCCACCTGAAAAAAATCAAAGAAAGAACATAAGAGATTGGCTTTTCGTCCTTAAAGATTTACCAGAAGATCCGTTGTTCCTATTGAGGTGTCTATTTTTCATGCACCAGAAAGAGAAGATTAGAGGAAGAACTAATACAGTTTTTGTACTGATATTATATGGACTTTCACAGCTGATATTAAGACTTTTGAACTATGGGATTTGTTTGAGATGTGATTGAATTGTGGATAGCATTTTGTAAGAGCTTTTAAGTATTTATCATATCATATTTATTCAAGCACTTAGTCATCTTACACTTTATAAAACTGATAAAAATAATTTATATTTATAAATTGGACTGATATTTCTGATATATTGATTCCCGTGGTTGTGGGTTTCCACCCATTGTTTGTTTTCTGTTTCTGGTTGGTTTTCTGTTTCTGGTTACCGGGAGAGCCTCCTTGTTGTTTATGTGCTATTCATGTGTCAAATGTCTCAAGTAGAGAGCCTCTGAGAGCCAATCAAAACATCACTTGAAAGCAAATCACATAACATCTTGAACTTCACAACTTCTAACCTGATTGATTGTGTCCCCCTAATTCTACCTCCTTCACAGTCCTGGGGCTATCACTGGCCCTGAAATGTCATCTAAACTGATCACTGTGCTCCAAGTGGATAACGCTTCCTCCACCACTGACCCTATAGTCGATAGCAAACAATGTGTGAACAAGATCTTCAGATGGTGAAGGGATAACTCAGTTGCTTAAATGACCTTGATAAATCTCCCCTTTACAATTTCTCCTTCTTCCAATGTCAACTTGAAAGGGTGGCCCCAGACATTACCCTCACCTACTCTGCCTGGTACACTGACTGATAGACACAATTACTTGTTCCTTCCTCCCAGAGACTGTTGAAAAGAACTTAACGCCATGAAATGATATAGTGAACCAGTAAAGGTCTGGGAAATGGAAAGGTGGAGATGATAATCCAAACCTGGCATCTTCAGAAGAATGCTGAGTGGTCATGGTGATAAGGTTGCTAGGCAATGGTTGCTTTCTTTTGAGCATTATTCACCTTTGTTCACATGCTCAGTGATGGGCTGTAATTCTGCTGTCTCCTAACTTCTTCCCAAAATCCCATTATTTTTATTTATTAAGTGATTTGTTTGTTCTGACTGCTTTATTTATAGTCCACCTTTCTCACTGAGACTCAACGCAGATTGCATAGTGTAAATCAATGCAATCCATAGGCTGAAACATCTAATAATGTAATAGGACTATCTGAAACACAACAAAGTATTAGATATATTAAAACAGAAAATGGTATTAGTTAGAAAACAATGTTGTGAGAGCAGGATAGTAATCCAGCAAATACATACTATACATAGCGATACAGTTCCCAGTCCTGCTAACTTCATAAAAGCACCTTCTTGAATCGTTCTGTTATTTATTTATTAACAAGATTTTACTGCATCTTTCTGTCTCAATAAAGCACTAAAGCAGCTAACAAATTAAAACATAACAGATTAAAATCTCACTTTAAAAACCATTAAAACCAGCACACAAATACATCATTATCAAAATTTAAAACCAAAAACAACAGTTAAAACACTGTGGAGGGAGGAAGGGGCACTGAGGGAACAATAGATTTAAAAAGTCTTTACCCTCTGGTGGAAGGTGGCGATTGAAGGGAACAGGTGAATCTCCTTGGAAAGTGCCAGAGTTTTAGTGCCGCAATTGAGAAGGCCCAGGCTGCCACCTGCTTAATCTCAGGATGCTCAAAGCAGGGCCTCCAAAGACAGCCACAGGGGTGGCTTCCCCAGCAGGCCCTGCAGGGTGGCGCTCCATCCTGCTCCCACATCATGCAACACCAATGGCAACATTCTGACTTGAACATTTGGTCAGGAAAAAAAAATTCTATTCCAAATTCTTTTTTTAAGGCACATTCATTCTCCATAGTGCCATTGGCCAAGGCTGAGGTGGCGGGAATGCTTGTTAATTTCATTTAATGCTATGTCCTCCTTTTATATAAAATAGAAGAGTTAGCCGCATTAGTCTATGGTTGCGAAACAGTAGAGAGTCCAGTAACACATTTAAGACTAGCCAACTTTATTGTAGCATAAGATTTTGAGAACCACAACTCTCTTCGTCAGATGCATCTGAAGAAGAGAGCTGTGGTTCTCAAAAGCTCATTTATTTATTTATTTATTTATTTATTTATTTATTTTTATTTTTATTCTGTCCTCCCCACGCAGGCAGGCTCAGGGCAGATTACATTCAATAAAAACATTTCCATAAAACATTTCCATAAAATGTACATTTAAACAGTTTAAAACAGCAATAAACAGACAATATAACATAAATATTTTAAAGATACAAGATAGCAGCAGGAAGGTAGTCGATCTGCCACCCAACCATCTCCTAAAAAGCCAGGTGGTGGATGCCTCTAAGAGGGAGGGGCTCAATCTCCTCTATTCGGCCAGTGGAGGCCCAGCTCAGCCTCAACCATATGCCTGGTGTCACATCTCCATCTTGCAGGCCCGGCAGGATAGTAAATCCTGCTGGGCCCTGGCCTCATTAGACCGAGAGTTCTACCAGGTTGGAGCCAAGACCGAAAAGGCCCTGGCTCTTGTTGAGGCTAGGTGGGCCTCCCTGGGGCCAGGGAGTACCAATAGTCATTTATCCCCTTATCAGAGTGTCCTCTGGGGCACATATGGGGAGAGGCGGTCCCGCAGATATGCAGGTCCCAGTCCACATTGGGCTTTATAGGTTAGTACTAAAACCTTGAATCTGATTCGGTACTCCACCGGCAGCCAGTGCAGCTGATGCAATACTGGTGTTATATGTGTACCACTCGGCACTCCAGTGATGACACGCGCTGTTGCATTTTGAACCAGCTGCAATCACCAGATCAGACTCAAGGGAAGCCCTGCGTAGAGCACATTACAGTAATCTAACCTAGAGGTGACTGTTGCCTGAATCACTGTAGTTAAATCGCAGGTTGAACGATGGGGCACAAGCTGCCTGGTCTGTTGAAGATGGTAAAAGGAAGACCTGGCAACCACTGTGACCTTTTCAAGGAGGCATCTAGAATCACCCCCAGGCTCCTGAGCCTCGGAACTAGTGTGATGCCCCATTGAGGGCCGGAAGGTGGAGTCCCGAATCCATACACCCACAACTCAAGTACAGGGCCTCCATCTTCATGGGATTTAGTTTCAGCTGACTCTGCTTCAACCATCCAGTCATGGCTTTGAAAGCATGCTCCAGGACATCCGGGGCCAAGTCAGGCCAACCGTCCATCAACAGATATAACTGGGTGTTATCAGCATATTGGTGACACCCAAGTCCCAAACTTTGCACCAACTGGGCGAGGGGGCGCATGTAGATATTAAACAATAATGGAGAGAGTATTGCCCCCTGTGACACACCGCATAACAACGGGTGGCGGGATGATAACTTCTCCCCCAGTGCCACCCTCTGTCCCCGATCATGGAGAAAAGAGACAAGCCTCTGTAAGGATTTCATAAGCGACCTATAAGATGTTCTTGCCTCCTTGTCTCGTGGCTTGATGCCGTCTCTCATATCCCCATGTCAGCGAGGCAGTAGGTCAAAAGATCGTGATTAACTGTATCAAACACTGCCGAAAGATCTAATAATATCAGCAGTGCTGATCCACCTCGATTCAGGTGTCTGCGATGATCATCTGTGAGGGCGACCAGCAGTGTCTCTGTCCCATGTCCTGGGCAGAAACTGTACTGGAAAGGGTCCAGGGCTGAGGTATCCTTCAGGAATCCCTGCAGCTGTTCCTCCACCACCCGCTCAATCACCTTACCCAGGAACGAGAGGCTTGAGACTGGGAAGTAACTGACTGGGTCAGCAGGTCCGATGATGGTTACTTTAAAAGAGGCCTCACCATAGCCTCCTTTAGCACCCCAGGAAAACCCCCAGAGCCCAAGGATAAGTTGACAATGGCCTCCAAAGAATCTCGTAGCCCGTCTGCACTGGCTTTCACCAGCCACGATGGACATGGGTTCAGGGGGCATGTGGTAGGCCTCACTGCCCACAGGGTCCTGTCAACCTCCTTCTCAAGGTGTAGGCTAAAATGGTCGAATATTGGCCCAGAAGATGGTCAAGGGGCCTCTAGTTCATGTACTGTATCAATCGTGGCTGGTAAATTGTGGTGGAGAGAAGGATTTTATCAGCAAAAAAATTCACAAAAGCCTCACAGCTAATGTCCAAATTCAAATTTTGATGGTCTCCCCCTCGGTAGGGAGACCAATGATCGCACCACATTAAGCAATTTTTCAGGGTGTGAGCTAGCTGATGCAATGGAAGCTACGTAGAATTCCTTTTTCACAGCTTTCACTCCCACCTCATAGGATTTCATAAGCAACCTATAAGATGTTCTTGCCTCCTTGTCTCGAGATTGCCCCCACACACGCTCAAGCCATCTTAGCTCCCGCTTCTTCTGATGTAGCTCCTCCATATACCAAGGAGCTCGACGAATGCAGGAGCAAAGAGGGTGATGGGGTGCGATTTCATCAATGGCTTCAGAGAGCTGGACCTGCCAGTCCTCCACCAGCTCATCCAATGAACCACCATGGAGCATCGGTTCCTGCAGAGCATTCCGGAAGCCAATCGGATCCATAAGTCTCTACGGATGAGCATAAATTAGCTCGCTGCCCTTGCAAGGGTGTGTGTGGCATATCCAGCCGAACCTTCAGGATCAAGTGGTCTGACCATGGCACCTATTGCACATTTATCCCCATCCCAAAGATCAAATCCAGCGTGTGGCCTGCTTTATGTGTAGGGGCTGATACAAATTGGGAAAGTCCCAGTGTTTCCATGGCTGACACCAAGTCTGCAGCCTGCACAGAGGCAGCATTGTCAACGTGGATATTGAAATCCCTCAGGACTACCAGCCTGGGGTACTCCAGAGCCCACCCCACCACCACCTCTATCAGGCATGACAGGGTATCTGCTGGTGCGCTAGTTGGTCAGTACACCAGACAGATGGCCAAACTTTCCTTGGCAATCCACACTAGTCCCACACAATCAATGCCAGAGATCTCAGGGGCAGGGAGCAGCCTGAAGGAGAAAGCCTCTTGTGTAAGGATTGCCACCCCTCCTTCCCAGTTTCCTTTTCCGGACTGATGGAGGACCAAGTACCCTGGGGAGGGGTAAGTTCTCCCAAGGTAACCATTTTTCCTTCCCTCACCCAAGTCTCAGTCATGCATACCAGGTCCATATTAGCTGCTGCAAAAACATCTTGCAGGGTTTTGGTCTTATTGTTTATGGACCGGGCATTGCACATCAGTGTCGAAGGGGGGGGGGTGCTTATTTTCCTAGCTCCAATACCTGTGTGTCTCGGGATGGGACGCAGGTTAGAAGGGCACCGAGCCTTTCCATATCTCCATGACCTTCTCATCTTAGACCACATCCCACCGCCATACCTCCCTCATCCCCAGAGGACTGGGATCCCTGGCTCCATACCGGCCACCCTCCCTGCTTCCACCATCATCCCACAGCAACGTCCCACCAGCAGCAAGGAATAGCATCAGCTGTGATCCAACAATATGTTCTGTGCAGTGAAACCAGCCTCAGAAATTATTCCACGCCATGCAATAGTCAATTCATTAATCCAAAAGGCATTTTAAAAACTCATAATCCTAATGGCTCAATTCCCAATCAATTTAAATTAACTCAAATGACCCCACTCTCTAAATATGATTAATCCCCAACTGGTATTAAGTATTTGACATTAAAATTCTCCAATTTGCAGCAACAAACATTTTTATTTTATTTTTCTATCTCAATTTACCAATTTTTCAGGAAAAATTTCCTTTTAAACCCACAATTTCAGAAATTCTCTACAATAAAGTTGGTTGGTTTTAAAGGTGCCACTGAACTCTTTACTATTTTATATAAAGGAGATTGCAGTGAGCTCAGGCAAGGAGGGAAGGAGAAGCACTATCATTTTTTTTACTCAAGTTGAAAAAAAATCTTAATTAGTCTTGAACATGAAGTCTTTTTTTCCCCATTCCCTCCACTCTACTTGTTCATTGTAAAAAAAAGTGAGTTTATTCTTCACAAATTACATAGTAAAGTCAACATTGCAACTGAACTGAGCGCTCACAGTGAAGTTCACATCCATCAAATTTAGTGGATTCAATTGGCTTAATTTTGGATAAAGGACTTCAGTGAATTTACAAACTGTAAGGGCTGTTCCTGCAGGTGTTTAACAAATGGTATGGCTGAGCACACAACACCATTACTTCAGCATCCAAGGAAAATGCACGAGTGACCCAGCTAAGTACAGGCTTTAAAGAACAATTTGCAATGAAATACAAATTCAGACTGACATCGCCCAGTCAGCTCATAAGATTTGGTCCAAAGTTCGCTGAGAAAGACGAGGGAGGAAAAAAAGTCCAGCAGATGTTCTTTATAAACCCAATAATAAAGGCAGGAAGGTAACAATTATATACAAACTCACAACCAGAACACCATATGCCTTTCGGAAATCACTGAACTAGGGTATGACGTTGGTGGGGGTGTATTCCGTTTCTGCAGTATTTTGCTAGAACTCTAGTGACTACTAGCTTACTGACAGATGGCAGAGAAAAGTCAATTTTTGAATATTGGCTACTATTCCTGGAAGAATATATAAAGGATTTTGACAAACATGTTTTTAGAAAAGTCTTTTTTGGCTTCAGAATTACTGTGCTAATCTTAAGCGAATGCATGATTCATGTATGGATCACAGTCTTCATTATTTAATATGTTGACAATCTTGCAGGCATTTGTTTTTAAGTCTGAAATTGTGGAATTGTTACTCTACTAGAGTAATAGCTCATTTGAGGCACAATCTGGCCCTTTAAAGATGGATACAGTGTACTGCTGGGAAAAGCTATCTATTATGTACTGCTACCAATGCTGATTTATTATGACTGATTGGAGTGGAGGCAGTCACCAACGCTGTGGGTCTTGGCCTCCTCTCCTCCCGTGGTGAAGAACAGATATTGTACTTGTCAAGAGCTTTGACTTTCAACTGATTTCTCTCTTTTGTAGTCTCTGCAGATCAGTGCAAATAATTCTTGATCTGTGGGCACAGTATCATGTACCAAGATGGTCCCTATGTACCTTCACTGGAATGGGGAAGATGCCATGGCAGGCCATTGGCTCCAGTGGGGATAGAACCAGAGGGATGCTTCAGGACTCCTTGGTGCCAGTAGTGTGTCACCATGTTAATGGTCTAGGGCCCTGTTGTCCAGCTTGACACGCACCCTTTAGGGCCAAGACTTGACATGGCTGGTCTTGGCTGACATTGGATTAGCATGAAGCTCATGGGCTGGACTTGTTGGAAAGGCATTCTGCACTGAGCACAGAGCAAGAACTGGAGACGAAGTCTTATGAGGAAAGGTTGAAGGAACTTGGTATGTTTGGCCTGGAGAGGAGACGACTGAGAGGTGATATGAAAACTATCTTAAAGTATTTGAAGGGGTGTCATATAGAGGATGGTACAGAGGGTTTTTTTGTTGCCCCAGGAAGTCAGACCAGGACCAACACATTAAAATTAAATCAAAAGAGTTTTCAGCTAAATATTAGGAAGAACTTTCTGACAGAGAGGTCCCTCAGTGGAACAGGCTTCCTCAGGAGGTGATGAGTTCTCCCTCTTTGGAAGCTTTTAAGCAGAGGCTAGATGGCCATCTGACAGCAATACTGATTCTGTGAGCCTAGGCAGATCATGAGAGGGAGGGCAGAAAGGGTTACATAAGTGTTTAGTTTTTGTGGCCCTTTCTTGCATGCTCAGGATAATGCCGATTGCCACTTTGTGGTCAGGAAGCAATTTTCTCCAGGCCAGTTTGGTTAGGGATCCTGGAGGGTTTTTCTGCCATCCTCTGGGCATGGAGCAAGGGTCACTGGAGGTGTGGGGGAGGTAGTTGTGAATTTCCTGCATCATGCAGGGGGTTGGACTAGATGACGTTGGAAGTACCTTCCAACTCTATGATTCTATGATTTTAACAGAACTGTTGGCACTACCAGTCTTTAGGCCCACTCTCCAAATTTGTGCATCCTGCCCATATGAGGCAGCAGTATTAGACCAGCAGGGCATAGAGTCACCATTCCAGGGACATCCTAAGAATAATTTGTCCCACCAAACAACCCTATAGGATTCTTGTAAAGATGCAACAGTTTGTCTGGAGTGCTTTCAGTTCACTGAAGTGTCATATGAAGCTTACCTGTTATGAATTACATGACTCTTTTGATCACTAGAATGTTAATTCTATCATGATGATTATGATGATATCCTGCACTTAGAATACTGTCCAATGTTGTACAAACACCAAATGAAATTGATGGTTCCTTGCCCTGATGACTTAATGTTCCAACAAACGGAATGCAAAAGGAAGAAGGACATGAAGTCAGGGGAGGGGGGAACCAGCAGGACACTCTTAAAGAGAGTTACACGTGTCCGAGTCCTTTGAAATCAATGGGCTTAGAAGGGTTAACTCTGCTTAGGAGTGCAGTGTAAATCAGGTGCCAACTGCTGCTTCATGGTTCTAGTTATACAGTGGAAGGATAATTTAAGATTTGACATCTTAACTAGAAATGTTGCTGAAGTTTGCAATTACCTGGTTCAGAATGCAGATTAGTCTAGCTCACATTACTCTGATGTATTATGGACTAAGCATCGTATCCCCCAGTGTTTCTTTTCCAGCTTGGAATGCAAAATACGAACCTGCATGTGTGTGGTCAGCCTGTAGATTGACCTGGCTGCTTTGTACAGGAATGCAGAAAATTTTAATGTGAATCTCCTTATTCTCAGTGAGACTCTCATTGATTGCCTTGGAACTACCATATTTACCCAAAAGGGAGACAACCCTGAATATAACTTCCCTAAAAAAAGGTATACAAAAGGTTTTTATTACTGTACCTTATTATCATTCTATGTAAATTTAAGATGATCCTCTCTTTTTCTTGATGACACACCTGGAAAAGACTAATCTTCCTTTTGAAGACTGTGTGAAGTACAAAAGCCAACTCCACAAAGACAAGTTCTTTAATGTTAATTTTTAACTTTCAATGAATCTTTGGCCTTTTCTGCACAACCGACTTACCATAGGATTTTGTGATTTCAACCCACTGGGGAGGCATTCAAATTGGGTCCCCTTCACTTCCACACCGATGACATCATTTCGAGTTGATACTCGATTTTTAGTTCAGCAGAACTTGAGAAAGCTGATATTGCGCTGGCTTTTCTGGGCAACTTAGCAGGCATGGCACAGAACACATTTCAGTCCCTTCTTTAAAAAAAATGGGGATGGAGTCATTGCAACCTTGTGATTTGTTCTGCTCCCCAACTAACTACGTAGAGGAATTTTGACTGGATTGAGAAGTTCCTGCTACAAGCAGGATGGTCTTTGGGGTGGTCTTTTTGAGAGCAAGTTGTAGTTATGAAGTTTCTTGTTAACAATGAGGGCTCACTTCATACTGTTATTGACATTGATATGGGTCATTTTTTTTTGCAATGAAGAACACAATGGATGGATGCACTGTGTTTATGAGAAAGGTTTGATCCAGAAGGCAAACTCTCTTTGGGAACTCATTCATTCACAGAATCAATTGTTCCCGCTTTGACCACCAGAGGATCATTGACAGAGCAAGGCAGAATTGGTTTGTACTTGCTGGAATACATGTACCCTGTTTTTACTGGGTGTATCCCTGAAGTAAGGATTGCTTGAACAATTTTGTTATGGGATGACGAGCAATTTCCCAGACAATTTCGCTGACAATTTCTGGGATGACGAACACTAGATACAGAACTTCAGAATGGCACATACATATATGAAAATTGCGGCTGCTTTATGTGGAAGACTACCGCTCCAATCCACCATTATGCAACAACCAATATCTGTTGAACAACATGTGGCTTGCAACATTTCCCCCCTCTCCAATTTATCCTCACAACAACAACCCTGGTTAGTTCCACTCCCTAATTCTTATACCACACTGGGTTGCATATGAGAAAATAAAATAACTTCGTTTGAAAGCCATTTATTTCTCACTCCAGATCTGTACTGAATAATATACGCACAGACATCCCTTAATAAAATTACAAGAACCTGAATCACCATTTGTCTATTGTTCAGCTAAAATTTGCATCTTTACTCTGAGAATTTGTGTCTTCTGGAAAGCTTGCCTGCCTTATTATTTTTCTATAATTAGCCTGATATAATATAAACCAACACATGTAATTTTGTGTGACCTTTATTGTATAATATTGTTATCTCTGAGAATATATGACAACCTAATTGGTTCTGGCACTCAACCATGCAAGCAATGAGCATAACAGTTTTCTGATCTTTGATGGTATGCATGATGGTGTTTCATTCTAACATCTTATCATTAATTTTCTTTACATTAAGATGAGTTTTAAAAGGCAATTAAATATTCCCATTGGAAGACCATAATTTTTTAGAATGAACTTTCTTAGAGGTTAATAATATTAGATGATACCACAATATAATACTGAGAATGCAAGCATCAGGCATATGGCACATATATGGACTGTGGTACACCAATTTGTTAAAAGGATGCTGTGCTTTGATAAGCACATTGCATGCTACCTGCAACTAGCAAGAATGACTCATGAGTCCTGTACATGTGCTTCATAGTGTCATGTGAAGGGAGAAGAACTTGGAAGTTGGTCTTCAAGGTGCTATTGGACCCAGATCTGGATCCATATAATCCATGAATGATTTCTCAGAAAGTTCTGTGGAGAGGTAGATACCTACTTCAGAAAGAGCAGCCTGAAGCAAGGCCTGGTCTCCACATGTAGCAGAACGGAGTGGGTGACATGATAGTGTCCTGAGGTGGGACAGAATGGACCTGTACTAGTGTTGGTGAGGACCATATTCTTGAACACGCGCTCTTTGTGCAGAGAATTTTTACATCCTAACCCATTTCCTCTTTCCCTCTCCTTCTCTCTCCCCCTCCCTTGCTTCCCTCTTTAAGTCAGCCAGCCCCGTGGTAAACTATGGGGCTGATGTCCATCCCAAGGGCTAGAGGGGTTGACAAGGAGCAATAGTGTCAATAGCTTCAAGGAGCTTCTTGTTCTACTCTCCTACAGCAACGTCCATGGAACATGTGTCTGGAATACTAAAATCCTCCAAGGTGTTTTGGAATCTAGAAGGGTCCATGAGTCTTTGTGGGTGAATCATTTTAACTGCCCCCCCCCAATTTTGTGGGGTGTTGGGGCCATATTCACTTTTGCCTTCAGCAGATGATGGTCTGACTACGGTTCAAGCCAAATCTCCAATGCTGAAACAAGACTTTCCCTCAAAGGCTCAGTGCAAAATATTAAGTTCAAGGTGTGGCCTCTTTCATGTGTAGGGCCTGTCACTATTCAAGACCTTGGGCTAGTCACAGTTCTCTGGACCTCTCTCAGCCCCACCCACCTCACAGGATGTTTTGTTGTGGGGATAATAATAACATACTTTGTAAACCACTCTGAGTGGGCATTAAGTTGTCCTGAAGGGCGGTATAAAAATAGAATATTGCTGTTGTTGTTGTTAAGAGAGGCCCAGGGTTGCCAGGGAAGCTATACATTCCTGGGCTGGTCCTGATTTGGAACACTCAGCATGGATGTTGAAGTGTCCCAGAACAATAAGTTATCACATACAAAGCTCTTCATGTCCTTGGTGCAGCATACCTAGGGCACCACCTCCCTCCCTCGTTCATTGCCTTCATTAGCCAGTCATCAAGCCAGACAGTCTCGCACTTTTCAATCAATTCCCCTGGCAATGGAGGCAGGGACTGAACTCTGTCTGAACTCCTCCTGGCTTTCCTTCTGACTTTAACCCTTCAAAGTACTTCCAGCAGAGAGTCCAGTTTTTGCCACTGTGAAGAGAAAATGACAACAAAAGGGGGGCCCATGGATCATGCCTTTCCCAGGGTGCAATCTCACTGAAACTTGGGGGGTCTTCGGAGGACAGTGAGGACTATGCCCCCTGCAAATTTGGTGTGTATTGGACATTGGTAAGGTCAGTTTGTAACCCCTCAAAGTAGCAGCCTTCCAACAGGTAGTTCCATTTTTGCCACTGTGAAGAGAAAATGATAGCAAAGGATGGGACCCATGGATCATGTCTTTCTCGGGGTGTAATCTCTTTGAAACTTGGGGGGTCTTCAGAGGACAGTGAGGACTATGTCCCCTGCAAATTTGGTGGGTATTGGGAAGTCATTTTGTAACCCCTCAAAGTAGCTACCTTCCAACAGGCAGTCCCGATTTTGCCACTATGAAGAGAAAATGACAGCAAAGGATGGGACCAATGGGTCATGCCTGTTCTGGGGTGTAATTTCTCTAAAACTTGGGGGGTCTTCAGAGGACAGTGAGGACTACGTCCCCTGCAAATTTGGTGGGTATTGGACATTGGGAAGGTCAGTTTGTAACTGCTCAAATTAGCTTCCAGCAGAGAGTCCCGTTTTTGCCACTGTGAAGAGAAAATGACAACAAATGGGGAGACCCATGCATCATGCCTTTCCCGAGGTGCAATCTCTCTGAAACTTGGGGGGGGGTGTCTTCAGAGGACAGTGAGGACTATGTCCCCTGCAAATTTGGTGGGTATTGGGCATTGTGAAGGTCAGTTTGTGGGGTGTTTAAAGGGCCCTGCCCCTTGCACGTGGCAAGAAAGGGCCCTTTAAACTATCAGCTGGCAGGCGGCAGGGGGGAATCCCTGCCACCTGCCAGCTGATAGTTTAAAGGGATCTTTAAAGGGCCATGAACAATGAACAACAAACATGTTTGTGAACAGGGTCATGTTTGTTACTGTTCATTGTTCGTTGTTCGTGGATGGCAATGAACAACAAACAGCTTGTTTGGGTTTCCCCCCCCCATTTGTGCCCATGTCTATTCCTTGCATGGATCATGCAGGAATGGAGAGGAATATGAGAAAATTCTGTGTGCTTATGTGCACAGATAGTTGGATAAAGGCCATTAGTACGTGACTATCCACCTACGCCAACTATATATTGTGAAGTATCTATAGTGCCAAAAAATCCTTCATCATCCCATTAGTAGGAATTCACTGTTTTCTGATAGTAAATGGACTGTAAGTGCTCCTCCTGTTCCATTTAGCATGGAAAAAGTGGTTCAGGATGTGTTATCTTATCACCAATCAGTCTTCAGAATCCAGGGACTGACACCTGTAGTGACTGCTGGACAAAGATTAGAGAAGCAACAGTACCTTTAAAATGACTTCTTACCCAGATGTACAAGCAGTTGACATTTTAATTTCACATTGCTATACAAGTGAGACTAGTGCCTATTCTTTTTGCCAAATGATTTTTACTTCCACTTTAAAATATTTTCTAGTGGCACCTACAGAGAGTGTTACACCTACGAAAATCCACACACTTGCGATGTGTTATTTAATTTGTCAGAAATATTTCAACCACTGAGTGGGTCTAATGAAGTTCAATAGATTTATAAGCACATCTTCAGCTTGCTATCTGCTGACAAGCTACCAGTTCATTTTGCACAAAAATCTAATTATAAGAAAGAAAGAGATGAGGTTTGAATTATGAGTGAACAAAGTCTCTGGTTTACTGAGGGTTTAGGAAGGGCTCAGAACTAGCATGCTCAGGGGAAAGTAATACCATGTTTAAGTTTGCATATGGACTGCGTTGATCATAGGAAGACAGAATAGATGCCGCTAAGGTCCATTTCATGTATGGTGCTACAATAGTAGCAGTGCTTAAAAATACTTCCTCAATGAAAAAAAAACAAAAACAGAAGTCAGCTTACTTTTCAGTGCAACTTATGTTGCAATTTACAGTGCAACATAAGGCAGCAATCCTAATTACACCTTGCGGGAAAGCCCCATGGAATAAAATGGGACTGACTTCTAAACAGAGAGCCATCTAAACAGGTCTAGTCAGGCTCCTACTCAGTTCTGTTCAATGGAGCTTACTACAAGGAGATTATACTGCAATTTCAGGATGCCAACTCTAATGTAAAATGGATTTAAAGTGGATCACAACAGGAGTTGTAACTTGCCCCTGCTTTTGTTGCAGAGTTCATAATCCTATGGATTATTCCCAGCGTCCATGGACAGGTCAAGTATTTTGTCCCCTCATATACAGTGGACTGTGAAGAAGGCAAGTGTTGGTGGGTGCACATAGTGGCAGGAAACTGGCTGGCAAAGTGGTGGTGGTGGTGGCAGAAGGGTGAATCTTCTTTTGACGCTCAGGAGGAGGTTTTTGTAGATGAATCTGAACTCCATCCAGCTCCAATCCAGGACTGAAATGCCTGGAAAGAACACTGATACAGAGCAATTCCCAGGCTTCAAATTTAAGACTAAAGTGCTCCCAAGAAATCCTTTCATCTCAGCATCAGATTTCTTGTCACAGTGGAGAGACCTGTTGGAACGGTGACTGGCACTTCACTTGATGCCATCTGTCTTGGAACACCTGTTGTTCTTTTAAATGTACTGTTTTTCACCAGAGTAGGGCCTTTTCCGCAAGGGTGATTTACTCCTCTTTCGGAGTGTTTACTTCTCAAGGTTCAGATTCATTTTTGCCACCTATTTTTCTTCATTTTCACCCTGACATCATAACATGAGCCTTTGCAGCAGCCCGACTCAAAGTCCACTCCTACTTTAAACTTGTTCCCATGGTGGTCGGCTGCTGGCATTTCCTTGCATTGTGCCATTGTACTGAAAGGGAGGGATTATGGATCTTTGGTTTCCTTCACAGGAAGGGAAATAGAGGAATGGTCATCAGTTTTCTCTCGGTTTTGCCCATAAAAGTTAGAGACTGGGCAGGTCACCCAGACTCCCTTTCCAACTAAAATTATTAACCCCAAGTTGAAGGAGGAGGAAAAGTGAATGCCCCCCCCCCAAAATGCTGATCATGAAAGACTTGGGGTTTGTGTGTACAACTGTGCACAGTGCTACTATTCTCCATGTGATTCAATGCCAGGTTAAGTATTTTAATCAGAAGAGCCCAGAAAAGACAAAAGTCTTTCTGGGGAACGTGAAGTTCTCTTGGTGCTCATCGACCCATTATCTTTGGAGGACATTTTTAGTTTCACAGTGGTGGCACCTACAGCTAAGGGAAGGACAGCAGCAGCAGAAGGGTACTGAATGGGCACCAACCTGCTCCTCACATGCCTGGGTCCTCCTCAGTGCAGCTCTCCTTTAATATTTTTTACTATTTCCAATTTTCAACCTAATCTGCATAATATGAGCCTTTGATGCAGCTCAGGACTTAGAGGCTGGAGTACTCCTTGCCAGCTTTTCCTTGTATTGCATTCATATAAAAGTGGACAGAAAGGGAGAGATTCTTCATGGGAAAGAAATTGAAAGGATGACGTCCGTTTTCTTTATTTTTTACAAGTAAAAATGGGAGACTGAACAGCTTGCTCAGTCTCTATTTTCAACTAAAACCATTAACTCAGAGATGAATGAAGAAGGAGAACGAGTTGAATTAAAGGCAAAATGAAGTTTGATGGAAAACAGAAAAATGTAACCAGATTGGTCCTCCCATGGCAATACTGATCTGGAAAGATAAATGATACCCCACATGGACTGCTAATGCTCTAAGACTCTTCCCTCTAACCCAGGGATAACAGTTTTAATTAGAAGAGTCCAGAAAAGACAGAAGTCTTTCAGGGCAGAATAAAATTCCTACTGCTGGTACTGTGGCTGATTATCTTCAAAGGACTTTTTAGTCACTCAAAAGTAGACAAATTGAAATATGAATCAAATTTCGTGACCAATCGGGCCAATTCGTGTTTTGTGAAACACATTTTGTGGGGCCGCAGTTTTCATGAAATTCATTACTTTTTGGCCCGATTCATTTGATTTGTGAATGATTTGTGATGCCGGACAGGCTGGCACTGATCCATTAATTCCCTAGGCAACATAGGCCCAGAATGTCTGCAGACCTTTTGTTGCCATTGGAAACCCCAATCTTAGCCCTCATAACCTTGATAGGCAGCTCGCCTTGCCAACTGGAGAGCATTCCATTCCTTCCCATACAGTGAGGAGCAGGAGGGTTAATCCCCTAGGTAACTGAGATGGGCCTTCTGTAGCCATGGGAACACCAATCTCATCCCTCCCAACCCTGTTAGGTAGGTCTGTCTGCCAATCACAGACCTCCTGTTCTACTCTATGTGAGCATTTGTTACATAAGGTACCTCTCTCTGCCTCATGCTTTTAGTTCCAGTAGACAGAGAGAGGGAGGATCTGTTGCTGGGATTTGGAGTGAGAGAGAGAGTGGAGTTAGGAGCTTTTGGCTGGATTTGCTGCTGCTTCAAAAGGGACTGAAAAGCCTCTTTCTTATTTTCCTCACTTGTCCTTGCTGGGAAGGTCTTCCGGCGAGGGTGCTTTTTTTCCTCCACCCCACCCCACTCAACCCTAGTCTCAGGCCTTTGCCTGGCTCTGGGGCCTAGCTTGACTGAGGCCTCTCTTAGTTTTTCTTTGCTTGTCTGTGTTTCTTCTTAATTATTTCTCTGCTCTTTTGAGGGCTCACACTCTTGTTGTTTCCTTTGATTTTATTTTGTGCACCTTTCCTGCCTGGACAGGTGTTTGTGTGGCGGTTTTGGGCCCTCCCCACTAGCCCAGTCTCAGGGCCACAACCTGGCTCTGAGGCCCAGCTTTGTGGGTTCAGGTCAATGTTTTGCAATCTTGGTCAAACTGGGAGGGTGGGTAGAAGAGAGCCTTCTGCTACTGAATAAGCAACCTGGTCCACACATGCCTGAGTCCTCCTTGGTGCAGCTGCCCTTTCATAATCATTTATTATATTCAATTTAATTTTTCACCCTGATCTGCATAACATGAGCCTTTGCAGCAGCCAGGGACTTGGAAGCTGGAGAGGAGAACTGTACTTCCTCAACCCCCCATGTGCATGGCTGCATGGACATTGCACATTGCTTGCTGGCCTTCTGTTGCATTGTGTGTAAAAGAGCACAAAAGGGGATTTGCGAGGCAATGCCAACAGTCGCATGCCATCTGCTGCTCTCTCCCCTCAGTACAAAGCAAACTATTTGTGAATCAATCCCATTTCCTATGATGTCGATCCAGCCTCTCACTCAGTGCCAATGGCATTGTCCATGAGATGTCAAAGACAAAATGCACTCATGTGCAACATGCACATTCTCCTTCCTGCCAACAGAGTGATGCCACACCACAGTAGACTGGGGCTCTGTCTCTCCCTTTGGGATCTGACTGGTTGCATGAAATCAGTTTGCCATTAAGGAGAACAAGATGCTGCCAACTGGCCCACACAGAGCCAAGCTACAAGTGATGAATTACACTTGCCTGGCAAGTGAACAGACACCCGTGTATTCCTCTCTGTTCACTTGCCATTCACTTGCGCTCCACTTGATCAAGTGGAGAGCAAGTGAATGACAAGTGAACAAAGAGGAATACATGGGAGTCTGTTCATTTGCCAGGCAAGTGCAATTCGTCACTTGTAGATTGGCTCACAGACTGGCCCACCTTCCTGTGCTGCTGTGTGGGTGAGAAAATAAAACACACAAACTTGTGGGCGGGGGGGAGTCATTACAGTGTCATTTCCTGATTTTGTTCCACCATTCCAGGAGCTGCTTTAACCAACCAGAGTAGTGATTTTTATGTGTTTTCGACCTATTTGTTTTGTTTTGCTCACCCCTAGTATCTACATCCTTCATATGTTTTAGATGCCATTGAAATTGTTGAAGTACCTATTCATATTCAGCTGAAGTAAGACTATGATTATTATTGCATTATATAATGTTTATGTTCCTATTAAGGTTTGGTTCTGATTGGTGGATAGAGTAAATGTTTGCCTTACACTTTGCACAAAGGAGGCAATAGGTTAGTTTGCTTGTGGTTCAAGTGCTCTGTAGCTGTTTACAAATACTATTCTTCTGAAAATGTTTACAGTGCCCCCAAATGCTCCAAATAGGATATATTCATCTACTGTAAAATGACACAGAATAGGATAACATTTACAGGGCAAAAGACAATGTGCATACAAGGAAGTAAAGCTATTTCTCACTAGCTTGCACATATGCATGCAAAAGCACTTTCAAATTATTTCATATTGGTACATAATCTGCACCAAACAAGTGCCATGAGGAACAGGGTTCTAGTAGCGATATACAAAAATGATGCTAATAAGAGATGAGGTGTATATGTAAGGAATTATTATTGGTATGATGATATGACAACTGAATTTTTCTCTCAGTCCCTAGAAGAGATGTACATGGGAAGGACTCCATGCATTTATATCACCATCTATAAACTTGGACTATCTGCCGCAGTGATTGATATCTAAATAGAGAAACATTTTGGTCTCTGATTTCCATTCAGTCTTTGGTTTCCATCTCTTTCTCTCTCTAACGAAGAATAAGATTCATACAAAGTAGATTCTAGTCTTCTAAGGCTAATAGGCAAATCTTAGATGAAAGTGTACTGTCTACCATTACCCAATGCATATAAGAACTACAGCTGAAAATGTTGCCAGTATAATTTGGAAGAGTAATCAACTACAGTTTTAGTTTATTGATCAAGTGTAGCCAATTATCATTGAGGGTCAATTTTAACTGGGCATACATTTAGGGGGCTATTTTGTGTGTATGTCTGTGATAATCTATCTATAAATATATAAAGACAAGTGACCTGACTGACTCATCAATGACCAGCCCAAACCCCTGGATCTAGAAACGTGAAATTTGGGGAGAATATTCCTTTCGTAATGTAGAGGCTCACTAAGAACAGATTTTAAGAAATTCATCCCCTAAGGGGGTAAAAAGGGGTAAAATGTGTTTTCCCATAGGGATACAGCTTCCCTGTGTGGCTGGCAGGCTGCTTCCCGTGCCCCCCCAACTGCCAGCTTGGTCACTCTTCCCTGATTGGACTGGCCTTTCAAGGTCATTTGCATATGTGGCCTGATTGGGACTCAGCCAAACATTGTAAACAGTTGCTAAGGGAGTCATTCAATGTGTCCTGAGGTAAAACGCACCTCTCAGTCTTCCCCTAAAAGTTCACTAGGGTTGCCAATCTCCCTGTGGTGTAGAGTTGCCAACCTCCAGGGGGTGGCTGGAAATCTCCCAGAATTACAACTGATCTCCAGGTGACAGAGATCAGTTCCCCTGGAGAAAATGGCTGCTTTGGAGAGTGGAGTCTATGGTAGTATACCGTTCTGAGGCCCCTCCCCTCCTCAAACCCCACTCTATCTGAGCTCCACCCCCCAAATCTCTAGGAATTTCCCAACCTGGACCAGGCAACCCTACTGTGAGGCCTGCCTGCTTGCACCCCCCTCTCTCTGATGGGTCAGCTGTTCTGAGGTAAAAATCAGGTCAAAGAAACTGTAGACAGTTGAAGAAAGACAGTACAAGACTCCTGAATAGGGATTTTATATAAAAGTCAGTATGGCAACTGAGTTTTTAAATGTTCATGGGGAGATGATGTATGTCCTTTCTCGGGGCCATTTCAATGCGAATCTCTCACATAAACCTGCCGAAGTGCCCACTGCACCACCCCTCCCTCAGTCCAACTTCTTACTGCTCCCAAGAAGCCTCCTGGTAGACGTCATGCAAGATACACAGATGCTAAAAGGAGGAAGCGACTTAGAGATGCAGCAAAGAAATATGCACATCATACTCCTGTGGTGTACTGAGCAGCAGTGGCCAAGTACCAGCAAGATAACCCCGAAGCACACAGAGTGGCAGAGTAGAGAGGCGCTCACTTCCATGGAAGGTCAAGGTTCACTCAGGCATGTCCTATGATCCTTCACTACCTTCAAGCTGCCACTTAATCTCATCCATGTGGAAACATCCCTGTTCAGCATCTCAAAACAAAACAACATGGCCCAAGTGCTGTGGAACTGTAAGCTCATTGTTTGGAATGAGAGCAACATGGTGCACAAGGGGTGTTTTGAGGCACTGAGCATAACCCTCAAAGATGTCCTGGGCAATGAGCGAGTGATGGGGGGAGTCACTGTGTTGCTGGCTGGAGACTTCAGGAAGACTCTGCCAGTAGTCCCAAGGGGAACTTGAGCTGACGAGGTTACCGTGTGGGTCAAGGCATCATATCTGTGGCCCCTCATCAGGAAACTTTCACTAAGAAAGAACATGAGGGTCCATTTGAGAGGCGAGGGGTCTGCTGGGGAATTCTCTGAACTTCTACTAAAAATAGGTGATGGAGAGTATCTCAAGTCCAAAGGAAAGGTGACCATCTCTGCAGACCTGAGCACAGTAGTGATGACCCCAGCAGACCTAGCAGCCACAATATATCCTGATATCACCACTATCAGGGAGTAGTCCATGGACAGGCTGTGCAAGTGTGCCGTTCTGACCTCCAAGAATGACAAGGCTGCCATCATTAATAAAACACAACTTAACCTCCTCAAAGGTGCAGAAATGGAGTACAGATCTGTGGACTCAGTGGTGCAAATGGATGACGTGATCCACTAACCCGTGGAGTTCCTAAACACACTCAACTCTCCTAGGTTCCCAGCTTCTCCTCAAAGTGGGAGCTTCAGCTTCTCCAGAATCTCAACCCACTCAAACTCTGCAATGGCACCAGACTGTGAGTGAAAGCCCTCCACAGGAACATTATCAAGGCCACATTGTTCACCAGTAGTGCTCGGGGGGGGGGGGGTCAGTGTTCATACTACGCATACCACTCATACTATCAAGTTCAAGAGACTACAGTTCCCCCGCAAGGTCTGCTTTGCTATGATGATCATCAAGTTCCAGGGTCAGACACTGAATGTGACAGGAATTGACTTGAGGGAGGACTGCTTCTCACATGGGCAGTTCTATGTGGCCTGCTGAAGAGTGAGCTCACCCAACAGCCTGGTGATCCTAGCACCTGAGGGGAAAACCACCAATGTGGTCTACAAAGAGGTTCTTCAGTAGAAAAAAAACCCTGGTTGTATGTATTTTTTACTTTATTTATTGCACTACAATCTTTTTCTTTTAAAATCTTTTCAATAAATGTTACATTTTGAAATTCACTTTGTTGGTTTTTAGCATCAATGGGCTTTGCTTTATTCAAACACTTTTGTGAAGCTCAAGTACTATGCTATTATAATGGAAAACCAACTCACCCCCCCCCCACAACAAACCAATGTTACATACCCATAAGTATTATAACTGGATTTAAAGTTGTTAAATACTGTAGCGAAGCACGGACATCAAGCAGATGTAATATATAGAATGAAAAAGAAAAAAAAGATGTCCTTTGTTTTTAACAACAAACAGAAGTTATCACATAGTGAATTAGCTTATTCTTCCTTCCATATGCCAAAAAGACATCTATATTGAAGTTTTGGTATGTAAATTAAAGTATTAAAAGTTCTCATTCATGAGAATTCTAAAGCTAAAAACAGAAATCAAGCGGTGTCTATCTTCCTTGTTCAAAATAACAAATGCATTTCACACTAAAACTGAGGGCCTAACATACCTAAAAGTATTCTAGATGGAAATTCAAACTCCAGTATCAGCAATAATGACTGAACAGGTTTATCTTTTTATACCCACGTACATAAACAGATGCCCAAATTCCTAAAGCCAGCTGCTTTATTTAACAAAGTTTTAAATAGCCTTTATTTTCAGAAACATTAAATAGACCTACAATGCAATCCTAAATCCATGGGTTTAGGATGGTGAAATTCTGTTCAAGATTGCACAATTAATCTGTGTGGTCAGAAATAAGAGTGAAATGTCGTTCCTTAAACATTTTTAGGATAATTCTGAACTGGGGTGCCAAAGGAAGAGAGAAAGTGAGAAACAGTGATGGAATGAGAGGACGCTTTTCAAAATGAAAATTGTAGGCTTGAATAATTGTAGTGAGCAGAGTATCTGGGGGGGGGGTCACAATAACTACTTTATGCTAGACAGATGAAATGTCAGAATAAAATTATAACCTTGTTTTAATTTTGACATTTTAAATTAAGTGAGGAAAATCCTTTGAAGTGTGCTGTATAATATACTTTTAATTTGTGTCTTACACCATGGCAAAGCTTGCAAAAAAATTCACATTACAATGTAAGCATCTCCTGCTCTGTGATCTGCCTCTGTATGAACTTTCTTTGGTTCCTAAGAAACTAGCACAATATTTTGATACGTTAGCCAACAAGTGCCAAGTGCCAAGTGACATCAGAGCTATTAATTTCTTAAAATTTAATTGTTTGAGAATACTACTAGGAAGGCATAATAAGCCGCATGCTTCTCTTTGAATGCAGTCACCAGAAAGGTAATTTCTCTTCAGAAGTTTACAAAATTATACTTAATTGCTGAAATTATTCTTCGGCTGCCACCTCCACACTGCAATCATATACGCAATACTGTTTGGACCATAATTTTCATAAAAAAGGAAAATAAACAAATAACATTGCTGCAATATGAAGTTCGTTCCACCAAGGCAATTATTTTTATATTAGCAATGTTCTAATGTATTTCTTATTAGGTGGGATGTTGTAATTACGAAGGCTGATAGATTAGAGTTTGCTTTACCATAGATCACAAAGTCTTGAAAGTATGGCACATTTGCATATTTATTGTATTATTTTAGCATATTAGGCGGCTATATTTTATGGCCTGCATATTTATTAGTTCAGTGAAAAGCAGCAAGAGACTTACAGAACTGTCATCTGTGCCACGAAGTCTGTCTCCCTTTTCATGATGATTGATTATTAATAATAATTAAATTATTATGGATTGTGTGATCACTTCTGTAGGCTAATTCACCTCCCTATATAGTTTCTGTACCCTTTTTGCATAATATACACAAAACATTCGAATGGGTTGAAGTCTAATGACTTCCTCTTCAGAGAGCCAGTGTATTTATAATGGTTGGACTAGGACCTGGAAAGCTCAGGAACAAATCTACAGATGGCCATGTACCTCAGTGGGTGACCGACACTCTCTCGGTCTAACTTACTTCCCTGCAGCTGTTGTAAGCATAAAATGAAGAGCAATCTATGCTGCCCTAAAATCTATGGGGAAATGATGAGATTAAAAAAAATACTAGACCAAGAGATCAATGTACATCCTATGTTCATAACAGCTGATATTTCTCACACTGTGCCTATGTCTTAAGGTTAGGTTCGTGCAGAAACATAAGAATCTCAGCATTTGGAAAGTATAGCAGATGGGGCTATACTCCCCTGTTCCCCTTCCCACTGTGGGAACCACACTGATGCTGTGAACCATACACACAATACCAAACTGTGCATTTGATTTTGTGCACTGCTAGGAAAATGTGCGTGGAAGAAAGACTGCCTTCTTGCACATGTGGCGCAAGCTGGATCAGGGCAACAATGATATTTCACAATTGCTTTTGCACCACCAACTAAATTAACTGGCAACAACAACAGCAACAACATTTGATTTATATATCACCCTTCAGGACAACTTAATGCCCACTCAGAGCAGTTTACAAAGTATGTCATTATGATCCCCACAACAAAACACCCTGTGAGGTGGGAGGGGTGGAGAGAGCTCCTTGAAACTGTGACTGACCCAAGGTCACCCAGCTGGCTTCAAGCAGAGGAGTGGGGAATCAAACCCAGTTCTCCAGATTAGAGTCCCGCGCCCTTAACCACTACACCAAACTGGCTCTCAGTCACTGACCAACTGGAAAGCTGTTCAAGAAATCTCTTTCTGGTCATTACTGTGGAGATTCTTTTGTCTGGCATGCAACTGTTTTAGAGAAGGGATGGTCTTGCTCAACCATAAATAACTTACTCCTCTCTATTTAGACTTTGCTGCTTCATTTACTTCTTTTTGGGACCCTGTAGATCCAGATTCATGTCTCTTCTCAGCCTTGAAACTCGCTGGATGATCTTGTACAGTCAGTTGCTTTGAGCCTAACATATCTTAAAGCATTTTTGCGAGGATAAAATGGAAAAGGGGACAAATACATATGGTTCTTTGAACAAAGGGTGGAATGAAAACAACTTGGCAAAAACTAAGTAGACATTTTTAAACATAAACAATTAACTGTGCTCATTCCAATTCACATCAGTTTTCTCAAGATTTCTTCCTTCAAAGCTTTATTTTCCATGGTTTATTCCTTGCTTTCTCATCGGCTAGCCAGTGGCCTGGGAGTACACAGAATTTGTTTCCACTTTGCTTGTAAGTGGAGCAAAGAATTAGTACTTCTTGGGAAGCATGGTTTGAACAAAAGACTTGGGCTAATGTTATTGGTATAAAGGGGAAAAATCTGTTGCTATTACTGTCATAACAGCTCCCACGGCTGAAAAGACAGGCTTCTATTCAGTTTTAAAAGAAACTTGCTTCTCTGACAGTAGGAACTGCTTTGGCAGAAAAAAAGCAAGAGAAACTTTGCTGGTTGTTTTCTGTCATTGAGCATCCACAGCTTTTGAGAGGAATAAAGATGGCTCTTGTGGAAAATTGTTGAACCGTACAAAAGGCTGGTTCGTTCAACTAAAAGTCACGTTGGCATAATTAAAGTTTACAATTTTTTTCTAAAATAGAAAAGAGGTGTAACCTTTCTAAGCAAATGTTGTATCTAGAGATCCAGTTTCAGTTATTGCTTGTCAAGTTCTTCAGACAAATTGTTTCCACCTACACTGTTCTAACAGTGCTGTGTATTTCCCTCCTCCTGAGCATTCTCTTAACAATCCATCCACAACCCAGTTAGAGCAAAGAACTGAAAGTCAATGGGACTAAATCTACAAACATTTTAATATGACAACTTAACTGGATTGTGTATCAGGTTTCTTATATGCTAACTAGAGCAGATACCCACTGAGATTAATGTTTCTTTGTTCCTTGTAAGTTACTTAAGCTTACAAACAAACTGCATATACTATTAAATACCCTAAAAAGGGAAATTATAGTTATGCAATTGTCATTTTGGATAAGGACAAAAGGAGTAGAACTCTAAGGGCAAATAAACTAGGATGAGAAAAATCCTGATTCAATCAAGTTTTATCTGATTAATGCTGTCCAACCTGATTTGGCTGTTTTAATAGAAATGCCTGGTTTAAAATAAAGGGATGGCCCATTCACCAAACACTGGCGGCTCCCAGAAAAGGCACCGAAAAAATAGAAGCCAAACAGCCTGCAACCGTTTTGAAAACAGATATGTCTGGAGTCAAGTGGAAAAGCTGTTAGTGTTCAGTGAGTAGGCTGTCCCTTTAAGTATGTGTGGAAAGGGCCAAGTACTTCAACATCGATGCAACAAGCAGCAAAGAGGGCTCCATCTGACTCTATGGCTGATTCTGCGCACGTTGGATAATGCACTTTCAATGCACTTTATACATCGTTTGAGGTGGATTTTTTGTTTCTTGCACAAAAAAATCCGTTCCAAATGATCTATAAAGAGGATTGGAAGTGTGTTGTCGAAGGCTTTCACGGCCGGAGAACGATGGTTGTTGTGGGTTTTCCGGGCTGTATTGCCGTGGTCTTGGCATTGTAGTTCCTGATGTTTCGCCAGCAGCTGTGGCTGGCATCTTCAGAGGTGTAGCACCAAAAGACAGAGATCTCTCAGTGTCACAGTGTCACACAGACTGTGACACTGAGAGATCTCTGTCATTTGGTGCTACACCTCTGAAGATGCCAGCTACAGCTGCTGGCGAAACGTCAGGAACTACAATGCCAAGACCACGGCAATACAGCCCGGAAAACCCACAACAACCAGGATTGGAAGTGCATTATCCAACATGTGCGGAATCACTCTATAAAGCTGCTGATCTTGGTTTTATTCTTCAGGTGGGGTTGTTTGTTGCTCAGGTATAACTGAGTTTGTATATTGCATGTTCCTGCTTGATCAATGACTGTTTCAAAAACTTCTGAAGCATTGACATATGCTTTCTAAACTCTTTTGGTCAATATAAAATATTGGAAGCTTAATCTGCATTAGGAGTGGAAATGTAAACAAATTACCACAACTGGGTATGATCTGTATCATTTTACAGCTCCATGAACAATGAGCAAATTGTCTAGCCTGTGAACAGTTTTAGTTTATTAACATGTGAAGCTGCATTACACTGAATCACACCCTTATTCTTTCCAGCACCATATTGACTATTCTGATTAGCAGCAGTTCTTGGCACCTGCTTCATGATATCCTGTAATAGAGATGCCAAGGAATTGGACCCTGGGATACATGCAAACCATGTGTTCTGCCATAAAATAGTAAATAGCACCATATGTCTCATCATGTGTACTTGGGAAGTTTTTTCCCCCCATCATAAAGATTGGGAGAGAGATACTGGAAATATTTGCTGCTGCATATATTTTTGGGTGTTATGGATTCAGGTATGGTTTATGGCTATATTTAGCTATAGTATTAGCTTTCTCTTTAGAGAATAAAGGAAAATCTACATCCATCTATTGTCTCTTTTTAAGGCCCTGAAATGCTAGTTGATATTATGAAACACAGATGGTTTTGTATACAGTTTTCTGTACAAAAAAACAACATCTATTTGGAGAACCATGAAAGAAGGAAAAAGAAAATGAGTGTATGTTCTTTCCTGCTGATGTTGCTTGCCTTTATTTGAGTGAAATAAATGGTTAGTGGCACTGATATTTCAAATAAAGTGGACAACCAGTGCTGATGTGAAACAAACCTAGGGCATTAATCCAGGTCATTCAGGCTTTCTTTCTTTGCTTCCTGTTAAGAAGGCAATGCAACTCAGCTGTAGAATTCTGAACACAATTATTGGAGTGCTACATACCGCCTAAGTACTTGCACCTTTCCCCAGCGAGATTATATTTTCTATTACAGTAGTTGCATTAAAATGAAATTTACATGACAATTTCAATGCTGGTGTTAAAGCTGCACATTTTTATTTGAGTATTGTGTACAGAATGCTTTATAAGTGTTGGTCTAGTCTTCATACCGTACCACAAGCTACAAAGCTCAGAAATGATACTGTGATTTCAATAGGCTTAAATTAAAAACATTGCACTAAGAACACCGGAGGCTCATTTATAGTACTATGTTAAGAATAGAAATTTTCCCAGCTGTGTATTTACCTACATATTAGCAAGCTGATCCTTTTATAGATACATCATCATCATCATCGATTTATATACCGTCTTTCAGGATGACTTAACACTCACTCGGAGTGGTTTACAAAGTATGTTATAATTATCCCCACAACAAAACACCCTGTGAGGAGGGTGGGGCTGAGAGAGATCTGAGAGAGCTGTGACTGACCCAAGGTCCCCCAGCTGGCCTCAAGTGGAACAGTGGGGAATCAAACCCAGTTCTCCAGATTAGAGTCCTGCATTCTTAACCACTACACCAAACTGGCTCTCATACGTAATTGAATTTTAACAAACAGGAGCTATATATCAGTATTGTCCATGCAATACAGATGTAGCATAGACTGATTTGACGATACATAATCCAAGCAAGCCAATCAGTTGTGATTATGCACCACAGTGGCTAATAGTTTCCGTACTGAACATTGTGCACCGCACAGACACAAACAACGTGAAATAACTGCTCATTTTTATATAACAAACAGACCATCACCGTAATCATCCAGGGCACTTGACTCTAGACTGACAGCAATTGCAAACAAGGTATATTCAATGTTCAAAGGTCTGATTTGTAAAAATGGAATTATCAATAACCAAATTCCGGGGTGGGGTGGCACGGGTATCCCAAATCCAAAAAGTTTGTATGGGTTTAGCTGACCTCTGAAGTTAGCTATGGTTCATCATATAGCAGAGGCTCCGTCTATCTAGCTAAACGTTTCAGGGTGGGATATTTATCTGCATGCAGTCATCAGTGCACTTTTTCGGAGCATGACCACTCTGGTACCGAGACACTCATCCCCCTTTCACTACTTTAGAAATCAGTGGAACAGAAGAGAGGATAGAATTGAGAGAAAGCCTTCTTTAAGCCTGATTATTCTTGCAATGTTTCTTCTGATGAACGGTGCTACCAGAGGAAGGAAGAAGGAACAGATAGGAAAACCTGGCTCCTCCATAATTGTTTGTGGGTTCCCACATGTAAACATTTCCATTGTATCACAGAAATCAAAGACTGGACCATAAAACCAAGAACTTCAGTCGAAAAGAGTCCACCTTTAAGACTAACCAACTTTACTGTAGCATAAGCTTTTGAGAAACACAGTTCTCTTCGTCTCTTCGCATCTGATGAAGAGAACTGTGTTTCTCGAAAGCTTATGCTACAGTGAAGTTGGTTAGTCTTAAAAGTGCTACTGGACTCTTTTCAATTTTGCTACTACAGACTAGCATGGCTAACTCCTCTGGATCTAAGAACTTCAGTGACATCCTTCCCCTTTCCCAATCTGTAATGCCTACCAAGTAGGACGGACAGACCTGAAACCACGAGAAGATGCTTCCACATTCTGCTCAAAATGGAATTTGATAGATTTACTATTCCACACTTGTGTATAATTATTTATTGAAGTATTTCTATCCTACTTCTTCCTCACATCAAAGGGGACCCAAACCTGAACTCACTGCAAAGAAGCTTTTAAAAAAGGATATTGTAAATGCAGAAAAGGAGAAGCAAAATGATCGAGAAATTAGGGCACCTGCCCTTTGGGAAAGATCAAGATGCTTCTTAGTTAAAAGAAAAAAAGATTATCAAGGAATTTATAAAAGTATGAATGACGTGAAGTAGAAGAAATAGAGCTCCCCCCATTTCTCATAAACTAGAATTCAGGGATTGTCTGGCAGTAGATTTCAGGATAGACAAGGAGATGTACTTTACATAATAAATGTATGCAATTCATTGGCAGATTATGATCACCAGCTGAGATGGATGGCTTTAAAAGGGGGATTAGACAAATTCATGAAGGTTAGCTAAGTTTTAGAGCCGCCATGTCTATTGATATTCAATGCTATGGTGTAAACAAGACCTCATATCTTGCTTGTGGGCTTCACGGAAGTATTTGATCCACCACGGTTCTTCTTATGTGTTTATGTATTTCTGTACTTTTGCAAATATGAGATGGGATGCAACAATGGAGATGCATTCTGGAATTTGTTAAGAGTCAAGAAAAGAGGTTGATGTGGGCACACAACCAAGCACAACCAGAAACTATACCTGGTGAGCAACTGGACGAAACTTAGCATAAGTAAACAAGTTCTGTACTACAGTGTAAGCATGATTTTGTGATGCTAAAATTATCCAAGGAAGATCAGAGCCTGTTTGTTCAAGACTTCACTCTGAATGAATTAATAGAAACTTTATTCCTTTTAATACCAGGCAGTGCTACAGATATAATCCCTTTGTCTTTCCAATTTTTAAAAAAAGGTGTCAGAAGAGTATAGAAATATCAAGTAAAATAATATGTACATTACATTTTTTAAAATATCATTAAATCTTTTTGAGTTTTGAAAATGAATTAATAAGCAAAGGTATATGATCTCCAGAAGCACCATTATGAAGTTGGACCTGTCAGTTGCAGTACCATCCTAAGAGTTAGACATGGGCACGAACCGCATTATGAACCAAAAAAACCCCCACGAACCGCCTGATTGTCTGTTCACGATTCGGCAGTTCGTAAGGGCCCATGGCCAATGAACCAGCATTCGTTGGAAGCCCGGTTCATTGTGTTTGCCCATGGTTCGTGAAGCCAGACAGTCAGGCACCATCAATCAATTCCCTTGGAAACAGAGCTGGGGGAATGCCTGAACTCTGTCTGCACTCCTTCTGTTGCCCTGGAAACCCGAATCAAAGCTCAGCTTACCTTGATCGGCAGGTCTTCCTTCCAACCATGGAGTTGCAAATTGGTTACAATTGGTTACATGGGAGAAGACACCTGGGGAGAGGGAGGGGGAAGGGGGTGTTCTGTAGCTATGGGAACTCCAATCTCATTCCTGCAAATCCTGATAGGCAGTTCTGACGGCCAACCCCTTGTACACTGGGCCAACGTCAACTGGTGGCTCTAATTGTATCAAGTGGGAGTTTCCTGGGGGCCTCGGATTGGAGAGGGTATAACTCCAAGATCCCTATTGCAATCTTGACCAAACTTGGATGCTGGCTGGAGGAGAGCCTGCTAAACACTCCCTGTGAATATGGGCTCTCTAAGTCCAATGGGAGCCGTTCCGATGCCCATAAACCACGAACCGTGAACTGGTTTGGTAACGGGAAATGTTCATTACGGTTCATTTGTTTGGGTTTGGCCGCAGGTTCATTAATTTTTTGGGTTCGTGCCCATGTCTATGCCCTTCCAAGTCCACTATTTTCAATGAGCTTAACTCTAATGGCCCTGAGCCGAGCTTTCTCTACCATGTGGAGGCCTGAAGAGTGGCCAAGCCCATCCAAGAAGATTTCCAGAAATCATAAAGTGTGCAAGAATTAGAGAAATAATTATATTAATTTGATAGATGGTCTAAATATTTTAAATAGTAAGGTATCAAATTGTCAATTCACTTGGATTTTTTTTCTCCTGAGAATTCAGATACTTTGAAGACCAGCAGTGCTAGACCCCATAATACTCCAAACTGTGTTATAGTAAAGCTGTAGGCTTCCTACATCCGTTTCCATAGAAACAGCCAGATTGCAGAATTAGATTCTTGTAGTACTGCATGTGAAATAGCTGGATGATGTACTTTTACTGGCAGGATAGTAAAACAAGACTAACTTTCCATGGTTTAAAATATTTATTATCTTAATGTTGAAACCAAGAGAGTCTTTCTAGGAAGAAAGATATATCTCAAAGTAAATAAGCATGGATCAGAAAGCACTATTGATCACTGTGTGAAGTGCAATGCAATCTTTCTGGTAATACTTTTTAGAAGACTGACTACATAATTTTGCCTAAAGCCTTCTGACATAGTTTTTTTAAAAATTCCATACTACTGTGATCTCTGTACTTTTGCTAGAATTGTGCCAGCGATTCAGAAAGAAAAAAAGATTTCAAACAAGAAGCAATGTGGGGATTTTTTTTAAAGTGTCAAAGTTTCCTTTTTTTTCAGTACAGTTTTTGCTATCAGCTGGTCTTTACCCACAAATGCCTTGGGCAGAATTTTATTGATGATTTACTCTGAAAGATGCAAAGTTGCAAGAATGTGTAAAGACAATCATCCCCCCCCCACACACAGGAGTCATTACAGATGCAGAAATTCTGCAGGAGTATGTAGTTCTTCTTGTGTAAATAACCTGTTCCTCATTGTTTTGAAGAGACTACATTTTTCATTATAAAGGGTAAAGGCAATGCCTTTTAACAAAGTGAATACTGCGATTCTGCAAAAGAAAGAGAAAATAGTGCTTCTGCTCTTTGCTTTTATGCTATTTACAGTTTCCAGCGATTCCTAGAGCTACCGGCCATCACTTCTGTTTTTTCCCTGGAAGTGATGTTGTCAGTCACCCTCCTGCCAGTTGCCAGGCTTGTTACACCCATCGAAGCCTGCTTACGTCAGAAGACTTATGCCTTTCTAACCCTGCTTAGGATGGTGCTGTTATTATGCAAGAAGTGTGTGTTGTCAATGTCCCTCCATTTTGGTTCATATTCCTTCACCTTCCCATTGTAATACCAATTCTTTTTTAGCATATCCAGGGCTTTTTTTCTAGGAAAAGAGGTGGTGGAACTCAGGACTGCACAATGATGTCACTCTGGGTCAGCTGGAAAAAGGGGGAGTTTTTTAAAGTTTAAATCACCCTTGGCGAAAATGGTCACATGGCCGGTGGCCCCGCCCCCTGATCTCCAGATAAAGGGGAGTTTAGATTGCCCTCCATGCTGCTCAGTGGCGCTGAGTGCAATCTAAACTCCTCTCTTCCTGGAGATTTTCAAGAGGTGCCAGAACTCCATTTTCACCGCATTCCCGCTGAAAAAAAGCCCTGAGCATATCACACTGAACATGTTCTCTGGCCATTTGTATAACAACAGATAAAATATGCAGGGTTGTTCTTAATCACCTTTACTGAGAAAATATTTGCTCCAGACAGAAGCCGGACATCACAGAGTTGGTCAAAGCTTCTCAGCATCGTTAAACTACAAAAATGTCCTTCTCGATTAATCTACCAAAGAAGTAACTGCATGCACCTTTGTATTCCCCACAAAAAGGGAATTGTCTGTTCAAACTATATAAAAAGATCATATGGAACTGCCTGCCAAGACTGCCCCCAAGCACACCTTTTCCCTATCTGGTGATCTCCCCTGTTTCTTCATTTAATTTTTTTTTTTTTACTCTCCCCTCTTCCGAATCTAGAGAGAATTTTTTTTTGTCAAGTCTCTTGCCATATAATTGAGCTTTTGCTTGTCCAGGACAACTACGTTCTTGTGAGAGGTGGAGTCCCAAATATCACATATCTCTGAAAATTTCCCCTTTTGAGATGACTGTTTGGACTGTCAGACATCTGTCCTGGAAAAATAATCCCTGATTTAATCTCTTGCTCTGCCTTTTTAGTCTCTTCCCTCTTGAGTGGAGTACATCTCATAGCATTTGGGTAGTTGAGATATATTGCTACTTTACAGTGCAATGTTTTCCATGGAATATGCCCCATTGAATATACCTGAGTAGGATTCTGAGCAGGCCAGGTGAGTATTGCTATCTTACAGTGCAATCCTAAGAAGAGTTACTCCATGTAAAATAAATGGGCTTTTTACTGTTGGATGTTATAGTGAAAAAGTGGGGGACCCACAACGACCTGCAGGGGACATTTCATTTTCCCTACTCCACTACTTCTGCTGTAGCATAGCTGGTAAGTGATTGGCTTATTATGAGTCAGCACTCTGCTGATTCAAATCCTACTTCTGCTATGAGTTCAGCAGGTGCGCTTGGGCAAGCCGCTCTTCTCAGCCCCAGCTCTCCTGCTGAACTGTGAGAATTATAATAATAACACTGATTTTGTTCACAGCTCTGAATGGGACACTAATTTGTCTAGAAGAGCAGTATATAAGCATGATGGTTGTTGTTGTTATTTCCTTTCCCCCTTCCCTGGCATATCAGAGAGAGAGAGAGAGAGAGAGAGAGAGAGAGAGAGAGAGAGAGAGAGAGAACTATTATTTTATGAATATTTTAGGTCAGTGAGGGGTTTTATGCTGTTTTTATGTGCTTACTTCTTTTTATGCTGTTGATTTGTCTATTTTTTTTATCCTGTGGCCAGCCTTGAGCAGGTCTCTGAAGAGGCAGCATATATGTTTCCTAATTAATAAATAAAATTGGCAGAATCCAGGATTTGTTGGTAGCAGAACATGGAAATGATCTTAGTACTTCCAAATTCAAACAACTTGAACCTCAGATCTGCATATTGTCTTGGTCATTTTGTGATTGTGTTCTTCTTCTTTATCAAAAATCATTCTGCAATGCAGCAGTAAAGGAAAGAAAACAAGAGCCAGTAACTAGTTTGTAAGTAAGGGGGGGTCTTCTGGTATTTGGAAAGGGAAGCACACAGTATACAATATTTTCTTTGGAGTCTTACCTGGACCTTTAAAATTCAGACTGTTTATCTCTTGAGGAGCCAGAGCCGAGGGAACTCAATAAGGAAAGAAGGCTGAAAAGAAGCCTTTTTTGATAGACTTAAGGACTGGCAATGCAGACTAAAGGTGGGCCTGATAAAGCAGGTTTAGAAAGAGCACTGATATCTTGGCTCTTCATCGCTCTCTGTGTAGAAGGATTTAGAAGAGATTTAAGAGACTTTGTGGTTGGATTCTTCAGTGGGTTAGGAAAGGAAAAGCAATTGCAAGAAAAGAGCTGACGGTGTTAAATTTTATATCTGGCATCTAAATTTGCCTTCCTGAATGTTAGGATATCAACTTTATTTTCAGTAGCTTTGGGCATGTATGGCAGTCATTATACCAAGGCAGCAGCCCATAAGGTTGGACTTGTCCATTCCTGGAGAAAAGCAAAGTCCCCCGCACCCACGATTGCTCTTGTGCCAGCTCATATTCTCCTGCACACAGCATTGTAACTAGTTGTTTCCAGGGTTTTTTTTCTGGGAAAAGAGGTGGTGGAACTCAGTGGGTTGCCCTCAGAGAAAATGGTCACATGGCTGGTGGCCCCGCCCCCTGATCTCCAGACAGAGGGGAGTTTAGATTGCCCTCTGCGCCACTGGAGCGGCTTGGAGAGCAATCTAAACCCCCCTCTGTCTGGAGATCAGGAGGCGGGGCCACCAGCCATGTGACCATTTTCAAGAGGTTCCGGAACTCCGTTCCCCCGCGTTCCCCCTGAAAAAAAGCCCTGGTTGTTTCTATTCTATGCTTGGAACAGGATCTCAGTTCTACTGTTGGACTAGAGGTGACTCAGATTGCATAGATACTGGGTGTGTGTGTTATTATTTTCCCCATTGCACTAGAACAGGATTACAAGTCTCTCTACACAAGACATCTGACACATGAAGAACACATGACGGGAGATGCAATGTTAACCAGGAAGGGTAATTCAAAAAGACAGAGCTGGCGGCAAGGCAAAGGCTTCGTTATACATTGTTGCTGTGCGAAGGGGCTGTGAAATGCCAGAAGGGAAACTTCAGCCCATTAGAACCTCTCCAGATCCAAGCCCGGCTCTGGAAGGCAGCTCCAGCCCATTTCCATTAATTGCTGCCCTCTGTCTTTTTAAAGTCTTTTTAGACTGAAGAGGTGAAATTGACAGAGCCTCTGGGAGTCGAAGGTGAAATTAACAAACCCTCTGAGGAGCGATCTCTGCGGGTTCTGTCTTTTTAAACTATGCTTCCCAGCTAACATTGCATCTTCCTACACTTGATGACCATGTGCTGAGGAATCTTGTGTTATATGTGTGATGTTTTGTCTGAGCTGGAAAACTTTCTCTGACTCTTCTTCTTTCTATGACCCTTTTTTCTCTCTCGCTTCATGGCCTTGCAGAAAGCAAGATGCTTATGCAGAGCTCTTCTGTGCAAGGTTGCAAGAGGCTATACTCATACTCCCACTCACAAGCATCCAGATTAGCTGGCAACTTGTAATAGGGAATTGCGTTATTTAGATTCGTTTTCTATTTTTCCTCTACTACTACAAAAATGCAAATTAATGTGTGAATCAGCTTCGATAAAAGTTTTACCTGTTGTGATATACTGACTTGGAGAGTCTTTCTCCACACAGGATTCCATGGTTTCCTGACTCTGCAGATTTACTAACTAGTATCTCCAACAGAGATACACATCCTGATTCTACTACAAAGAGAAACACAGCACCCTCAAGTGCCAAATAAGGTGCATATAACACCATTCTTACATGAGCTGCATTGGTTTCCAGTGGAGTACCAGATCAGATTCAAGGTTCTGGTATTGACCTATAAGGCCCTGTGCAGACTGGGACCAGCATATCTACGGGACCATCTCTCCCCATATATTCCCCAGAGGAAACTCCAATCAGGGAAAAAAGAGCTGTTAGTGGTCCCTGGCCCCAAGGACGCCTGCCTAGCCTCAACTAGAGCCAGGGCATTTTTGGTCCTGGCTCCCACCTGGTGGAATGCTCTGTCTGCTGAAATCAGGGTCCGGCAGGACCTATTATCTTTTCGCTGGGCCCACAAGACAGAGTTGTTCCGCCAGGCATATGGCTGAGGCTGGGCCTCTGCTGGCCTGGAAAAAAGGGGTGTATAAAATCTTAACCCTCCCTGTGAAGGGTGTCCACCATCCTGTTTTAAATGTGTATTAATACACTGTTGTTTTAATGTTTTAATGTAGATGAATTTTTAATTGTATTTTGATATGTTATCTGCCCTGAGCCTGCTCGAGGGGAGGGCAGAATAGAAATTTGAAATAACAAATTAAATAAATAAATAAGTGACCAAAGCATGTGGAATCACCTTTACTCCAACATGGAGCTAGGTATCATCAATATGCTGATGAAATAAATGGGCTTAGACTGGAGTAACTGTGCTTAGGATTTCACTGTTCCTAACTAAGAGTCGAACCACACAATACGAATTACACGAGACTGAGCGAGTGTCAGGAGTCCTGTCTTACCCCAAATGCCCGTGTCCAGAATTCTACCTATGAGCATGTGTCCTGGTCCAGGCATGCATTCAAAATTTTCTGCTCCAGTGTAGCCGTGACGGCGCAGTCATGATCAGTAAGTTGGCAATGCAGAGCGTCCTTATTTCCTATATCTTCCACTTCCTATCTGTGCAAAGTGGAGATGCATGATGGGATATCTTGGAGGTAAACAGAGAAAACCCGTGCCACTGCGAACACAGGTTCGATGGAGGTCCTGCAGTCCTGGTGCGTGTAGTCGAAAACAAGTTGGAACACGTGTAAGTAAGTTTTCATGTTATTTGCATGTAATTCGTATTGTGTGGTCCGGCTCAAAGTGCTGCAGTCAAATGGTCGTGAATGAAACAAAATTCAAACAAAATGGTGATGAAAGCTGTTGTTTTGGGTGGAATGGACTTGCTGCCATTAGATGGGAGCGTAATTGTTGGCCAATGAGGTGAAGAGGCTGGGGTGCTCTTAAGCTGAGCGTTGTTAGCTGAAAAACAGCTTGGAACTGTTGGTAAGAGCATTTTCTTTATGCTCTTTGGAAATTCCTAGCCACGGTAATACATGCTTCTGTAACCTCTTGACTAAATGACTGTAATTGCCTTTTATGTGGGACTGCCCTTGAAGATCACTTGAGAGCTTCAGCGATTTCAGAGCCACAACTGCCTGTTTATGAACTGGTTCTCACCGCTCTATACATATTATGCTTATACTGAAACAAGATGCATCAGTTGCCAATTTTCTTTTGTGTCCAGTTCAAGGCTTTTGTACTTTATTTTTAAATGCTTCCATGCCCTGGATGCTCCTTATAATATCTTGTTCTTCAGTTCAGATCAGCCAAGAAATATTTTTGACTGTGCTTTCATTACAGCGGACTCAACTGGTAACAAATAATTCTACGTCATTGTCTCCAGTCTTTGGAATGGACTCTGAGAGATGGCGTGGAAAGTTCCCTCCCTACTGGCTTTCAGCATTGTTTGCAAATCAGTCGTCTTTATGAGATACTTTACGTATCTTGCTTTTTTGATCCTTATGCTTGGGCTGTCTTTTATCTGTTCATTTTTCTCTGGGGGAGGATTCTTTTTATAAAAAAAACAAAACAATTGATTAGTGCATGTGTTTTTTCTTCTTGTAAGACACCTAGAACTTTGGAAGGCCACATATAAATTTTAAATGATCCGTCTTTCTAGGCAAAATCAAATAAAAATGTTTTAATTACTTCATATTTGTAATGAATGGGTCAAGATAAACTTTAACATATATGCAGCATTTCTGGTGCTTGGATGTGTTGAGCACCACGGGAAGATATTAGCTGTTTCAGAACATGGAGGATAGTATGTGGAGGTGGGTTTGTCATTTAGAGAAGAGGAGATGGGTGGCAGAACTGCAACTGAAAGTACAATCAGTCTGAAAACATGTCTGCCAACAAATGTAACCTTGAGAGATGACACTGAGATTTGACACCAAGCACCAAAAGATGTCACGGGAGCTGAAAAATACAGTCAAAGAAGTTGGATGACACCCTCGAAGAAGCTATAAACTTCTCAGAAAGAGCAGTTAGAGAATTTAATAGACAATTGGAGAGACAGAGAGGCAAAGACAGAAGAGAGCAGAGAAAAATCTAAAGGAGGACAGAAAGGGAGATTTTTGTCTCCTGTTTAAATTCAACTGAGCATGAAATCTGAAAAATAGTTTATATAAACTCATGTGAGCTTCAGTTTCAAGACTTGTTAAAACATGCACATGAAAGGAATGCCCTGAAATTTCCCAGAATTCATTTGTAATTTTACTGAGCCAGTCTTCTGTTCAACTAGCATTTAATGTGCAACTGCTTGAAAGAAAGGGCAGTCTTGCAATACTTATTACAGAATAATTCAAACAAAATGAGTCCTAGAGGATCGTCACAATCACGTCTTGTGTTGACGTGCAGAGTGCATGTTATATCTGATTAGTTTACGCCAGCAATAGCAGCAAACTAAATTAGTTCTGAATTTTTTTATTTACTTTTTGCACTTGTCATAAAGGTATACTATTAACTTGTCCAAACCTATTATTTTTAATATGTCAAATGATAGATTCATTTTTATGGTCTCTTAATTATGAAACTGTACAGATGGAGAATCTAATTTTGTCTGATGGATATTTCTCATTCGCTCAGTACATATCAACACACAACATTCTGGAAACAGTTGTTATTGGGAGTAACTGCAAAAAAAACCCCTCTGTTAATAGATACTTGATTTAAACTCCAGTCCTAAATAAGTTTTCTTAGAAAGAAGTCATGTACTGCTCAGTCCAATGGTGCTTGCATACAAAAAGACTTTACATGTGACTATTGCTGATTTTTTTAAAAAAATTCAAAAGGGTGTTTATTTACAGAATAAGAGAAGCATAGCTATTTTTGATCATTACTGATGAAGGATGGTAACTGATATTCTGGTCTATCATAGAGCCTGGTGATTTTATTTTATGGAGGACAATTCTGGACTAGCACCACTTCCTTGCAGGCAATGTTTTTTTAAAAAAACAACAACATTGCCCCAAATGAAGACACCACTTTTGTGTGGGTAAAAATAAGGCTATATTAATTAAATGAGTGCTCTGCATCATATCTATATATTTTGCCTCTGAAGGGCACGTTTGCAATTAGATAACCCTCAGGCTACTTTACCTTTGGACACTTCCACCTGGCTCCATATTTGACCAGCATTACTACTGGCTTTGTTTATCCTCACTTGCACATCAACAAAGCAATCCTAAACAGAGTTACTCCAGCCTAAGCCCATTGATTTCAATGGGCTTAGACTAGAGTAACTCCGCTTAGGACTGTGATGTAAGTCTACCTAAATGCCAAGACTTATCCCCTTTCCACAACATTCTGCCCTGGTATCTAAGGGGTTAGTTGACATCCAGCATCAACCCTACCAACAACCAATGGGCTGTTTTAGGAACAGCCCTTCATCCTTAGATTTATTTATTTTATTTATGTCATTTATAGTCCACCTTTCTCACTGAGACTTAAGGCATATTACACAGTGTGAGATTAGTAGTCAATATTAAGAACATTTCCATAAATAATGCCATAGGGTAAATAGATACAAGCTCACAAAGAAATAGCATTAGCAGGAATCCAATACAACATAGTGGTGAAGTCTATGGTTCCTAACTCATTAGCAGATCATATGAGATCCTCTCCCTACAATACAGCCCTCCTATCTGAGTAAAAAGCCTTTTTGAATAATTTGATTTTGCATCATTTGCGGAAAGCCAGGAGAGTGGGGGCTTTCCTGACCTCCTCAGGCAGGCCGTTCCACAGGGTAGGGGCCACCAGAGAAAGCCCATGTATAGTCTGCTGTTGATTTCACTCATGTGCAGGATGGCACCTACAGGAGACCCTGTTCAGAAGAGTGACGCTGCCGTGAGGATGCTCAACAGCTATCCCTGCCTATTTTGTAGCAACTCCACTTATTCCTGCCAGCTTAATTTGTTAGAGACCAGGCCTATTTATAATACCTTATCCCAGCTATTAGCACAGAGCAGCCAAAAAAAGGATACTCACCCACCCCTATTTGAGGAGATGTCAAGAATTCCTGCACCTAAGCAACTAGCTAGTCCCAGGAAGATTCTAATGGAGCTCAGGTGGTTTGATAGCACATTGAAAATGCATGCATAGGAAAAGCAGAGCCTGCTCCAGCCAGCCAGCCAGCCAACAGCATCTCTTGCCTCATGTGGACAAGTATAGGGGCTTGCACAAAGGTATCTCAGAAGCAATTAGAACTTTTAAACAGATGTTATATATTCCAAGTCCTCGCCACAGGGCTGTGCATTTTGTGACCAACTAAACTAAGCTTGTTCTGCCCTGCAAAGTGCTTCCCAGTTTCCCTGTTTTCGTAATCCCAGGCAGGTAGCAAAAACAGCTGCTTTATACTAGTCAGGTATAGTGTAAACAAGTGTGAGGGAGCCTTAAATGGTTGATTGATAGGTCACAGGTTGTAGATGCCTGCCTTACCATGAATATAACTCCTTTGCTGGATTGATGTGAGTGATTTCAAGAGCCCTTCAGTTCAAGTATGCAAGCTTAAAATTGCAGCACCAGTCCCTCACTAGCATTTGAGGATGAAATAAAGATGGAAACAAATCAAGGTAACATATTTTTATCAGGCAATCATTAATTAATTAATCCCACTCTGCTGGAATTCTCCTTTTTCAGAGGAGAATGTTGTTTTCTCATTACTGATCCATTATCATTTCAAAGCAAATAAATCTGTTAAAAAACCATGCTTAAAAATAATTAGCACCCTTAAACTACTCAGTGCAACTAACATTTGCTTGAAGGCAAAGATTTCAATTTCTCTGACTCACAACACTGCAGATTCAGAAGCAAAAAATTGTCGCTGTTTTCCATGCAAGTAATTTTGTAATGCTCCATATCTTTACAGTTCTTTGATTGTGAACGACTCTTCTCCAATTTGATGAAGAAACTGTCTCAGCAGCTCCTGCCAACCTCGCACAGGACCCCACCAGGACTTTGTTTGGTCCTGGTGGGGGGCGGAGGTAGGTGGGCACTAATTCTGGGGCCCCATCCTGGGCTTTTGCCCAGGGTCACAAATTCACTAAGACCACCCTTGAATTAAAAGAACCTCTCTACTCCTCATCCAATGATGTTGAAATCACTTTTCCTACCCTTCTCTTTAAAACTGCTGAAGCTGCTTCTCTCTCTCTTTTGTGCAAAGGAGCAGGCAGCCCATGCATGCTTCCACCTCTGCTCAGGGCCATATTATTCATAAGGCAGACTAGGCCGAAGCCTAGGGGCTCCACAGGGACTAGGGGCTTGCCAATTTTTTTTCCTGAGGCACCCCCCCACATACATTACAATTAATTGATTCTCTTCTATAACTTCTATTAATAACATAATTAACTGCTTCCTTATTGAAGTGAAACAAATTGTCTCTTATATTAAAACAATTATCCATAAATTGTATATTTTTAAATAAATAATTTAAAAAAATATTCACTTTAAAATATTACAGTATTGAGCAATTATACTCCCAAAATCTACTTTCCTGAAAATTTCTACTCACACAATAAAAATACTTTAAAAATTGGGAATAGAATTCTTCAGGAGACCCTCAAAATAGATATAGGGCTAAGTACTGCAGTCTAGTATCTATCATACCAAGGTCAGGCTGTCAGCTGTAATGGGGTGAAAGATTGAAGTGCAGGAGGGGGCCTGAAATCCCTGAAAGCTTAGGAGTAGAGATGGGCACGATCCGCATTACAAACGAAAAAAACCCACGATAATGGCGCTCGTGCGATCGTGACCCGACGGATCATTATCGTCCACGGCCAATGATCCAGCGATCGGGAGGGGCCTGGATCAGGGCAATCGGGCTCAGATCGGGGATCCAGACACTCAGGCGCCAGCAATCTATTCCCCTGGCAACGGAGCCAGGGGAATGCCTGAGCTCTGTTTGCCTTCCTTCTGTCGCCCTGGAAACCTGAATGGAAGCCCAGCTTTCCTTGATCAGCAGGGCTTCCTTCCAACCACGGAGCAGCAAAGAAGTCACCAGTTGGGAGAAAACACCCAGGGGAGGGAGGGGGAAGGGGGTGTTCTTTAGCCATGGGCACTCCAATCTCATCCCTGCAAACCCTGATAGGCAGCTCTGATGGCCAAACACAGACGGCCAAATACAAACACAGATGCCTCCAGCATCACCCACCATTCCTGTATCGCTGGAAACAGCGGGGCGCCCCTCCACTTTTGCCTCCATGATCCACGATGCACAGATTGGGAACGGGAGATGCTCGGCGCAGGTCGTTAAATCGGGATCGTTGCCAGCGCTGATCCATGATCAGCTTGATCGTTAATTTTTTTTGGATCGTGCCCATCTCTACTTAGGAGCCTGGCTGTGGGTTAATATGGCCCTGCCTCTGCTCTGGATAGGAAAATAACAGCACTAGCACTCTTTTCTGTCCACCTCACCTCCTCTTCCTCTATGTATGAAGCCAGGCCCCCTTCCTTTGGATGCGAAAAGAGTGTGCTATTGACTCTTTCCACCTGCATCAAAGCTGCTATTAGCATTTTCCAGTGAAAACATATCACTAACTGTATGTTTTTCTTTTGCAAGGCTAGTTAGAACTTGTGAGAAAACAGAATAACAATAACATTCAATTTATATACCGCCCTTCAGGACAACTTAGTGCCCACTCAGAGAAATTTACAAAGTATGTTATTATTATCCCTACGACAATAATCACCCTGTGAGGTGGGTGGGGCTGAGAGAGCTCCTAGAAGCTGTGACTGACCAAAGGTCACCCAGTGGGCTTCAAGTGGAGGAGTGGGGAATCAAACCCAATTCTCTAGATTAGAGTCCCGCACTCTTATCCACTACAGCAAACTGGCAAAGGAAAGAACTGCATTGTACAAGCTATTATTTTAAAAGTGGCTCCACCCATTATGCCACTATATTGTAACTGGCTCCACCCATCCCATTTTATGCCTAGTAGCTCCCAAGGCTCTTGAAAATGTAAGTAGGTCTCAAATACATAAAGTTCATTCTCCCAGTTTATAGCTTCACTTACATTTTCCTGCCTGAATGACCAGAAACTTGACAATGTTTATTCATTTGTGAGTGAAAGGCGTTCTCCACATTCTCAGGAGCTTGCACTTCTTTAGAGATGCAAGTGACAGCAAAGTGGTTTGCAACTGATGTTTAAAACTAGATACTAAACTGAACATTCATTTTTCTGCTCCTGCTCCACCACCCATGGCTCCTCCAACTCCTGAGGTGCATTGCAAACAGAGGAGGTGACCCAAAAAAGAGTATAAATCTCACTCCCGTTTTCTGTTCAACATTCTCATTTGTTACTGAGGATGTTAAAGAAGACAAAATTATTGCATAGTGCAGCAACAAAAAGCCAGCTTCTTCTATCTCAGTGGTTCATTTTTAACAACAGTAGAAAATCTAGGGCAGACATCTACATTGGGAGGAAAAATATAACAAATACTTAACTAAGACTTTTCCTGGGTTTTGTCCATTTATGTCTTGCATTCTTTTGGCTTGGCTTTCAACATACAGGACCACCACTCATATGGGTGGCTAGCTACTAGCTACAAAACTGAAACTGTTTTTACCCTCATTCTCACGTATTGTACAGGGTGTGTTTACACTAAAGTAGGGGGGTCTTATTGCACTTTAGAAGGCCTCTGATCCCCATCACTGCTTGATAGGGCAGTGTGGGGGAAATGGGGGGCTGAAAGGCATTCTGTGATGCTGTGGCATCACTTTTGGCTGCATAACTAAAAGTGATAGCATCGCGGGTCACTGTATGAATTCCATGAAACTATATAGTAAAAACCATAGAATTTATAAAAAGTCCAGTAGCACCTTTAAGACTAACCAACTTTATTGAGACATAAGCTTTCGAGAACCACAGCTGTCTTTGTCAGATGCAAGAGAGCTGTGGTTCTCGAAAGCTTATGCCTCAATAAAGTTGGTTACTCTTAAAGGTGCTACTGGACTTTTTACTATTTTGCAACTACAGACTAACACGGCTATCTTCTCTGGATCTCTGACCATAGAATTTGTGTGAACCCTATATCATCCTGTAACATGGTGACATCACTTCCAGTTATTCAGTTGGAATTGACATTGTGGAGTTGTGGGACACCAGATTCAGTAATTCTCTCCCCTGCTCCCACCCCAGTCTCCCATGGGTTGTCGGATGGCAACCCTATAGTACAGCCTTCTGGATTACCCTGTTAAATAGGTAGTGCACAACAGAAACAAACAAGAAAGGAGAAAAAGGAGAAAAAGAGAAGAGCGTAAGAGAATAAATTTGGTCAGGAATGGGGTTGATTGCCTCAGCTCAAGCCAGTTTGCAGTTTCCCTCCCCCATTCCTTCCAGGCAATCTTCTCAAAAACTGCTTTCACAATTTACCTTATATCTTGGCAGCAAAAAGGGCTAGACATTTACTTTGAGAAAAATGAAACCCAGGAATTCAGAATGGAACCTGACATATTTGGGGAAGGCATTACCCCAGCCTTCTTGTAACTGTGGACCTCCTTCACGGTAATGTGAGGTGCATGCAGCATGAGCATTTTCTGCAATCTCTGTTCCCCTTTTTTAAACATATCCCTACACTGAGATGAGCAGGAAGTATAGAGCTTGCATGCTATTTGCCCACTAGCATGGCAAAATTAGGTCAGTCAGTCCCTAGTGATTTGATGAAGCTGTCTACACCTCCAATGTACACCCAGTACCCAGTCTGTCACTTCTCACTCACATTTTGTCCCTTCACCACCAAACCACAGAAGACTTTATAGTGAGATAGAAACATTTGGTCATGTATGGAACAATCTGACTGCGATTGCACAGTAACATAATCACACAATTGCTTCTTGATGATCCTGCCACCAGAATCTGTCCAATCTGTGTGTTATCATAGCAGTCTAAAATACTTTGCTCTGGTTTGAACCCTTAATGACACTCAAAGAACGGGAAAAAGTAAGGCCCAATGTTTTAGATTTGTTTTCCTCAAATGCTGCTGAATGCTATTTTTGCCTGTCGTATCAACAAGGGCAAATGTACTACTATAATACAAAGCTGAACACATCTTATTGATAGCGGAGTTCTTTTCCCTTTTTCAAAGTTACAGTCAGTAGTATGACTGTACTACAGAGCGGGCCATCTCCACCTCACAACTATTACTCACTGGAACATCCCTTGCTTTAAGCCGTGTAGACTCAGTTAGGTTCTCACATGACTCTTGGACTGATTCAATTGAGTTAGCTCTTGTAGGATCTTCCACTATTGGAACAAACGAGTCCAGATTCTGGTATATTTAGCTAGAGCTGCAGCAGACAGGCAAATGAAAAGAGAGGAAAGGAATAGGATGATAAGTCTCTTCCTCTTCCTCTCTCTTATGCCCATTACAAATCCTCATCAGTCCCCATGTGAGGCTTTGTCCTCACCAATACCCCCATCTGGTTGTCCACCAGCCAGCTGTTAAAAGCAGGTGTCCTTGGGCAGGCAGGGAAGGGGGTTGCACCACCTTGTTCCTTCTCCTGGCCTGGGAGTACCAGCAATACTCCACCCACCTCTTCCCTTGCTTTCCTCCTTCATCCTCACAGGAACCTGCATTTAAAGGGTTCCCCTTTCTCACCTCCAGGGGTTTCCTCCCAATCTCCACCCAGCCTCCCTGAGTGGCCCTTCTCCCAGCTTATCTGGTGGGAGGGCTGGGTAGGCTCTGCAGTTTCTTGGTACCCCCACCCCCATCTCAGTCCAGTGTGGGTTGTTTGCTCAGCTCCCTCTCTGGCAGCTCCTTTGGTGGCCTGGGGGCTGCGCTCACCCTGCATGGCCTGCCAAAGGCCTCCTATGGACCTGGCAGAGGTGGAGCTGCCTCTGCTGCTGTAGGAGGAAGGTGAATCAGCTGCGTGGCTGGGGGTTGTTGCCAGGGGCAGGACATGAGTGGCAGATGCTACCACTCCAACAGGGAAGGTGGCCTGAAGCTCTGTGGAGGCACCTGCAGCCGAGGTGCTGATGGAGGAGGCAGTAAAAGGCCTGGGGAAGGTGCCAGCTGTTGTAGTGCTGGTGGAAAGTTGTGGGAAGGCAGTTGGCATTGCCAGACACCCCACTGCTTCTCAATCATGTTTTCAATGGCCCATATTTTCACCATCAAATGCATTCTGTACTCTTGAGTCTTGACTCTCTGTATAATCTTATTCTAGCAGTTTGGTGCCTCCAAGTTACCTTCCTGATATTTATGGACCATCAGAGGATGAAGCGCCTGCTTTTATTCCTTGGTTTTTCATGAATACTTCTTTAAGGAGTCCTTTTCCATCATCACCAGATATGTTCTCTTCCTCCTGCTAGTGTTCCTTGCCCTCCCATCTGGTTTTCTTAGCTGGGTTCCAACTTGGGGATGGTTGTGTGCTTCCACTCTATCCCTGATAATGTTTCAGGTGGGGTTTCAAGCTCTCACTACTTCCCACTATCAGTGGAACAGCCAGTCTTTCCCACAACTAGACTGCTGGAGCCTTGGTAGAGGAGGGCAGCCACTTAACTCTAGCTTCCCCATGTAGCTCACTCTTACACCAGCCACCCCCTCATCCCATTCCCTGTCTAATTTTAAATGCCCCAGACTGGAAATGGGATTATCAGTGACTAGCTGTTGGTAGGACTCTGCCCTATCAACTTCTGAAGAGTCTCCTTCTGGTCCAGATAATCAGAACAGAGGGGCACCCATGCCCATGGCCTCCCATATCTATATGAACACATTACATGCAATGTGGGGAGATACATTTAGGAGAAGGCAAATCATGATAACTCTCTATTTTTTTATCTATTACAGTTTGACGCCATCCTTCTCCCAAAGAGTTCAGAGCAGCATCTTCCCTTTTGCTCTTCATTTTACCCTCATAAAAAAAACTCTGAGAAGCTAGTGTGGTATTGTGGTTAGAGCAGTGGACTATGGACTGCGAGCTCTGGGTTTGAATTCCTCCTCTGCCATGACGATCATTGAATGCCCTTGGAACAGTCACTCTCTTAGCTTAACCTGCCTCACAGGTTAGTTGTGAAGATAAAAAAGGTAAAGGGAGAAGTATGTACATTGTACACCATTGTAAACATCCTGGAGCAAATGAATGAGAAAAATGCATCAGACAGACAATTATGTTATGTTGAGAGAAAGTGGCTGGCCCAAGGTCACACACAATGCCGTCTTATCTAGGTTTACTCAGAATCCTACTCCTATTCAGTGGGGCTTAAGCTCAAAAAAGGATTGCACTACTAGTGAGCATTCACGCTGAATGGCACTTTGACCCCAGGTCTAGTCCCACATTCTAACCATTAAACTCAATTTTCTTCTGTTGTTTAGAAACAAAAGAGAATACATGGAACTAGAATGCTGCTAATTTTATAGCAAAAGTGTTCAAAGAGTTCGGCATACTGTGTTTGACTGTGGTGATCAAATGTGAACTGATCACCTAGTCTTTCCAGTCTATCACTTAACAACTTGAATACCTGCCAAACAGACTAGCATCATGTCTAGTTTGGTGTAGTGGTTACAAGCACGGAACTCTAATCTGGAGAACCAGTTTTGATTCCCCACTCCTCTACTTGAAGCCAACTGGGTGACCTTGGGTCAGTCACAGCTTCTAGGAGCTCTCTCAGCCCCACCCACCTCACAGGGTGATTGTTGTGAGGATAATAATAATATATGGTTGTTGTGGATTTTCTGGGCTGTATCACCGTGGTCTTGGCATTGTAGTTCCTGATGGTTCGCCAGCAGCTGTGACTGGCATCTTCAGAGGTGTAGCACCGAAAGACAGAGATCTCTCAATGTCAAACTGAGAAATCTCTGTCTTTCGGTAGTTTGACTCTAAGAGATCTCTGTCTTTTGGTGTTACACATCTGAAGATGCCAGTCACAGCTGTTGGTGAACCGTCAGGAACTACAATGCCAAGACCACGGCGATACAGCCCGGAAAATCCACAACAACCATCGTTCTCCAGCTGTGAAAGCCTTCAACAATAATAATATACTTTATAACGCACTCTGAGTGGGCATTAAGTTATTCTGAAGGGCAGTATATAAATCGAATGTTGTTGTTGTTATTTGCAAAACTGTGCATGTGCAAAGACATTGATGATGATCCAAACAGATCATGATCCATTAACTTCACTAAAGACTTAAATGAAGAGCAGGAATTTTTTTCAAAACAAGAGTTTATTTATGACTGATTTATATTATTTATGACCGATTTGTCTATTTAAACAATTGTCTGCAGAGCAGAAAAAAAAGACAGAGGGTAATAGAATGCCATTAGGTTGCATGAAACTCACATATGTGGAAAGCTGATGGCGCTGTACTGTGCTGTTAAAACGGAATAGTTGGAGCACTCCAACCAATAGCCATGAATGGCTCAATGAACAGACAAATGATACACTGAAAACTTGGCTCCTTGTTTTTGTCCAGCAAACAGGATGTGAGCAGAACCAGCGGGTTTTTTGTGCCTTCTTAAATGGAACAGACTACAACAATCTTGCTTATTGGGGAAAAGTTGCTCTGAATTGCTACAGATGCACGAGCTGATTCTAACAGGCCCAAGCTTGTTCTTAGCAGTATTCATTAATGCAATGCACGACTGTTTACTCTGTCTCACAGATCACAAATGAGAATGGCAAACAATGCAGGAGCTGACCCAGATGCACAGTACCGTGAGCTCTTGAATATTTGATGCTGATGACCTTCTCTGGCTCTAAAGTAGGCACTAAACATTCACGCTATCATCAGAGCTGTGTGGGCACTCTACACCAAACCAAGCCAAATTCTTTGCCAAGGAACATTCAGTGCTCCCAATAAATAATTAAACTAAGCAAGCTTTGCTTACATTACCTCACTTTATTTATTCTGGAATGCACGCATTTCAATTAAGCATGGCTTCCCCCCAGTTTCCTGAAGATTTAAAGAAGTACAAGAAATTGAGCACAAACCAAAGGGGATAGACATCCATATGGATACTACATCTCTAAGAAGTGGTGAGTCCTCCTGTTCTTGCTTTCAGAAAAAGAACAGAGGAGTGGGGTTCTCTCATCACAGAACAGCCACTGCTCTTCTTACTACAGCTGGGTTTATAAAGCAGGACTACCAGATCAGGTGGCATGGCCTGAGATTTTGCACAGTCTACGGAGATCTGTGAGAAACATATGAGGGAGAGGGAGTATCTCAGTGGTGGCAATGCATCTCTCAGCATCCTTGCTGCCACCCCTCATTCACTTGCCTGGAGTTTGTAGAAAAACCACCTCATCTGCAGATTTAACATTCTGCACATAGGGTCATATTGAGAATTAGATAATAACAAGTGGGGGACTCACATGGATATGGGGGCATCTCATCCCCCCCCCCATGATTTCCTTTTTCACTTCCATGAATCCCCATAGCCTCTTCCCATTTCCTGCTCAGTTCTCCCCTTCCCACCCACCAGCCAACCTACCTTTATCTCCCCTTGCCTTCAGCTTTCCCTCCTTCCCTCCTCCTGGCAGTCTCTTCCTGGGAACACTGTGCCATGTGCTGGCTGCCAGACCAAGCCCAGTTGTGCAGTAGAGAACCCGCAGGAACTTGAAGGGGGCACCTCACTTTCCACACTATCCCCTCTCCCTATACTATTTCCTCTTCTCTCCTCCTAGTAACTCTCCTGCTACTTTGTCTCCTTTCCACCCACTAAGCAACCAAACTTTTACCTGCCCTCCCTAATTTTCAACTATATTTATTATATATTTATGCCATTTATATCCTGCATTTCTCCACAACAGGGACCCAAAACATCTTACATAAGGTTCCTCTCTCCCTCTCTTCCTTTCATCATCTCAACAACCCTGTGAAGTAGGTCAAGCTGAGAGTGTGTGATAGGCCCAACGTCACCCAGAAAGCTTCCACAACAGAGTGGGGATTCAAAGCTGGGTCTCCCAGTCCCTGGTACAAAACTCCAACCACTACTCCTAACAAAATCTGAAACAGACCTGGAAGTTCCTCATGCAAGCATTCTGGCAAACTTCTGAGAAATTTTCAATGAGATCAGTGAAATTTCAAGATTGCTTCTCAACGCCTGATGAATTTTGAAGGAAATCAACTGGGACATCAGTGCAGTATCTTAGGGAATTTGATAGATCCCTATTCCTGTGGTGTATAAAGGCCACAAAACGCTTTCACAGAAGTTACGAATATAGTTCTAATAGCTTTCTCCAGTTAAAGATCTTCTTTGAACTCCAAACACCCCATATAGATGTTTATTCTTGAAACATAATCAGTACCATAATTATGAATTCAGGACATATTCAACGACATTATAAACACTCCTAGCTTGAGTGCACAGTAAATCTTATAAACCCTACAAATCAAACTAGTAATGTTCTGCCTGTTAGGAAAATGGAATATAGCTCTTGAATATCAAGAAAAGCCACTAAGACAAGAGGAGTCTGTCATATATACGTTTAGATTTGCTGCAGTAACTCTTTTTAAAAGCCATTCCTAATCCCATTGAGGAACTTTATTTACACATTAAAGTACATAAACTTTAATGCAGATGCCTAGGCAATAACTTTTATAAAGCTATATTGATGAACTATCTGTATGCACACCTTCCTTTTTTCATTGCTTAAATCACCTTTAAAAATACTTTGGGTATGACCTACAAGAACTATAATGGGGCTGTTTCTGGGTAAATTTCCCACAAATTGCTTCCTAAACTTAATTGTGGGCGGCTTCAAAGCCAGTCAGATCCTGTTTGATCGGAATGTTCAAGTTTGTTAAAAGGTATAGATTAAAATGTGTTCAACTTGGAACTTCCCATGATTTTCAGCACTTATCCTAGTTAGTTTAATTTATATTATACAATCTCTAATTTGGATGATAAGCCTCTCAGTCACTAACACAAGTGAAGCAATTAAGCAAAATTTGATATTGTACGTTTTTTAAAAAAACTGATTGCTTTAGGGACCGGCCATTACTGTTGATGACTATACACAATCAAAGTATAAATGCATCAAGTCCTTATTAACTAACACTCAGATCACGATCATTTGTTGGCATAAACCTCACTGAAACTTTAGGAACACCTTTCCAGTTTGTCATCTATCATCTTTCATCACAGGCATTCAGTTGTTTTCAATTAAGGAGAGCAGCAGTTTTTTGGCATTGGTTTGTATCCATCCACTCTGCTCAGCAATGTCTTTCTACATTAGAAGAATGATGGAAGTGTCTTCTCCTCCAGAGGAAGAACAACATCCATTGAAGGAAATCTCTGTTAGCTATTTAATCTGTTCTGCACAAATTAAGGTGGAGAAAACTAATCCACTTAAGACAACTGGAGTCCAATAGCCATTTCAGGCATGAATTTCCTATACTACCCTTGAACCTGACCCGAAGATTACAGCTGGTGCAAAATGCAGTGGCTCACATCATTATGAAAGCACCAAATAGGGCACATATTACACTGATATTGCGCGAGCTGCATTGGTTGCCAGTGGAGTATTGGATCAGGTTCAAGGTCTTGGTATTGACCTATAAGGCCCTGTGCGGACTGGGGCCAGTGCACCTGAGGGACCATCTCTCCCTGTATATTCCCCAGAGGACCCTCCGATCAGGAGGAAATAAATTGTTATCAGTCCGTGGCTCCAAGGAGGCCAGCCTGGCCTTGACTAGAGCCAAAGCTTTCTCAGTCCTGGCTCCTACCTGGTGGAACGCTCTGTCTACTGAGACCAGGGCCCGGCAGGATCTACTATCTTTCCACCGGGCCTGTAAGACAGAGTTGTTCTGCCAGGCTTATGGCTGAGGCTGGGCCTCCACTGGCTGGAGGATACAACATCTACCCCCCTCCCTATGAGAGCTGCCCACCACTGTTCTTAAGCTGCTGCTATGTTCAACTGTACTGTTGCATTATGTGTTATTAACTGTATTGCTGCCATCAGGAAAAAGAGTGCTGCTATTTTTAATACTTTTGTATGATGCTTTTAAATGTTTTATATGGAATGTTTTAAATGTTCTTAATGCTGTTATCCACCCTGAGCCTGCTCGCGGGGAGGGTGGAATACAAATACGATAAAATAAAAAATAAAAATTAAAAAAATATTGCAGGAATGGTTGTTATACACCATTGCTCATCTGAGCAGCTCACATATGGATCCCAAGCAGACCTTATTTCACCTGTGTATATACAACAGGAAACCCTGAATGGCGGCTGGACCCTTCAGTGCATTGCTCTCACTTTGAATGTGTCACTTTTGCCAGTATGGATGCTGTCACAATGCCAGATCTGGTTGGCAATTTGCCATTGAGACATTGTCAGTCACAGCATGAGAAAGGAATCAAGTGGTGAGGAAGACAACAAAAACTTGATGTGGAAGCTGCTGCCAGGAGAAGCAGTAAACAATAGGAGCACCGGTACAGTAAAGGAAAGCTTTGAGAGTATCATAGCTTCTGAAAGTATCTTAGCTTAGCCCAGGCTCAATGAGGCACACATCCCGCAATTCTAATTGTTTTTCTTCTCAAGCTGTCCTATACGGCATCAAGAGCGGTGCTTTTTTGTTTTTTAAAAAGTGTCAGTGCTCATAAGTCCTGACCAGGATAGCCCAGTCTTGTCGGCTCTCAGAAGCTAAGCAGGGCTCTGGTTGGTAGACATGGGCACGAACCAAAAAAAATTAACGAACCAGTGGTTCATGGTTCGGTGCCGACGACGATCCCGAGGTCACGAACCGCAACGACCATTTTCCGTTGCCAAACCAGTTTGTGGTTTGTGGGGCACAGAACAGCCCCCGTGGCACTTAGAGAGCCCATATTCCCAGGGAGTGTTTTGCAGGCTCTCCTACAGCCATCACCCAAGTTTGGACAAGATTGCAAAAGGGATCTTGGAGTTATACCCTCTCCAATCCAAGGCCCCCAGGAAACTCCCACAAAAATCCAAGCTCAATTATACTCTCAGTCTCTCTCCCCAAAGGCTAGCAAGTGGCAAGCAAGAGCTCTGTCCCACTCCACTTCTCGCTGAAAGTGAAACCCAGCCTGGGAGCCCATGGCTATTTATAAGCACAGGTCGCATTGAGCAACGCAGGGGGTCTGTGTTTGGCCGTCAGAGCTGCCTATCAGGGTTTGCAGGGATGAGATTGGAGTGCCTGTGGCTACAGGACACCCCTTCTCCTTCCCTCCCCTGGGTGTCTTCTCCCAACTTGCAACCGCTTTGCAGCTCTGCAGTTGGAAGGAAGACCTGCCGATCAAGGTAAGCTGGGCTTCCATTCAGGTTTCCAGGGTGACAGAAGGAGTGCAGACAGAGTTCAGGCATTCCCCCGGCTCCGTTGTCACGGGAATTGATTGATGGCACCTGACTGTCTGGCTTCCCAAACCGCAGCCAAACTCACCGAACCAGGCTTCTTCCGAACACTGGTTTGTTGGCCGTGGACGATCACAAACTGCTGGATTGCGATTGCGCGATCGCCATTTTCGTGGGTTTTTGAAGTTCATAATGTGGTTCATGCCCATCTCTACTGGTTGGTAGAGATGGTAGAGACCACCAAAGAAGTGCAGGGTTGTTACGTGGAGGCAGGTAAAAAAAAGCCACCTGTGATTGTCTCTTGCCTTGGAAAGCCTGTGGATCATTGTATTTACTTCCTTTCTTCATTTATATCCCACTATTCTCCCCAGTGGGGACCCAAATCAGCTTACATTATTCTCTTCTCCTCTAACTTATCCTCACAGCAACCCTGTGAGATTGGTTAAGATGGGAGTGTGTGATTGGCCCAAGGTCACCCAGCAATCTTCCTTGGCAGGGTGGGAATTTGGACCTGTATCTCTCAAATCCAAGTCTGACACTCTAACCACTACATCATGCTGGCTCTTTACTATAAGCTGGCTGTGACTTGGAGGCACTTTACATACATAAACTCATCCAGGGCTTTTTTTCTAGGAAAAGAAGTGGTGGAACTCTCAAGAGGGAAATGAGGGAAAAACACATGGGCCCCCTTACAAAATGGCCATTTCCTCCAGGGGAACTGATCTCTGTCTGGAGAGCAGAGGGGGTGGGGCCACTGGACATGAGAGGTGCCGGAACTCTGTTCCACTATGTTCCCGCTGAAAAAAAAGCCCTGAACTCCTCTATAAGGTTGCACCAATTCCTTCCAATTCCTCCTCCCTCAGCAGGACCTCACTAGGCTGTTCTTGAAGGCCCCCCTCTTTTTTGGCTGAGTAGGGGTGGGTCTGCACCCAACCATCAGGCCTTGGGAGAGCTCTGCAAAAAGGTGCTGGTGTTAAGCAGTGGTGGTACTGTTACACACAGAGAGAGCCCTAAGGAGCCCTGATATGCACTGTACTATTCATGTTCTTGGCTCATTATGCAAATTCCTCCTCACCTAGCTCTGAAACACAACAGTCACTTCTAATAATAATAACATTCAATTTATATACCGCCCTTCAGGACGACTTAACACCCACTCAGAAGGGTTTTAAAAGTATGTTGTTGTTATCCCCACAACAAATATTCTGTGAAGTAGGTGGGGCTGAGAGAGCTCCTAGAAGCTGTGACTCACCCAAGGTCAGTTGTGCTATTGATAAGTATTAGACCACTGAGCTTCAAGATTAGATGAGCAGGAAGCTAGGCATAGATCCCAGAGGGCCAATCTCTTATAATGTTGCACTAGGAGGGGAAATTTCCAAGTTTTATTTCCATGCAGCTTAAGGTTCTCAAAGTACTGAGCAATTACCTACAGGCACATTTGGAATTCTGACAGTTTGGTGAGTGCAGCAAGAATATGACTGCCACGAAATGGCTTCTACAGCTTGTCTTCAGTCACTCAGTGAAGATCCTTGTGCTGTGGAAGCCATTTCTGCCAAAGTAATGTTTTTAAAAATCTGCATATCCAGTCAGAAGCCATGCTTTGCAAAAGTCCCACCTGGTCCCGCCCACTTTCTAAAAACACTTGGCGGGCACCATAAAAGGTATCGATGGGCACAATTGTGCCCACGGGCAGCATGTTGGGGACCCCTGCTATAAAACATCAAAACATCAACACAGAGACAATGAGAGTTAGTAAAGAACTGCCAAATAATAATAATAATAATAATAATAATAATAATAATAATAATAATAATAATAATAAAAAGTCTTCATTCACTGGCAGAAGGCAACTATAGAGGGAGATAGAGGAATCTCCCTGGTAAGGGAGTTTCAGTTTTGGCACCATGACTGACAAGGCCCTTTCTTGGGTTGCCTCAGATGGTGAGGGCACCAAAAGCAGCCTCTGAAGATGATAACAACAACAACATTCGATTTATAAACCACCCTTCAGGACAATTTAATGCCCACTCAGAGTGGTTTACAAAGTGTGTTATTATTATCCTCATGACAATCACCCTGTGAGGTGGGTGGGGCTGAGAGAGCGCTGAGAAGCTGTGATTGAGCCAAGGTCACCCAGCTGGCTTCAACTGGAGGGGTGGGGAATCAAACTCAGTTCTCCATATTACAGTCCTGCCACTCTTAACCACTACACCAAACTGGCTACAGATGACTGTAGTACTCAAGTAGTTCATATGAAAGGAGGCAGTCCTTAAGATCTTAAATTGCTACTAATATATTATTGGTAGATTGTAATTGATCTTCAAAATAAATCTGCAGAACTTTTTTCAATTGTGTATGATTTCATTTTATTTTAAATATGTTTCCCCTTTGTTTTTTGGTGTTGAGTTGTGTACTGGTTTGCCCCCAAACATTTAATAAATGTAACAGGTTTTTTTCTTAGCTTTTAAATATGTCATTATATAACACAGGTAATTATAATCAGTCAATAAACATTTCTGCTTATTGGTTTCTTATGCCTTTAGGCAGCATTATATACTAATGTTGCCAGATTAGATTGCTCTTTAGCAACATATACTTAGCCTGTTAGATAATGAACAATCTGGCTCTCTACCTTTTATTCTCTGAGTTCAGTTCATGATCCTTCTTATTGTTAAGGACTTACTTTAACCCAAGGCATTCTTCCCAATTGTCACAAAATACAATTTGACAGCCAAACTGGGCTGGTGTCAAGGTCCATATGGCTGGGCAACTGCCAAGTGTCAGCAGAATGCCAGATGACACATCCCCAGCTGGAGATTCTTGGTGCATCTCCAGTTTCCTCATAGGAGGAGGCAGTGGAGGCAGTGGGCAACACAGCCCCTTTTTGGATTGTTGCAAATTTTGCATCAAATGTGTTTGAGAGCTGAAATTGCTATGTTTGACTGTAACAATCAGACATGAGCTGATCACAGGGTCTTTTTGCTTCAGCACCAAATAACTCAAAAACTTGTCAAGCAGGTTTGTATCGTGTGTCCCCCCCCACCAAACTATGCATATGCAAAAGTACTGCCAACCCAGTTAGCATTGCTAACACTGAATGGTAGGATTTTTTTAAAACAAAGTGATTGTTTATGGCCCATTTATACAAGTTGTGACTGATTTTACTGTCTATTTAAACAATTTCCTTCTGAACAGTATAGTATTGCAGTAATGATGGGGAAAGTATAACTCAATCAAGCTGTTCGAGAATGCACATGAGTGCTGATTGCACTTAACTGCAAATGTTAGGAAAGATTATGGTGAAACCATCTGCTGAACAGCTGCAAATGAGTCGATCAACAGTCCTTCCAAAAATTGGCTCCTGGTTTACAACTGGCAAACAGTACATGAGCTAAACTGGCAGATGTTCAAATAGCCCAGCTCCTTTCAGGAACCCCCTCCCCTCCTCCTTAGCAGCAGTTAATTGAGAGCCAAGCTACAAGTGATGCCTTACACAGGTTGGACATTTGTCAGCTTCCCTCAAGTTTTGGTGGGAAATGTAGGCGTCCTGGTTTTACAGCTTGCTTTCCCATTACAGCTGCGAGACCAGGACGCCTACATTTCCCAACAAAACTTGAGGGAAGCTGACAAGTGTCCAACCTGTGTAAGGCGTCACTTGTAGCTTGGCTCTGAGTCATCTGTTCAGAAGCTAGCCTGCTACGTCACAGCTTCTTCTCTTAAATAAACAGCACTTCTGGCCTCAGTAGGGACCAGGGCTTTTTTTCAGGGAAAAGAGGTGGTGGAACTCAGTGGTGGAACTCAAGACTGCACAATGATGTCACTTTGGGTCAGCTGGAACAAGGGGGGAGTTTTTTAAAGTTTAAATTTCCCTCGGCGAAAATGGTCACATGGCCGGTGGCCCCGCCCCCTGATCTCCAGACAGAGGAGAGTTTAGATTGCCCTCTGCGCCGCTCAGAAGCGTGGAGGGCAATCTAAACTCCTCTCTGCCTGGAGATCAGGGGCGGGGCCACCGGCCATGTGACCATTTTTAAGAGGTGCTGGAATTCCGTTCCACCGCATGCCCACTGAATAAAAGCCCTGGTAGGGACTACATTGCTTAGTTGAGCTTGGGAGATAAGAAAAAAACATGTTGCCTGGTGGGAGGCTGAGGTTGCAGTTTGCTGATAAGAAGATATGTTTATAACTTTTGAAGTGCTTTCCTTTTACCAAGATTGTTGTATTATTATTTACAAGTCACACACCATATAGCTGGCTAACAATGTGTACAGTACTTGTACACTTCTGTTCAACCCACCTCAAACACCTACAAAATGTTCAGAAAAGGATGACCTAAATAATCAGACTTGGAAAACCCTCCCCATAAGAAAAGGCTAAAGATTTTCAGTTCAGAAAAGAAAATTACTGAAGGAACATGATACACATTTGTACAAAAAATGCAATGTGGAAAACATGGATAGAGAGAACCTTTCGCCCTTTCTCAGAATAATAGAATTTTGGGGCACTCACTAAAATTGATAAACAGGAGATTCAGAATATGCAAAATAAAGTATTTCTTCATTCAATGTAAAATTCACTTGTAGAACTGCCATGAGATGTGGTGGTGGGTGCTAGTTTAGATGGCTGTAAAGGGAGATTAAACACATTCATGGAGCATAGATCTATCAGTGGTTATTAATCATAGTAGCTGAATGGGACTTCTATGTTCAGTACACCCAGGGCTCATTTCGAGGGGGACACAGTTCCGGCAGTTCCCCAAAGAGGTCACATGTCAGGTGGCCCCGCCTACCTGACTCTTGGCCATTTGGGGCCCGTTTCGTCCTGGATTGGGGCCAAAATGGCCCCGATCAGGCCTCTGACAGGTGGTGGATCACTCTCCTGCTTAGCAGCTGCCCAATCCTGACCATTTTGGGCCCCTTTTCAGCCATTTTGGGCCCCCTTTTGCCATTTTGGGCCCAGTTTCGGCCCTGAATGGCCAGGATTGGGTCCAAGACAGCCAGGATAGGTGATGTCAGGGGTGTGGCATATGCAAATCAGTTATACTAATGAAACATTTCCAGTGATGGAAAGGGCGTGGCATATGCTAATGCGTTATGCCAATGAGTTCCTCCAGCTCTTTTTCTACTAAATGACCCCTGAGTATACCTCTGAATTCTAGTTGCTGTGGTGGGGGTGGGGCTTTGGCTTCTGCTGTGGGTCTTCCAGCGTAAGTGGTTAGCTGCTATGCTGAACTAGATGGACAGTTAGTCTCATCTAACAGGGTTATTATCTGCTTCTGTGCAGCAGTTCTTACGTGCTTAGTGAACTGAAGCCTAGTACTGGAACTAGGGGTATGGAACCCCCCCCCAATCTGGGTTATCTGGGTCTGGGGTTTAGGTGATGATGGGGAATCCAGTATTTCCAGTATTTCTGAAAACTGGATCAGATCCTCTAATCTGGATTATAGAATCCTGGATTTATCAGGCCATTAATTCCCCATTTATCAGGGGGAAAATGTCTGAGGGACTGGAGATAGGGTCATTATTTTAAGCAAACTCCACTAGATTTGCAGGGAACCTACTCCTTCCAGTCCACTAAAAACAAGAACGTTGGTTTATTGTAAGATGACTACAGCCTATGGCCCATTTGTTGGTGCTTTTAGCAAGGTTCAGACAGGGTAAAGTAAGCTGAAGCAATATCAGACAGTCCATTACGGAGGGTTCTTATTGAAATAGTCACTCGCTCTTTCTAAATTTCTCTCAAAGTTATGCTCCACTATCTTCTTGCCTACAGTTGTATCCGCTGCTATGGAAGAAAACGAGTTGCAGTTGCAGATCTTCGTCTACGTGCGTTGGGAGGACCAGTCAGTTTGCACTTGTGGCCACCATTGAACAAAGACTTGTGTATACACACAGCATGGTTCTTTTGAAGCTTTTGTGAGAGTTAAACACTGGTTCAGAAGCTAACCCCACACTAGGGCCCTTTTCAAGCTACTTACCTGTTCCCGGAATGTTGCAAAATATCATGCAAAAAACACGGAAGATAGCGTCTTCTCGCGAGAGTTTTGCATGACATCGTACAAAACTCTTGTGAGAAGATGCTATCTTCCGTGTTTTTTGCACGATATTTCGCAACGTTCCGGGAGCAGGTAAGTAGTGTGAAAAGGGCCTAGGTTAATTACACACATTATATTCCAGTTTAATGGCAACTCCCTCTGCTCTCCCGCCATGGAAGAGGAAATATCAAATTTCATCTGACACTTAAAACTCCTTGGACTTGCTTTCTTTTTAAAGTGTGACTTTGATTTATGTCTATGCAGTTGCCTATTTGTTTAATACTTCTTTGGTGTGGTTTTGGTTCTAAAGTGATGAGGCCTTTCCTTCACATCCTCTTGAATGAATATTGCCGCGCAGTGCCAAATATATATCAGAGCATCAGTTCCTTTGTCTCATACAGAGGAAAATGTGGCTTCTTCAAGGCCTATTTAAATTAGATTCTGCGCTCCAATTTGTGTACTTCGGATAAGATACTGTATCAAAAGCTGTATGATCTGTAATATTTTACACAGCTTTTGAGACAAAAGATTAAGGCAAACTCAATTAAAAGAGGGGGAAACCCTCTTATATTCTACAATACTTCTACAAAATACACAGTGCTGTCTGCAAGTTGATTTTTTTTGTGTGGAAATCTTTGAAATTTTATAACATGGCACACCTAGAAGTTTTTTAAAAGTCTTCAAAACTTGGACGTAAAAGCTGGAAAGTCAAAAATTTTATCAAATATAGTTACAGCCTAATCCTCCAAAGTATTTGCAAGTAAGCTCCATTGATTTCAATGGAATTTACTTCCATGAAAATATATTCTTGAGATTATGGTGCTTAGACAAGTAGCAGTGGAGCCAAAAGTAAATGACCCCTAGTCCTGCATCTTTGTAGTCCTGCCTTTAGTATTCCATTCCTCTAGTTTTCTTTTTCTTTTGATCACACATTCAGACATTAAATGTAATCATTAAGTTTATACAGCTTGAAGCATTGAACAATACTTTGTCCTGTAAATATTTGCAGCAACGAGCGCTTGTTATTGAAGAGACAAACCTTATAGATTTTTTTAAGGGCCCTGGTCAGACACGTACTCAGCACTCAGTACTGATATGAATGGGCTCTGCAAAGAAAACCTTCATGACAATTCGTGCCCAATTTCTTAACAATATATTATTGTGACACAAGAGCCTTATAGTCCCTGGGGAGGGGGGGGGAGCACACAGTACAATACTTAACAGATTTATACCTTCTAAGCCCTGAGAAAGCTATAATTTTGTTTAAGATTGCACTGGTAGTTCTGCTCAGGGGATCTCAATCTTCTTGAACCTGCAGACATTTCTGGAATTTTGAGAACATAGTGGGAGCCACAAAAAAATGGATGCCATGGCAAGTGGGTCCAATAAAAAGAAGGAGGTTCAACAAAATATTAGGAAGATGGAGGCTGCTAGGCTCATTTGAAATCATTCTTATGCCAGTGACATGGAGGAAAGAAAAGAAACAAAGGAAGGAAGGAAGAAGCAAAGAAAGATGTTATCTGGCAACCATAGCATCCATGGACACCATCTTGGAAATCACTGATCCAGTTGATCTATGCAGTTGTACTTATAGATCAGTAATAACCCAGGGCCATAAGTAGGCTTGCCAGCCCTCCTCCTATGGCAGGAGGCTTTTTGCCGGCAAGCCCTGTTGCCTACCACTGCTTGGAGTGTTGGTGTGAGAAAAATAAAATAAAATAAACAGTGATGCCTCTGATGATGCCACATCGCTTCCAGGTACAAACCAGGAGTGACAAAGGGGGAGCTCTAGGAATCACTGAAAGCTCTATGGTAAAACCATAGTGTTTCCAGTAATTCCTAGAGCTACCCTTTCTGGTTATACCCAGATATTAACCACAACAACATTTGATTTATATACCGCCCTTCCGGATGACTGTAACACTCACTCAGATGATTTATAAAGTATGTTATTATTATCCACACAACAAAACACCCTGTGAGGTGGGTGGGGTGAGAGAGCTAGAAGCTGTGACTGACCCAAGTTCACCCAGCTGGCTTCAAGTGGAGGAGTGAGGAATCAAGCCTGATTCTCCAGATTAGAGTCCCACACTGTAGTGACGTGGCTGACATCACATGCACATCCCCTTGTCCCCACCCTCAGACCTCCTGCTGGTGCCAGGCTCAGGCTTGCAACTCTAGCCATAAGCCTTTCTGGGAGACAATTTATAAATCTTGGGGGAATTCAATTGGGGGGGATTGGGGGCCATTTAGGATTTTAAGCAGCCTCCTTCTCCCTTTTGCAATGGCTTCTGACAGCCAGCAGTTGTTTTATACTGTTCATCCCACCAGAAGATGAAATTACAGGAATTTTCCACACACACCCCATTTGTGCAACAATAATGTTCCTTCATCCAGGAGGCAAGTATGTATGAGGAACCTCCAAAATGTAAACAACAGAAGAGTTGTTGTAGCAGCTACAAAGACAAGCGACGAACAGGTTGTCCAAAAAGTTTGAATTAGGCTCTGGCACATTTTGGACAACCTCTTTCTTCCTTGTCTGCATTGATCATAAATACATGGCCTATATAAAGCTGCTTTGTCAGAACAGCTATTTATATATCCTTTCTTATGGCTTGGCGAGGTGGTGAGGGGGGCACTTGATGATAATATTGTGTACTTAGTAGCTGGCAGTAGATTAAAGATTATGAATTGCTGCGGGAACTTGATAGTGGAGATCTGTGATTTAGCCAAGGAGCTTACAATTTGCAAAGAAGGTTATCTAGGGGCTTAGACTGGAATAGCTCTGCATAGGCTGGCCCTGTATACGTCTCCACACAAAGTCACAAAGGAAGCCTAGGGCAAATCTCTATTCTCTAAGGGCCACCTCAGTTATTTAAGATCTCTTGCATATAACTGACCCTCGTTGTTTCCATGCAGTCGATTGGCATTAGAATGATTATCTATGAATACAAGTGCAACTGTCCGGCATTGATATATTTATGATCGCATAACTGGGTTTTGGTAGCTGTGGCTGTAACAATTTAGGACACACTGTAGGTTTTCCATAGAACAAAATCGTCAAGGATACTTAGTGTACCTTTTATGAAGAACATTTTAAACCCCCACATATGCTCTAAGCTCATCCTGAATCCTTCCCGACATTCCAGAATATGTATTTAGATGTGCCATCAAAAAACAATACTGAGAAACTCAGAATAAGGACTGATTGGTTAAATTATAATGGCATCCCAGAATGACAAGTTAAAGCATGCAAAATTGCAGTGAATGATTTTGTGAGTGGGGTGTGTGTGTGTGCGGATACTATATCATTCATTGTGAAAGCTGTAATTTTAAATTCTTATTTAAAACATTTAAGTATTCCAACCACTTTTATAGACAATTGTTATTCATGGACATCACCAAAGAAAAGCACTGCACAAACATTTTTGACTTGTTGAAAATATAGATTTTCAATATCAGTACACCTGGTTAGAATATAATGCTGGGGTTTCCTTTGTTTCCCTGTCACTCTTCCACTCTTACTTCCAAACCAAAGTATTATGGGTAAGCCTATGCTGCATTGTAATCTTTCACAAATATTCAAAAGAACTCTATAGATACGTTAGATTTATGGGCATAGAAACACAAGCAACTATAAACTCAAGTACTGGAATACCCTAATCCTACAAGACTACATAGCAGCAGCAGCAGCATAAATACTGGATTGTATAACTATTGCCCATCATATTCTGTCTCCAGCAATCAGCTAATCAGAACCGCATGATGATGCCTGTTGAGAAGACAAGCTGTTCACTAAAAAGTTTCTGGAAGAAAAGCTTGGTGCGGATTGTGCCAACTTTCCTGCATTCCTGGAAACTTTTGGGATGCCATAGAACCACACAGCAAGGTTCTCTAAGCACCGATGTATGGCAATGGTTGGGATGAGCACTAATGGCTGATTCTGAGATCATGTAGAGACTATGGCAAAATCTAATACTTTAGCCCATTTGGTACAGCTACCAAGATAATTGTTTTGGAACTCAGTTTGTAGGTGTCCTATCTTGCAGGGCTAACTTTTTGTTTAATATCTGGTAGGGCTTTGAGACTCTCAGTCCCATAGCTGAGGGTTAGTTAGAGAGGCAGGTGGCAGTGAACCATTACCCTGGAAGTGAGGACTCACTTCCAGTTTTGAATGTTTGGCTCTTGATACCTAGAACCTCTCTTGGATAAGGTGAGTTCTTGACAGACAGGAAATGATGTGGATGTGCCACAGGCATGATGGCCTCCTTCCACTCATGTCAGACCATGTAAAGTGCTGGTACAGCTAAGGGAGGGATTCCCTTAGAATTGCAGAGATGACAGAACTTGTGACCTCAGCACTTTTGGTGATAAGCTCAAGGAGGAAGCAAATGTGGAAGTTCCTCTGAATAGTCCAGCTAGAAAGCCTTGCTGAGGCAGGAATTTGACAGTAATTTGGTGCATGGCCCTACCTCCAGAAGACCCCACCAGTCTGACTATAGACTGAACTATAGACTGGTGGTGCCTTATTGTAGGCAACAGCATAACATGTGCACTGTTGCCTCCAATAAACCCATGTCCTCTGAGCTGATAAACTTACAGCTAGTAAGTTTCATGTGCTGTTGATGAGTAAAGAAGGCTGGAGACTTCTGCAGCTGTACTGTAGCTGGTTCTGTGGTTGACAATCATTTCCATTTGAGGTTGCCTGAAGCTCCACCACTTGAGAACATCTGACAATATTTGAAAATGAATGTTGGATTTGTCTGGTAGGTTTATATTTCTTAGTTCCAATACATGTCGCTGGAAGCTGATTCTTGCAGGGGCTTCCCAACACACACATTGAGAGCCAAGCTACAAGTGACGCCTGACACAGGTTGGACACTTCTCAGCTTCCCTCAAGTTTTGATGGGAAATGTAGGCATCCTGGTTTTACAGCTTGGCTCTCCATTACATCTGCAAGACCAGGATGCCTACATTTCCCATCAAAACTTGAGGGAAGCTGACAAGCGTCCAACCTGTGTCAGGTGTCACTTGTAGCTTGGCTCTGAGACACAGAGAAATGCACTTTGAGTGTTCCATCTTGATGAAACATGTGTGTATACCTGAGTATAAAAAAGCAATGGAAACCAGACCTTCATCTATTCTGCCAGTTCTCATTTGTTATCTTTTTCATATTCAGTGCCTAGTATGATGTCCTCAGCTAATAATATATCCCTCAGTGCAATTCCTTGGATTTCTAATTTAGCACAGCTATTACTATAATGAACAAGGAACACTTAGTTGTGATTAGTCTTAAAAACGCCCACTAAGCTCGAGAGCTTCCTATTTCTATCCTGTCAAAATTTGTATTGTGTAAATCTTGAGTTATTCCTCCTGTACTGTTCAGCTTCCATTAAATGAGATTCCTTAGTACTGTATGCTGGAGAGTTCTTCTAGATGAAAAAAGAACACCCGGAGAGTGGAGATCTCTCCTCTTTTCCTTATGTTTCTCTTACAATATTGTAAGTGCAAATATACTGTTGTCTTTTCATCTCTCTTTTGTATTATTAATTGTAGAGGACTTGGAATGAATAAATTGAATACTGATGCAATTCTGATTCTAATTATTGGCTGTTTATAACTTTAGAAAAGTACTCATCATTAATTTTACCTCCAGAGTACATATTCAACGAGTCTTAATGTCTTATTAAAAACCAGCATGTAACATAGAAGTCAAGTTTGATTCAAATCCTCAAATCCTAGTTCACAAGGACCTGTTAGGTCTGATTGGCTAATAACTTTGCATTTTTGCTGCACTAGGCAGCTGCATATACCTTATTAAATGTACCTGAACTTTTATTTTTAAAATTGTATCTGATCTTCATTAAACCGTTGAGCATTTTGGAAAGGGAGAATTGCTAAAATAAAGTGAAAAAGCCAGCTTTCCTGCTCCATCTTTGTTTGTTTAGCTTGCTTATTAGAGGATGTGATTGAGATGATCTGCTTACATTTATTTGTAATTGCACACACAGTTCAGTCCTATGCAGAGTCCATTGAAATCCAAGTCCATTGAAATCAATGAGGTTAGATTGCAACAACTCTGCACAGAGTTTCCTTAAAGATCACCTCCATAATATACTCCCCCCCTCTAACAATCTGCCTTCTGTCCAACTTGTTTCCTTTGCCTATATTTTAGAATGTAAATATGCAATGATTGAATTTTTAGATTTGGCAGTGCCAGAGCTCATTTGGAGGGGGAACGCACCAGAATGGTGTTCCTGTAGAGCTGAAAAGTGGTCACGTTGGTTCTGGCCCCGCCCACGTGATTCCTTTTCCTCCCCTCTGCCTCCCCTCCAAAGGAGGGTAAGCTGCTTCAATTCATTCTGCTGCTTTATTTTCATTTGTGACTTGTGAGTGAGTGAGAGTGAGTGAGTGAGTGAGTGAGTGAGTGAGTGCAAGTTGGGCTACTGGGCCAGGATCTCCAAAGGAGGGTAAGCTGCTTCAATTCATTCTGCTGCTTTATTTGTGACTTGTGAGTGAGTGAGTGAGTGCAAGCTCACTGGGCCTGGATCTCCAAAGGAGGAGGGTAAGCTGCTTCAATTCATTCTGCTGTTTTATTTTCATTCGTGACGAGTGAGTGAGTGAGTGTGTCTGTGCAAGTAGGGCTGCTGGGGCTGGGTCTCCAGAGGAGGGTAAGCTGCTTTGAGTTCATTCTGCTTTATTTTCAGGAAACACCTGTAGATTTTTGGGGAAAGGGGCCTGAGGGTGTTGCCTTCTGACACAATTCCAGTGATGTCAGGGTGTGTGGAAAATGCTAATGAGATATGCTAATGAGTTATGCTAATGAGTTCCTGCAGTTCTTTTTCTATGAAATGACCCCTGGGCAGTGCAATCCTAAACAGAGTTACTGACTTCCAAGTTCATTGAAGTCAATGGATAGAAATACATACTTCTGCTTAGGATTGTATTGCAAAGACACTTACTTAAAAGTTACAGCTATGAAAACTGATACGATTCCAAGTCAAGGTTGTTACCTTGTAAAGCACCTTGTTAGGCTATCCCTGCTTAAAAGCTATATATAGTAATGATAATACTGCACTCTGAAACTAGAAAGAAAAGTCAGCTTGGAACATTCTTTTGCCAGCTTCTCTAGAAACAATATGCTCAATTCAGCTGCAAGAAATGATGAAAGACTGAGCACTTCAGAAAAGTACTGAACTGGCCAACAACCAAAGTACTTGTGGAAATCCCATCTGAAGGTCAATTGGAAGAGCCATTTATGGATATTGGCCTGATAAAGATTGAAAAGATTTTTTTTTACAACTATCCATCAAAAAACCCTCATAAAATCTGAGCAGAAATATATAAATAAATGGATCCCTTGCTTTCTATGACACAGATTCAGTGTTAAAGTGCCTATTTGTGATTTGTAATGGCCTATGGCTAAATACAATAAACCTTACTGTACTACTGTGTTAAAGTGCTGGGACAAGAAAAACATTCAGGACTGTGTACATCTGTCCAGGTAAGAGGGGATATGACAGAAACCTGGAGGCCAATGGATAAATGCAGTGGCATTTGCAAGAAAATTCAGATCTATACTTTTCATCATCCATCCAGGTGCCTTCACCTAATATCATCATATGCAGAGCAATCCTAAGAATGTTTACTCAGAAGCAAGTACCAGTCATCTCAATGGGATATAGACTAGACATGGGCACAAACAGAAAAAAAAACTGAACATGGTGTTCGTTGTTCATTGCCATCCATGAACAATGAACACTGACGAACATGATCCTGTCATGAACATGTTCGTTGTTCGTGTGGGCCAGCAGGCGCTCCTTCAGCCATCAAGATCCCTACTGCACCACTCCCAGAAACCCTACCTGAGCAGACAGCAGGAAATGTACCAATAATAAATAACAGCTTGGTCCCAGAGCCTGGCAGCAGCCCTGGAACTTGAAGGGGTAGATCCCTATCCCACCAACATAAAGAAAATTCAAGCTCCAATGCATTCACCCTGTCTTTCTAACAGCAGCTGTCTCTCCCTGAAAGCCAGAGCTGGGAGCCCCCCCTACCCACTGGTCTTTTCCTCTTGTAACAAATTTGGAGCTCCAGTCCACACTTGGAAGGAAGACCTGCCTATCAAGCTAAATTAGGCTTAGATTGGGGTTTCTAGGGCAACAGCAGGAGTTCAGACAGAGTTCAGACAATCCCTGCCTGAGTTGCCATGGGAATTGATTGCAGGTGCCAGACTGTCTGGCTTGACAAACAGCAATGAACAGCAACAGACGAGGCTTTCAACGACCACCTGTTCATTTAGAATGGGGCCTCACGAACAGCTTGTTTGTGAACAGCAGATTGGGCTGTTTGTGGTTTTTTTTAGTTCGTATTGCTGTTCGTGTCCATCTCTAATATAGACTCCTGAAGCCTTCATGTTTCCATGTTTACCAGTCAGTTTTGGCATTTAAGACAGATTGGCAAATATTTGAACTTGATAGAAGTATGGCTTTCCAAATATATTCTGTCTTGTTCTGTGATTTACCAGCAAACGTCAGAAACATTTGTGTCTTGTGTCTTGTTTTGAACATTTACAACCAGGCCATGGGAACAGACATTCTTTCACCAGTAAACAGTAGCAACAAGGAAAGAAATATGGTCACTTGACATAAGACACCTGATTGGCCTTGAGTTTGTGTTGTGATAATGAAAAATAAAATGAAAACTAGAAGCCAATTCTCCCAGCTGGAAAGCTGGCTTTGCACTACGAGCCTGCCTTCTCCAGCAGCAGTTAAAGAATCTTTAGACCATTTCCAAAAATATCACAAGATTTCTCCCAATCAGAAATGACAGTATTATAGAGGGATAACACTGCATATCCATATCACAAAGCATAGGATAAAATGGCACATCTCTAAGGTTTGGAAACTTATATCCAATCTTCAATAAAATGATTCATGTGATTGTTTTGACTCTCTACAGTGAACCATTGGCCCACTGGCCTTCACATACACTATTACTCATACTCATGTAAATAACTTGTAAGACCTTGGCCATGCTTGCGGCGTGCCTCTCTGCTTTAGCTGAAGTATCATCACAGCAGCTTAAAGGGCAACAGTTAATTGCTCCATAGGTCTTCAAGTGTAGATGAGCAGGGCAAAAGATGGGACTTCTACTCAGGAGGTGTGTGAACCTGTGTACCCTGTATGAACAATTCCTAAAGTGATGCAAGACATCTAAGACATCTTACAGGATGAAAAATATATAGTGCTGCTCAGGGCTTTTTTTCTGGGAAAAGAGGTGGTAGAACTCAGTGGGTTGCCCTCAGAGAAAATGGTCACATGGCTGGTGGCCCTGCCCCCTGATCTCCCGACAGAGGGGAGTTTAGATTGCTCTCCGCGCCGTGCAGTGGCGTGGAGGGCAATCTCAACTCCCCTCTGTCTGGAGATCAGGGGGCGGGGCCACCAGCCATGTGACCATTTTCAAGAGGTTCCGGAACTCTGTTCCCCCACGTTCCCCCTGAAAAAAAGCCCTGGTGCTGCTGAATCTGGTGGAAAATTCAGCAACTTTTGAATATACTGTGAACAGTTTTAGAAGGACAAAATTCATGCCAGGGGAGAAACAATGGGTGGCAGAAAGGACGTAATTTTTTTAAAAAACTCACAGCTTAGCTGAAGACAGGGAAAAGGTGATAATGGCCAACATTAATACCTGCATTATAAATAGACAGCCTATTCACCAGCAGCAAAGGAAGATTTCCCTTTATCTTGAAATATCATGACAGGCAAAAAGCACCTCGCTTAGTTGGCTGGGGCAGGAAGAAAATGTATATCATCCTGTCAGATGATTGACACAAACACACATGAAAAGTGAATATGATTTAGTACTTTCCTGTGTATGTCACACCATGCCATTATAATATGAGGCACATTGCTGGAAAATCAACAGAGTGACATCAGAGAGGAAAAAATGTTCAGGGAAAAGTTTCTTACTCAGAAAGCATGAAAAGCAGGCGAAGAGCTGTGCCCTCAAATGGAAAATGATAACTTTATGGCAGGCAGCCTTTTACTTGCAGGGTAAAGGTAGGCGATCTTTTTTCTTCAATGGCGGCAGCTGTGGGAAAGGACATCATGGCAGCACTGGAGGAAGGGCAGAAATGAAATAATTAGAAAAGCACTTCCGGGAATACTTCCACACTAGCCATTTAGTCTGGAATTGCTGAGATTCATTCACTTGAACAAAGGATCCATTTTAGTGTGCAATCCATTACACCCCTCTCTTTCCCTTGCTGTTTTCCTATCTTTGTCAGACCTCATTTGTGACAATTAAAAAAATAAAACAATAAGCAATTGCAGCTCCTTAGTGCGGACCATCAAAGCACCATTCATCGAGTCTTCCCAGAGCTATTGTTCAGGGGTGTGCATTTGAAAAATTATCATGTAGTTTTGGATTGTAATTTCAGAAAGGGCAGGATTATCACCTTCACTAAATGTTGGGAAGGTGCTAGTTGTATCAGAAAGTCATGGCAGATGTCTGGCCATTATTTCCTAAAGGGAAAAATGAGGGGAAATAGCAGATTTCTGTAGCAGCTCTTTTTTCACCAAATGGGGAATCTGTTTATTATTATTTATTTATTTTTAACCTGCCCTCCCCGCAAGTGGGCTCAGGGCGAGGTACAACATTGATAAAAATACACTATAAAAACAAAAACATTCCAAGACAGGTCTGTCCTGCACTCCTGCCCGTCAGCATACAAAAAAGTAGTAGCAGAAAGACAGAATACTGTACCCTTTTTTGGGGCAGCCAGCAGTGGACTCTCCATAACCCCTCATAGAGGGAGACCGGTGGAAGGCTCGGCAGTGATGGACTAAAATTAGCCTCCACCATATGGCTGGCGGAACATCTCTGTCTTACAGGCCCACCTAAATGATACAAGATCCTTGTGGGCCTGAGTGTCCTCAGACAGAGAGTTCTACTAGGTTGGGGCCAGGACTGAAAAGGACCTGGCCCTGGTAGAGGTCAGCTGAGCCTCCCTAGGGCCAGGGACCACCAGTAGATGTTTTCCGGTTGAACGAAGCACTCTCTGGGGTACATACGGGGTATGCTGGTCCCAGTCCATTTAGGGCTTTATAGGTCAGAACCAACACCTTGAACCAGATCCAGAATTCTACTGGGAGCCAGTGAAGCTGCTGCAAGATAGGCATAATGTGTGTCCTACATGAAGCTCCAGTTAAGACACACGCAGCAGCATTCTGGACCCAGATCAAGCCCAAAAGCAGCCCTGCATAGAGCGACTTACAGTAGTCCAACCTAGAGGTGACCGTTGCATGGATCACTGTCATTAGGTCCTGGGCCAAGAGGTAGGGTGCCAGTTGCCGGGCCTGCCAAAGGTGGGAAAAGGACGCCCGAGCCACAGTCGTGATCTGGCCCCCCATAGACAAGGAGGAGTCCAGAATCAAGCCCAAACTCCTAACCAATGGTACGGGCACAAGTGGTGCCCCCCAAAAGTCGGGAGAAGGATCCTCACCTCTGACAGCCCACAGCCCAAGTACAGGACCTCCATCTTCATGGGATTCAACTTCAGCCTGCTCTGTTCTACCCATCCAGACGTGGCCTCCAAAGATCTCAACAGGGTGTCAGGGGCAGAGTCAGGTTGGCCGCCCATCAACAGATACAACTGGGTATCATCTGCATATTGATGACAACCCAGTCCAAAACTCTGCACCAGCTGGGCGAGGGGGCGCATATAAAGATTGAACAACAGGGGAGAGAGTATCACCCCCTGTGGGATGCCACACTCCAAAGGATGGCGTGCAGACAGTCTCTCCCCCAGTGCCACCCTCTGTCCCTGACCGTAGCAAAAAGAGACAAGTCACTGCAAGGCCTTCCCACAAATCCCCACATTGGCCTAGTCCTCCCTTTCTACTAAATACCTCCCACATTTCAAGTGAACTGAACAAAGGGAATTTTATGGCTCCCCGAGGAAGGCGTCCCCATCCACCATTATTCCAAGGAAAAAGGAAGATCGATATTCACTTTGTTTATGTTGTTCTCCAAAGCTTAAACTGGTATATGCATTACTTGGCTTGTGTAATCCAATTAATGTGGATGTGAGCCTCTGTATTTGCTCCTAATCTGATTCTTGGTTTTCTTGATGGGTGTGGACATTAGCAAGGTGCACTTTGAGAATTTCTGATCTTATATGAAGTGGCTTCTGCTGCGAATGGTTGTTGCTGTGCGGCAGCAAAAGTCAGATTGTGCTCACAGAGGAGACTCCACTGGACTGCCTCAACCTTAACTCCACTGATGAGCCCATCTTGTCATAAACCATCTAAGAGCTCCCCCCGCCCCCCACATTCACAATATTCAGAGAGGTGGTGGAGTTCTGCAGTGTAGTCTGCTATATTCACTGGCTCACTGTTCACACTAAAAAAGAAAAAAGAAACCTTTGCAGGGTAACAAGGTAACAGATGGTCTTAAGCAAAGATGTGTGTTCAACAGAGGTACCAGTTCATCTTAAGTATTAGTATGTGGTGCAGCAGGTGCTGTTCAAGAACAGGTAATAACAAAAATCTATCAACAGAATTGCATGCTTTTTATTCTGCCTGTTCAATTTTATTAACCTTAAGATAGTAAGAAAGTTTCTGCATAGCTGTTCCAAGTAGGGTTGCCAGGTGTCTGGTATTTTCCAGTATTCTTATGGACAGTACATAGAAAATGAAATTAAAATACCGGACACCCTGGTTCAGCCGGCTGGCCTCATGGCTGTGCTCTGCCCCTCAGCGAGGCTGGCCAGGCAAGAGACAGAGACACTGACATGGCCTGGTCTGGCTGCGTACTGGTGCTCCGCTCCTCAGTAAGGCTGGCTGAGCAAGAGATGGAGGCATCACCGTGGCCTGGGCTGACCTTGCTGTGCTGGTCCACCCCTCCAGAAGCGATGTCATCATGCTGGCCCTTGGAGTGTGCGTGCAATGTGCATGCACATGAAGAGTTCTAAATCAGTAAATCCGAGTTACTGTGCTATCTGGCAACTCTAGTTCCCAGCAGCTGGTTGACTTGCATCAAATTCTCCAATATGGCTCCGTGCAGCTATTTCTGTAGTGACCCAGCTGCAATATGGAAAGGAAAGAGCTGGTCTGGTATCGAATTATTTCCACAGCTTCTGGTTGTTTTAGCAGCAGGTAGATCTCAGTCTCACTGCTAAATACTGCATAGTGGATCAGCAACAAACACCCAGGATTGCCAATTTCCAGGTTGGATTACAACTGAACTCTAAAGTACAGAGTTCAGTTCCCTGGTGAAAATGGCAGCTTCGTAGGGTAAACCCTATGGCATTATTATACACTACTGAGGTCCCTCCCCTCTAAGGCTCCACCTTCAAATCTCCTGGAATTTTCCAAGCTGGAGCTAGCAACCCTAACAGTTTCTTAAGGGTTTATTAGTTAACACTGAAAGTTCAGGGCAGATAACTTGATTTGGAAAAGGAAGTAAACCAATACTTAACAAAAGTTGTTTCTTGCCCACTAGGCCCATGATTGTCCTGGCCTAATTCTGAACAGTAACCTGCACTCCTGCAGGTTACTAGCAGGGAAATGAAACTGTGTTCCACCGGCTTGCACTAAGGCTTTCTAGGGTAGTGTGTTAAAGAGGCAGTACCCAACAAATGCACTGGGGAATCCATGATTTTATCATTCGTTTAAAATATTTATATTCTACTGTGGAAAAATACCAAATACTGGGATGAGCAATGAAGGTCTCCCACTTGGTGAAATGCCAAAGCATCTGACATCCTGACGTGCTGAGAAGAGGCTCTTTAATCTTAGAAGGAAAGTAACAGTAGTTAGAAATCCCCAAAACAGGAAAAGGCATGATATGTTTGAACAATTAATATTTATGTATAGAGCAACTAACCATGGGGAACTCAGAGCCAGCAATCAGAAACAGACACCTTGCTTCAGAAGAAGCTATAACCAATCAATGATGTATAAGTCAGCCATGTAAGGGAAATGACATATGTTGTTTTAATCAATGTATAAAACCTGTGCTTGGTGCTGTAAGAGCAGAGCACACCCTTTTGCAAGATTGCTTGTGGTACTCCCTTGCTTGTTGCAATAAACAAAATCAGTTTCCTCCAGAGTCCTCAGCCTCTCATCTCATTGAGAAAAGGGCGAGGGGTTCAGCCCTTTGTGCAACACTGCTTTTCTCCTTGTTAGTTGGAGAAAAGAAGGTACTATGTTATTTGTGCCAGACTCAGAACATTTCGCCAGTTTGGAGTAGCGGTTACAAGCATGGGAGTAATCTGGAGAGCCGGGTTTGATTCCCCACTCCTCCGCTTGAAGCCAGCTGGGTGACTTTGGGTCAGTCAGAGCTTCTCAGAGCTCTCTCAGCCCCACCCACCTCGCAAGGTTTTTTGTTGTGGGGATAATAATGGCATACTTTGTAAACAGCTCTGAGTGGGCATTAAGTTGTCCTGAAGGGTGGTATATAAATCAAATGTTGTTATTATTATTATTATTATTTGCCATGAAATTAAAGGACTGTGGATGTCTCTTTAACTCCTGGTTAAGACGCCTGGCATTACATGATGGTTATTGACAAATAATGAAAGAAGCAGAGGTACCAGAATATGGCCTCAGTTTGACTCCATAGGAAGCAAATCTCAACATCCACAAGTTACAACAGTCTCCTGAATTTGCATAAGACATTTTTCTTTCCTCTTGGAGGAAAGGCTAATTTCAGATTCTGTTACTATTGCGAGATTTCCTCCTTCCATCCAGAGCACAACTCATTCAATCCAAAGAATGAAAAATATTACACAACAAATGTTCATCTATACTCAGAAAGGCTGAGCAGGCTTTTAGTTGCAACTGAGTTACAATTATCAGGCATGGGCAATACATGACCTGCAGGGTGCAGCTCTTACTCTAAAAGCTTCCTCTCCTGTTACCTCCCAAAGCAAGTGATATAGCTGAATTGGTGACTAAACAAAGGGCTGCTGAAGCCAGAAGAAAGGCTGTTGTAGACTGCATGTGACCTGCCCATTTTTATCAGGGATGCCCAGCCTGCTGATTTTCAGTGCTTTTGGGGTCCTTTAATAGCCAGCAAGCCCAAGTGCTTTCCTCTTTTAGTTTTTCTCCTTAAAAAAGGCTGTATTATACAATTTTTATGCCTATCATTGTTAGAGTGTGCTTGTTTTCTAACTGATTATAATGTCTCCTGCTGTGTAAATTGCATCAACTTTTGCATGATTTGTCATTAATACTTTAAAAGTGCATACTAAAATCCTATAATCCCAACATTTCTACATTGGGATATTAGTCCCTTTCCTTCTTGTAGCCTGGAGTTCTAATTTACAACCATTGAGTAAGCATCAGCTCATTATTCTGGGCTGTCAGTGTGACAAAAATATGATCAGCCAGCAGAAGTGCCAGTTAGGGGGAAAGAGGAATTTTATGTATATACTTGCTGAAAGTTCAAATAATTCTAAAAGGATAATGAAGCTGAAATTCCAATTAGCAAAGGTGCCTAAAGAACAAGCCTTAGTGATTGTGAGAAAGGATTCAAATGAAATAGCAGGATAGCAAAAGTTGTAGATGACAAAAAATTATTAGAGTATAGAAAATCCCAAGCTGACTAGAAAGTGCTTCGCTTTAAACTCAACATTTCCAGCTGTTGAATGAAGCCCTTCCCTTCCCATAGCTTGAAATTCATATGTCTTAATTTACAATGATAACCCAGGAGACGGACCATTCTGAGTTATCAGCATACCAAAAAAGCAATCAACTGGCAGGAAATTGGGAAAAGTAACTAATATTCCTTTCTGAAGCAATATTGCACCATACTTAGTCCACTGAAGCCAATGGGCTTAGAAGGGTCCATTTCTGTTTAGGATGGCACCATCAGTTCCAAAGTCCTGAACAGAGTTGGGCATGAACAGAAAACCCCCCGAACATGATGTTCATTGTTCATTGCCATGCACGAACAGGGACTCGTGAATAACCATGAACATGGCCCTGTTCATGAACATGTTCATGGTTGGCTGTTCGTGGGGGCCAGCAGGCTCTCCTCAAGCCATCATCCAAGTTTGGTCAAGATCCCTACTGCACCACTCCTAGCAGCCTGGCAGCAGCCTTGGAACTTGAAGGGGTAGAGCCCTACCGCACCACTCCCAGAAACCTTACCTGAGCAGGCAGCAGGAAAGGTACCAATAATAAATAATAGCTTGGCCCCAGAGCCTGGCAGCAGCCCTAGAACTTGAAGGGGTAGATCCCTATCCCACCACCCACAAAGAAAATTCAAGCTCCAATGCACTCTATCAAAATGCCAACAACAACTGTCTCTCCACTGTCTGCAAAATCAGAGCTGGGAGCCCCCCTCCCCCCTGGTCTTTGCTCCCTTGTTGTAACAAATTTGGAGTGCCACACTTGAAAGGAAGACGTACCTATCAAGCTAAATTGGGCTTAGATTGGGGTTTCCAGGGCAACAACAGGAGTTCAGACAGAGTTCAGACAATCCCTGCCTGAGTTGCCAAGGGAATTGATTGCAGGTGCCAAATTGTCTGGCTTGACAAACAGCAATGAACAGTAATGAACGAGCCTTGCAACGACCACCTGTTCGTTTAGAATGGGGCCTCACAAATAGAAATGGGCACAAACGGGAAAAAAACCTGAACACCCTGTTCATTGTTCGGTGCCATCCACGAACAATGAACAACGAACAACGAACATGAACGAACATTAACTGTTCCCAGACATGTTCGTTGTTTTTTTTTTTTTTGAAAAATTTTTTATTGGGTTAGAGCATTTTTATTTTTACATTACAATCAATTTTCCCCTAATTTTTCGTTTCTAACCCCCTCCCTTTCCCCCCCTTTTGTTGACTTCCAACAGCTTTCCCACCCTCTGTCCCTTTTCCCTTACTTCTATTAAATTCCTCTGTCTAAAACAGATATACATTCTCCATTATATTAAGCAGTACATCATTAACTCCTTTAATTATTATACACCCAAACTATACGTCTTTAGATAAACAATTTATCCCATTTTCCAATTTTGAATAATTCTATATAAACCTATATATCATAAACCATAAAAATTTCCCACATTTAAATCGAACAATTTGATTTGTTCTCTATATATTACTCATTTCAACTTTTTATGGTAATTCTATATAACTCCTCAGATACTCAATCAATTTAACTCTTCTATACATTCAGTTTGGTGCATATAAATCTTGTCAAAGAAAGAAAATATTGTTAGTTAGTCAATCCTCATGTTTAAACCTTATCATTAATTATTCTCTATCAGTTGACCTATACATATCTATATATATCTCAATCAATTAATCTAACTGCTTATAAATTCACATTTCTCTTCCTCCCCCGGTAAAGTCACCCCTCTCTTTTATACTTTTATTATATTTCAGTAGTTCTCAAACTGCCACAGTTTTCCTCCCACCTCCCATTTCTTCTCCAGGTATTGTTTCAGCTTCTCCCAGTCTGTGTTGAACTGCCCTGAGTCCAGATCTCTCAGTTTTCTTGTCATCTTGTCCATTTCAGCCATATACAGCAATTTGTAGATCCAATCTTCAATAGTTGGTACTTCTTGTACTTTCCATTTCTGCGCATACAAAAGTCTAGCTGCTGCAGTCATATAAAAAATCAACGTCCTATGATGGGCTGGAATTCCCTCCATTCCCAAGTTTAGCAGCAGGAGTTCTGGGTTCTTATTTATTTGAAACTGTAAAATTTCACTCATTTCTCTTATTATTTCCCCCCAGAACTGCCTAGCTACCTCACACGACCACCACATATGATAGAGGGAGCCCTCATGTTTCTTACATTTCCAGCATTTATTGGAAGTATTCAAATTCCCTAGCGCAATCTTCTTTGGTGTCATGTACCAACGATAGATCATTTTGAAAATGTTCTCTTTAATATTGATACATGTCGTTGTCTTCATTGTAGTTTTCCACAAGTATTCCCATGCCTCCATTGTTATTTCTTTATTGAAATTTATAGCCCATTTCACCATCTGTGTTTTAACTATCTCATCCTCAGTATACCATTTCAGCAATACTTGGTATACCTTGGATATTCTTTTCTTGTCTTCTTTAAGAAGGGTCTGCTCTAGTTCCGAGTTCTCTGTTCGTATGCCCCCTTTTGCAAAGTCTGAGTTGTATAAGTCTCTAATCTGTCTATACTGAAACCAATCATAGTTAGGTGATAGTTCCTCTTGCGTCTTTATTCTAAGTTTAGATACTTCAATCTTAGTTATTTCTTTGTACGTTAAACATTGTTGTTCATTATCCACAGCTCTCGGATCTATCACCTCATATGGAACCACCCACAAGGGGGTTCCTTCTTGTAGGTAAGTTCTATACTTCTTCCAGATTGTAAATAGACTTCTCCTTACAAAATGATGCAGGAACATCGAGTTGACCTTTACTTTGTCATGCCATAGGTATGCGTGCCATCCAAAAATTTTTTTATATCCCTCTAGGGCTAATAGTTTCTTATTCTTTAATGTCATCCACTCTTTTAGCCAAACTAGGCAGATTGCATCATGGTAAAGTCTCAGATTGGGCAGTTGCATTCCGCCTCTCTCCTTTGCATCTTGTAAAACTTTTACTTTCACTCGAGGCTTCTTGCCTGCCCAAACAAAATCTGATATTTTCCTCTGCCATTTTTCAAATTGTTTAGAGTCTCTGATGATTGGTATTGTCTGTAACAAAAACATTACTCTTGGTAACACATTCATCTTAACTGCTGCAATCCTGCCCAACCATGACAGGTTCAATCTATTCCATTTGATCAAGTCTCTCTCTATCTGAGTCCATAATTTTTCATAATTATTCTTGAACAAATCTATATTTTTTACGGTCAGCTCAACTCCCAAGTATTTCACCTTACTAGTTACTTCACAATCCGTTGTTTCCATTAACAATTGTTGTTTCTGCTTAGTCATGTTTTTGCATAATATCTTTGACTTCTTTTTGTTAATGAAGAAACCTGCCAAATCTCCAAACTCCTTGATCTTGTCTATCACTTTTGGCATGTTCTCCAGTGGGTCTTCTACAATTAACATTATGTCGTCTGCAAATGCTCTGACCTTATATGAATAGTCCTTTATTTTTATTCCTCGTATTTCCTCATCTTGTCGAATTTGTATCATCAGAATCTCCAATACTAAAATGAACAACAATGGAGATAACGGGCAACCTTGTCTTGTTCCTTTACTAATCGTCAATTTCTTGGTCAATTCATCATTCACTACAATTGCTGCAGTCTGGTCTCTATAGATTTCCTTGATTGCTCTGACGAATCTTTCTCCCATTTGTAGCTTTTCCATAGTGGCAAACATAAAGTCCCAGTTTAAATTGTCAAACGCTTTTTCAGCGTCTACAAAGAAGAAACCAACCTCTTTGTCACAACGCTTGTCGTAGTATTCAATAGCATTGATCACTGTCCTTAAGTTGTCTCTTATTTGTCTGTCTGGCAAAAAGCCTGCTTGTTCCTCCTCTATGACTTCCGAGAGCCACCCCTTCAATCTCTCCGCCAATATCTTCGCAAAAATTTTATAGTCATTATTGAGTAGTGATATAGGCCTATAATTTTTCACGCTAGTCAGATCTTGGCCCTCTTTTGGGATCAATGATATATTCGCTTCGCTCCAAGTGTCTGGAATTCTTTGATCCCTAAAAACTCCGTTCATCACCTCTTTTAGGAATGGTGCCAGTTCATTGGCCATTGTCTTATAAAATTTAGCCGTAAGTCCATCTGGCCCTGGCGCCTTTCCTAGATTTGCGGATTGTATTGCCATATTTATTTCCTCATCAGTTACTTCACTGTTCAGCTTATTTCTCCAAGCTTCCGAGATCTCTGGAAGTTTGGTTTTCTCCAAATATGATGCTATTGATTCTTTGTTTACTTCTTTTTTATTATACAGCTTAGCGTAAAATTTATAAAAGGCTCTGCTAATGGTAGTCTGCTCCAAATACGTTTTGTTTTCTTCACAAATTTTATTTATTATTTTCTTTTCCCTTTTCTTCTTTAATTGCCATGCCAAATATTTCCCAGGTTTATTAGCACCCTCAAAAGCTTTTTGATTCAGTCTTTTAAGGTTCCACTCCAATTCTTTATTACTCATTGCTGTTAACTGTTCTTGAAGAATTTTGATTTCCTGATGTATTTTCTTTTTCCCTGGTCTCTTTTTTAACTGTACTTCTTTGGCCTTTATTTTCTCCTCAATCTCTTGTCTTTTCTCCTCTTTCTTTTTCCTTGCTCTACCATTTAAGTCCATTAGTATGCCCCTTACAACCGCCTTATACGCGTCCCAAACTTTACTGGTTGGTACTTCTTTATTCACGTTGTATTGTATAAAAAACTTAGTCTCTCTTCTCAGTGTTTCCATATTCTCACTTTCCTGTAACAAGTCCTCATTTATTCTCCAGGCTTTCCTTTTTCTCCTTTTTCCAAATTTCCACATAATTGGGTTGTGATCTGAGCCTACCATCGGCATTATTTCTACCTCCTTAGTCCATAGCGCTAAGTCCTTTGAGGCCCAGATCATATCAATTCTTGATAATGTAAGATGCCTTGCAGAATAAAAAGTAAACTGTTTGGTTTTAGGATATTCTCTCCTCCATACGTCTTCGAGAGTCTCTTGTTGAATCAACTCGAAAAAAAGCTTTGGCAATAGTCCTCTTTTCTTTTGTGCTTTTGTAGTCTTTTTGTCTAATTCCAAATCTGTCACTCCATTGAAATCTCCAGCAAGAATTATCTGGTCATATACAAGATCGTCTAGGTGCTTCCTTAAATCCTCAAAGAAGCTTTCCTTTGCACCGTTAGGTGCATAAAGTCCGACTACCAACACTCTCTTTAAGTTCCAATTACATTCCACTGCTACAAATCTAGCTTCCATATCTCTCATAACAAATTTTGGCTGCAGCTCCTCTTTTATATACAACACCACTCCTCTTTTTTTCTTGTTGGAAGCCGCTACAAATTCTTTGCCCAATTTTCCAGATTTTAAATATTTTACATCCTGTTTTCTAATATGGGTCTCCTGCAAACAAACAATATCACATTTTTGTTTTAGTAGCCAATGGAAAATATTTTTTCTCTTATTCGGTGAGTTTAGTCCATTTACATTCCAAGATAATACTTTACACTCCATATTCATGGTTTTGTTGGTAAGTCTTTTTCATTGTCCTTGATAAATCTCTCCATCTCCCGCTCAGATCTGATGCGTTTTTTTGCCCCTCCAAACTCAAAGGACACTCCTTCCGGTAACTCCCATCTGTATCTGATATTCATGTCCTTCAAAGTCTGAATTAGCACTCTATATTTTTTCCTGTCCAATAACACTGATCTGGGCAATTCCTTCATTATAATAATCGTCTTGCCATCAATCTCCAATGGATCTTGAAATTGTTTGGTCACAATCCTCTCTTTCATATTTCTAGTTGTAAACTGCACAATCACATCCCTTGGTAGTTTCCTCTGGGTTGCAATTCTCGAGTTCACACGATACGCCACATCTAGGATAGCCACAATTTCCTCCTCCTCCTTCCCCAGGTAATCAGCCAACACCTCAGTCATCTGTTCTTGCGCTGACTTCCCTTCCACTTCTGGCAGACCACGAAAACGAAGCTGCTTCTCCATGTGTTTAGTTTCTGCAACTGACATCCTCCCCTTCACCAGCCTCATCTCTGTTTGTTGCGTGTCTATTAAATTCTCCATCGCGTCTTCTACTGTTTTAACTCTCTGCTGCGTTCCTTGTAATTCACTGCTAATCGTTTCCACACCTTTTTTCACTTCTGACAGCTCCGACTTTACTGTCTGTGTAACTTCCTTGACCTCTTTAATAAGCTCCAATTTCGTATCCTTAAGTTCTTTCATCATGTCTATAAGTTTTTTGTCCAAGTTTTCTATTGCCGATTGCCACTCTTTTTTCGACATCGTGGGGCTTGCTTTAGCTCGCTCCCACGAATCTGCTCTCTTCCTCAGCTCCGTGGCGTATAATTAAACGTTTTCCTTTTTTTTTTTAAATGTCCCAATCTTTGCCAAAATTAATTTTTTATATCCAAAATGTCGGGCGTCTTTTCTCTATGGTTTCTCTATGTTATTATAATCCAAGATGGCCTACTTCCTCTTCCGCTGAAGCCACGACCCTTCCCCTTTCAAAGATGGCGATTCCCCACTTCCTATCCTTTGGCAAGGGCCGCTTCCCTCCAGCCACTCTATTGTTGTTACGCACTTCCTGTCTCCCGTCTTCCCACAGCAGGTCTCGCGATGGTGTCTTTTTCCCACAGCTCCAAAACCACAGGTATTCAAAACAATAGTCCGATTTTTGTAATAACTTCTTTAAACTTAGTCTCTTTTAAAATACAACTCCTGCCGAGTCTTCACCTCCTTTTCACTAGTCTGTTGCAGTTTAAAAATCTACTTTCTTTCCTCTCTGTTTTTGTCAATCTGTCCCGTTTCAAGAGATAGCGATCTTTACCTTCTCTCCAGCTTTCTCGGGTTGTAATCGCTGTTTCGATCTTAAATTCTCCTCTCGACTTCCCTCCCCGATCGAAGCTTGGGTATGTAGGTCTTATGCCAGCCGAATTGGCCCCAAAATTGCCGCAGAGATTATAGCCGACCCGTCGCAAGGTGGGACCTCAAGGATCGGGGGGGAGACTCCTTGTGTAGAGCCCCCCCTCGTCCGAGATCTAGCTCACCCTAGGGTCTTGAGCGTTCTTTGCCTGCTCCCCGCCTGAGAGCAGTCGGCCGCGGGTTATTTTCACCCCTCCGGCCGGTTAAAACGGCAATCCGGTCAGCTCCACAAATGGAGCTGCGTTAGACCTCCATGAATCCCAAACCGGAAGTCCCCCAGACATGTTCGTTGTTCATGGGGGCCAGGTCCTCCCCCAAACCCAACCCCTCCACTTAGCCCCCCTCCCCTCAAACCTACTTACCTGGCCCTTTAAAGATCCCTTTAAACTATCAGCTGGCAGGCTTGCAACAAACACCTGTTCGCTTAGGATGGGGCCTCACGAACAGCTTGTTCAGCAGATTAGGCTGTTCATTGTTTTTTTTCTGTTCGTAATGCTGTTCGTGCCCATCTCTAGTCTTGAACCACAGGCATCAGTTCTAATGCCGATTTTTCAGATGGTCTGTAAGTTGAACATATTTGGCAGCTGCAAATACGCCACTCTGCTTAAAAGAATTCACTTAAATCATCGAAATTTGAGTCAAACCAGCAAATATGAAATTCTTTTACATTCCATATTTTCACAGGTTTTATATATTTTTTTTCTTTTTTGGTTCATGTACAGACACTTGATGAAAGGAGAGCAATAGATGAATGTAACAGATGGCTGGGAGCATAGATAGACAGAACACCTGCAAAAATATGTGTAAGGGAAAAAAGGCAGAGAACTCAATACAGAAATAAATAGTCAAATTAAAAGTCTAAAAAATATTAAAATCACTTGTCAACTCAAAGGTTAGCAAATGAAAAATACAACTTTGGAAGACAATCTTAAAACAACCTCTTTAGGAATTAATGCTGGATTTATAACTATTTCAAATGGCACCAAAATGTCATTCTGAACCTATTTTCTAATGGTTCTCTAGGGTACATTTTCAGAAGTGTGTGTGTGCATGCTCACGTCTGTGTGGATTTATAGATGGAAAAACCCATTAACAAACAGGAACTTTCCCCTTTTGTTCATGGTTTTCAGAATGTATTCAAAGCATTTACCTGAAGCTATTTACAGTTTCTGTGCACAGGAGTCACTTGTTATTGTTTCATGACAGACAGAAAGTCAAGAAGTGAAACTTTTCCCTTCACTGAATTTCACTGCTGAGAAAAGATACAGCTGCTGGATCAGTTCGACTGTCCTGTATTGGCTAAAGGTATAGGAGCTTTGACAGAGAAAGAGGGAGCCATAATCATTTCCCTCAAAGTTCTGCCTGTCCATTCCACGCTCTTGGTTAATTTATGAAACCCTAAGACGTGTTTGGTGGCAAGTAATTGCTCACTTGCTATCTTTTTTCTGAAACAAAGCCATTTGACATGTCAAATGAAAATGTGCAGAGAAATGTTTTGAGATGTGAGAAAATTCAGTTGGTTAAATTTACTTCTAAAAGGGAAAATTAGGAGTCAGTGTCCGGAGAATAGCAGATGGATATATTTACATCCAGTCTGCTTCTTACAATTATAAGACACAGGTGTATCTAATGTTAAGAATCCCATAAAATCAGTTATGATACAGCATCTAAAACTTGCCTGCACAGATACTGCATTGGGCAGAGCAATTTTGTGGCAAAGTTTGTGATATGAAGTAGTACACTGTGTGACATGCTGCCTTCAGGCACCTTACTGGGGTTTCCATGGCCACTCCCCTGGCAACCAGAAGGAATATCATCCACCACTATTCTAGACCACTTATAAAAAGGAGATGCCAGGTTTTATTACCTCTGGATGGATGAAAGGAAGGTGACAAGCAAGAGGATTTCCCGGATGCTGCGGCCACCTCTTTGAGGGGCAATCCAGTGCTAAGGAACAGTAAAATAATGCCCTCTATGTGGGGCTGGCCTTGAAAAGTTTTTGGAAACTTCAACTGGTACAGAACTCTGCAACCAGACCATTGACTGGAGTGGATTGCAGGGCCATATCACACAAGTCTTGGCTTATCTACCCTGCTTCCCAGTCTGTTTCTGTGCACAATTCAAGGTGCTGATTGGCTTGGGACTGGCATACCCTAAAGGACTGCCTACTTCTTTATGATCATACCCAATCACTACAGTTATCTACTGAGTCCCTGCTTAAATGCCCTGCTTTCTGAAGTTGTGCAGGTGGCAACCCAGGAGAGGGCCTTTTGGGTCATAGCACCCAAACTCTAGAACTCTCTCTTCAAGGAGACTCATCTATCCCATTCTGTTGCTGTCTTAGGATTGCCATTCCCCTGCCGGGGGCGGGGATCCCCAGATCCCACCATTTCCCCCCTCACACCCACTTACCTGGCTGGTGGGAGGGCATGCTCCCTGGGGTGCTCCCTCCCCAGGCAGTGCAGTGGGCCTCCAGGCAGAGGCCCATGCCACGAGAGCGGGTGGCAGTGGTGGCAGCAACAAGAGCAGGCCGGTCTCATCGTCACCACTGCCACAGACTGCCGCTGCTGCCTCTTGTTGCCGCGGCCCCTATGCGCCAAATGAGAGTGGGTTGTGGAGAGAGCAAGTGAGCGGCCGCAAGTGGCCGTGGTCCCAGCAACAAGGGACCCCTTTGACCCAGGGGCTCCCTTTGACCCCACATGATGATGTCACTTGTGGAAGTGACATCATCATGTGAGTCAGGGGCGTGCATGCTATGCATGCACGGGGACAAATGAAGCCAGGGTAAGTACCGGCTCCCAATCCCCCGCTGGGAGACTACGGTGACCTGGGGATCCCCTGTCAAGGGACTCCAGTTCCCTGGCAACCCTATTGCTGTCTACCACCCGTGGGTGGAGACTTTTTGCTTATATTGGGTTCTCTTGTGATCCCTCCTTCCTACTTTATGTTGTGTTTATGGCCTGTTTGTGCTCCCTGACAGGGGCTGGGCTTCAGTACCAGGCAGACAAAAAGCTTGGGCCTAGACTGGGCTCTCTGGGATCTTGAAGATCGGGAGAGGGAACATACTGTGTCACCACAGTAGTATTTCTGACCCCAACAAAGTTGATTGCATTGACTTCTAATGCAAATTTAGAGCTGTTTCATGTGACAGTGGTAGTGTGTATTTGGGTGGAGAGACACAGTTATAGTATGGTGGGGTAGATAGTTGCCTCCCAGTCTCCTTGGTCTGTGGGGCTGACTCAAAAATAAAACTATTAGAAATTACCAAAATGAATTATCTAGCTCCCCAAATTTTAGCATCAAGGTCCACCTTTGAAGGACCAGACCTGTCTGTTGGGTTATTCAGATTAATAGCCTATTGTGTTTTGAATAATGTGTTAAAATATGTCTCCCAATGCGAAAAGAAGGATGAATAGTCATTTTCCATTTGAGCCTTTAAATGTTATGGCTTCTCGCCTAAGAGATAGGTCATGTTTTGGGCTGAGACACAATTGCAGCATGTGTTACAAATATTTTGTATTGGTATTGGTACAAAGGAAGACAGCAGAAGTAGAAATCACTTGCCACACTCACATATCTCTTGCAAAATAAATACTTACTCTTAGAAGGCAATACAATGTTGCCTAGTATGTCCCTTGCCAGTGGCTTTGAATAGATCTTTATAACCCTTCAGATAGTTGTACATTTAATTATGAAAATCCAGTTCTATACTAATCTGGTCTGTCCTGAGTATTGGCCACCACTGTAGACTTGCTTAGGATTCCTCTCTAGGTTTGTAAACCCCAGAGGATGTAGCTGCAGTGTGTTCACTTCTTTCCTGAATATGTACTCTATTGACTCCCTAATTTCTTCTTCTTTCAGACTTCTTTATACTCATGACATTTCGCTGTATCTTTATAATTTCTACTTCTGTGTGCAGCCTCGTCTAGGAGTCTTTCCAGCTGAGACACACAACCAGTGAGTTGGTGACATGACTGAAGTGGTAGCGTCAGAAACCAAAATTGAGGTCAAGCACTAAATTGGAGAATACATTTGTATTGTAGAATCTTTTTGTTTGTTACAACAATGACTTGATAGCTGATCTATTATTAGAAGTCTAGTCTTGTTCAGGCTTTTATTTACTAGTCTATCACACTGAATTTAAATTTTGGTTCTAACAGGGAGAATTCAAAAGAAATGAAAGAATAGAGGGTGAGTCTCTGGTCTATTGCCTTCCAATTTCCACAGGATGAGAAATATTTCTCATTGAAAAGAATATCGAGATCTTTTGAAGCTTCTCTCAATATTATCTTGATATTAAAGGAAAATGTTCAATGTAGCGAGATTTTTAAACAGTCGGGAACGTTCTTTTTCCACATGATAATAACATCCCTTTATTATTAGACTATACAGCACTGATTCAATAAAGTGATACTCGGATAACAAAAAATATACTGACAGAGAACTGATGAACAGCTACAATGAAGATTATTTTCAGGGCCTTCAAACCACTGTGAATGTTAATTCATTTCCAAGGATATTAAGAAAAAAGTGGTACTCTACCAAACATCCAAATACTTCTTCATTGTGTCTATGACTGTGTGAATGGGAAAACAAAAATAAAAGTAATATAGAGTTTTGCATTTTATTTACCTATTAGTCTTTATTGTACTTCAACATAAAGGAGAGCTATTATTCTTATTTAAGCAATTGGAATGCTGGGTATATAATTATATACATAATGTTATGCCAGAGGAAGAAAAAATTTAAAAGCCAATTTACCTCTTTACTTGCATACAATATATAGGTTGGTAAGTAACACAGTTGTAGATATTCATGCAGGCAGTTTTCTCCTAAGGAACTGGTCACATTCATATTAAAAAGGAAGAAAGGTAGATGAATAGCAAGAATCATGCATTCATTTAAAACAGTCACAAGCAGGGGCCTCACAAAGAATCATGGAGGGGCAAACAATCTGGGAAATAATAATAATAATAACAACATTCGATTTATATACCACCCTTCAGGACAACTTAACGCCCACTCAGAGCGGTTTACAAAGTATGTTATTACTATCCCCACAACAAACACCCTGTGAGGTGGGTGGGGCTGAGAGAGCTATAAGAGAGCTGTGACTGACCCAAGGTCACCCGGCTGGCTTCAAGCGGAGGAGTGGGGAATCAACCCCGTTCTCCAGATGAGAGTCCCACGCTCTTAACCACTACACCAAACTGGCTCTTCCATGCAACCCTCAAAATCTCTCCCTTCATGATTCAATAACCTCTCAGGGGCTTGATCCGGCTAATTTCCTTTGCCTTTTTTCTTTCATTTGAGACTCAGGGCCAAGCTACACATGACGAATGACACTTGAACGGCAAGTGGATTGAGTGGAGGGCAAGCGAACAGGGAGAAATACACTTGCTGTTCAAGTGTCATTCGTCATGTGTAGCTTGGCCCTGAGGGCGAAGCTATGAGTGACAAATGACACTTGAACGGCAAGTGTATTTCTCCCTGTTCACTTGCCCTCCACTCAATCCACTTGCCGTTCAAGTGTCATCCGTCACTTGTAGCTTGGCCCTCAGTTTAGATTAGGCAGGCATCACAGGAAATATTGGTTCATTTAAAAAACACTTACCATGTGCTTTTGACACCTCAGGAAGCCACCTCAGCAATTCTATGACAGTTTTCCCATTATCTTTTTAACCAGCAGCAATGAGAACATTTGCATTTCCTCCTTGGAGAGGAAGCTTTCAGGATTGTCCAGCCATAACATTCTGATTCCAAACTGTGTGAAAGAATGGAGACTATCTAAGGCGGGGGATCCCGCTCCCACACTTCCTCCCTGTGCCCACTTACTTGGGCAGGAAGGGCGCACTCCCTGATGCACCCCCCCCAGACAGCGCAGTGTGCTCCTGCACCCATAGCAGCCTGATTCAGGACGAAATGTGCCCTGTAGCAGGCCCATTTCAGGCCTAATAATGCCCCACAGCAGGCCGATCCAGCCTCTTGGTGAGCCCAGGAGCACTCCCAGGCCACCCTTTGACCTGCATGATGACATCACTTCCTGGAAGTGACATCATTACACAAGCCGGGAGCATGCAGGCATGTACGAAACCACAACTCAGGGGTGCAGCGAGGTAGGTGCCAGACTCCCAATTCCCCTGTATGTACTCACATCAAGCATCACCTCAGAAATAGAGACGTGGTCATTTGCTTTATTTAGGTTAAGCACATATCTCAACAGCTGTCAAAATTGCATGCTTCTGGATCGTAATGTCTACATCAGGCCATTTCAGTTTTAGGATTTATTTATCTTTTTATTATCTTACTATGTTATATTTCTCTGCACACTGAAAAGACAATTCAATATACAGAAACCCGCCCATGAGTGGACTTATTTTCCTGTTTTCATGATCATTGTGAGGGACCAGCCACTTTATTTTAGCATAACAGTGACCTGCAAGGAAAATAAACCTATCAAATGATCTCAGCTAATACCAGCCTTCTTGCTGTCCCTTCTCTTTCTGTTGCCCTCTTCAAACCTCTGCCCTCTGAGATAGATGGTGTCCTGTATGGAGAGCATTGAAGGTGGGGTATGGTCATTGTGCACTCCTTGGTGTTTTGATGCATGGATGTTATTCTGACTGCTTGCTTGTATTTTGGATCCTCTTGCTGAATTTTGAACTTTCTCTGATTAGTCTGCTCATTTGTTGTCTCTATTAGAGGTGGGCACGAACCACAAAAAAACTGAACCGTGTGGTTTGTGGTTCGTGCGGTTTCACGAACCACGAACCACAAACTTCCACAAACTGGTGTAAGTTTGCGAACCGGTTTGTGGTTCATAGTTCATGGGGTTTAAATGCCCCTTTCTGTGCTGCTTCACAGTGGCACAGAAAGGGGCATTTTAGCTTGTGGATCAGCTGCTTGTTGGGGAGATAGCCAACAAGAAGCTGATCATTTAAACAGTGGGGCTTGGCTACCCAGCTAGGAGTTCCCGGCTGGCCAGCCAAGCCCCACCTGCAATTTAAATGGCCATTTCCCCGCCGCTCCAAGTGGCAAGGAAATGACTATTTAAACTGTGGGTGGGGCTTGGCTGGCCAGTCAGGAACTCCCAGCCAGCCAGCCAAGCCTCACCCACTCTTTAAATGGGCATTTCCCTGCCACTCCAAAAGGTGGGGAAATGGCCATTTAAACAGCAGGGCTTGGCTGGCCATCCGGGAACTCCTGGCCAGCCAGCCAAGCCCCACTGTTTAAATGATCAGCTGCTTGTCGGGGATCTCCCCGACAAGCAGCTGATCCGCAGGTTTAAATGCCCCTTTCTATGGCACTTTGCAGCAGCACGGAAAGGGGCATTGCCTTTTAAAATGAACCAAACGAACCAGCAGACCAGTTTGGAAGTTTGTAGAAATGAGCTTCCACAAACCGCTGGTTCGTGAACCATGAACTGGGCTGGTTTGTGGTTCTTTTTGGTTCATGTTCCATTTTGTGCCCATCTTTATTTCAGCCTTGCACTGGAGCACCATTGCTTTGTCCAAAAGATCCTAAAGTACATGTTGTAAGCCCAGATATGAGTTTTTACTGTATCTAGCATGGTGCTAAAAACCTTAGTCAGAAACTCCTGCTAGGAAAACAGTGAGGGACACCAGAGGAGAGGTTATTTTCTGGTACTTGTCCATTTTAATGATTTTGGATCCCAGTTTGGGAGGAGGACTCATTCATACAAGACAATGTACTGACATATGAAGAGGCCCACACTATTGCCCCAAGACCCTTCTTTACTGAGAACCACGTCTCTACACCCCATCATCCACTGCTGCCCCTACTGCAGTCAGAAGCATAAGAGACCCATAATTTGATATCAAGCTAGAGTTTCTCTATCAAGGCAAATATCAGTCCAGGTACGCGCAAAAGGAAGTAGCCTGGCTGCCATGACAACTCTGGACACATTAATCATATTGTTTTGTGCGCTCTTCCAAGACTATTCAAACTCTGGCAGTAAGAAAAGACTCATATTTGCAGGATAAAAATCTCTCTCTCATGGTGAAGACTTCGCCGTAAATCTGAGAAGGTCCATTTACCCATCTCACTGCCAAAGGTATGAGTCATAGATTCGGCTGCATCCATCTCTCCTTCTCATTTCAACACTTCGATGCATTTCTCATTGACATCTCCCACAAAGAACATTTTAATTTTTCTAATGGTAGAAACATAGATCTTAATATCATACCGACACAATACTCCTGCATGGGACTCCAGCCAATTGCATCAGTGTGCAGGTTCTTCATGAAGGATGTGAGACCTTCCTGACTCACCAATAGACATGAGCACAAACCAAAAAAATTATCGAACTAGCGGATCATGGTTCGGTGTGGACCAGGATCCCGAATTCCCGAACGGCAACAAACATCTCCCGTTCCCGAACCGAACCGGATCGTGGATCGTGGAGGCCACAGTGGGGCCCGCTGCTGTTCCCAGTGATACAGGAATGGTGGCTGAGGCCACCAGGCCTGGCGGGCACGGGGAGGAGGTGGGGGGTCTGCCCGCTCACTGGCAGCACCCCCATGTGCCCGCCTGCCAGGCAGCAGCCCTGGAACCAGAGGAGATAGATCCCTATCCCCCAAAGCCAAGCTCAATTGTATTCTCAGCCTCTCTCCTCAAAGGCTAGCAAGTGGCAAGCAAGAGCTCTGTCCCACTCCACTGCTCGCAGAAAGTGAAACCCAGCCTGGGAGACCACGGCTATTTATAAGCAAGAGTCCCATTCAGCAACACAGGAGGTCTGTGTTTGGCCATCAGAGCTGCCTATCAGGGTTTGCAGGGATGAGACTGGAGTGCCCATGGCTACAGAACACCCCCTTCCCCCTCCCTCCCCTGGGTGTCTTCTCCCAATTTGTAACTGCTTTGCAGCTCCGTAGTTGGAAGGAAGCCCTGCTGATCAAGGATAGCTGAGCTTCCGTTTGGGTTTCAGGGCGACAGAAGGAGGGCAGACAGAGCTCAGGCCTTCCCTTGGCTCCGTTGCCAGAGGAATAGATTGCTGGTGCCTGAGTGTCTGGCTTCCTGAACCGCACTCAAACGCCCCAAACCAGGCCTCTCCCGACCACTGGATCGTTGGCCAGGGCCGATCACGATCCGCCGGGTCATGATCGCGCAATCACCATTTTTGTGGGTTTTTACAGTTCGTAATGCGGTTTGTGCCAATCTCTACTCAACAACCTTCTAGAAAGCAGGTAAAGCTAAGTAAATACAATGGTCTTTCAAGCATCCCCATTTTGTATTTTGGTGCTGCTCCTGAACTTTCTTCCTCTGTGGATACAAAACAATTGGAACCTTTCTTCAAGAGAAGGCAGAGGATGGTCTCATTTCTCCCATCTCTCTTTATAACTTTTCTGCCAAATCCTTCCTTCTCTTCCTTCCTCTTTTTATTTATTTATTTATAGTCCACCTTTGTCACTGAGACTCAAGGTGGATTACACAGTATGAGATTAGTACAATCAGTATCAAGTACATTTCAATTCATTATCAAGGACATTTCCATAAACAATGCCATAGGGTAAATAGATACAAGTTTAAAAGACATAGTATTAGCAAGAATCCTATACAGAGTAGAAAAAATACTAAAGCAGAACATAATCAATTCTAGGACTAACATAGAAGTACATATTTAAAGCAACAGATAATATGTAAGGCAATATAGTGATAAAGTCTATGGTCCCGAAGTCTTAGCTCTCTCCCTTTTCCTCTGCCAGCTGCCTTTACAGTCCTCAGGGTTCCTGTACCCACACTCCTTGCTAGGGTTTCCCTGCTTCCCCTTATCCAAACCCCCTTTCTGTTTCGCCCGTTCTCCCTTATACAAATTTCTCCTCTGCCTATTTCTCATTCTGCCCTCTCTCTTCTGTGACCCTTTTGACACAACTCCTACACCTTTCTGTTCTCTTTGGAATGATTTTTTAAAAAACAGGAATGAGGAAACAACGTATTTTTGGGTTAAACTGTAACTGGACATTTGTTTAGAAGTAACTACAATGAGACACTAGGATTTTGAAAAGTAAATTATTTATTGGTTTGCCCAAAGTTTATTGCTACTGTATTTTACAATTCAATTTTACTATCATTTTACTGGGTGTTCTGTTTCTTGGTTAGGACAATAAAGTTACTCTCTTTTTCCGTTCTCCAACTTCAGGCAAATATTAAGACATAAGCTCTGAGCTCCATATACAACAGATTTAAACCATCATCTGGGACTTGGGTTTGGGTCCTGCATGAGCGAGAGTAAGAAAATATGATAGCACAATTTCAATCTGGTTTTAAGCCTTGTTACAGTCACCAGTAGAAGTATCATAGTTCAGTGATGGAGCATTTCCTTTGCATGCAGAAGATCCCAGGCATCTGGCATCTTCATTCATTCATTCATTCATTCATTCATTCATTCATTCATTCATTCATTCATTCATTCATTCATTCATTCATTCATTCATTTATGAGTTATACTTCTATCCTGCCCTCCCCGCAAGTGGGCTCAGGGAGGGTTACAACAATAAAACATGATAAGTTACATTAAAACTTCACTAAAACTGGAAAATTTCCATAACACCACCCCCAGACAGTGACCTTACAATCACCCCTGCCAGTAATACATAAAGGGTGGTGAAAAAAGGGGAAAGCAGTCCTTTCAAATCAGCTGTAACTCATCTGGGGATTTCTGTAGAAATGAGCAAAAGGATTTCAGGTAATCAGTGACATGAGCCCAAGACCCTGGACAGGTGTTGCCTGTCAGAGTGAACAATATTGGACGAGATGGACCAATGATCGACTTAGTATAGGGAAGGTATATGTGTCCACCTTAATGGATGATCTGTCCCAAGAGAGAAAGATGGTTACACTATTGACACTCTTGAAGCTCTCAGAAGGTGTTGATTGGGAATGTTGTGAATTTTGACATGAACATGATTGTCAAGTGAACATGCCTTGTTTGAATTCCCATAGGTAGAAGTGAGGTGAACTCCTGATTGGTTCACCTTGATGTTCCCTGACAAAGTTTGTCATGAACACAGTACTGTTGCTGAACCGCTTTGCACCTGCCCAATGGCCACTTGGTCATTTCAGCTTGCAATAATCTTGTTTATCTGAAGAAGAGTTTAGATCTCTGAGTGCTATGATCATTCCATTAAACTGGACAACTGATAGAAAGCATGAAACCGCTTGCAGTTCATCCCTTCTTTGCACCAGTGCAGTCACATGCGTCATTTAAATGACCAACACTGGCTAGATTGCATTGTTTGCTCTGCGCCTGCGCAGTTAGTGGTAAATATTTGAGAAGTGATGACAAGAACTAAGTGCAAGATTACCTAAATTCATGGCCAGACCCAGAAAGCCTCAAATAAAACATCTGAAACTTTTTTTATTTTTCATTTTACTATATTCGTTTTTTGTAAAGGAGGCAGCAGCAGCAGATGCGGGTCCATAGCAAGAAAGACTAATCGGGCATGAAAAGATTAATAATTATCATGCAAACAACCATGGCTGGGCTCATTTGGACAGACCCAAGCAGGTCACCAAAGGATTGACTCCCTGTTCATGAGCAGAGCATGAGCTGAACCAGCAGGCATTCTCGTATAATCACAATTAGCTTCAATAGCTTTGACTAGGTAGCCTACTGGAGTTGGAGGCATCATGCTCTATAGTTCTGGTCCTATCAGCTGGTGCTGCAGGACTGCTGTTTTGTTCCATGATACTTACATGCTTTGTGATTTCTCAGGGATCAGTTCTCTGCAGTATCTACATGTAATCAGCAGGGGGGTGGAAAGCATGACTATTGCCATTATAAAGTAAGCAAACCATTTCCAAGTTCTGTTTGTTCCACTCGCTCATTTCTACCAAAAACCTACTTCTCAAACAAAGGCACTTTAAAACTTACCTTTTCATTTCCCCTGCTATTAATTAGCTTCTCCCTGGCTGCTGCCATTAGATAATTATTAATTCATTTATATAGCCCTTAAACATTTATTAGGTAAGTGCTTATTGCACTTCTCCCCACACTTCTTTCTTAAGTCCTGCTTCTTCCTTTTGTTGCAAACTGAAACGGCATATGTGTCACTTCCTGGGTACTATAACACAACTATGATATATTCTTGTGCGGCCAGCTCTGGGGCAAGCATGGAGTGAGAGAAGACACAGAACGCCCAATGGAGTTAAAAAGGCGACAGCATTATTCATTACAGTTTATGGAGCATTGGCACCACATTGGGCTCAGATCCGCACATTGGCTGACCTGCCTGCCAACGGATGACCCCCTCCCCACATCCCCTCAGCCCTCCTGCTGAGGGGGAAGCCACAGGATGGCTGTAAATGACTTTCCACATGGACATAAGCTTCTGCATGGTTCCCCTGCCCCCTGGGAGTAAGCATGCCCTGACAGCCCCTAAGCTCAGCTTGTCCCTGCCATGTCTCATCCCCAAGACCCTTTAAAGGGATCCGCATCTATGGGAAAACAGTTCTGGAGCTGAAGTATTGGCTTGATCTTGAGGCATCGGTCTCACTATTTTAGTTCCCACCGTTTCACCTTCCACTTCTTCCACTTCTTCGCTTTCTTCATTTATGTTTTGGTCTTCAAGTTCAGTTGTTTTTCTTTGTATTTCTTTAAATTCAATATCTTAGAAAATCTTGTTTCTCATTATGAAGCTTCTTTGGTTACACAATCACTACTCCATTACATCAGAATCAGAGAATCTTTCTTTCCAGATGGCAGACATTTGTTTTTGGTGCCCTCGAGCTGATGAATTTGCTTGGTAATAACACCCCATTATTGCCTTATTTTTTATGTCCATTTCTTTCTCTGTGGCTGTACTTTCAATAACCTTACTGCCTGGCTGCCTAGCAGAGGTCACTGAGTCCTGTAGCCCACTTACCCCCTGATATCCAGGAGCTTCAACATCCAACACAGTCTCTGTTGACCTGAGCAAGGACCAATCTGGTATGGGTTTCTTTTTAGAACCTTTCACCATAATGAATGGGTTTCATACACTTTTAGTCTGGCTCCTCAGCAAACGCCAGTCTGGCTTGTATGACCCTGTCAGTAGCCAAGCTACCAACAACATTGTCTTTTGCCTCATAGGAGCACACAATTCCCCCCACCACAAAAAGGTAGTGTTCTTTGTTGTTATTATTAAGATTTTTGCCCCAACTGTCTGTGGCCACTAAGATGGCTAACAAATTAAAACATACAGAGTAACATACTGGTGGTTATTATCTTCATGTCTTTATACTTGTTTTCTGGAGGTGCTACTAAGCTTTGTTTTTAACTTCTGTTTACTCTTCTTTATGCATTCAAAAGGACTTATCTGCTGGCTGTTCTTATACTCCTATGCTTTTAAAGTGTTTTTAAATTATTTTTTAATGTGCTTGATGTCATTGTGACTTAATTGTAGCAGCTTTATGTAGAATTTTGTCTTCTATGCTGCCTCAGGGCTATGTTGTTTTGAAAGGCAGGGTACCAATGTTGTAAATAACTAGAGGATAAAAAGACATGCAGGATGGCTGGTAAAAAGCTACAGTGAGCTGCCTTTAATTTCTCCTGTCAAGAATAGTTTTTTTTCTAAAGAGACTTAAGGTTGCCTTTGAACACTGTTTAACTCATTATTGAGCTTTAAAAGGGGGTTGCCCTAGTTTACCTAGTGGGCCACATTGCTGCTGGGCTGGTCAACTGATGACCACACCCCACGTCCCCTCAGCCCTCCTTCTGAGGGGGAAACCATTATTTCTCATTTGGTCACACAATCACTGCACCATTACACATAGCCTGTAGCTCCTGGCTGTGGCAGCCACCATTGCTAGGCAGGGCAAAGAGGAACTCAGCTTCCCACACTCCAGCAGGGTGCTCTACTGGAATGCATAGTGGCAGTGGGGAGGTAGAGCCCAGCTGTGCAGGCTTGCAGCCTCCTAGGCCTCAACATCATCCCCTTAAGGGACCTGCAGGAGCCAAAAGGGATGTGCCTGACTCAGGGCCAAGCTACACATGACGAATGGCACTTGAACAGCAAGTGTATTTCTCCCTGTTCACTTGCCCTCCACTCAATCCACTTGCCGTTCAAGTGTCATTCGTCATGTGTAGCTTGGCCCTGAAAGACCATATTCAGGCTTCCCCTTGGTGGCAGGGAACCACCAGGGCCTAACTTTGTGTGGGCCTCTACATCTCCTGCCAGCCTGTATATGGTGCCCAACAAGTAGGCTGGGGAGACGTGCCATCAAATGGCAGGTGGGTCATTCAATGCTATGAGTCCATGCCCTATGCTGTGGCAATGGCTATAATCAATAAAGCTGTGGCCACATTTCTCCTAAAGCAAATGTGTATGTGTCTTATTTGCCCATAGCACCACACATAGCCTCACACATAGCCAGAACTTCAGCAAAGGATGTTCTTGGCCTTTAATCCTGAAACCAATCATTAAAAAACAGTGATGGCTTCAAACTAATTTTGACTTAAAACAAGTCAGTCATCACTTATTATTTTGCACAAAATATCTGCTTTTGTCACATTGTAGATTTATATGAAGACTTAAAGTTCAATATTAAACAGAGTTACAAATTTAAATTCACTGCAATCCAATGGGATTAGAAGGATACAACTTTGTTTAGTAGTGCAGTGTTACACTTCTAATATTATCTTCCAATGTCTGAAGATTCTATTGGGTGAAAAATACAGATTTAGTCTACCATGATTATTAATACAAATTTCAGAAACCGTAAGTAAATGAATGGTCAGTTCTAAGTAGAGATGGGCACAAACTGGAAAAAAACCAAACCAGGCGGTTCGTGGTTCATCAAATTTCACGATCCATGAACTTTCACGAACCTGCCTCTGGTTTGCGCACTGGTTTGTTTGGTTCGTGAAAACGTCACATCCAGGTCAGAAAATCATCACTTCTGGGTCAGCAGAAGGTCACTTCCAGGCCAGAAGAATGTCACTTCCAGGTCAGCAGAAGGTTTGCAGGAAGTCCATCCCCTGTTGCCTAGGAAACTGATGTGGCATCAGGCTGTCTGCAGTCACAAACCAAAAAATGAACCAAACAAACCAGCCTCTAATGTTCGTGGCGATTCGTCAGAAATGGGATCTGACGAACTGTGGTTCATGAGCCATTAACGGGCCTGGTTCGTGCTTAATTTTGGTTCGTATTTCGGTTCGTGCCCATCTCTAGTTCTAAGCAAAGTTACCCTTTAAATCCCACTAACCTCAATGGACATAGAAGACTAACCCTTGTTAGGATTACTGCATAAATAAATCATAGCAGGTCCTGGTAAAATTTGAGACCCATATTTATTTATTTATTTCAGATCTGCCCTTCTTCTCCAAGAAGTTCAGAGTTGCATACTTAAGGTGGTTCCCCTCCCACCGCTGCAAGTATGTATAAAGGGGATTATACAAAAGTTTTTGTTTGGCAGGTATATTTTCGCCCACCTCTGCTTGACGACTTGAAGTGCTTTGGATTAATTTGGGGGACTGCAAAAAAGTAAAGGATGTACTTAACATTGACTAGTCCAGCTGTATTGGCATGTAAAACTGGTACTCTCAGTGAATGGTAAATGATCTATTTACTGTGAGCAGAAAGTTGAGATGAAGCAATCAAAACAAAAGTGATTTGTGTATTGAAATATTTCCTTGAAGGGATGCCTGACTAGAGTTGACATCAAATGTCATCACAGTGAATCTTTTATTTGGAGGACCCTGCATGAAGGAGGCATCTGACGAATTTCAGGGTTTTTAAAACAAAAATCTTCAACAAAACTACCTCAGATTTTAATGAAAGTTCACAGGAGGGTTGCACATCTGAATTGTCATTGATATTTACCTACCCATGAAAGTCAGGGTTGACCAACCTCCGGGTGTGGCCTGGAGATCTCCTGGAATTACAGCTGATCTCTAGGCTACAGGTATCAGTTCCCCTGGAGGATATGGCAGCTTCTGAGAGTAGACTGTATAGGATCACATCCCTGCTGAGTTTTCTCCCATCCCCAAACCCCAACTGCCCCAGGCTCCATCCCCAAACCCTAGTGAAATGGCAACCCTAGGGAAATGTCAAGATGACTTTGAAGTTCTTACTTGGGAATAACATCTAAGCAGTTTGGAGGTAAGCAAAAGACTTTTTTTATAAGACTAGGCAAACTTCCATGGGGGAAACACCCCCCCCCCTTCCTTGCTTCTTGAGAATAACGCACATTTCAGAATTCATTGAAGCTTTATGATTTTCTTTTTTTTGATCCGAGCTGCTTTGGAATAGCCAACTTTCCATTTTCCTCACTTCACCGAGGAAACTGAGAAGTATTTGAAATGAAGAAGGAATAGCCATTTGTCCTTCTGACCCCTCAATGCTGAAACCCCAGACCGACTTGGAAAAATCTAAATAACGAGACAACTTTCCTCTTGGAAAATGGTGTAGATTCAGCCCTCTCCCCACCCCCCAAATAGAATATTCCTCCAAACAATTGCTTTGGCTTCATAATGATTTTGTTGTCTGTGAGCATGAACAAAGAATGAAAGCATTGCCCCCAAATAATGAATCCGAATCTGAGCACATTCATTATACAACAGTCTTTCGAAGAAATCTTCCAGTTGCAGATTTAGGGATGTGGGCCTGTTAGCTATGCTTGATTTCTAGAATGTGCACACATATAATCACATTAGCTGTCTATTTTATGTATGGGACAGAAGACATCGAACAGGAAAATTCATTAACAAGTGGCTCTAATCCTTCAAAGATGTTTTTTGCTGCGTGAAAGAATGATTGTCCCGACAGAGGAAGCTTTCAATGACCTGTGTGCTGCTGTTCATTTAGAAAAATGCTCCCTTTCCTCTGAGCTTTATTTATTTTGTGTGCTAAGAAACACCATCAAGGAGAAGGATCAAATGATTCAATGCATCCCAGTTTCATTTTGATGCAGCGGAACAGATTTGATGATGGGGATGGGAGTCGGAATAACCAAATATTACGCATTTAGAAAATGAAGGCCAGTTGCAGGAAAAATCGTCTCCTGCAGTTAATGACAAGGTCTTAATGGCTTCCTTATTGGGCAGGTGGATAATTAGCTGCACCACTAGTCTACCATTTTCTTCAACACCTTGCTGGGGGGAAAAAATCCTTAGGAACTGTCACTGAAGATGTTGCACTATTTATGGGCTGAGCTGCTGGCTATGTTTAGCTGAGGTCATTTGAAATTCCAAAAGGAAGTGAGGCAAGGCCAAGGTCCACAAAAAAGGTCAATGTGAGATTTGGATATGCACAATTGTCATTGGATTACCACAGCAAATGTCAACAATAAGTAACATTTTCTGCCTGCTTTACTGTAGCCTTTAGAACTGAATTAATATAGAATGTCTAGCCCCTATTACATACATACATATACTGTTAAGTTGCAACTGATTTATGGCAACCCAAGCAAGGGGCTTTCAAGCAAGTGAGAAGCAGAGGTGGTTTGCCAATCCCTTCCCCTGCAGGGTCTTCCATGGTGGTCCTTCCAAGTACCAGCCCTGCTTACCTTCCAACACAAGATCAAACTATATCATGCCATCTCCCTCTGTTGTCCCTCTTATCGATGTTGATATCTGAAAATAGCTCAGGGTGATGTGGCTGGCAGTTATTTGACAGCCTTTGTGGTGTAGTGGTTAGACTAGGATCTGGAGGATTGCAATTCAAATCACCACTAAGCCAGTCACACTCTAGCAGCTTAATATCCTTCCCAGGGCTTTTGTGAAGATTAAATGGAGACCAGGGAGCCATGATTGTGTTCAAAGCGAAGGACAATGCAATGCCTCTGTGCACCAACTACACCAGTACTTCGATATTTTCTTCTGGTATTTGTAAGGAATCCTTTTAACCGGAGATGCAGGGAATTGAACTCAAGACCATTTGCATGCAAAGCAGATCCTCTGTTACTCAGCCATGGCATCTCCTATAATATTTAGAAAGACTCAGCAGTCAGGATGGGCAAAGATCCCAAGTACAAGTAGTGGTCTTCACTGATGCTAGAATTCTGTTAATATCCATCACTGTGACGGGGTCAAAATGATTCAGAAATGGACCGGATGGTGTGTTAAGCAATTCTTCTGGCTGGCCTAGGCACAATGGCAGCAGAAAACCTGTACAATAAGACTATGAATAGGAGAAATGGAATAACAACAACAACACATTTGATTTATATACCGCCCTTCAGGACAACTTAACACCCACTCAGGGTGGTTTACAAAGTATGTTATTGTCCCCACAACAATAATCACACTGTGAGGTGGCTGGGGCTGAGAGAGCTCCTAGAAGTTGTGACTGACCCAAATTCACCCAGCTGGCTTCAAGTGGAGGAGTGGGGAATTGAATCCAGTTCTCCAGATTAGAGTCCCATGCTCTTAACCACTACACTAAACATATGCTAGCAAGTCAGTTCAACAGTCAATCTTTCTCAGATCCAGAACATGCTCCTCGACCCACTATCTTTTGGAGGACTTCTCAAGTCACACTGAGTGGTCTTGGGGCACCATGTCACCTAAATGAAGGACAGCAGCAGCAGCAGAAGGCCACACTGAATGGGCATGAACCATGAGCTCCATATACTTGGATTTTCCTGCCTCTCATTTAATAATTGCTTGTAGTTATTGATTTCTATGTTAGACAAAACACGGGGCAAGAATGGCATTCCTCATTTCCTGTTTCTAGTGTTTGTGTGTGGCCATACAATGTGACATTACTGATCCTGACCACTTTGAGGATTGACCACTTAGATATTCAGTGATGGTATCCTATTCAGGCGACTATTCAGGCTGCACCATAAGGACTGCCCAATAAGATTCCAGAATGAATTGTAAGTGGTTACCAACTCTGACTTGAGAAATTCCTGGAGATGTGAGGGTAGTACCTGGGGAGGGGCTTCGGTGGCATACTATAGAATCTACTCTCCCAAGTCATTTTGTCCAGGGCAACTGATCTCTGTCATCTGGAGATCAGTGGTAATTGTGGGACAATTCCAGCCCTCACCGGGAAGCTGGCAACCCTATGGATTTCAGTGTTCATGGGGTGTGAGGAAGAAGCTGCATGACTAGTTTTCTTTAATTTTAACAACCTTGCCCATTTTGCTTCCTTTCTTGATTCCCAAAGTTAAGCATGTTTCTTTCTTCATCTGAATGAATTTATTCTGGGTCTCTGAGCTTAGAGGAAGCAAAAGAATTCAAGCATGACACCCCCCCATAATTTTATTTATTGGCACTTTATTATTTTTTTCTTATTATTGTCCAGTCCTTTAACCTGGTAACCTCCTGATAAGACAATTTATAGAACGGGGATGAAGAATCTCAGCGCTGGGTCAAGAGCATAACTGTATAACTGCACCCGCCGATTTCCCTGTATCCACATGGCACAAATTTTTTCGAGACAGCAGGAAACTCTGATCTACAAACATTAACGAGTATTTTCAGTAGTTAGGTAAGAACTTTAACGCATTCATCCTACTTAGGATGCTATTTTAGATCTGTTTTACTGAATGCAAAATTGTCATTTGGGGTTACTGTTACACTCAGATCCTGAAATCTCAGTGGTGCTGTGCTAAGACCAGGGCATTTAAGAGCGAACTATATTTTATATTTGTAGGCTTTCCTCCATATATTTGATTTGGAGCTTGCACTGTACCCTGAGTCTAATCTTTGTTATTGTTGATATAGTCTTAAGACATGAACAAATCTATTTTTTCTTTCTGCTTTGGATTAGACTCAAATGTTGTGAGGAAGCAAGATATTAACTTTACTGAATTGTTTCATTATCCAGTATACAAAAGAAAAGTGATTTTCTGTTTTCTTGCAGTTTCTATATATACCTGTGTGTGTGTACACACACACACACACACACACAAATGCTATTTCTTCTGTACCCCCCATCTCTTTACTGCCAAGCTAACTTCTACAAAAATCAGTAATTCTTGGAGAAGAGAATGGCAGGAAAAAGGAACAAAGCAAATGTTTATTGTTGGACTCTTGCAATTCTGCAGTAATAACTTGAATGTTCGGGATTTATTCTAAATGTTGGTTGTGGACCAACACTCTTTATTTCACAGGGTTTCTATAGACTTGAGTATAATAATATAAGAATGAATAACTTTATACTCACTTATAAAAAAATAAGAATGAGTAACTTTAAATGTAAGTTATTGGTAATGGTTGCCTTGGTACTCCGCCGCTACATAAAAAGTGTTAGAACAGCAAGGAACAACCCCCAGGGTAAGATTTCTTTATAAAACTTTAAATGGCTCTCCATGTTAACAAGCTTAAGGTCACCTTTACTTGTTGTTACTTAAAAGCATGTGTGCTCATATTGCTAGGTATTTTCAAAGACAAAACAAGTGCATTTTCCTAAAATGCTATTCATCCCATGGATAATCTCTGGGAAACTGAATCCAACATGACTCCTCTATGCCTGTTCATCTCCATTTTTTGAATGCCATTTCTATATGCTGTCTTGCTTAATTCCTCCATTGTTCACATCACAGAGTGTCATCAGATCTCCTTTTATATTTTTATTAAACAGACTTAATTTTACTATCAGAATGAAGAATATTTTTAGGTCTTATTTCTAAGTATTGTTTAGCAATTGTTAAATTTGTTACACTTACAGAGCAATTCAATCAGTTTCTATTCAGATATCTTCTTTAACTCATTGGGTGGAAAATGAATGCTCATTGTGTTCCACGTGTCTCCTAGAGAGGCTGTGGAATGGCTAGCAATGCCCATTTGTACCTGAGACGCTTTGCTACCTGAGGATGGTGCTGTCAACCAACTTGGTTGAACCAAGCATGTATTCTACCCCACGGCATGGCTTTTTCAGGTTTTTTAAATGTTCTGTTTTGAATTGCATGTGATTTGATTTCCTTTAATGTTTTTCACAGTTAATTGTCTTTACATCTGAGCTATCTACAACTGCCCATGTGCTTCATTGCCCCTTAGTTCTACATGTCAACACTATCTGAATTTTATATGGTAAATAATTTCCCAAGTCTGCATACAAGAAACCACATGTTCCTTGTATAAATAAACAGAAACTTTCCCCCCATAGCCACAGACTTTCCAAAGGAAATATAATCTGAACACAAATTTCCCAAGAAACCAGATGGCTGCCCCTTACAGGAAAAACCTTCAGGATGAGTAATCAAACCTTGTGACATAGACCAATCAATATCTTGCAACAAGAAGCAGAGCTTTTAAAGACTAAGATGAGAAGCCCTGTTGGAGAGCTGTGTTCATGCTAATGCAGATCAATGATTTCAGGGAAAGATCTCATTCTCACCTCTCCAGATTGAGTCTCACCAGGAATTATGAACGCTAAACTGTGATTAAAAGTGAATAGACAGCCATTATCTAGGCAGCATGGTAGTGGAAGACCTGGGATTTGGCTCCTTGGTCTAGATGACAGAAAAAGGAATACACATCTCAAATAAGACAAACTGGCTTTGCTTACTTCCTAAGTGGAATATGGCCCTTTGCAAATAGAGATGGGCACAAACAGGGAAAAAACCCGAACATGATGTTGGTTGCCATCCATGAACAGGAACTCATAAGCAACCAGGAACATGGCCCTGTTCATGAACATGTTTGTGGTTGGCTGTTCGTGGGGGCCAGCAGGCTCTCCTCCAGCCATCATCCAAGTTTGGTCAAGATCTCTACTGCACCACTCCCAGAAACTTGACCTGAGCAGGCACCAGGAAAGGTACCAATAATAAATAATATCTTGGCCCCACAGCCTGGCAGCAGCCCTGGAACTTGAAGGGGTAGATCCCTATCCCACCACACACAAAGAAAATTCAAGCTCCAATGCACTCTCTCTATCAAAATGCCAACAGCAACTGTCTCTCCCTCTCCACTGTCTGCAAACTAAGCCAGAGCTGGGAGCCCCCCTCCCCCCTGCTCTTTGCTCCCTTGTAACAAATTTGGAGCTCCACACTTGAAAGGAAGACCTGCCTATCAAGCTAAATTGGGCTTAGATTGGGGTTTCCAGGGCAACAGCAGGAGTTCGGACAGAGTTCAGACAATCCCTGCCTAAGTTGCCATGGAAATTGATTGCAGGCGCCAGACTGTCTGGCTTGACGAAAAGCAACGAACAGCAATGAATGAGGCTTGCAACGACCACCTGTTCATTTAGAATGGGGCCTCACGAACAGCTTGTTCACGAACAGCAGATTGGGCTGTTTGTGGCTTTTTTTTGTTTGTATTGCTGTTCGTGCCCATCTCTATTTGCAAATAGCAGCTGCTGTGTCAAGCAGGATAGTATTGAAGGTCTGATATTGAGTTGCTTCTCCAAACAGTCACAAGTCCATGGTTGTATTGAGTTAGACAGAGGTTGTGATATTTTCCAGTCAAACTAAGACTCCTGAGAGTTCGCTGCTGTTGAAGATATATGTAGTATTTGGATTGGATTGTGACTGTTCTTAGTCTTCTCTGACATTTGCAAAGAGAATTTGGCCAAACATAAGTGGAAACTTTACAGAGGTAACATTTCTATTACACCAGAAATACGTAGCTTGCAATACCTGCAGACGCAAACCCAACACCAAGAACAATTATTTAATAAATTAAAAGTTCAGATTATTCCAGACAGTGATGCTATAAATACAAATATGCTCTGTTGCATTCACATTAAACACATTTGTTAAGTTCATGGGTCTTGTTGGTAACATTGTGATACTGCCCTTTCAAGCCACAGTACTGGTATAACAAATCTACCTACTCACCTACCCACCTAACAATCATCAACATCTGTTGTGTTTTTAGCTTGCTGCATTTTTGTCTTGTTCCTATTATTGTATGTGATTTTTTTAAAAAATCACATCACCCTGAGCACCAATGGAAAGGTGTCCTTTAAAAACAAAAAACAAAACAGACATAAATAAATAAACAAAATACCTAAACAACCCTTTCCTCTACTATGAGCAGCACACAACATCGCTGTGGCTACAGTTGCAGTATGTGGTCATTTATGAGAATTTCTGTGAAACGGTACTTGGAAGAAATATGTGAAATAGTCTATGGAAGAGTACATTGGAGTTAGAAATTCAGAGGAGCATGATCAAATCAGATTACCTCTGATTTTGCTTTCAGAATTAATTACGTACTTAGCTCAATTGCCACAACTCCATCAGGTAGGAGCCCTAATGAGCATGTCTTAAAAAGAATTCCTAGGGAGATTCCAAACTTTACTAGGAATCTATGCTCAATGTGTATAGAGTAATGAGGTTCCCAGCCAGTCAGAAGCAAACTACTGTTAAAAATAGACACTGGCTTGTAGCCACTATTTCTAGCTGCAACAGTTCGAAGCAGATGTCATTAACAGTCCAACTCCTTATGGAGTAACTCCTGCAAAACTAAAAAGGGCTTACTTCTACATATACATTATTAGGATTGAACTGTAATGGTTAATCATGGTTGGAGGGATCCACACCCTTTATATATTCCCACAGATTAATCAGGAAAGAAGTTAAAATCAACACTGAACCCCCTATTTGAAAAGTTGTTTAGCTTTCATCAACTGGAATACATTTCCTACACTAAGCTCTTGATCATCAAATAGAAAGAGATCTGATCAAATTGCAATTCTTTCATTTGATCCTGAAAAAACATTTGACAATATATTGGAAATTTATTTTCCCTATGTTGATTAAATTTAGCTCCCCTCATGAATTTTTGAAATGGATTGGAATTCTGTATTCATCCCCTACTGACCAATGGTATTTTTTGAAAGACTCCAGAAGGGGAGACAGTCCAGCACAACAGAGGTAGTAGAGGGCTGTGAGAGAATCTGTCCCCTCCACAGCAATCTCCACCAGATCAGTCTTTTAAAACTACGTTTCCTGGCTAACATTGCATCTCTCAACACAAGAAGAACATGTGTCAGAAGTCTTGTGTAAAGAGACTCAGTATATCTGTCTTTATGTTGCCACTTTGGATCTTCCACTGCCATACCAAAAAAAAGAGAGACACAAATACCGCCACTAAAATTAGCATTTTTGAGATGTCACACATTACTCTTGTTATGCCACCCCAAGACACTGGGAATTCCCTGGGGGAAAAACAGTTCTTCTAAATCAGCCATATCATCATTGAATCTTTCTCAAACAAACAGGTGAAAGGAAATCAGGTTTCCTTCCTGATTTCGACAAACACTTCCAGGTCAGGCTTACTCACTGTTCTTAGAAAGCTGGGGATTCTACTGTTACTGGAGGTACAGATTACCAGTTGCATTTTAAGTCCCCTCCCAGTGGGTCACTGGATCTCTATCTTGCCGTATACCACTACCACTTTGACTAGAACAAGAAAATCAATAATAATGGTACATCAGCAATAGAAACCTATTGCTACCAAGTTTCAGGCTGGTAGCTGTGTTGATCTGCATAAGTTGGGCAAAGTTCAAGTCCAGTAGCACCTTAAAGATGAACAAGAGTTTCCAAGGAATAAGCTTTTAAAAGACAAGCTCTTTTTGTCATATACTTGCTGCTTCAATCAGTGAGAAGTTCTAGAGGCCGCAGAACTAGGTTTAGTTTGGATAAAAGACATGTTAGCTACAGAACTGGTGTGGGGACCCATGTGTAAGCATTTTTTCATGTGCAAATCTCCTGGGCTTAGGGAATGGAAGTCTATGCATACATACATACGGGATTGGAACAATACTCTCCCAAGAAAGGCAGCAGTACTTAACTAGGTTGACCCGCAAAGTGGATAGACTAAAGGCAAGAAAGAGGCTATTTAAATGACGGTGGTGAAATGCTCTCATAAACTTAGTATTTAACTTAGTATTTAGTATTTATTCTTCAGCAATTCAAATCCAGCAATGAATCAATAAACCTAGTGTCCCAAGAAATTACAGTACTGAATTGTATCTCATTCACAGCTTGTCTGAAGGGATGAAAAGGAATAGGCTTGGGGACTCGGTAAAGGATGTGGCAAAGGGGACATTGGAGGACAGAAAAGGAAAGAAGTTGGCAGAGGCCAGGAGTCTTGGGCCGAATTCACACTACTCACCCCCTCGCTTTTCATTCGCATTTCTCCCGCGGTCTCTTATCGCGCTTTCCCCGTTTCCTTGTTCACATTCCCTTTCGGATTGCGGATGTAGCGCGCAGAAGTTCGTTCACATCCCCCGTTAGAAAAGTGCATTCCTGGGCGTGTCCACCAAATGCGTCGCCTACGACATCATCACGCGTTTTTAAATTTTTTTTTTATTATTTCCGATATAACGATATTCTTCCCAATTGTAATAGCGAGGCTACACCCACCATGATTGATGCGATTGGTTGATTCCATCTACCGCCTCTTATCTGATTCAGGATTGGTCATTGAGAAGCATGGGTCAATTTGAATTGAAATAAAACTTGTGTGCAAACCGTGTTTTCTTTGTGGGGTGTTAGTGGCTGATGTGGATGGCAATCATGGCTCCGAGGGAAACAGTTCTGTTTCTTGTTGGGCAAGTGGTTGCCATTCTTCTGCGGTGTACTTCGGAGTGTTACCAGTCTTACTCTCGTTACATCGCAAGGAGGAATCGTGCGGCTGCACGATTCCTGTTTCTTAGAAGACGGCTCCGCCGTCGGCTGGCTGTAATCGCTTCCCACAACCGTCGTCGGATTCTTGCCGGAGGGAATGAAATGGCTAGCCAGTGGTGCGCACTGGCTGAAATGGCGGATCCCCGAGATTGCTGGGTGTATCCAAGGAGCAATCATTGGTGGGACAGGATTGTCCTCCAAGTCTGGGACGATCATGAGTGGATTTGCCGGTTTCGCATGTCCAGGAGCACCTTTACTGAGCTGGTGGTGGTGCTTCGTCCACGCTTGGAACGGCAACGGACCACGATGCGAGAGCCCGTCGCAGTTGAAAAGAGAGTGGCTGTGGCTGTGTGGTTCTTGGCTAGCGGGGCCAGTTACCAAGTAGCAAGCGACATCTTTGGAATCGGACGGTCCACTGTGGCGGCTCTTGTGGTTGAATTCTGTCTTGCCGTAGAGCTGGAGCTGCTGTCGAGGACGGTGCGTCTTGGACCCAATGTTGGACGGGTGAGTTTTTTTTTTTATATTTCAATTTAACGTTATATCGGCACTATACTACACTGAAATGCTGTTTTCTAAGTTATTCCTCAGCCTCCTTAGTCTCAAATTAAAGAAATAGTCCATGGGAAAACAGGGTTTCCCCGCAGCTTGATTTAATGTGTTTGTGTGCGTGCTTCTTTGTGTGTGTGGCGCATATGTGAGACTTCAAATGGGCCTTGCGCTTGTTCCCAGTGAGAGGGATATGGTTGAAAAGTCCATTTTGAACATTGATGCCTTCTGTTAGCACGCTCAATGATCGAGGTCCTGTCATTTGTGCTTTGAACATTTGTTGCACATGCATGAGTTGGTTCTCGGCATCAAGCTTATTATGCATTCAGTCTCGCTCACAGTGGCCCACATGTGGATGAGAAATGATACCTTTTTACCGAAATTGCGGGATATCAGTAACAGTGATTATTGCATCCCTACGTCAGCCATGAGGTCTCCTCTCTGAGGTCTCCTCTCTTTACAAGTGTACCTTTACTTTTATAATTATAACACTGTGTTTTGGTGTGGTGCCTAAAAGGTATTTATGAAGGCCAGGCGATGATTAGCCTTTCTGTTTTACCTTTCAGATTATGGATGGCTTCTTGAGACTGGGAATCCCCCACTGTATAGGGGCTATCGATGGCACTCACATCCCGATCTGTTCTCCAGGAGGAAAACCCGATCAATACGGAAATAGAAAAAGCTTTTCCTCAATCCTTCTCCAGGGCACAGTGGATAATCAAGGACGATTTATCGATGCGGAGATAGGGTGGAGCGGTCGCAACCACGACGCCTTTGTGTTCACCCACTCTGCAATCTGTGTTGCCATGGACTCTGGCTCCTTTGTCCCCGGAAACCCCACCATAGAGATTGATGGGGTTCGAGTACCGCCCTTGGTTCTGGCTGATGGCGCATACCCGATGCGCCGATGGCTGCTGAAGCCCTTTGGCAAATTTGCTGAAAACGCGGCACACAGAAATTTTGACAGGTGCCTGTCAAGGGGGCGCAACCGGGTGGAATGCGCTTTTGGACAACTGAAGGCCAGGTTTAGGTGCCTGTCCCATCGGCTTCTGGCCAGGGAAAAAAATGTTGTCTCAATTGTCTCCGCCTGTGTGGTTCTCCACAATCTGTGTGAGGACAGGGGTCACGACATTGTAGGAGGACTGCAATGCGTCGATCCACTGCTCATCTCACGGACAGCAGATCCAGAGGAGGCAGTGCAAGGCACCCACCTCGAGCAGGGGAAAGCTGTGCGTGAGACAGTGGCAAATTACATTGCTCGCGGAATGGAGAATCGGCCGAATCCTTAGTTTGCTACCCGAGAAGGGACGTGCATTTCCCTCATCAAAGGGGCCACTCAGAAGTCTCCAATGTGGCATTGATCTGTTGCTCTGAATGATCGAAAATAAATTTTTTCCCCCTGAATAAAAAACAAAAATTGAAGTGTGTGTTTGCTTCTTCTTGCTGTGGTTAGAACTTGGTTAAAGAAAAGGGTTATGAGAAGATTGATGTCAAAACACCAAATGGTCGTTAAGCAACAATAGAATGTCAGATCTTACCCTTGGGCAGCCCCCCGATCCCACAATTAATTTTTTTACAGTCATCCAAGCATGGGAAAAACAATCATTACGGGAACAGAGCAAAAAAAGGGTCCCATGAGAAGTTCCTTCCCTAGCTGACCAACTGCACAAACCATGTTTAACATCAGAAATGATCTGCAGATAACACTCAATGCTGGTCCACATCACATTATTACACAGGTCTGAGAGATTCTCAACATATCTGAGCTGACCAGGCGATATAATGTAGGGGCGCCGTTTTTGAAAGTGCCATGTGTCACCTGGAGTTATGCTGGTGGGTGTGATTGGTGGGGACAAGATGCTATTAAAGACTCTCTTTCTCATACTTTGGTTGTTGGGCGGACTTTGACAGAGATCTAACAGATCCTTTAAGAGAAAAAAAAACCCTATATTCATGCATCAAAAAACACGACAGAGCTTGACACGGAATGGAAAGCCTTTTTCGAATGACCAGGGGCAGAAATTTCTCTATGTCTAACAGAAGCGGAGAAAACTTCTGATCCCGATAATTATCCATTGACCAAATCCAACTGTGCCTTGCATCCACCGAGATGGGTCTGAGCAGTCCAGCGTTAATATCTAATTTTGAAAACATCAAGAGATCAGTCGGTTAAGCACAGTAACATTCACCCCTTGACAAATTTCATGCCCGCTCACTTTCCAGCGCGCTCATGATTTCAAATTTTCCGTTTATTTTTTACAGGCATGCCTACGTGCATGCGCAGGAGTGTTAATTCAATTTTTCGATAGGACACTTCTCAGTCGAAAAAATGGCGCCCAGTGGCAAAGGTGTTTTTTGGAGGGAAGAGGAGGTCGAGGCCATGCTCGACATCCTAGCTCGAAGCGGCAAAGCGGAGCGGGTAATGAAAAGTACTCATCTGCCGACTCGCCTCATTTTCCACAAGCTGGCACGGCAGATGAGTGCTAGAGGCTTTAACCGCTCTGCAGAACAATGCCGCTCTAAATTTAAAAGAGTGAAGGGGGCATTCTTCGATGCCCTCGAGGCTTGGCAGGGCATACCAAGACAAAGTGCTCGCCCTGCACACTTCTCTTCGATGCTTCGATTGTGGGAGCAAGCCGGGCGACCCAGCTGGGTGACCCGCCGGCATGCCGGTAAGGGAATTTTTAAAGTGTTTAAAATAATTTTTGGTTTTTGTTGCTCCCCCACCCACAATCCCTCCCCAGTGCCATCGAAATGCCATTGATCCTGCCTCCCCCCCCCAATTAGAGAAGCCCCGCGGAACTCAAGCGAGTTGCACCTATTCATCAAAATATCGAAGTATCAAAAGTTACTGTCACATTCCCATCGTCCACTGGCGTCGACCACATGTCCAGGCCACCCCCTGTCTATTTCAGTCCACTCTCACTCCCCATGGCTTGCCACTTGACATAATGTTAAAAAGTGAGGCAATTATTCTTGTGTCAAAAAAAGGCTTGTTTTGATGGAAATTGGAGTTCATGATATGGCACACAAATTGCTCCATTGAGTTCAGTGTTGGTTTTCAGAACACACAATAAAAATTGGTTCTTCTAAGCATGGTTCCATTTTAATCACAGTTAAAACAAAAGTTTTTTGACACAGGTTTTGCTTTGCGTGTAGCTTGCCTCCTGTGGGAGGTGTGGCATTTTTAACATTGATTTCTGAGTTCATCAATGACTGCTATCAACCTAACAAGACTGGAGAGAAGGGGGGAATTTGTAATTCATATATATCCAAGAGTACATCAGATACCATTGCTGCTCTGTTTGGGTTTGGGTGTTGGATCAAACTCAATAAAGTTATTGTCATGTAATGAAATATATTTTGCAGCAGTCCGTCGGAGCCAAGATGATGGGCCATCCTCGCAGGGATCCTTGGTGCTCGGTGGCACTGCAGAAAACGTTTCCGATGAGGCGGTTCTCGGTCCCAGCGGTGCTTCAGAGCATCAAACCCACATCACCGGTAAGACATGATCATGCCCAAATTTAAAGATGTTTTTGATAATGTCTAACATTGCAATCAAGAATCCACAGCACTCTCCAATGGAGATTTTATTGAAAATTGGAGTGTGTTTTCCCCAATTTTGACACTCAACCCCGTTGTTTGATCCATACTGCCAATTCCCAGGACATTCACCCAATATTGATCGCTATCTGTGTTCCTGATGTGGGGGGAAGCCCGCAATCAGAGCTGACAGGAGCTTGGCACACCTCGCAAGTAGATGACCAAAAAAATGGCGGCTGCTCAGAAATGACTTCTGACCTCACCCCAAACACAATAAATGACTGATCAATCGAATGCTTTTCACCCTTTATTAAAAAAGCTGTCATTGCCAAGCACAAGCACTCTGAAAATTTGGGAAGTTATGCGAATTTCTATCACTGTAGCCCATTAACATGAAGAGGACCACACACTGATTCACGATTTTCCTTTCAATTGATGTTGCAGAAGCGGAGGTGGAAACTGTTTCCGACACACCACAGCAACCTTCCAGTGGCCAGCATTCCATTGATGACATCTACAAACTGGTTACTGGAATGGAGGCCCAAATAGGAGGAACAAGTGAGTTCCATGCTGTCCAGTCTACTGTCAGCTGCAGCGCAGCACTTTAATGGCATAAATGATACAAACAAGACAGAAGAACTGTTGTGGAATGAATTCACAGGGCTGCACAATTGTGTCTACTGTCAGTGAGACATGTGATGGTCATGACACCATGCCTTGATTTGCTGACTATTCTCCCAGCCACTGAAGCATCCCTGTATTCATGATGAGCGATATGTGGTGTTTTCGCAGACTTAGTCAGGTGGTAAAGGGTTTATGATATTTTGCTGGATATTTCTCCCAGTGCTCAATCAGTACTATTTAACATCTAAGCAAAACATCACAAACATTCCTGAAATTTATTCATGTTAATGCAGTGTTGAGATATGTCATGTTGATCTCAATGAGTGCGATGGATGAGGTCGCCCCACATATGATAGGTCAGTTTTGTTTATCAATATATGATCATGATAACCCACCATTGTATTTGATGAAAAAAACATTTTATTCCAATTAAGCACTCACACTGTCTGTTGATGCTGATGTCATCAGAAACCAGACTACGCATTCAAATCATATCTCATGTACAAGTTATAGGCATAAGACATTTTCAGTGCTGTAATGTTTTCTCATATTTTGATGGGTGGCTCGAAGGGGGGATGGATAGCAAATTAACCAGGAACTGAAATATTTTCCCATTTTCCTTCCACATAGTCTCCAAGGTGATGGACCGTGTTGGCACCCTTGAGGGTCAGGTTCGGCGGCTTGGCCAGCGGGTATCACGTGTGGAGAGACGTGAACGACAACGTCAGCAGACCTCCAGTGAGCCCTCCACTGCTGGAGAGATATCAGGAAATCGCTAAATTTGTTTTCTTTGTTTTTTCCTTTTGTTCTTCCTTGTGTGCAAGCAATTAATATATCACTGTTTTTGTGTTTACAACACAAAAAAATTTTTAAAATGAAAAAACAATCTAGTTTTTGAGTTACGGAAAAAAAACTCAAAAAGGCCAGTAACACTGATCTGGGCAGTTCCTTCATTATGATAATCGTCTTGCCATCAATCTCCAATGGATCTTGAAATTGTTTTGTCACAATCCTCTCTTTCATGTTTCTAGTTGTAAACTGCACAATCACATCCCTTGGTAATTTCCTCTGGGTTGCAATTCTCGAGTTCACACGGTACGCCACATCTAGGATAGCCACAATTTCCTCCTCCTCCTTCCCCAGGTAATCAGCCAACACCTCAGTCATCTGTTCTTGCGCTGACTTCCCTTCCACTTCCGGCAGACCACGAAAACGAAGCTGCTTCTCCATGTGCTTAGTTTCTGCAACTGACATCCTCCCCTTCACCAGTCTCATCTCTGTTTGTTGCGTGTCTATTAAATTCTCCATCGCGTCTTCTACTGTTTTAACTCTCTGCTGCGTTCCTTGTAATTCACTACTAATCGTTTCCACGCCTTTTTTCACTTCTGACAGCTCCGACTTTACTGTCTGTGTAACTTCTTTGACCTCTTTAATAAGCTCCAGTTTCGTGTCCTTAAGTTCTTTCATCATGTCTATAAGTTTTTTGTCCAAATTTTCTATCGCCGATTGCCACTCTTTTTTCGACATCGTGGGGCTTGCTTTAGCTCGCTCCCACGAATCTGCTCTCTTCCTTAGCTCCGTGGCGTATATTTAAACGTTTTCCTTTTTTTCAAATGTCCCAATCTTTGCCAAAATTAATTTTTTTGTATCCAAAATGTCGGGCGTCTTTTCTCTATGGTTTCTCTATGTTATTGTAATCCAAGATGGCCTACTTCCTCTTCCGCTGAAGCCGCGACCCTTCCCCTTTCAAAAATGGCGATTCCCTGCTTCCTGTCCGTCGGCAAGGGCCGCTTCCCTCCAGCCACTCTATTGTTGTTACGCACTTCCTGTCTCCCGTCTTCCCACAGCAGGTCTCGCGATGGTGTCTTTTTCCCACAGCTCCGAAACCACAGGTATTCAAAACAATAGTCCAATTTTTGCAATAACTTCTTTAAATTTAGTCTCTTTTAAAATACAACTCCTGCCGAGTCTTCGCCTCCTTTTCACTAGTCTGTTGCAGTTTAAAAATCTACTTTCTTTCTTCTCTGTTTTTATCAATCTGTCCCGTTTCAAGAGATAGCGATCTTTACCTTCTCTTCAGCTTTCTCGGGTTGTAATCGCTGTTTCGATCTTAAATTCTCCTCTCGACTTCCCTCCCCGATCGAAGCTTGGGTATGTAGGTCTTATGCCAGCCGAATTGGCCCCAAAACTGCCGCAGAGATTATAGCCGACCCGTCGCAAGGTGGGACCTCAAGGATCAGGGGGGAGACTCCTTGTGTAGAGCCCCCCCTCGTCCGAGATCTAACTCACCCTAGGGTCTTGAGCGTTCTTTGCCTGCTCTCCGCCTGAGAGCAGTCGGCTGCGGGTTATTTTCACCCCTCCGGCCGGTTAAAACGGCAGTCCGGTCAGCTCCGCAAATGGAGCTGCGTTAGACCTCCATGAATCCCAAACCGGAAGTCCCAAACAGGAAAAAATATAGAGTGCTAATTCAGACTTTGAAGGACATGAATATCAGGTACAGATGGGAGTTACCGGAAGGAGTGTCCTTTGAGTTTGGAGGGGCAAAAAACCGCATCAGATCTGAGCGGGAGATGGAGAGATTTATCAAGGACAATGAAAAAGACTTACCAACAAAACCATGAATATGGAGTGTAAAGTATTATCTTGGAATGTAAATGGACTAAACTCACCGAATAAGAGGAAAAATATTTTTCATTGGCTACTAAAACAAAAATGTGATATTGTTTGTTTGCAGGAGACCCATATTAGAAAACAGGATGTAAAATATTTAAAATCTGGAAAATTGGGCAAAGAATTTGTAGCGGCCTCTAACAAGAAAAAAAGAGGAGTGGTGTTGTATATAAAAGAGGAGCTGCAGCCAAAATTTGTTATGAGAGATGTGGAAGCTAGATTTGTAGCAGTGGAATGTAATTGGAATTTAAAGAGAGTGTTGGTAGTCGGACTTTATGCACCTAACGGTGCAAAGGAAAGCTTCTTTGAGGATTTAAGGAAGCATTTAGACGATCTTGTATATGACCAGATAATTCTTGCTGGAGATTTCAATGGAGTGACAGATTTGGAACTAGACAAAAAGACTACAACAGCACAAAAGAAAAGAGGACTATTGCCAAAGCTTTTTTTTGAGTTGATTCAACAAGAGACTCTCGAAGACGTATGGAGGAGAGAATATCCTAAAACCAAACAGTTTACTTTTTATTCTGCAAGGCATCTTACATTATCAAGAATTGATATGATCTGGGCCTCAAAGGACTTAGCGTTATGGACTAAGGAGGTAGAAATAATGCCGATGGTAGGCTCAGATCACAATCCAATTATGTGGAAATTTGGAAAAAGGAGGAAAAGGAAAGCCTGGAGAATAAATGAGGACTTGTTACAGGAAAGTGAGAATATGGAAATATTGAGAAGAGAGACAAAGTTTTTTATACAATACAACGTGAATAAAGAAGTACCAACCAATAAAGTTTGGGATGCTTACAAGGCGGTTGTAAGGGGCATACTAATGGACTTAAATGGCAGAGCAAGGAAAAAGAAAGAGGAGAAAAGACAAGAGATTGAGGAGAAAATAAAGGCCAAAGAAGCACAGTTAAAAAAGAGACCAGGGAAAAAGAAAATATACCAGGAAATTAAGAACAGCTAACAGCAATGAGTAATAAAGAATTGGAGTGGAACCTTAAAAGACTGAATCAAAAAGCTTTTGAGGGTGCTAATAAACCTGGGAAATATTTGGCATGGCAATTGAAGAAGAAAAGGGAAAAGAAAATAATAAATAAAATCTGTGAAGAAAACAAAACGTATCTGGAACAGACTACCATTAGTAGAGCCTTTTATAAATTTTATGCTAAGCTGTATAATAAAAAAGAAGTAACTAAAGAATCAATAGCATCATATTTGGAGAAAACTAAACTTCCAGAGATCTCGGAAGCTTGGAGAAATAAGTTGAATAGTGAAGTAACCGATGAGGAAATAAGTAAGGCAATACAATCTGCAAATTTAGGAAAGGCGCCAGGGCCAGATGGACTTACGGCTAAATTTTATAAGACAATGGCCAATGAACTGGCACCATTCCTAAAAGAGGTGATGAATGGAGTTTTTAGGGATCAAAGAATTCCAGACACTTGGAGCGAAGCGAATATATCATTGATCCCTAAAGAGGGCCAAGATTTGACTAACGTGAAAAATTACAGACCTATATCACTACTTAACAATGATTATAAAATTTTTGCGAAGATATTGGCGGAGAGACTGAAGGGGTGGCTCTCGGAAGTCATAGAGGAAGAACAAGCAGGCTTTTTGCCAGACAGACAAATAAGAGACAATTTAAGGACAGTGATCAATGCTATTGAATACTATGATAAGCGTTGTGATAAAGAGGTTGGTTTCTTCTTTGTAGACGCTGAAAAAGCGTTTGACAATTTAAACTGGGACTTTTTGTTTGCCACTATGGAAAAGCTACAATTGGGAGAAAGATTCATCAGAGCAATTAAAGAAATCTATAGAGACCAGACTGCAGCAATTGTAGTGAATGATGAATTGACCAAGAAATTGACGATTAGTAAAGGAACAAGACAAGGTTGCCCGTTAAGAATAAGAAACTATTAGCCCTAGAGGGATATAAAAATTTTTTTGGATGGCACGCATACCTATGGCACGACAAAGTAAAGGTCAACTCGATGTTCCTACATCATTTTGTAAGGAGAAGTTTATATACAATCTGGAAGAAGTACAGAATTTACTTACAAGAAGGAACCCCCTTGTGGGTGGTTCCATACGAGGTGATAGATCCGAGAGCTGTTGATAATGAACAACAATGTTTAACATACAAAGAAATAACTAAAATTGAAGTATCTAAACTTAGAATAAAGACGCAAGAGGAACTATCACCTAACTACGATTGGTTCCAGTACAGACAGATTAGAGATTTATACAATTCGGACTCTGTAAAAGGGGGCATACGAACAGAGAACTCGGAACTAGAGCAGACCCTTCTTAAAGAAGACAAGAAAAGAATATCCAAGGTATACCAAGTACTGTTGAAATGGTATACTGAGGATGAGATAGTTAAAACACAGATGGTGAAATGGGCTATAAATTTCAATAAAGAAATAACAATGGAGGCATGGGAATACTTGTGGAAAACTACAATGAAGACAACGACATGTATCAATATTAAAGAGAACATTTTCAAAATGATCTATCGTTGGTACATGACACCAAAGAAGATTGCGCTAGGGAACTTGAATACTTCTAATAAATGCTGGAAATGTAAGAAACATGAGGGCTCCCTCTATCATATGTGGTGGTCGTGTGAGGTAGCTAGGCAGTTCTGGGGGGAAATAATAAGAGAAATGAGTGAAATTTTACAGTTTCAAATAAATAAGAACCCAGAACTCCTGCTGCTAAACTTGGGAATGGAGGGAATTCCAGCCCATCATAGGACGTTGATTTTTTATATGACTGCAGCAGCTAGACTTTTGTATGCGCAGAAATGGAAAGTACAAGAAGTGCCAACTATTGAAGATTGGATCTACAAATTGCTGTATATGGCTGAAATGGACAAGATGACAAGAAAACTGAGAGATCTGGACTCAGGGCAGTTTAACACAGACTGGGAGAAGCTGAAACAATATCTGGAGAAGAAATGGGAGGTGGGAGGAAAACTGTGGCAGTTTGAGAACTACTGAAGTATAATAAAAGTATAAAAGAGAGGGGTGACTTTACCGGGGGAGGAAGAGAAATGTGAATTTATAAGCAGTTAGATTAATTGATTGAGATATATATAGATATGTATAGGTTAACTGATAGAGAATAATTAATGATAAGGTTTAAACATGAGGATTGACTAACTAACAATATTTTCTTTCTTTGACAAGATTTATATGCACCAAACTGAATGTATAGAAGAGTTAAATTGATTGAGTATCTGAGGAGTTATATAGAATTACCATAAAAAGATGAAATGAGTAATACATAGAGAACAAATCAAATTGTTTGATTTAAATGTGGGAAATTTTTATGGTTTATGATATATAGGTTTATATAGAAATATTCAAAACTGGAAAATGGGATAAATTGTTTATCTAAAGACGTATAGTTTGGGTGTATAATAAGTAAGGGAGTTAAAGATGTACTGCTTAATATAATGGAGAATGTATATCTGTTTTAGATAGAGGAATGTAATAGAAGTAAGGGAAAAGGGACAGAGGGTGGGAAAGCTGTTGGAAGTCAACAAAAGGGGGGGAAAGGGAGGGGGTTAGAAACGAAAAATTAGGGGAAAATTGATTGTAATGCAAAAATAATAATGTTCTAACCCAATAAAAAACTTTTCAAAAAAAAAAACCTCAAAAAGGAATGTAAATAGTTTTTAATGTTTTGAAAATAAATACTTTTTTGAAAAACTAATTGATGCTTGTCCTGTCATTAAAACATTGCAAAAACAACATGACCACCAAACGAAGCACACAACGATGTTCAACTGTTAACCCCAAGCACTGTATGCAAACATCCATTGCCATGAATCAGGTGATTTGACAGCAATGATCAGCCATCCCACACCCAACTTTTCCAAAGGATTGCTAGATTGGTCTACAAGGTCAACCTTTCCCTGGCCCTCCCCACGCAAGAACGCTTGGCGGTGACTGTTCTGGTGCTTGTCGTTTGGGAGTCTGTTATGGAGTTTACCATATCAGACTTTGTTACATTCAGATTTTGGCGCACCATTATTTCCCCAAGTGTTTGCAGTGTGCTGACTGCCGTCTTCATAACATCTAGGTTTTCCCTCCATGACTCCCTCAAAGCATCCCTCTCCCTCCGAGTCTCCTCTAGGAACTCCCTTTGAACCCTCTTGTCCTCCTCCAACCACCTGAGGTTTTCCTTTCTTTCAGTTCTCCACTCCTGGAGCTGCTCACGGTGCACATCTCTTGCTTGGCTGAGCATCCTGTCTGCCACACCATTAGGGATGTGCATTTCGGCATTCAGAATGCCGAAAGAATGCCGAAACAAAAGTGTTTCGGCTTCTTTCAGGGAATGCCGAAACGTTTCGGGGAATGCCGAAACGTTTCAGGTAGCCGAAAGAAAAAAGCCGAAACGTTTCGGGATTCTTTCGGCTTTCTTTCGGCTTTTCAATGGGAAAATGCCTCCGTCTTCCCGGACGTCTGGGGGAGGCATTTTCCCACCGAATAAGCCCAAAATTGGTGGGGACCTTCCTCTAACCCTTCTCTAACAACCACCCAAGTTTCAGACAGATTGGACTTTGGGGGGCCATGTTATGGCCCCCCAAAGCAGGTCCCCCCATCCTCCCATAAGAAAGCGAAGGAGCAGCATATTGTTAGCATGCTGCTACTCATCTTCTTCATTATTTCCTATGGGGAAAAAATGAAGAGGCAGGCTTCCTTTGCCAGGGGTGGCATTTTGCATGCAAAATGCCCCCTCACCCTCAGGGGCCCTTCTCCCACCCCTCCTCCCACCCCCCACCAAGGCTCAGCCTGCTCCCACTTGGGGGGGGCATTTCATGGCCTCCCCAAGTAGGTGCTCTAATCTCTACCACTGACAGCTGGGGGAGGCTTGTGTTGCCATGGGTGGCATTTTGCATGCAAAATGCCCCCAAGCCCTCAGGGGCCCTTCTCCCACCCTTCCCCCCACCCCCCACCCAGGCTCAGACTGCTCCCACTTGGGGGGGCCATTTCATGGCCTCCCCAAGTAGGTGCTCTTTTCTCTACCACTGACAGCTGGGGAAGGCTTGTCTTGCCAGGGGTGGCATTTTGCATGCAAAATGCCCCCCAGCCCTCTGGGGCCCTTCTCCCACCCTTCCTCCCACACCCCACCAAGGCTCAGACTGCTCCCACTTGGGGGGGCATTTCATGGCCTCCCCAAGTAGGTCCTCTCAGCCCCTAAAGTCCACCCCTTACAGCCCCACACAAACCCAATTCCCCCCCAGCTGCCACACACAGACCCAAATCCCCACATTAGCCCCTCACAGACCCAAATCCACCCCCACCTGCCCCACACCCATAACCCCAGGAACAGGCTGGCAAAGGCCAGCCCTCTCCCTTTGTTCCCTATGCTGGGAACTTCTAAACTCTCTTTCCCTGGGCAATTCTGCACAGCCCAGGGGTGTCACAATGGTGGGCACACTTCTGAGTGCCAGCTGGTCCCTGTGAAAGAGCACCTGAACCACAGACACCCTCCCTCAAATTCCCCCACCACCTACAGAGATGGCTGGCCAGCCAGCCCCATTGTTCCCTATGATGGGAACCAACTGCACAACAAAGAATAAAACAAGAACAACACAAAATAAAGTTTTAGATTTTTTTTCTCCCTTCCAAAGTACAAGTAGGCAAAGCATTATGACACATTACACCAGCAGTCCCCCACACAGAAAAATAACACAACTCACTTAACATCAGAGAATCACAAAGCACGATTCCTGTCAAAAACACTTTATTTCTTGAACAGCTTTAGGTTACACAGCAGGGGGGAACACCAAAGGGCATGGCAGCACTATCTTACACAAAAATAACACAACTCACTTAACATCAGAGAATCACAAAAACACAATTCCTGGCAAAAACACTTTATTTCTTGAACAGCTTTAGGTTACACAGTAGGAGGGCACAACAGGGCATGATAGCAATGTACTACAAAAAATAATACAACCCACTTCACCGTTTTTGACAGCAATTGTGTTTGTGTGATTCTCTGATGTGAAGTGAGTTGTGTTATTTTTGTGTAGTACACTGCTTTCCTGCTCTGTGGTGCCTTCCTGCTGTGTAACCTAAAGCAGTTACAGAAATAAAGTGCTTTTGACAGCAATTTTTGGGGTGATTCTTTAATGTGAAGTGAGTTGTGTTATTTTTGTGTAAGATACTGCTTCCATGCCCTTTGGTGTTCCCCCCCTGCTGTGTAGCCTAAAGCTGTTCAAGAAATAAAGTGTTTTTGACAGGAATCGTGTTTTGTGATTCTCTGATGTTAAGTGAGTTTTGTTTTAATTTTTCTGTGTGGGGGACTGCTGGTGTAATGTGTCATAATGCTTTGCCTACTTGTACTTTGGAAGGGAGAAAATAATTTTTTAAAAACTTTATTTTGTGTTGTTCTTGTTTTATTCTTTGTTGTGCAGTTGGTTCCCATCATAGGGAACAATGGGGCTGGCTGGCCAGCCATCTCTGTAGGTGGTGGGGGAATTTGAGGGAGGGTGTCTGTGGTTCAGGTGCTCTTTCACAGGGACCAGCTGGCACTCAGAAGTGTGCCCACCATTGTGGCACCCCTGGGCTGTGCAGAATTGCCCAGGGAAAGAGAGTTTAGAAGTTCCCAGCATAGGGAACAAAGGGAGAGGGCTGGCCTTTGCCAGCCTGTTCCTGGGGTTATGGGTGTGGGGCAGGTGGGGGTGGATTTGGGTCTGTGAGGGGCTAATGTGGGGATTTGGGTCTGTGTGTGGCAGCTGGGGGGGAATTGGGTTTGTGTGGAGCTGTAAGGGGTGGACTTTAGGGGCTGAGAGGACCTACTTGGGGAGGCCATGAAATGCCCCCCCCAAGTGGGAGCAGTCTGAGCCTTGGTGGGGGGTGGGAGGAAGGGTGGGAGAAGGGCCCCAGAGGGCTGGGGGGCATTTTGCATGCAAAATGCCACCCCTGGCAAGACAAGCCTCCCCCAGCTGTCAGTGGTAGAGATGAGAGCAGAGCACCTACTTGGGGAGGCCATGAAATGCCCCCCCAAGTGGGAGCAGGCTGAGCCTTGGTGGGGGGTGGGAGGAGGGGTGGGAGAAGGGCCCCAGAGGGTTGGGGGGCATTTTGCATGCAAAATGCCCCCCCTGGCAACACAAGCCTCCCCCAGCTGTCAGTGGTAGAGAATGAGATGAGAGCACCTACTTGGGGAGGCCATGAAATGGCCCCCCCAAGTGGGAGCAGGCTGAGCCTTGGTGGGGGGTGGGAGGAGGGGTGGGAGAAGGGCCCCTGAGGGTAAGGGGGCATTTTGCATGCAAAATGCCACCCCTGGCAAAGGAAGCCTGCCTCTTCATTTTTCCCCATAGGAAATAATGAAGAAAGATGAGCAGCAGCATGCTAACAATATGCTGCTCCTTCGCTTTCTTATGGGAGGATGGGGGGACCTGCTTTGGGAGGCCATAACATGGCCCCCCAAAGTCCAATCTGTCTGAAACTTGGGTGGTTGTTAGAGAAGGGTTAGAGGAAGGTCCCCACCAATTTTGGGCTTATTCGATGGGAAAATGCCTCCTCCAGGCGTCCTGGAAGACGGAGGCATTTTCCCATAGAAAAAAGCCGAAAGAATGCCGAAATAATGTCGAAAGAATCCCGAAAGCCGAAAGAGATTCTTGTTTCGGCTTTCGGCTTTAACGATAGAGAATCTTCTTTCGGCTTTCTACTTTCGGCTATAGCCGAAAATTTTTGGCTTGCACACCCCTACACACCATACAAAGCGGCATTCTTTCTTCTCCTATTTCTTATGTTGGAGAGCCGTGTCCCCGGGGACAGCTCCGCTGCATCAGGTGGTGGTGTTCCTGTGTGTTTAAGGGAGAATGACCGTTTTGTTAAGGAATGATTTCCTGTCTAAATCTCAAAACTTGGTTTGCGACATCGCACAATTCACAATTTCAACAATATTTTGCATTCACACATGACCTTCATTCCCGCAGCGCAACATGAAATAGAAACATCACATTCTAGGCTAGCTCATTTCAAAAAGGTGAACTTTTCAGAGCCAGTATTCCCAAGTTCATAACCATGGGCACCCTTCTCCACTCATAACACATAGCAGCAACTTGTGGTAGGCATCACATTGCATTGGTGTTTGTTCTCCCCCCCATTGCAGTTCTGCAATGCCACCCCTCCGCCAATTGATTGTTGTTTTGTGATTAACAATTTACAGAAATGAGCAATAAAAGTGGGGGGGGGGGCTTACCAGAACAGGCTCCCTTAGGTGAGGAGGGAATGTTAGGCTCCTGTATCCAGTCTTCCTGTGCATCATTGCACGGCTCTATGTTCTCTGTGGTGGGAAAAACAGGTTGTAAACTGATGTCAACGCATGAAAGTTGCATCAGGCATGCATGCAGTACGGGCTGGTTACTCAACCGGTCTTGGCTTTTATCCATTTTCTCCTCTCCTCATGACCAAGTCCATTTAAAATAAATTATTTGGGGCGCCTGACGACAGTGACATGGCACATTGCCATGGTGTTGAGAATCGAGTCGTTAGCAAGTGTGCCCCACCAGAATCGTTAATAGCCCTCCTTTTGATCAAAGTCCATGTTTGTCAATGTTAGTCAATTTGGAAATTATTCATTTTATGTTCCCCTCAAATGTTTTTTAATTTTGGAAGTCTTGAAGAGACCACACTACCATCAATGTGTCCCCAGAACACGGCCACATTGGGCATGTGATAGGGCAAATGGTTCACAAGCCAGCAATTGCAGTAAATGCGGACCATTGCTATCTCCTTTAATCAACCCAGTGGGTCATGTTTATCGGTGGCACAATGAACATACATGTCTACAAACCGTAGTGGGGCATTTTGTTGCGTTCTTCAAAATAGACATTGATATAAGTTTGCGCCACCTCTATCTCTCCTATTTCAAAGTCCTAGAGATGCACCTCTGATCCCTGATCAGGGCAACAATCATTCTCAAGACTTCAAATCTGCTTCAGGTTCACTAGTGTGATTTGTGTAGCACTGTGAAGATCAATTACAATGTGACCTGCAAACTTTGCCCGCACATTCAGATTCTCAACACACTTTTGTGAGCCAAAATGGAGGTTTACGGTGGAGGAACACCTCTGGTCCAGATTCATTTGGGGGTTTGTTCTGGTGATCCCTGCCATCTCACCTTGGTCTGCAAGTCCATCCACTGTGGTGTCCAGGTCACAATCTGTGCCATCGTCCGTGGACATGGAGCTATGCGCTGTGGATGCAAAAAAGAGATCAGTATTTGCATTAGTTGACTTGGAGTAGTGGGTTAATTGAGTTTGGAAAATGAGCTGAGAATGTGGCAATCATGCGACCTCCCCCCACCCATTACCTCTTGGAGCGGGTGTGGAGCTCCGGATCAGATCGCAGTCAACTGTGACAAGATCATGTGTGAAGAGCTCTTCGGACCCCTCTTCACGGATCACCTCTGGGCGATCAGGATGTTCCTGTGCCGTGATGTTTAGGCTGCGAGCAATGCGCTTGGGCTTCACACTGGCATCCCCGCGTAGGATGCTGTGCAGCTCTCTGAAGTAAGCACATGTGGTTGGTGCATTTCCAGATGTGCCATTGTGGGCTATGACCCTCTTGTACTCCAGTCTCATATTCTTTGTTTTGTTGCGGCACTCAAGGGCAGATCGTTTGTGCCCACGAACACCCATTTGGCAGGCAATTTTATGAAAACAATCAATGTTTCTATGCGACCTGCGTAATGCCTCCTGGATCTTATCTTCCCCCCACAAGTCCAAAAGATCAAGAATTTCTCTTTCCCGCCAAGTGGCGGAACGGACAGTGGCCAAGGCATCGGCGGACATTTTTAAAGTTGTGACACAGTGACAAGTCACCAACCTTCAGGAAATGCGGAATTAGGATCTCGGTAGAGAAAGGTCTGAGTGATCAGTGTTGGCCGCTCTCCGCCTGTATTTAGCCCGCTCAAAATCACAGAGCATGCGCAAAGGGTCATTTCCGACCGTTATATTGCGCGCAAAAATGGAGACCACTACTAAGATTTTCGTTACATCGGTTTAGAAATTTAACATTGCACAACCACATTGAAATTCGGAATCACAATGCAGCATTGCTCATCGCGGGATATCAATCAGTTTGGGTCTAAATGAAGGTACATGTCATGGTGATGTGATCTCTACGTTTGGCGGGACACTGATGATGCATTTGGTCATGGGTGCCAACGTCAGGGCAGCTCAGTATCGATTGATTGTTTTTTTGATGTGGCGCTTGGGCGTCATAACGGATTTGGGGTTTTTTTTTTACAAAGGGGGGGATATCAGATTTTAAAAGGGGGTGCCATAATCAGGCGTGCAGCTGAAGATATTGCCTACCACCCAATGTTTGTTTTTTTATTTCCGAAAATCCACCAAAATGTGCTGGCGGAACAGCGAAAGGAAGTAAAGATGTTAAAAAAAAATGGTCAGTGTTTTGCGCAAGCGGCACAAGCGGTAGTTCAGGGATACAGAAACAGGTCCAAAAAAGGAAAGTGGGAGTGGTTTGGAGTGGGCGGTTTTTTGAAATGCGCAGGTTTTCATTCACATCGCTGATGGTTTCGGCGCGAGAACCGCGCTTGAAAAACGGGGCAGATTCATCGGGTGTAAAGCGCGGGAATGACGGAAGTAAGAAGGGAGCATGTGAACAGCAAAGAGAAGCGCGGATTTCATGCGGGAAAAGCGCGGAGAAGATGAGAGGTGTGGATTCGACCTTGGTAGGAAGGTTGGCTGAGCCAGGAGAGTGGTGGGGCATTCCATATGGGAACTGGGTGTAAGACTGGCATCCAACAGAAGATGGAGCAAATGGAGATATGTGAGACAGAGACAGAAAGAGGAGGAGGAAAGAGCAAGGAGGGGATCAAATCATACTCTGCCTGTCCTGCAGAGTCAGCATTGTCTCCATAGTGAAGGAGGTAAGCTTGAAGAGGAAAAAAAGACCTGGCTCTAAGCTGGATCCTTTCCTGACCTTTTTGTAGGTTCTTCTAACAGTTGCCGGGACTTAAACATTACCCTACCCAAGCGTTCTCTAAGACAGTATTAAATTAAATAAGAAATAGGCCTATCTTTGCGATTAGAATGGGAAGGAGTCTAGATTGTCCTGTTTGATGAGCAAATCAATGTAAGTGCTCTCATATGTTTGCTAATATCCCACAACCATTGACTATTTTTATGTGGCCAGAATATGGAATAACCTCACAGAGCCAGGAAGTAAGCCCATTAGATGTACTGCATATTTCTCACGTGCTTCTTGCATGGGGTACTGAGTGACCTTTGAACCTTGTTGTACTGCATTTTTTCGAATGAGATGACCCTTCCTTGTTTGCTGCTGCTTCTTCCCAGAAGGCAAGTGCAGAGATTTAACACCCACAGCAATTAAACGCGAGGCTGTCAGCATCTAACACTAAAGGCTTGTAAGGCACATAAGACAGGGCCTTGAGATCTTGACCTAGACAATCAGCTTTTCACCTCCTTCATTAAAAAAAAATTGTAACATCCATTCTGATGAGGAGTTCTGATGAGCTTGAACGATTGCACAATATTTTGTGTCATTTGGTTGGCAGGATCTTGTTTGGAAGGGTGGGGGAGGAAATTCAGATAATCATTCTGCCTGCCTGCCTGCCTGCCAGTATGTGGGCAATGGAGAAGATTGGTGGCAAGAACACCCTGTTTTGCAGCAGAATGCCGAGTGTCAAAAGGAAGGATTTGGATTAGCCCCTTGTGGGAACAAAACTACAAAGCACAAGGAAACAGCAACAGAACGCAACAGCAAAATGCAAAGGAAATATTTTTTTATTACCTATAGCACTATAGAAAAAGAAAACAGTGGATATGAAACAGGATTGTTTATAACAACAACAGTAATAATAACAATAACACTTGATTTATATAGCACCTTTCAGAACAACTTAACTGTCATGGGCTGGTCCAGTAGCATGGTCAGAGTCCATTCCAAAGTGAGTCCAAGGGCAGTCCAAATAGCAAGGTCAGAGCCAAGCTACAAGTGATGAATGACACTTGAACGGCAAGTGAACAGACTCATGTGTATTCCTCCTTGTTCACTTGCACTCCACTTGATCATGTGGAGCACAAGTGAACAGGGAGGAATACACATGAGTCTGTTCACTTGCCATTCAAGTGCCATTCTTTACTTGTAGCTTGGCCCTCAGGCAGTCAGTTTACCGGCAAGGTTCAAGGGTTAGGGTTAGGCAAAGGCAGAGTCAAGGCACGGTTCCATGGCGTGGTCACAGCAGTAGCATGATTCTGACACATTGCTTCCATGTCTTCTTCTGTAGCTGGGTTTTATAGCAAGGCTGGGCTTGCAGCCAGCTGCTTGGAAGCTATCCTGTGGTTACTCCATATTACTATCCACAAGCAGCTGGAGTGGATCCAGGAGGTGTGTACTTTGCTGTCTCTCCTTGCAGCTTCATACATTGCCTTTGCCTGTGGCTCTCTGTGGGTGAAGTTGGAGGTTCAGAAGTCCTTGGCTGTGCTTCACCAGTGGTGTTAGAGCTGAAGGGTGACAGTGCCTCTGCCTCAGATGCTGGCTGTGGACTCTGATCAGCTGGCAGCTGTTCTTCCTGATCACCGACTTCTGCTGAGTCAGGGCTGGCTACACGAGGCCTCTCTCCTCCTGAGGAGTCAGCAGTGGCTACACAAGGCTCCTCTCCTGAGAAGTCAGCAGTGGCTACACAAAGTTCCTCTCCTCCTGAGCAGTCAGGGCTGGCTACACAAGGCTCCGCTCCTCCTGAGGAGTCCTCACTGACACTGAGCCCCATGACATTAACATCCACTCAGAGCAGTTTACAAAGTGTGTTATTATCCTCACAACAATCACTCTGTGAGGTGGGTGGGGCTGAGAGGGCTGTGACTGACCCAAGGTCACCCAGCTGGCTTCAAGTGGAGGAGCGGGGAATCAAACTTGGTTCTCCAGATTACAGTCCTGCCACTCTTAACCACTACATCAGACTGGCTCCCTGTATATCACTGTACTGAACTGGTTGGAGCACTCTGCTGCTGGGGAGCTGCCTGCCGTTACTGCCTCTTTGCCAGTCAGTTTCCCACCATAGTGTGTGCCTGCTGACACTTGCCTTCTATGAGGTTCATTTGCAGAAAAAGTGGGTCAATGGTTTAGACTAGGAGGGGGACTAATGGTTGATGTGGTTTTGGGTTAAGCCTTGTTTCCTTACTCTTCCTGGAAAGAACAGTGTGTGTATGTGCAACCATCCCACACTCGCCTTGATGCTTTTCCCAAGCTGTGTGTACTGAAACACAGTTGGTCGATGGTTTAGTGGGAAGACTGTGTTCTGTGAGATTTTGGTGCTGTTAACTGTGTCTTTCAATTTCTGTTTCAAATCACAAAACTGCCTGTTTCTCTCATATTCAGAAACATACTCTGACAAATGAATTATCAATACAGGAAGCGTTCCGTAGCCATTAAAGGAAAATTACTTCTTTCTCCAGATACCCTGACATTAATCAGGTGACACTTTGGGTAAAAATATAGTGATAGATGAGTTCTCCATGCCTAGAAACATGGTTATGCGCTACCGACCTCACCATCTGCAAGTTTAAATTTAACAAAGATGGATGTTTCATCTTGTTCACACTCACAACACTCCAAAAGAGGATGAAAACATTTAGTCTGTTCCCCAGTTTTCCATCTTAAGTTGCGAATCTTTCTGCCAATATGTAATATTCACACAAAATGTTCTTCTTAAAGCATGCCAGACTTTTTAAAAGTATAGGTCTGTATAGCTGAGAAATGTACTCTGATAATTTTTTAAAACCAGGGTTCATAGTTGAGATTGCCTCACCTAAAAATAACTTCTTTATATTGTACATGGCTGCTGTTCCAGGAATGCAGAGCCCATCTCTGTTATTTTGTTGCTGACATCTTGTTAGCGCTCTCTTCCTTTCAAACACTCCAGGATTTTCTATCTTTTTAGAGTCCTTTGATTCTAAAAAAAATTCAAAAACAGTTTCTATTTGTATACATAAATCTTCAGTGGTACTCCTTAACCCCATACACAATATGCACATAATCTACTTCCTAGCAGAAAAGGGATTGTTTTTCTAATCTTTTCCAGTTACTCAGTCTCTTATCTTCTAGAGCCGCAGGGTGCACAACTGTCCCCTTTGACCATCATTGTATTAAGTTCAGCATCATAGCTTTGTGATCCTCATGAGGTTATCTGATTTTCAAAGAGATCGGCTGCCTTTTCCCTAAAGTGAGTTTACTCCACAGGCAAACATGGCCAAGGTAGAGAAACTAAACTGGAAACTAAAGCCTTGCCAAGGCTAGGAAAAGATCTCAGTCAAGTTTTGCATCTCTGTGCTCAGTGCTAATTGGAGAGAATTTGTACTTATTATGTAAAAATTGTTTACATAATAGAGAAACAGATAGGATGGTACTGAAGAAAGAGTGATCATCACAAGCTCCTTTCAGACATCACATCCTCCTAGGGTTGCCAGCCTCCAGGTGGTAACTGAAGATCTCCTGGAATTACAATTGATCTCCAACCGACAGACATCAGTTCCCCTGGAGAAAATGGCTTCTTTAGCAGGTGGACTCTTAGGCATTATACTCCACAGAGGTCCTTCCCTTCCCTAAACCCCACCCTCTTCAGGCTCCACCTCGAACATCTCCAGGAATTTCCCAACCTGGAGCTGGCAACCATACATCTTCCTATACCAAACAGCCTGGCAATGACATGTATAAGGAGCTTGTGCTATCCATGATCCATTTCTGGAAAGAAGTGAACTCTGAAAATACCATGTGTATTTTAAAAAAAATCTTCACGTTGGTAATATTTTTCTTATTTTAGGATTACATGTTTGTTAGCCACCTTCAATGTTCTTTAGAACAGGAAAGGTAACAATAATAAATAATAGCTTGACCCAGAGCCTGGCAGCAGCCCTGGAACTTGAAGGGGTAGATCCCTATCCCACCACACACAAAGAAAATTCAAGCTCCAATGCACTCTCTCTATCAAAATGCCAACAACAACTGTCTCTCCCTCTCCACTGTCTGCAAACTAAGCCAGAGCTGGGAGTCTCCCTCCACCCTGCTCTTTGCTCCCTTGTAACAAATTTGGAGCTCCACACTTGAAAGGAAGACCTGCCTATCAAGCTAAATTGGGCTTAGATTGGGGTTTCCAGGGCAACAGCAGAAGTTCAGACAATCCCTGCCTAAGTTGCCATGGGAATTGATTGCAGGTGCCAGACTGTCTGGCTTGATGAACAGCAACCAACAAGGCTTGCAATGACCACCTGTTCATTTAGAATGGGGCCTCATGAACAGCTTGTTTGGGAACAGCAGATTGGGCTGTTCGTGGCTTTTTTTGTTCGTATTGCTGTTCGTGCCCATCTCTAGTAATGAGTTGATGTTCAATAGGTTGAAGCTGTTTAGAACTACATCTAAAGACACACCTAGGACAAAACGTGGGTGCTGGGTGCAGCTGTGGCTCTGTAGTAGAGCATCTGCTTGGTTTGCAGAAGGTCCCAGGTTCAATCCCCATAATCTCCAGTTAAAAAAAAATCAGGTAGCAGGTAATAAGAAAGACCCATGTCCCGGTTCTGAGGCCCAGCCCCTGGACTTAACAGGAGGAGGGGATGAGAGACAGGTGGGAGACAGCTGTCCAGACGCCCCACCTGACACCCCAGTCCAAAACCCGACAGCAACAGAAGGAGGGAGAGAAGCACTAAAGCCTCAGAGGGTCAGATGGAGCGGGTGGAAGCCAGCTAGCCCCATCCTCCAGTGGGAGGCTAAAAGCCCAGGCAGGGAGAGTGGGGACAGCCAGGAGGGGATTGTACCAAAGGGAGAGTGCACAGGAGACAGGGACAGCCAGCCAGACAGCAACCTTACTGGCAGGGGAAGAAAGGCAGCAGAAGCAGCACAGGGTCATGCTCCAACCTGCAAGCAGGGTGGAAGGGAATAGCAAGGGCCAGGTGAGGCTGGGATCAAGGCAGCCTCAGGTGGGACTGCCTGAGACGATCAGCAAAGAGAGTCTGGCAGCCAGCAAATGAGGCACAGGTGTGGCTGGCCCAAGCAGCCAGTAGAGTGACGCCAGGTGTGGCTGCCTAGCACAGCCTGGGCCATGGTGGTGTGGTGACACCATGTGGTGTGGTGACACCAATGCTGGTGGTGTGGTGACAGGTGGAGCCAGGAATGTGTGAAGGGAAGTTCTCTCACAAGGTGGGATAGTGAGTTAGAAGCATGGAGGAGGAGAGAGCAAGAGTGAGGGAGGAGGAAAAGAACAACAAGCAAGGAGGAGGCGAGGAGGGTTAAGACTTTGAGAAGCTGGAGGCAGGAGGAAACAACTGGGAGTCAGCCAGTTGAGAAGGCCTGCGAGTGGGTTGAGATGGAGCGAGGCCCTGCACCATCCCTGATGGCTTTCTGGAGTCAAAATCAGGTGTGCTGGTGTACAGCACCACTGCACCTGCGGAGGAACCTGACACTCATACCTAAGACCCTGTGGAGCCACTGCCAGTCAGAGTAGACACTATTGACCTTGATGGACCAATGATCTGATTCAGTATAAGGTAGCTTGATAAATTCATGTCAGATTAAGGGATAGATTTATCTGTTTTCCTGTGCATAGCTACATACAGTGTCTAGTACTCCTGACTGAATGCTGTAACAAGGATTTGGAATGACAGAAAGATTTTCCACCTGGGACAGCCACCTTTTTGGGGTTTGGGTCAAAGTGGGCCAGTGGGTGTATCATCTAATCTGAAGCACCTCTCACATGTCAATCAAGGAGATGAGAAGTTCAGGAACAGTACACATAATTTTCAAAATTAAGAGCTCTTAAAACAGATTTCAGCATCATTGCAATAGTGCGAGCAACATCCCAACTGGAAATGCTTCATGTATTCCGTAAAAAATGATGGATTTGTTGTATTTATGAAACATTAAAAAATACCTGATCGCTTCTCTCCTCCAAAACCTGCTTTCTTTTACTTGCCAGATCTAATTGTCATATAGGTGCTATGTTCAGTCTGAGTTTCGGAAAATAACACACAGAGATCATCTCTTGGTTGGAATGGCCACAACTTTATTGATTACAGCTAGATGGAGCATTGACCAGGCATACGGGCAATGGATCCTCATTGGCATCAGAAGGCCCTATCGCTGTCCGATGCATATAACTCCAGCCCCTGTGCTGGTGCACCACAGCAGGTGTTATTCTGCCGCCAGCCATGCAGGTTGGCCCTTGCCTCCCAATCTGCAGGGGTGATAATATTAATATAATATAACATTCGATATATATACTGCCCTTCAGGACGACTCAGAGTGGTTTACAAAGTATGTTGTTATCCCCACAACAAGAAACGCCCTGTGAGGTGGGTGGGGCTGAGAGAGTTCTGAGAGAGCTGTGACTGACCCAAGATCACCCAGCTGGCTTCAAGTGGAGGAGTGAGGAATCAAACCCGGTTCTCCAGATTAGAGTCCCATGCTCTTCACCACTACACCAATCTGGCTCACCAAACGGAGCTGCCTGAATGCTCCACTCACCCTTTTAGGATCTGGCCCAATGCCTCAAAACCGCCACAGGAGGAAGGTCAAAGGCCCGACTCCCACCAATGCTCCAGCTGCTGTATAAATGTTGGAACACCCCCCCCCCAGAGGTCCCCAACTTCGATGCCCAGAGGAAGGCGAAAAAACCCCAAGAGGCCCAGGCCAATTTGGCCCTTGTGGGAAAAATTCCTTCCTACAAAGTTCAGGAACAGTACACATAATTTTCAAAATTAAGAGCTCTTAAAACAGCTTTCAGGTTCACTGCAATAGTGTGAGCAACATTCCGATAGGAAATGTTGCATGCGTTCCGTAAAACATGATGGATTTGTTCCATTTATGAAACATAAAAAAATACCTGATTGCTTCTCTCCTCCAAAACCTGCTTTCTTTTACTTGCCAAATCTAATTCCGGCAAGTTAAGTGCTTAGCTATACATTGCTCAACAAATCAGTAAATTGAGAAGCAAATCTGAAGTATGTGGAATCTACGCTTAGTTTCCCTGGTGCTTCTCAGCTGCACAGAGAAAGTCATTACATGTAGTAAGGATCTAATTGAACTAGTTCATAATGGCAGAAAATTACAACTCTGGTAGCGTAATAGAAAACTGTGATTTTGCAGCATTACCAGCAGTGTTAAAAAATCTCATAATGCAAATACATCATGAAAAAGCAAGGCAATTACTCGAATAGATAGGAAAGAGTCACGTACACTCCCTAGACCATGTTAACTTTATTGGATTGGTGTCTACTTTTCAAAAATTATTTTAATTCCCTCCCTAGATAATTAAACCTAAAACCTACACTGCTTCAAACATGAATATACTTCCAGAAAAACTGGGCCTCCTAATGTGGACTCTTCAAAGCATATTAACGCATCTTTCATTTTTTCTTTAAACAATTTTCTTCCAAAGTTGATCCTTGAGATACAAGCTTTTTAGACAGGTTTTTAATTTTTTAAAGCAATTGGCAGATGAATATTGGTATATTGTTATGCAATAAATGTAGGAATCTTTTAGGTAAGAGAGAGGAACATGTGATTTTAAGTTTACTTCCCATGCATGTAACATTTATTATGGAATTATAAATGACATACGAGAAGAACAGAGGGACACGCATGCCTACACACTCAAACCGTTATGATTACCTGCTCTTGGAACCATGGTATCTTGTTATGGAGCTTCATTTCAATTAAGTGTTTGGAGAAAAGTGGTCCGTTCTTTGATATGTCTATCAGCCTGGTCAGAGCGCCTACTTTCCAGATGTTAAAGGTTTCTGGGGATCTAGCAGGTTCAAACCCACTTTCTCCCGTAAAACAAGAGGGGGTGGGATATGGCGGGAGCTAATTTGGTTCTATTTCTGTCCCAGACTTTCAGGGTGGCTTGTAAAAGAATCTATTTTTTTATAGTCAATGGACGTTCGTTTGCTTTGTTCCAGATAGTTTCTTGTAAATTTTTGTTATGTATTGATTGTGTATTTGTAGGTTGTAATAATAAAAACAATCCAAAAAGAAAAAAATAATGGTTACCTGCTCTTGGTGGGGTTGGCTACACTTCCGCATAAGTTCCTGGAGAAAGGGAGCTTGCTGCTTTGTAGTCTCTGAAGAAAGTAGAGCTGAAGAAAGTCTTGCAATTTGAAGAAAGCCTTATGATGTACACGATTATTCCATGTGAAGCAGAGAGGAAGTCCAAGAGAAATAAACACTGGGCATCCGGCTGGACCACAAGACATGGTAGGGGCATCACCTGTGTCAGGTTGGCAGAATCTTCCAGCTTGTTTCATATTCCATGATCCTTATCGGCTTCAAGGTCTTTGTCTGCCCTAGAAAACTCCATCTTTTCAACTAGATTCAACCAGCTTAACTTGGTTCACCGGCTCATGTTGGTCCCTGACTGCTTTTAAACTTGAGGTCTGCTTGGTCTTCCATCATAACTTGATAAACATTTCTGTACCCCCACCAACACTTACCTTCTTTAGGGTCTGGCATTGTGTGTGCATGTAGTATAACTAAGGAAAAACCTAGTGGGTCGACGGACAGAAAGAGGATTGTTCTGTGTGATTTTGGTGCCAGTAAATGCAAAAACAGCTACCCCCAAGAGCCTAGAAGCCCTCACTGCAAAGAATGGGAGAACTCAAATGGATTAGATCTGAGCCGGCAACACCTCATCCCAACCCCCCCCCCCCAATAATGGTACATAGTTCCTTTAGAACCACTGGATCTGAAACTATAATGGATTTTTTTTTCAGTTCATACCATTATTGGAGGGGGGGGGGGTTGGGATGAGGCGTTGCCAGCTCAGATCTAATCCATTTGAGTTCTCCCATTCTTTGCAATGAGGGCTTCTAGGCTCTTGGGGGTAGCTGTTTTTGCATTTACTGGTACCAAAATCACACAGAACAATCTTCTTTCTGTCCGTCAACCCACTAGGTTTTTCCTTAGTTATACTACAAGCACACACAATGACAGACCCTAAAGAAGGTAAGTGTTGGTGGGGGCACACTATGGCGGGAAACTGGCTGGCAAAGGGGTAGTGGGGCGGCAGCAGCATTAAAACAATCCTTCTTCGTGTTCACTTTTTCCTTTTTCTATAGTGCTAATAAATTATTACCTTTGCATTTTGCTGTTTTTGTTGGTGCCGTGTTTTCTTGTGCTTTGCAGTTTTGTCCCCACAATGAAGAGATGTTATCATGATGAGGAAACTGCCAATCTCCATCACCCAAGAGCAGGCAGGAAGCATGTTTGACTGACCATCACGACCCTGCTTAAACAGACCTGTGTTTTTTCCATAAGTTTTCCTTTTCCTGTGAGTAAGCAGTACTATTTTTGAAAGGACAAAGAAGGCAAATGGTTTGGAGGATGAAGGGAAACAATCCTCAGCTACCCAGATGTAACTACCATGTTATTCAATAGTGCTTCCTCTGAGGAAGGTGTCTTTAGAATTGCAGCCTATAACTTTTCCTCACAGCGACTGCCTTTCCAAGTGCTCTGATGAGAGTGGGGAGATAAACCAGTGCCAGGGTAGCACTGCAAAACAAATCAAGAACAGGTCCACTCAGTTGTCTCATATTATTCAATAGAGCTTACTCCCAGGGAAGTATCTTTAGAATCGCAGCATGTGATTGTAGTCTGCACACACCCCCTTCCAAACATTTCCAAAGCTATGGTTGTTGTGGGTTTTCCGGGCTGTATTGCCGTGGTCTTGGCATTGTAGTTCCTGATGTTTCGCCAGCAGCTGTGGCTGGCATCTTCAGAGGTGTAGCTAGCATCTTCAGAGGTGTAGCACTTTTGGTGCTACACCTCTGAAGATGCCAGCCACAGCTGCTGGCGAAACGTCAGGAACTACAATGCCAAGACCACAGCAATACAGCCCGGAAAACCCACAACAACCATCGTTCTCCGGCCGTGAAAGCCTTCGACAATACATTTCCAAAGCTGTTAGGTGGGGAGGGGTCTCCCCTTGCAAGGACCTGAATGGCAAGGAGACAATGCCATCGCCCAAGTAGTGAGGGAGAAAAAATGCACTCATGTGCATTGCGCACGTTCCCCCTCCCCACCAACAGAGTTAATTAATAACATAAAGGACCTTTCCTCTTGGGATCCAATTGGTGAATGGCATAAAGGGAAACAAGATGCCACCATGTGGGCCCAGTGCCTGCCTGCTGCTGTCAGTCAGTCAATCTTTATTACGGTCATAGACCACACAATAATAGCATACAACCCAGTCATTGCTGCTGTCATTGCGAAGTTAGAACCTAAAGGAAATGAAACATACAAACTTTGGGGTAAGATTGTGTCATTAGAATTCGGACTAGCCAAAGCTTTTTTTAATTAAATGAAACAGCAATTTCCAGATGTATTTCTGACTTGTTGGTTTCATTTTGCACACCCTTAATAATTATCATTTCCATTAAATATTGGGAGTATTCCATTTTAGTAAACATCAAAACAATGTTCCCAATTTCGTGAAAATGATAATCATTCCTTAACTGAACTTACAAAAGGAAATTAAAACAATAATTTTTGAAGTGCCCCTCTGGAGGCAGCAAGAAGGGAAGGGAATAAGAGAGAAGAAGCATGGCCTGGCCCCAGCTGGTACCCAGTGCACTGGCCCTTTAAACTGTAAAGAGCTATTATTTAAAGGGCTGGAACTCTATGTATACATTGAACATATTGGGTGGTAGAGCTGGCCTCTGAACTCTAGAGGTCTGCCCTTCTAACCATTATTTAGAATGCTCTCACCTGGTCCACGGTGCAGTGACCCTTTAAAACTTAAAGATCTGTTGTTTTCAACAGAAGACCTGAAGTCCAGAGTCCAAGCATTTCCAATGAAAATAATGACCCTTTAATGTTTAAAGGCGAAAATGACACAAACAGCTATGAACAGTGAAAGACCTCCCAACCTGATTCTGGATATTCCTAATATTTACTGGGATATTCCCAAGGTGTATCGGGTTCTAAAAGTGAGAAAGAGAGAAAAGGAAAATCAGATTTGAGCAATGCATACCCTTGGTGGCCAGCACAAGAGACATGTTTTTTTGATCCACGCTCTAGAGGCCAAGTTTGAAATTTGACATAAGATCACATTCCCTTTTTTCCCTCTTATACCAATTGACATAACACACTGATCTGAGAAAGGAAATGTACATCTGGAATTACACATCAGAAACTGTAGGTAAAACATGTGTAATCAGATGTGCTTCTAATTACAGTCATGGTTCCTGGCATGTACTTTCAGATATAGATTGCCTTCTTTGGATTAAACTGCTTTTGTTAGTTTATTTAAGGCAATGAAATTCACATCTGAATGCACATTTGAATGAGAAAGTCAGTTACCTACAATGCATTAACTTCAATAGTATACACATTCAGTCATGTATGTCCAACGAACACTATTTAGATATGGATGGAGAAGTATATTCAAAAGCACTTCCCATTGAAAGTAGAGCTATGTGGAAAACAGACAGCCTCTGCATTCAGATGTGCATCTAATTTATACTTGCAGTTCCTGGTATGTACACAAAAACTCAGCTTTGAGATGTAGACTATCTTCTCATGATTGACTTTATGGATTAGATTCATAAGATAAAGCTCTCTTGTCTCACTGCAACCTGCTTCACGTTCTCTGTTATTCAGTGTTTAAAAAAAAATCAGAGGGTTTTCCAAATGTACTATTCAAGTTACACAATAGCTGAGATCACAACGCCCAGCTCTAGAAATCTGATGACTATTTAAATCACTAATAGTAAATTAATCAGTTCAGTCCGAATTTGATCCAGACAACATGAGAACTCACTGGAAAGCCCTTTGAACATGTCCCATTACCTGATACGTGTTTACGTAAACTGTTGTTTGTAGTAAAGAGGATAATCTTACTATTCAGTTTGCCTTTGCCTTTAACTGGGAAAAAAACCTTTCTGGAGGGAATCAACTGATCTATTAACAAGCACAAACAATCTACAATTATTATAACAATATTATTAATTTTTTAATTTTTTAAATAATTGTATATTATGAAAGTGCAAAGTGCTCCAAGTGTTATTAATAAATAATTCTTCCAATAAATACAATAATAAATACAGTAATACATACAAAAATAATTAATCCACAGGCCTTACAGTCTACAAAAATATCCACAATGGGTACAATTTATAACATAGTCCAACTGGTGAGGTAGAAGTTCAACAGGTAAGTAGAGCAACAAACCAGTCCAATCATCCAGTGTAGTAATTTTGCTATCACTTCTTGTTTCTTCTCAGTATGGATATGTGTATATTAACAACCAAGGATGTACAGTAATGTGGACTTGGAACAAGAAGGTCCCACTGGTCCAAATACTACAGAACAGAGCCTACGGGCTTTGCCAGCTTCTAGAATCCTGTTTCGTCCACCACTTATTCACAGGCTCATAACAATATAACAGACATCCAAATGCTCATGTGGTCTATTCTTTCATGATCACCTAGTTGGTGCAACAATCCGACGGACTAGTGCCCTCCTCCTTGCTCTTTTGCCTTTAACTGAACAAGACAGATGTTTTGATCAACTGAAGATTGGTTACAGTTCATTTATTACAGGATGAAACCTTTGAGAATTTTCAGAGTGTTAATGAAGAAGTATTGACTATCGAGTATTTTTCCCTTAGCTAGGCAGATGGGGGGGGGGAACCCACAACACAAGATGTTGTTGACTTATTTTTCTCCATTTGATTTAACTAAACTATTACTTAGATTTAAGAAATTTTCCTTTAAGGACTAGCATGGATCTGATGGAAGCCTCCTGGCCCCATCACCAGAACTTCCCACACCCAGAGATCAAAAGGTGAGGCGGAACACAGGACCACCAATTAAGAGCAGCTGACAGGTGAAGCTGCCCATCCTCCTCCGCCTTCCCTCCGCTGGGCAAGGGTTGCTTCTGTCTAATGGCAGCTAGCTGAATATATATGAACCAGGTGAGTCTCCAATGCTTTCTACGTACTTGCTTGCAAGAGTCCTGAGGAGTCTCACCTGAGTAGCAACTCCTTCATTTCCTGTCATAGGAGCATTTTGATGGGGAACAGTAGGGAAAGCCTGGCAAATGATCAATAACTGAACTTTTCACATGCTCATAAAGTTTCACCTTCTGTCTCTGCCCCCCTGATTTCTTTGGCTGACCTCTCCTGATGTCACACTAAGCCCTAAGTAGGCAGGGCTGTACAATGGCCTCTATGTGGGCTGTTAACAACCAGCTCAATCCTAAGAAGGGTGTTTGGGGTTTTCTTCTGGCTTAATGTACAAATAACTTCCAGTAAAAACCAGAATCAAGAATTTCTACACATCCACACTCGATGAAATACACTGTACTATCTATCCTGAACAACGTATCTGAACAGAAGAAAACCAACAATCTTTCTAGATGTCTGAGGAGATGATCATCAAGAACCTGTCCTAGGCATAGCATTGGAAATACCATAGAGAAGGCCCTGCCATGTTCTTTGCTAAATTTTATACCAGTCAAAGTCTGGACACTCAGGAGTAGACATGGGCATGAACAGCATTATGAATGGAAAAAAAACACAGTCTGTTTGTCTGTTCGCGAACAAGCCATTCGTGAGGCTCCATTCTAAATGAACAAGTTGTTGTTGCAAGCCTCATTTGTTGCCTTCATCAGCTGTTTGTCAAGCCAGACAGTCTGGGGCCTTTCAATCAATTCCCCTGGCAATGGCAGGGACTGAACTCTGTCTGAACTCCTTCTGGCTTTCCTTCTGGCTTTAACCCTTCAAAGTACTTCCAGCAAAGAGTCCCGTTTTTTGCCACTGTGAAAATGACAACAAAGGGGAAGACCCACGCATCATGCCTTTCCCGGGGTACAATCTCTCTGAAACTTGGGGGGGGGGGTGTCTTCAGAGGACAGTGAGGACTGTGTCCCCTGCAAATCTGATGTGTATTGGACATTGGGAAGGTCAGTTTGTAACCCCTCAAAGTAGCTGCCTTCCAACAGGCAGTCCCATTTTTGCCACTGTGAAGAGAAAATGACAGCAAAGGGGGGGACCCATGGATTTTCACTACAAAGCAGCATATTAAACTGGGAATAAAATATGGTATGGAAACTTGGCTTTCATGTCAGGAATGTATCCCAGCGATATAAGAGCCAATGGGAGTGAGAAGCTGAACCAGCCAATGGGAGCTCTCTACTGGGAAAGAGTTAAGATCTGATCTTGGGAGGTTTAGTGAGCTAGGTTTTGAAGGCTGGGAGTGAGAGAGAAGAGTTAAATTTAACACAAGTGGACTGGAAGATATGTGGAGATAACCAGGTTTTTGGTTTGAGTGACAAAAGTGTTATAATATTCCAGCACGGTTTGCTGCACCTGAGATGACTCAGTTCCTGCAAAGGGCTGCCTTTATTTGTATGTTATAAACCTGTCTAAAAGAGTGTTTTTCCTTGGGCATATACTGTCTCCTGGTTGATTGTTAATATTTACCTCGGTTGTGTGTTTCTTTCTGAATAAACTTTGTTCTTGTTCATTTTAAAAAATAAACCATCTTTTCCCTTGTCAGTTTACTTTGTCATCCCTCTGTTATCATTCCAAGGCCCATGAGGAAACCTAGTGAACTGTAAGCAGGAAATTATGACAGGAAAATCCTGTGGGGTGGTGTCTAGCTCTTGGGAAATCTATCACATATGGTTTGTTGTTGACTAGTTTTATGTTAAGAGAAAGGTGAGTAGAGAGGGAAGAAGAATAGGATGTACAAGCTTGAGCATTTCGTTGACCAGGATTGTTCGGTTAGTGATAAATCCCGATTGGCCATTATGTCTGAACCAAGCATTCTCTCTAAAATAACTGTAGCATCCAAGCCTACTGTGTCATCATAGCATGCATCAAGAGATCTGAAACCTTGGCTCTTTTGTGGAACTAAATTCGTTAGGAAAATTGCAGCTTTTTAATTATGTGAATTTTGTGGATGTGAGTACGCAGGCTTGGCTCCCACAGAAGACTTCTGCATATGCAATAATCCTTGTGCAAGCAGAAGCACTCAAATTACTGCTCACCATTTGCACGTGCTAAGTGAAAGGGGTCATCATATCCCCACTATTTATTATGATAGAATTTCAAAAGCAAATTAAATAAAATCACGTGAACTGTCTGTGGCACATTCCGTTGCGCTATAAAGAAATTGTTATTTTGTTAATTGTATTGAAGTGCTATGTATACTGTGTAAGCAGAAGTGCAGTGCGTGCATTTCCCTTTCAATTCACATGTCACTGGATCCAACCTGCTGAGCAGTTTTGGAACCCTTTGAATAAAACATGCACAACATTTTTGTTGCTTATGTCTCCCCTGCAAGCCTGATTATTATAAATATTTTGACACAGTGAAACCCAGAACAAGATCACTTATCTCCTTCCTATGGTGAACATTTTTTCTGGCTTAATCAAATGTTCACCATAGGAAGGGGATAAGTGATCTATGTGTGCACAGGGCAAAAGAGTTTTGACAAATTATTTTTCTGTGTGGCTGTATAAAATCTACATACATATTCTGCACAGGTGAAAAAGTGGACCAGATATGTTGCAACTTCACAGCAATTCATACATTATCAGAGAAGCACTGTCACAGTTTCCTTGAGGATAAACGCTATACCACTTGAGAAATATTTTGTTATTTTCCCCACTCTGCATACATTTTAATGTGTAATGAAGTTGCATTGAACTTTATATCATATAAACTTATTTCTGGGTTGTACACAATGAAAAGCTATTGTTGTTATGACTGGGAATGGGAGAGGCTTCTCCTTCTTTCCTAGTCACTGGTTCCCTTGGTTAGACTGCCACCACCACCCTGAAACAGGCTTAACCAGGGCTTTTTTTCAGCTGGAATGCATTGGAACGGAGTTCCAGAACCTCTTCAAAATGGTCACATGGCTGGTGGCCCCGCCCCCTGATCTCCAGACAGAGGCGTGGAGGGGTATCTAAACTCCCCTCTGTCTGGAGATCAGGGGGCAGGGCCACCAGCCATGTGACCGTTTTCTCCAAGGGCACCCCACTGAGTTCCACCACCTCTTTTCCCAGAAAAAAAGCCCTGGGCTTAACTCTTCACCAGCCATTCTGAGAAGCTAGTGAGCCTCTACGTGTGTGCAAAGTTTTAGCAAATGACTGAGCAGGAGGTCCATGATTGAGGCTTGGACACAGCTTGATGTAACCAAAAAAGATCTTTATAGTACTACAGTAAAATATAAAATGGAGAGAGCACAATGATACCTCGAGGGAGCAATGTGCTAGGCTTAACAGCTGATAAAAGAAAGTAAAGGAAAGGAAGTATAACATCTATCCCTTGAGAATTACTAAACGGTACCTGGACATTCCCTGCAGGGATGGGTGTTCCTAGGAAGGTAGCGGATAGAGGAAGGTAGCAGATAGAGGCAAGCACTCCTCTAGCCCCCTCCTTTCTCCATCCACGATGAACCACAAACACAAATAGCTATAGCCCCTTTTAAAACCCATTCTCACCAGAAGGGGGGACTGCCCCCCTCCTAGGAGTTGAAACCAGTCATCCATAGCCAAGCTACCCTTATGCATGAAGGTGCATTTCCACCACAGGGTTTGTTTTATGATGCCACCCAAAAAGGGTACAACAACATATATATATCCATCCCAGGATGTCAGCTATACAAACATCCTAAGGAGATGTGTCAGTTTGAGCAAAGAGTGTACTGCCCTGCCAGGCATTTATAACACCCTCTTCCTGCAAGGAGATCGCTGTCCCAGGGCTTGATTAGAAAAGGTGAATTACAAGCCAGTTTGATATCTAAAAGGCCTGCAGACATATATCCTTATCACAACAACTGTGATGTGTTCTTTCATTCTGACAGTGATGGACAGTAACATGAACACCAAGTAATTCAGCCATATGTCCTCTGTCCTCGGCCATCCCTTGTCAGTTTCATTTCAAAGTTGCTTCCAGTGATAATAGCCATAATGCAGTCTTATGGAGTCCATGTGAGGTGAAATGTTTGTAGGAATTCATCGTTTCCACTCCACTTTAAGGAAGTTCTCAATTGGGTCTTAACATCACTATATCAGACCTCCTGAGGAGATCTCCTGCTGAGAAACTCTTCTCTAGTGAGACTTCCCTGAAAATATTTATATTTTTATTATCTTTCAATATTTATGATTTCAGTAGGGACTTTGAGATGCATATCTTCCCTTTTTGTGTCTGAATTTAAATTGCATTTTGCTCTCTTGACTTGTACAGAAATGATTCACATTTACATTTGAAACCACATATAAAAATGTCTTGGTTTGACCTACTTTCCTTGATGTCATATCATGGAATGGAAATTGTTTTTATTTTGATGACCCTTTTATATTGCCTTAGTAACAGTTCAAGGTAAACTGAAAGATACTCAGATCTTCCCTGTAGCCCCTTGGACATTTCAACATATAAATTTTTGACCAGTTTTACAAAACAGCTCACCTGAGACTCTGCAAAATAAATGCAAATAAATGTCTTTGACAAAGATGGGATTTAGGGCTGCTAAGGGATTCTAAGATTTACTAGGGTAGTTGCATATCTTTTTTTATGATTCTAGAAAATTTCTTCCTAACCTGAAGTTGGATTTAACCCCATTTGAAGTACAACTTTTTGGCATGCTGTATGCTAGTGAAAACATTGCTCCGATCGTCTTTACTTATGATAGCGGGCTACACACAAAGCTGTACATGAAAGATCTGTGCTACCTTCTGAACAGAAGGGCCCTCTGATGTTAGTAACCACTTTTCGCATGGGAGGAGAAAAAGGAGATATGAATGCATGGACTCTATTCTCTCACCACATCCCAAAGGGATTAGGTGAATGTACCAACCATCTATTGACCATGTGCTCAGGGACCATTTTAGTTACAACATATGTGCTTCTACCTACTGGACACATACGAGACCTGCAGTGCAATCCTTACTGTTTACACACTTGTAACTCATTGACTGCAATGGGAAGGGCATAATTCTACTTTGGATCATCACACTGTCTATCTTTTCTGGAGAATGAGGTAAGAGCAAGGTGGTAAAACAGTGAGAGGGAAAGAATTACAATATGTTAAACTATAACTAAACAAACATATTTTGGAATTTTCCTCTATTTTAAAAACTCCCTGCAAATAAAAACCCAGCATTCCAAGGATAGATAGATGGGTAGAAATTTTCTTCTTGCAATGCTAGATTTCTATTTGCATGGAATTTTTTAAAGGCAAAGGTGCATTCAAGAATATATTCATCACTGCTGTCTGCTACTACCATCTCATTCTCTTGCATGTGTTTAAAAAATCTGAATGTGGAACAATCTATCAGGCTAGTAGCACCTTTGCCTTTCAGCCCCAAATTGTGACTAGGGTTGCAAACAACCTGGAGAAAAAAAAAAGTCCTGCCCCTTCAACAGAGACTTTATAAGATGTTATCAGCCAGGTGATATTTGACTTCCTGCAATGAAAACTTCAGTTGTCCCTTTCCACACATTAAGCCTCTGTTAAAGGGGCAAGGCATTTTATTGTGATACTTCTTCACAGCCTCCAGCACCCCAGATTGGGAGAAGAGAGAGGGGAGCAAAGAAGCTGTAATAAGGGAAATGGCAGATCAGCTCAGATGTAGAAATGAGGAAGAATCAAATCAGGCACTGGCATGGTAAACAGGGAGCAGGAAGGGCAAATGAATAACACCTGTCTATATAATCGCTTTTCTTATAGGTTCTGTGTGTCTAACTGTGGAATAGAATTTGGAAGACAAATTTAATTGTAACAATACTCTTTAACTCAAAAACTCTCCAACATGCAGGACAATATATGAAAGATAGATATAGTTGAACACATATGTGTAACAACTAGAGATGGGCACGGAACAAAAAAACAAACAAACCAGGAGGTTCGTGGGTTTCACAAACCATAAACCACAGAACTGGACCAGTTACGAACCAGTTCGTGGTTCGTGGGGTTTAAATGCCCCTTTCTGGCCTTAACAGTGGCAGGGAAAGGGGCATTTAACAGTTTAAAGGATCCACCCTCACCGCCTGCCAGCTGATAGTTTAAAGGGACCTGCTGGTGGCAGGGCCCTTTAAACTGCCCAAACCCCAGCTCCCCTACCCCAGCCCCAGCCCCAGCCCCACACTTTCCTTCTCCTGCAGTGTGGTGTCCTATGTCTCTTCCCAGGAGGGGTGGGAAGGCCGTTTTTGGCCTCTTCTGCCACCCTGGGGGCCCGGAGGGTGGCAGAAGAGGCTGATAACGGCTTTCTTGCCCCTCAAATGGCCACTGGCAGGTCCCTTTAAACTATCTCCCCCTGCCGCCTGCCACCTGATAGTTTAAAGGGACCTGCCCTTGCAAATCCCTTAAAGGGGCAGTTTAAATGGCCATTTCCCTGGAGAAATGGCCATTTAAACTGCCCCTGCAAATACAATCCAATGAACCAGTATCCAGTTCATGGAAGTTCCATGAAAAGGAGCTTCCACAAACCCTGGTTCGCGAACCCCGAACCAGCCTGGTTCGTGGGTTTTTTGGGGTCGTTTTTAGGTTTGTGCCCAACTCTAGTAACAACAACTCATGTAGAGAAGGAGAGAAAGAGACTCTCTCTCTCTCTCTCTCTCTCTCTCTCTCTCTCTCTCTTTTCAAGGAAGTAATTACTTAAAACAATTTGGAGGCCCAAGATCAACCAGCCAAGTGTGAGATTCATCTAACGTACTCCCCTTGCACAAAAAAGGAACAAACTGGGATTCGTTTTCATTTTCCCGGCCATGTTGGATGCTCCTCTCCGCAGGTCCGGGAGGAAGCGGCCGAGCAGCCTGACCGGGTGGTTGACCTGCGAGGGTTAACCCCCAGGACTCCCAGGTAGGGGGTCAGGGTCCGGAGCGCTGCGGGAAGAGCCCCCTGAAGTCAATCCAGGGGGTAAATAGCCCGTCTGCTCCTATGGAGGCCAGAAGACTTGTGCAGCACATCGTGTGCTGCCGGTCCATGGAGAATGGCAACAAGCAGATTTAATAATAATAATAATAACATTCGATTTATATACCGCCCTTCAGGACAACTTAATGCCCACTCAGATCGGTTTACAAAGTGTTATTATTACCCCACAACAATCACCCTGTGAGGTGGGTGGGGCTAAGAGAGCTCAAGAGAACTGTGACTCGCCCAAGGTCACCCAGCTGGCTTTGTGGAGGAGTGGGGAATCAAACCCGGCTCTCCAGATTAGAGTCCCGTGCTCTTAACCACTACACCAAACTGGTGAAAAGCCTGTAAGCGGATCCCTTCTGTTACTCTAAGTGTATGCAAAGGATTGGTGGGAGTTGAAGCTTAAGAAGGTTCAGATATCTTCCCCTTCATTGAGTTTTGGAACTTAGTTGGCGGACTCCCCACCCCCTAAGATGGTGATGAAAAAGCAGAGCCCTGCTGTGGGCAAATCGGTTTCGGCTGCGTTGCAGGGGAAGGGAGAGACTCTTGAAGAGGTGGTTAAACGGTTGGTCATTGAAGCTATGAAGCCCTTTGTTGATAGGCTAAATGAAATCGGACAAAGGGTTGGTTCAGTTGAAAACGAAGTGAAATCCATTAAAGATGTAGCGCTCGAGGCAGAGAAATCTGCTCGTGAAAATGCGACACTCATGAGAGCTACAAACAAAGAAGTAAAGCTTTTGGAGAATCAATTGATAGGACTACAAGTGGATCATGCTCAGATGGTATTGCGTTTACAGAATGTGAAGGAGGAGGAAAGTGAAAACTTAAAAGATTTGGTGTCGGAACTTTTGGCGTCATTCGCAAAAGCAACTAAAGAAGAGTTAAAAAGCGATATTCTGGAAGTCCGTCGGACATCTTCAAAATATGCAACGAAGCGTCAGCTGCCTCGCAAGATTATTATTGACTTTTCATCTAAGAAGACTCGGGACACCATTTTATGTAATTCGATTAACGTGGATTTGGACTTTCTTGGCAACAAGGTTAAGATATTGAAGGATGTTCCATTTCTAGCTCGGAAAAGAAGATTCAAATACAAAAGGTTTGCAGCTCTTCTGAGAAAGTGTGATATAAATTACAAATGGTTATTTCCGGAAGGCATCTGGTTTAGATATAAAGACCAAGCCTACAAGATAATATCGGAAGTACAGCTGAGGGATTTTGTGCTTAATCATCAAGAGTTCGAGCAAGAAGAAGATCCAGAATCTGAAGGGGGGAGTGGGGAGGAGGGAGTGAGCGCAGCTATTGTAGCTGTTCAAAGAGAACTGAGACCGAGACGCAAGGGGGGGGTGGGGAGGAAGACCTGATCCTGACTTTAGTTCGTATCTTATAAGATCTACCAATCTAATAGCATATTAGAAAGTTTAACTTTAAATAATTGTATTATGAAGGGAATTCAATACTTGTAGTTGTAGTCTGTGTTCTTATGTTGTTTTTTCCCCTCCCCCCTTGTTTCCTTTTTCCTTTTTCTGTTTGTAGTTTTGATGTTAGTAATTAAAATAAAAATTTATAAAAAAAACCAAAAAACCAAAACAAAAAAGGAACAAACTGAACATCACAGAATCCAGGCTGCATCTTCAGCTTGATAATTACAGTCCTGAAATTTCAATAATACCAGTCATACTAACTTTACCCCTCCCCTTCCAGAGACCGCTGCACATACATAAATATCAGTTAGGAAGTGTCATATAGAAGGTGATAAGAGCCCAGAGTTTTATACAGATCCCCCAGCAAACTGACCACACCTCTGCTGCTGGTCTCTATTTACTGACTTCACCCCTATTGGGCTAACCAATAAGGGATCTACCCAGGAATATAGGGTACATCTACCCAGGAGTAGAGGCCTACTTTTAAGAAAGGCATTGCTCAAGAGTAAGATAGAACTAGAAAGTGGGTCTAGCAGGGAGGAAGTGATTAAAAGGTGGAGAAACTAGAACAAGGAGGACTTGTTTGCTTCCAAAATACATGTTTGTTTGTGTTTCCTCTAAAAAGTTGGCTGAGGCAAAGTAAGGCAGAGTCATTTTCATGAGCAATGTTGACTCAAGGTGGTTTGCTATTCTCCCACCATGCCTCGCTTGTGATCTTGCCCAGGATCCAGAGGAGAATATCTTTCTTCCTTCTTTGTTACTCCAACTCTTTTAAAAATAGTGTGGCAAGCCATGCATTGTCAACAACAACAACAACATTCAATTTATATACTGCCCTTTAGGACAACTTAACGCCCACTCTATAAAGTGTGTTGTTATTATCCTCATGCCAATCACCCTGTGAGGTGAGTGGGGCTGAACGAGCTCCGACAAGCTATGACTGACCCAAGGTCACCCAGCTGGCTTCAAGCAGAGGAGTGGGGAATCAAACCTGGTTCTCCAGATTAGAGTCCTGTTGCTCTTAACCACTACTCCAAACTGGCTTCTTATAGATCTCCCTGAACATTTGTGAGGTTCTTTCCATCCGGCAACACAAAATAGAAATCATGGCCATACTTACACGAGAAAAAAGAGTAGAGGAAGTGCGGTGGTTATATTGTTTGACTGGGGACATGGGAGTCCTTAATCCAAATCCCCACAAAACAGGCTGGGTGACCTTGGGTTAGCCACTCCATAAGCCTAACACTACCTCATAGCATTCTTGTGATGATAAAATGAGGAATAGAAAGACACATTTAATGCATCCTGGAGCTCCATGAAGGATGGGGAAAACATGTACTAGATAGATTGAGGAGAGATCCTTATGAGAGTTTAGGAACTGGCACATGGATATACATGCCGTATTACTTTCAGAGAGGGCTTGCTGAGCAAGAGGGTAAGGGGAAATATCTTCTTTGGATTTCAGGCAGATGACAGTAGGTGCGCAGGCAACTGGCTGGCTAGCAGTGAGTGGAACGGAAGGTTGCTGTCATCCAAAAGCTGCCCTTGAGGAGACTGTCTCAGATCACCTTCTTATAGATCTTCTTATAGATCTTCCTGAACATTTGTGAGGTTCTTTCCATCCGGCAACACAAAATAGAAATCATGGCCATACTTACACGAGAAAAAAGAGTAGAGGAAGTGCGGTGGTTATATTGTTTGACTGGGGACATGGGAGTCCTTAATCCAAATCCCCACAAAACAGGCTGGGTGACCTTGGGTTAGCCACTCCATAAGCCTAACACTACCTCATAGCATTCTTGTGATGATAAAATGAGGAATAGAAAGACACATTTAATGCATCCTGGAGCTCCATGAAGGATGGGGAAAACATGTACTAGATAGATTGAGGAGAGATCCTTATGAGAGTTTAGGAACTGGCACATGGATATACATGCCGTATTACTTTCAGAGAGGGCTTGCTGAGCAAGAGGGTAAGGGGAAATATCTTCTTTGGATTTCAGGCAGATGACAGTAGGTGCGCAGGCAACTGGCTGGCTAGCAGTGAGTGGAACGGAAGGTTGCTGTCATCCAAAAGCTGCCCTTGAGGAGACTGTCTCAGATCACCTCATCACAGTGACGGCCCTGTCACTGAACATTACCTGGGCTATTCAGTTCAAATAGCAAAGTGACCATTTCTAATGCTGAACAATTTTCAGTCTTTAATTGAAATCCCTTCAAATGCTGGCTTTTAGAATAATGTCATCGATTTGGGTAGCAGTAAGTGATTTAAGAATTTTGAGGCATTTGCAGCATAAATGTCTATGGATGTAAAATCCGTTTAAACTAATGGCAAGTTACACAGCACATTCCCATAAAGCCCCCATATTTTCCTTGAATAAGCATCTTTCTCCCAAACTTGAAGAAACAATTGCTCCTTTTCACCGATTTATAGCTCATGATGTCCTTTAACAGGAGAAATAAATTTCATGGCCATCAAGGGGAAATGACTAAAGGCAGAAAGAGTTCTGTTTGGATTTGAGTTTTTCCTTTTTTAATACCATCAAGACAACCTGTTCATTATTTTCCCTCAGGGCTGATAGAAGTTCATTCTGCCAAAAAACTGCCAGAACTGGTTAGTCTTTAGAGCACTATTTGCATTTGATTTTCATTTAATAGTGAGGAAGTGAAATGTTGGGAATAAAACTTTACAGAAACTTCAGTGCATATATTTCTCAGGGAGGCAAAGGCCCCGCTCATACATGTGATTACAGCTGCTGCAAGAGTGGCAAGTGGGTAAATACTGCTCCAAAGTTTAAACTGTGTGCGGGAAGTGGGTCTCCTCATACAATTGGTACGTTTTCTATTGCAAACTGCTGGTAGTCAGTTGTTTTTAAAAAATTCCCTTGTGACTTGTGCAGTACTGTTGAGAGCCAGCAGTGCAATGTTCATCCTGCCCCGCCCCCCTAAAAAGGAACTTCTATCCGTATGATAAGGAATAATGATGCCACTGAATTCTGCAAGCTGGCTGGTTTGATTCAAAAACATCTACTTTGCCTTCTCTCTTGTGCAAATCAAACCCATGAATTTTTATGTTCTTGCCATTTTCTGTTTCCTTGCACTATAGGATTGGTCCATCAGTAAATCAGGCATTATACGTGATATGTACATTATACTTACAAATGACATGGATACTGTATAAATTGCATAAAATGAATCACAATATATACAAGAAACAAATGAATTGCCAATATCACCAGTGAAAATGGGTGGACTGAAACTAGTCACAGCGACAACACATTTGTCCACTTCGAGGTACAAATTAAATATTGTGTGACTCATGCATTGGAGCTAGGGCACGTTTTCTGATAAAGCTGATTTAGTCATTTCAATATACACACACACGTATCTCCTAAGTAGGTTCTTCTCAGCTGACAGCGTAGTGACAGGTAGTCTTGTGTAGTGGTTAGAGTGTCAAGCTAGGATCTGATAGACTTCAGTTCAAATAATCACCGGATCAGTTTGGAGCAGTCTCTCTCTCTCTCTCTCTCTCTCTCTCTTTCTCAACCTACCTTTCATGGTTTCTGCATGGATAAACTGGGAAGGCCATATACAGCAGCCTGTTCTCTTTGGATAAAGGATGGGATTTTGTTGTTGTTGTTGTTCAAGGCGCAGGATTATGTATTTGTAGTCAGAAAGATTAACCAGCTCAGCCCTTTCATTCATAGGCAGAACACACTCCCCATAGACATAGAGGGAAATTGTGATTATGCAGTTGTCCAGCAAGCTGTTAGATAATCCAAAGACAGCTGTCTTCTTGTTCAAAAGGAATGCTCTGTTTGCTTAATATTCCCATGATAGGTTCAAGTTGGTGAATAAAAAAGCAACACATCAAGATCCAATAATAACATATCGTAACTGTCCCGTGTCTTTTTGACCATCTGGGGTTTGTCTGTGGTATTCTGTTTTTCTTAATAGCTGTCTCTTTAGCAGGGAAAAAAAATAGGAACTTATCTTTCACGGCTGACCACCACTGCTATTTCCTACTTAATAACCATTTCTGAACGTCCCCACAATCAGTAACTAGGATCTGTTGTGGTCTTTTCTAGAGCCTTATCTGAGGTGGCCCCAAACCTGTGGAACGGGCTTTTATTTCAGAGCCAAAATGTACCCTCTCCATTTGCAGCCATTTTTAGCAAGGGCTGGAAAATGGTTTTGTTCAAGATCTAGAGAATCATTGTATCTTACCTTCTCATATTGTTGCAATTACAGCAATATCTACCATATAATGCTATCTTTAAGACTAACCAATTTTATTGTAGCATAAGCTTTCGAGAATCAAGTTCTCTTCGTCAGATGCATGGTACAGAAACTGGTCAAATATAGAAGAGGAGAGGGGAGGAGGGGAGGAGAGAGAAGATGCAATTAGGGGGGGAGGGAGGATGCAACCAAAACATTCCTTTGCTAGTAAATGTAAACAATTGGTGATATTGGCTAGTAAATGTAAACATTTACTAGCAAAGGAATGTTTTGGTTGCATCCTCCCTCCCCCCCCCCAAATTGCATCTTCTCTCTCCTCCCCCCTCCCCCCTCTTCTTCTATATTTGACCAGTTTCTGTACCATGCATCTGACGAAGAGAACTTGATTCTCGAAAGCTTATGCTACAATAAAATTGGTTAGTCTTAAAGGTGCTACTGGACTCTTTTTGATTTTGCTACCACAGACTAACACGGCTAACTCCTCTGCATATAATGCTATGGCATTCAAAATCATATTGCAGTGTTCATTGGGTGTATTGATACAGTTTTTATCACATTATATAATAATTGGGAAATCTAGCATACTGGTTCCCATAAATGTGCAGAATCTAGGATACTGGATGCATTATACTGTTTTTATTTCATTGTTTAATTGCATTATTCTGTGTACAACTTTATTGCATTGTTTTATCACTCAGTAATCAACCTTGAATCTCAGTGAGAAGGGCAGACAATAAATGACGTAAATGCATAAAAATAAATAAAATATAATGGATCTCAAAGGCAGGACTAGGACAGTAACTCATTAAAATATAAACCAGCTTGGTGTAGTGGTTAAGAGTGCAGGACTCTAATCTGGAGAACTGGGTTTGATTCCCCACTCCTCTACTTGAAGCCAGCTGGGTGACCTTGGTTCAGTCACAGCTCTCTCAGAACTCTCTTAGCCCCATCCACCTCACAGGGTGATGTTTGTGCGGATAATAATAACACACTTTGTAAACCTCTCTGAGTGGGCATTAAGTTGTCCTTAACAGCGGTATATAAATTTATCATTATCATTATCATTATCATTATCATTATCATTATCATTATCATTATCATTATCATTATCATTATAATAAACTAAATCTGTCATCTACCCAATTTATGGTCATATAACGAGCTATTTTATCCTGAACGAAATTGGCTCTCCATCATTCATCACACCATCTAAACTGGCTGGCTTCAGCTATCTAAAGCCTCAAGCATGTGTCTTTCAGTCCTGTAACTTGAGATGGATTAAAAGAAATGTCAGGGATTGGATTTTGGACCTTCTTGATGCAAAATATGTGTTGACTTGACCGTTAATTTACAATCCAACCTTTGGAAGCTCATTTTCAGAGCTACACTAAATTGGGTAAAGGAGAGTCTGCAACTTGTTTATAGAGAATCTGAAATTGTTCTTTACACACAGCACTCCTCTTGAATGATGAGAAATGCATTCTTTTCCTATGCCGACCAAGTTTGTCTTCATAGCAGAAAATTAATAATCTGATCATGATTCTATGGTTTGCGGGACACTATCTATTGCCAGTTTGCCTATACCAGGGTTAGTCATGAAAGATAATAATGGAAAAATGGTTATATAGTGGGATTCTGACATGTCAACATAACCTCTATGAGGTAATTGGTTTAGTCCAGTAGGGTGGCGTTAGTGGCCAGAGCCAGGTTGCTGAGAAGGAGGCTGGTTGCTGGGGAACTTGATAATAATTTATATGCTCTTATCACCTTGAATAAGGGGATCAAATGTTGTATGTGATCAATATGACTTAAAGTAGTGTATGTGTATTGTGTTTGGCTGGTGTTACTGGGACTGTATTATTTTTGCAGGGCTGTAATTCCCCAACAAGAGGACAGAAGCCTGGGCTACAGTTGCTTCAAATTAGTGAAAAAGGACTCTTTATCACTTGGTGGAATCAGACAAGTTGAACTGTTTTACCTTTTCAAAGACACTGGTTTAAAGTTTCTATATGGTTGCACTTATGAGTTTAGTTAAAAAAATTGTTGTTAAAAGGTTTTTAAAAAAAATTCTTTCTTAACTTAAATTTGTGTGGAAGTTGCTTCCTAACCCTCATAGAACCCATACAAGGAGAAGTTATATCATCAACATTATGCAGAAAAAGAAACAAATTCTCTGTACAAAACTATTGAATTTGAAGGATATTAATTAGGAAAAAATGGTACTTTACAGTTGTTCCCCCTAATGAATGAAGGCAAGGCATTGTCAAGTAATCCTGAGTTAAATTTTCTTTAGGGATGAAGGGAAAGAGTTGTATTACATTACTTCAGAGAATAGCCTACATATCTAGCATGAAACATTTCGTAGGAACAAAAGACCTTGATGGAGAATTAAGACATTTGAAGTAGAGTAAATGCATGATAATTTCTTAGTCATGAATGCTATATTGATAGGGAAATGGATAGAATGTGTTAAATAATATGAAAATGTTTTTTTTTTAAATTGCAGAATGTTGTGGACAAGGTCACAACAACATGGTGTTCTGCTTGCCCAGTTCTCTGCATTCAGGTCAAAGTGTTGTTAAAGACATGGAGGACAGAAGGTCAATAGAAAAGTCACCAGTTGCCTATGGCATGTCATCCAAATCACATAAAGGTTTAGAGCCAGCTGGGAAATGTGGCTGTATTCCAGCTAGGGCACACCATTCCCACTGTATTTGTATAAGCAGAGTTTTCTACAACATTGTCAAAAGTAAGTATGCATTTGCCTGGCACAGAATGTTCCAAATAAAGTCTGCAAAAAATAGCATATACTTTATTGAGCTATCCTCCTTGAATCTCTTTTAAATCTATTCATCTTGTTTTCTTCGTTACTCTCCTGTTCTAAGGAAACAAGAGGAAAAGTACCGTCAATGTGACTTTACGCCTTTCAGTGTTGGAGAGAAAAGTATGCTTGACTGTGTATTTTTGTACAACTTTGGCATTTCCTTGTATCAGTTTTCAGGAAATGCTGCATAAATGCTGTAATCTTTGGAGGCCTAAGAATAATGAGGATTTAAAGGATTGTTCTTCATTTAATGTCAAGAGATAACGGGCTTATTTTTCCCTGGTGCAAAGATGCAGAAAACGAAGTAAAGACTTTTTTTTTCCTGAACAGCGTGTTGGTCTTTTTTCATTTGTAGAGAACAATATAAAGTACTTTTAATTTAAAAGCCGAAAGAGATTTGCAATTAAATAGGTATATTTTATACCTGACTTTAGGGAAACAAAAATTGCAGCATGCATTCTTTGGACAGGCATGCTTTATCCTTGGATAGAACAAATGGCATTCGTTCCATTCCGTTCTGGGTTCCATAGTTTCGATCCATCAAAAGTTCCATTACATATCCTTCCAATATACAATGCAAATTTCGTTTGTGAGGATGTACATGTAATGTGTATTCTGATTAATAATGGCGCAGGACGAAGAGCAGGATACAAACATTAAAAAAATTGCAGCAATAATGCTCATTCTAAGCCTTTTCAATGAGTACAACATGGACTTATCCTATTATATGTCCTCCATACTGCTCTGTAAGCTCATGGTGCAATTTCACTTTTTAGGATTCTATCAACGATGTCTAGGTTAGTATTTGCATTGCCTCAGCAGGTGGGATCTTAGCTGGCTCTCCTGTGGACTTTGTTTAGCATTTAAAGCCCAGCTGGGTGTCGCCCATCTGTCACTACAACCAAGTCTACAATTGCATTTTCTATAATAGATGTTACAATTCCAGCATCTAAAATATGATTAAAAAAAAAAAACCTCACGTCTGCATTGTGCTTTGTCTCATGATGACTACTAGTACCCTGCTAAGAATGAGTGATTGTTCCCTACTTCATTTCTTGTTATTTATATTTGTGATAACAGTTTGAAGGTCTTCAGTTTCACTGTTGTTTTATAGATTCATTTGTATTGTGTATGCGCATACAGTTTATATGCTGTTTATGTGTGGTATAAAAACATGTACATTTAATGGGGGAAACTGGAGTATGGAAACAGCATGCCAAAAATTATAATTTGATTCACACAAGGAAGAAATGAAATTAAACTGGGGGTTTCAGACTGAAACAGAAGGTTTAATAAAATCAATGCAGTCCCTTAAACCTACCAGCCCTCTTGTGCTGCCTACAGCTCACTGGTGGCATGGACAGGCTTTAGTTTGGATCCCACCTAAAATGTCTACAGATGGAAGAATTTGCGTTCATGGAAGCATGACTTCCTCAACATCCTCCTCCTGCTGGAATCTCAAATGCTGCTCCCAGGGACATCTTGGAGAAAATTGGAGATCTGTACAAGAAGGGGACTTGATGAAAGTTATTGCCCCTTTGCCCATACAGAAATGTAGCCGGGCTCCAGTTCATATATTTGTTCTTGGCACCTGCAGCATTTATTTATTTATTTGATTTTTGTACTGCTTCTCCTCAATTAAGAGCTCGAAGTGGTTATTTGAGAATTCATCAAGACCCCCATCTCCGAGGCGTGTTAAAACTCACTGTACCAAGTTAAATGTGTGACAGTGGCTTTGCTCACATCCACTTCAGCACGGACCAGTGGGCTGAAGTCAGCCTAAGCAGCAGGCACCAGATTACCAGTGCTTGGGAGACCCAAAGCACAGCACTGCTGAAAATCAGGAAGCAGAAGTCAGATCCGTTTTGTACCTGTTGAGATGGGCGGGCAGAATGTGGTGGTTAAAATACATTTTGTTCTTATATGCTGAAAATAAAAATGCCAAAGACACCGATGAATGAAATGATATGTCTGATGAAATTATCAGCTCATTTTTGTTTTTGTTTTTGTTGTGCCAGTTATGGAAACGATGCCCACTTCTTAGCTTGCGGGAGAAAGAAGGGTGGGGGGGACTCTTGACATTTTCATTTGAAATTGGCACACAGCTTATTCATGAAATCATGTGACATAAGACAATTGTTGAAAAGGTGAGCAGCTGCATTGGGGAGGCTCAAATGCCAACCAGCTCAGTTCAAATACTACTATTCACCAGCTGGGAACAGGGAGCAGTTTTTTTTTGGGGGGGGGGGGGGTTGGATGATCAGTTTATCATTCATCAACCTGCTTGTGGCTGTTCAGCACATTGTTTCACAGTATTCTTTCCTAACAATGCAGTGCAGTGCATGTACATTCTAACACACCTCGAGTGAGTTGTCCTACTACCTTTTATCCTTGCTATATAAATTGTTCATTCCATAAGAAATTGTTTAAATAGACAATTAAATCAGTCACATGCTGAACAGGCTGGGAAATTGGGTCACCTTGGACTGACACCTTTGAACACAGCACGTTCGATTTTTCAAACCCATTTTTCAAACCGTATCCCTAACCAGCAGATTATGAGGAGGCTGTCGTTCCCTCTTGTAGAATGGAACCCATATTTGCTTGAAGCCATATTTGAAAGGTAAAAATGAAGCTTGGCCAGTGTGAGGAGTGAAAACCTGTATATTTAAAAACTGCATGATCAATGTTGCCAGTCATTTGCATGGAAAGCTGCCACAGTCATCATTTCAGTAATGGTACAGTGTGGGACAAGCTGGTTGAATTTTGATGCAGGTAGGATTTTTTAAAAAATTCCCCTTGTAGGAATGACACGACACAGGGTTGCGATTCTGAGCATCAGTCTGCGAAGGCTAGTCTCCCCCAGCCAGGCAGTGGCTCCTTTATTTAAGCACAGCATGCATACACAAGGACTGATGACCAAGGAAATAATGTTTATCTGTGCTGGCATCCAGTTAACCAGTTACTGACCTGGACGGCTGAAACTGCACGTTGCCTTGTTAAGCATTTACGAGGAGAGGGGAGCAGAGTGCCCTTTCGATCAGGGTAGGCTTTCCTATCTGCTGACCTAAGGACCCACACTCCACTCTTTTTCTTTATTTATTAGGAGCAGGAATCAAGTTACAATAAGCAGTCCTGTTCAGTATCTGACTCTAGATTGGATCCAACATCAGATGCATGCAGTTGGTAATAATGCAGTTGTTTGGCTAAAGTTTTGGCCTGTGAGGCCATTAGCGGATACACGTGAGGTTGTTTTGCAAGCACCCTCGACCCCATAGATACAAGAGCAGGGAGACACTGTAACAGGCAACAAAGTAGAATTAAACATATTATAAATCCAATTCCATATTGGACAAGGAGACCGAACCACCCAGTAGGCAGCCAGGACCAGACTGAGGCCCACCAAGAGGGTAACAGATCTTGCTTAATACCAGAAGCTAGGTTATGTAAATTGTTCAATTGCACAGATATTTTTTGTGAATTATCAGACACATTAAAACAACACATATTTTTAACAGATTCGCACCCTAGATTATGCAATAACAGCAAATAATCAATAGCAGCGCGATTGTCCAAAGCAGCACGTCTGACCTCGATAAGCTCAGCATTCAGGGCAGCAATTGCGATAGAAGTTGCATTCATTGTCTTTGTCAGGCTGCAAGCTATTTTGCTAAGAGTTCGATGATTCACAATGGTGAGCGCTGGAACGCCAACTAGAGAGGCTGCGAGAGCCACAGCCTCAGCATCGCTGAGGAGATTCACTGTAGAGTCACAGCTGGAATCTAGCGGGGCTGCCCGGCGTCTTCGAGTGGGGATTAACAAATCGTCTTTGGCAGGGAGTACAACAGTAAGACGACTTAAGCAACAAACAGTATCAGACAAATTGGCAGGAAGATAGTTAAAGGTGCGGGAGCCACAAGAAAAAAACCACCCAGGGGGCAAACGAGTGTAAGCAAAGGCAAAAGTTACATTTTCAACAGTGGAACAATTAATAACATTCGGGCCAACTGACAGACAGTGAGGCTTTTTGGGGTTGGTTGAGCAATTCACAATGCGTGCGCATGTAGTCTGGTTGGCAGTGCTATTAGAAGCTATAAAAGGAGTATACAATGACACAGCATCAGAGGGTAATTGATAGGAAGTAGTTCCCCAATCATACATGTGCTGGTACCCAAATTGTGTTTGGTCTATAAACATCTTAAGGTTAGTATCATTCAACAGATAGGACAAAGGGGTACATACTGGGATTAAACAAGAAGCTAAAAGCATGTGCATATCAGTGGATTCTTTCAGACAAAAGGAGGAAACGTTAACCTGCTTTGCGAGACGTTCCCAAAGATTATATTGCAGGCGGTCAGGCAACGAAGTTGCCTGGACAGGGGTCAGAAAACAAAACAGCACACACAGAATGAGAAGTGAATTGGCAGTTATAACCGCAAAGATGGCAGCACACAGATTCTCGGGCGTCTCCGGTTGATTGTTGGCCTGTAGGACCTGTAGTGCTTTGTGGGTCGTTCGCTTGACAGCTCCCCACGTCACCAGTGGGGCCCGTGGGGCCCTTGGCCCCTTCGGATGGGGGTGGAAGGGTTGCTGAGCTTGCTCCAGGCTGACCTTCTCCATCTCGGGCACTAGGTTGGCTGACACTTGATGCCACGCCATGTGCCGGCCGGACACACCTCGCTGGAACCCACAAAGGACCTGTAGGAGTGAGAACAGAAGCAAACCCTCGGCCCCAGGTTATTAAGGCAACAGGACCCAACCACGTCCGGTCAGGCAGGGCTTGATAGAACACCAATGGCTGGGGCAACCGTGGTTGTTCACGAAAATGCCTGTCATAGGGAGAAGAAGGCATGATTCCTGGGGTTTGAGAGAAATTTAATTGTTTCAAAGTAAAAAGAACCTTATGGACTTGCTGTGTAATGTTTGCCAAATTGGGGGTTCTATATTTCCCCTGTTTTAATTGTTTTTGCAGCAGGGTTTTGAAGGAACGATTAGCCCGTTCAACAATAGCTTGACCCGTGGAGTTATATGGGATGCCATGAGAAAGACAAATATTCCATTGATCACAGAACTGCTGAAGGGTAGAAGAACAGTAAGCAGGGGCATTATCAGTTTTTAACCGCTGTGGACGGCCTAAAACAGTGATGGCAGCGAGGAGATGGGAAATAACATGAGAAGCAGTTTCTCCCCGCTGAGGAGTGGCCCAAAGTGCCCCAGAAAAGGTATAGATAGATACATGAACAAACTTCCATGGGGAGAGGTCAGGAACATGAGTAACATCCATTTGCCAAAGCGCATTGGGCCCTAGGCCACGAGGGTTGACCCCCCCCTTCAGGGACGTGAGAAAAGCCAGCACAGTGCGGGCACGCTGATACAATGGCTGGGGCTTCAGATAGAGGAATATTAAATAACTGAGCGAGGCCTTTGGCATTCTGGTGAAAAAATTGATGACTGGAGATGGGATCAGAAAACAGAGAATGGACAGCAGTATCAGCACGAGCATTGCCTTCTGATAAAGGTCCAGGCAAGGAGGTATGACTTCGAATATGGGCAACATGAAAGGGACAAGAACGCTGTTCAAGGAGAGATTTTAGAGTGAGGAACAGAGCCATAAGATTAGAATCGATGCGGGGAGCCAGATAAGCACCAGGAAGACAGCTGATTAGCTTACAAACATAGTGGGAGTCAGAGATGAGATTAAATGGCTGCTGGGCAAAGGTGTGAAATGCAAGGATAGCAGCAGCGAGCTCTGCTCGCTGGGGAGAGGCCTGGTTGGCAGAATATTTAGTAATCCAGCAACCTTCGCTCTGAAAAACAATAGCTCCGCGAGAGCGGCCACCATCAGAGAAAACCGTGGCAGCTGCGTGCAGCGGCTGAGGAGATTGTAAAGAGTGAAGGAAAATAGGTACTGATTGGAGGAGAGAGAAGCGAGGATCTTTAGGTAAATGAAAAAGGATTTCCCCCACAAAGTCTGCAAGAGCAATCTGAAATTGCAGAGAAGTACCCAGGAGGTGATTGAAATCATTTTTAGGAAAGGGCATAGTTATGGAAAGCAGATCATAACCAGTCCGTTCAATAGCGCGCTCTCGTGCCATAGCACAGAGATCAGCCGTGGCATGCGGATATGGAAGAATATTTTGATGAGAGCCATGAGAGAGATACAACCATTCTACAAGAAAGACTTTCCCATGATGAAGTATGCCCAGAACGCCAGTGGGAGTATGGGGAGTGGGGAGGATGAACAGGCGAAGGCCATCAAGCCCCGCAGGGACTCTGTTTACACACTGTTGAGCTAAAATCTCATTTACCTTTTGCAAAGCTGCCTGGGCCGGCAGGGGAACAGTAATAAGATCGCTGGGATGTTTTGCAGTAGGAAGTAAGGAAAACAGTGGACTCAACAGACTGGTAGATAAGGCAAAATAAGGTCGCACCCAATTAAGGGCGCCTAGGAGTTGCTGCAAAGCAACAAGAGTAAGAGGAGACGGGAACTTTAAACAAGGAACCACCGGAGCAGCAAAAGAGTGCAGCATCCGATGACCAAGATAGGTATAAGGCTCCACAACTTGCACCTTTTCAGGGGCCACAATAAGGCCATAAGGGTGGAGAGACTGAGTAAGTTCTCCCAACCACCCGGGTAGAATCTGGGGGGCAGCAATCAGGATGTCATCCATAAAATGGTAGACAAGAGCCTGTGGATGCGTTTCCCGAAAAGGGCGTAACGCCTTATCAACAAAATGTTGGCACAAAGTGGGGCTATTCAACATACCCTGGGGTAAGACCTTCCAGTGGTAACATTGGGTAGGAGCCTGATGATTAACCACTGGCACTGTAAAGGCAAATTTCTCCCGATCTGCCTTACAGAGCGGGATTGTAAAAAAACAATCTTTAAGATCCACAATAAGTAATTGGAAATCATGAGGAATAAGATTAGGATTTGGAGTCCCACACTGCAGGGGACCCATAGGCTGAATGCAGGCGTTGACAGCACGGAGGTCATGCAACAGACGCCATTTGCCACTTTTCTTTTTGATGACAAAAACAGGGGTGTTCCATGGGCTAGTCGTTGGTTCAATGTGACCAGCGGCTAGCTGTTCAGAAACTAAAGAGTGCAGAGCAGAAAGCTTGTCCCAAGGGAGAGGCCACTGATCAATCCACACAGGCTCATTCGTGAGCCACTTGAGGGGGAGAGCAGTGAGAGACATTTCATTCACCCACCGTGACAACAGTGCCAAATTGGCTTAGCAAGTCCCGCCCCCACAGATTAACATGAATATCTAAAACATAAGGGCGAAACTGCACCCTTCTATCAGAATCAGGAAGAGAAGCAGAAAGAAAATGTGCACTTTGCTGAGCTCCCTGTTTACCCCCCACGCCCCAAACACTGGGACAGGCCTCTAAAGGCCACTCAGGGGGCCACTGCAAGCGGCTGAGAACGGTAACATCAGCTCCAGTATCAATAATACCTTTAAACTTATGACCCTGAATAAACATGTGCTGCTGAGGGCGTGCAGAAGAGATAGTGGTAGTCAGTCCTACCAGTGAATCAGTAGAGGTAGACCCAAAACCTCCCGTGCCACGCTCACGGTCGGCTCCCCCTGCGGGCAAGACATAGGAGACAAGAATTAACTGAGCAGGCGCAGAATTCTGAGGCAAAGTTTGAGGCAAATTAGTCCACAGTTGCATTTGTATGACTCCTTCATAATCAGAGTCAACAACCCCAGGGACTACAAAGATTCCCTTTTTCCCACTAGAGGAGCGAGGTAAGATCAGGCCCAGATGGCCAGGAAGCAAAGGACCGGAGAGCTGAGAAGGTGCGATTTGCACTTCTCCGGGGAACTGGAAAGTAAGATCAGCTTGTAGGAAAAGATCAATCCCTGCACTGCCGTTAGTGGCACTTGGGGAATTGAAAATAGTGAAGCAGGCAAGGAGTCTAGCCCAGACTTGCCTCTGTTTGGACCGGGGCCAGAGACGGGCCCGTCCAGTAGTTCCCCGAGCGGCACTCACTAGCCCAATGAAATCCCTTGCCGCATTTGGGACATTTAGTTCGAGGCTTCCCTTTCCCAGTTGGGCTGGTAGGCTTTCGTTTTACGCCTCCACCCCCCAGAGCCCGACATTCTGCTTTGAAATGGCCAGACCTGCCGCAATTAAAACACCTTCCCCCAGGTTTCCCCCCCCCCCGACGGAGAGCGGCAGCCAGCAAAAAGGCTTGATGAGAGGAACTTCCTATATCTTGGCAAGCTCTAATCATGTCTGCCAACTCCGGGTTGTTCCCCAGACCGGTGATAACCCTTCGGCACTCAGAGGTAGCATTTTCTTTAGCTAACTTAAGTAACAGCTCCTCTTGAGCGTCAGCATTATCAACTTGACGCCTGAGGGCTTCCTGCAGGCGATTAACAAAGTCTGTGTAAGGCTCTGTGGCTTTTTGGCGAATGCTGGAAAAGGTTTGCGAGGGTTTGCCAGAGGAGGGGACACGCTGAAAAGCGCGAAAGGCACAATTAGAAGAAACCTCCAGAGTGGCAGCAGGCAAGACTATCTGATGATTGGTGTCACTAAAATTTCCTGCCCCATAGAGTTGCTCAGCAGTGTAAGCGCCACCAGAATTGGCGCCTCTTAGTAAACACTGCTGGCGGAACTCACTTTTCCAAACCACATATTGTGCAGGAGTTAAAAGCATGCGAATCGTGGTTTTCCAATCCTCTGGGACTAGAGTATGATTACGCATGACAGCCTCAAGCATACCCTGTACATAACTGCTCTGCAATCCCGTATCTCGAATCGCTTTCCTTAACTCAGTAAGAACAGGATAAGAGAGAGGCTTATACTCCACAATCTGGCGACCCTGAGCATCAACCTGGTCAGTAATGTGAACTGGGCAGATAGCAAGCATTTCAGTTAATTCTGCCACATCCTCAGATTTCACCTGCCTGAGTTCTCGTTCCAGTACCTCCCTCACCAGCCGCCCTGGGACGCCTCCCGCAGAAGGTGGAGGATTAAAATCCTTACCGGGAGGTGCAGAGGGTTTTGGAGGGGAGGGAGAGCTGAGCGGTGCTGGAGGAAGCAATTGCACCTCAGCATATTCCGGTGGACATTCCTTAGACAATTGAGCAATTGGAACGGGTGTAAACTTCTCCACTGCATTCCTGCATTGATACCAGGTATGCAACAATTCTACATGAGCTCGTGGCGGGGCATGGAGAACCCAGCCGATTTTCTCCCAGTCCTTGAGGCGGAGAGACCCCTCCTCAGGATACCAGGGGCAGAGCTTAGTAAGCTCCTGAACCAAGGAGCGAAGTTGACTAGAAGTCACGGACCCGCCGGACTTCTGAACCAGGAACTGGAGTTCCTCGATATGCCTGCGCTGGGCATGTGAAAATTGTCCTCCCATACTCACCAATGAAGGGGTCACTGAGACAGCGACGAAGGAGTGCACTCAAAGGGGCCTATGCCAGGCGTTGGTGAGCGGGTGTCCCTGTTCGGCTGCGCCACTTGTAGGAATGACACGACACAGGGTTGCGATTCTGAGCATCAGTCTGCGAAGGCTAGTCTCCCCCAGCCAGGCAGTGGCTCCTTTATTTAAGCACAGCATGCATACACAAGGACTGATGACCAAGGAAATAATGTTTATCTGTGCTGGCATCCAGTTAACCAGTTACTGACCTGGACGGCTGAAACTGCACGTTGCCTTGTTAAGCATTTACGAGGAGAGGGGAGCAGAGTGCCCTTTCGATCAGGGTAGGCTTTCCTATCCGCTGACCTAAGGACCCACATCCCCTAAATTGGCCAAGAGATAAAGCTTTTTTCCACCTGTATCACAATGTGTGTGTGTGTGTGTTTGTGTGTGTGTGTGTGTGTGGTGCATGTGGGGGGGGAATCCACTAAACAGGCCTGGTCTCACTGAGGTAGGTTTGGTTATTGTGGTTTCGGTTCCACAGGCCAAGAGATAAGTTTTTTTCCACCTGTATCACAATGTGTGTGTGTGTGTGGGGGGGGGATCCACTAAATGGGCCTGGTCTCACTGAGGTAGGCTTGGTTATTGTGGTTTCGGTTCCACAGGCCAAGAGATAAGTTTTTTCCCACCTGTATCACAATGTGTGTGTGTGGGGGGGGGGGGGGGATCCACTAAATAGGCCTGGTCTCACTGAGGGAGATTTGGCAGGGCTATCATGGTTTAGGTTCTACAGGTCAATTTAAATGGACAGATACCCAGAGGCTTCTCAAGATGGCAAGAAGTAACCAAACCACATACCCTCTTGTACGCTGACTGACATGGACAAGAGAGTTGATGTTTAGTGCCCCTCTGCCTGGTTTGGTATGCAGGAAAGAAGAAATCAGAACCAGAGTGGGCCTGCCCACAGTGGTGATTCTATTGACTAGTCTCTTCGGGAACCTACACTAAAAGGTGGAAATGAGTGAATACAGTATTCAGTAGCATTTGCTGCACATGGTCAAAGGCCTACAATCAATCACACAGACTATAGAACATAGAATCATAAATAACTTTGTTAAAATAACCAGTTGCTGTTCAGTCATGTAAGAGTTTATGAATCTTAGTTTAACCCAGATTTTGTGGGTGACTTTCTTTTAGGAGTCTGGGTGTGAGCAGCAACCCATCTCTGAAGAGATATGAGCCATCATGTCTCTGATGAAGAAGAATCAAGATGAAATGTTTTCCATAAAGGCAGTTTTGGCATTCACTGAAAAAAATAGGTTCTCTTTCAAAGAGGGATTTTGATACCAAATACTGAACCTGAGGCCATCAAGAAAACAATGTCTGATTCCTCAAGCAGCTATGTGCCCTCTATGAAGCTGTATCTTGATAATATTATAGCCAAATGGCTTTCATTTGCTTTAACTAAAAAAATGGTTGTGATCAGGACTTCTATTGTTAGTCAGTGGAAATGCCATAATGTATTGTGCATTTCCTCTTTATGAACTTGAAACAAAGCTGCTTCATAGATGCATACAACCTCTTCTTTGAAGATGGAATAGTTGTAGAAGAAAGGGAAAAGAGCAAACAAATGCAGATTCTTCCAAAGTCATTTGAGTAGAATTTCATTATTTTTATTCTTGCTTGTTACAGAAAGAGCAGGGATTAAAGCAGAAATTTTGCACAGATTTTTTTTAAAGCCTATCTCTCATTGCTTCTTGGCAAATTCTTCCTGCTAAATGATCTGTTAACAAAGTGTTTAATGCATCTTTCCAGTATCACGGTACAGAATTCAAGGAATGACCCTCAAGATTATTGCATTCATTTATACTGATTTGACTCATCTTCATAAGAAATCTTTGTTTAGCGAGAGCACTTCATTTCTCCATTCTATATTCTATTCGGTGAGAACAGGGAGGAGCAGGGAGGGAAAGCCAGATGCTTTCTAAGCTGCACCCAGCCTTGGGTTTTAATCATGCAGATGTGGCCAGAGGACTTTTTGCTAAAATCTTACATTCCCAGGTGTGTGTACCGGGGGAGGGGGGTGGGAATAGATTTGGAGGACTAAAATTCTAGAAAGGTTTCTTTCTGGGACCTCCAAGAAAAGCCTCTCTGACCTGTCCCTTTGATCTGCCCAGTTGGTGGGCAAAGGGAGAGAATAAAACCTCCCGGCACAGGGAAGGAGCTCTCTGGCTGATTTGAACTGAAAGATGAAGGAGCTGAGAGCTGGATCCTTGCAGGCAGTGGCTATTGGTAGGGCTGCCAGCCTCCAGGTGGTAGCTGGAGATCTCCCAGAATTACAGCTGATCTCCAGGTGACAGAGATTAGTTCCCCTGGAGAAATTGGCTGGTTTGGAGGGTGTACTCTATGGCATTATACCCCAGTGAGACTACTCCCCTCTCCAAACCTCATCTCTCTAGACTCCATCCCCAAATCTCCAGGAATTTCCCAACCCAGACCTGGCAACCCTAGCCATTGGCCTTGTGGCGGTTGGAGACCTGTACTTTGAAAGGTATGAGGACTTCTCAATAAGTTGGAACTTTCTAAGATGGAGAGCCTGACTTAACAGGTGATCTAAGTTAGGCATGTACAGATAGAGGGGAGGAGGAATTGCATTTTAACCCATTCTTTTTGTGTTGGCTTGCTGGCTTGGAGCAGTGCTTACAAGTGTGTGAACATGTTTTTCTCTTTTCTTTAATAAATGCTTTTTAAATTCTTAAATGCTGGTAGCTGTTCTCTGTTCCATGTAGACTCTCATTGGTCAACTATGCTGCCCAAAATAGGTGCCATGCAATTGTCTGATTCCTCCAGTGGTGCACAACTGCAGCAAACAGTCCCTGCAGTAGCCAGGTGCTGGGTAGCAGGAGACGGGGCACAAGTCAGAGCTCAGAGTGGCATGCCTGCCCAGGGGAGTGGGGAATCTCTTGGCCCTCTCCTTTGGCAATTCCCACAAGGGCCAAGTGGTGGCAGCAGGTGCAAGAGAGAAAGAGCAAAAGCCCCTCTGAAGGTTGTGGGGTACCAGGTGGGTGGCACATACCAGGCGGAGACATGGGCTGCCACTGGTGAACCCCAGAAATCCCAGAGGGCAAGAAGGGGCAGCACTCACAGGTCAGTGTGGCTGTTGTGCTACAGCTTATATACTTTTTTTGTATTTGATGGTACCCATTCATGCTAGGGAAACAGCTGGTGAAAAACACGTGCAAGCTGGGAAACTCTTAAAGCGTGATAACAGTTCCCTTAAGGTGTTCATAAACTTGGTCTTTGCAATTTGCCTTTGGAGCAACCTTTCAAAAAGATTATCTTATCATATCATGATCTAATTTAGATAGTATGTGCAATCCCTATGATTCTCATTAGCTTAGGTTTGGAGCAGATTGCTGCCCATGGTGGTGAAGAGCCCAGTGTTAATGATGTGACCCTATCCAGTTTCTATTTGTTTGGAAAGGAACTATGACAACGGCCCTTCCTATGTGCATGCTTCACACATGCATTCCCAGAACAGCAAAGCATCGCACCCTGGAAAATGGCCTCTACGTGTGAATCACCCCAATTATTTAAATACAGAACTATCCTGGGAGTGGAAGAGCAGTGAAGGATAGTCGGATGACAAAGAAAAGGGAATTATTGTCGAAGGCTTTCACGGCCGGAGAACGATGGTTGTTGTGGGTTTTCCGGGCTGTATTGCCGTGGTCTTGGCATTGTCAAGGAACTACAATGCCAAGACCACGGCAATATAGCCCAGAAAACCCACAACAACCAAAAGGGAGTTAATCTGTGTGAGAAAGTTTATCATGACTAGCCAAACTCTTTTTTTTATTTTTCTTGGATGCCACTAATGATGTGCAACGTCCATCTTACAATGTGCTGCGATGTCAAACCAACATTTCATTACAATCAGCAGCAGAAAAGTTCACAAATCATAGGGAGAAGCTCTGATACAGCCCGCTTGATCCTTGATCTTATCCACATTGTTATTCCTTGTTCTTAAAAGTGAACAAGCTTTCACTGCTATTAAATACCTACAGTCCTTTATAAAATTTATTTATTTATGTCATTTATAGTCTGCCTTTCTCACTGAGACTCAAGGCAGATTACATAGTGTGAGACTAGCACAGTCAGAAGGACATTTCAATAAAAGTGCCATAGGGTATATATAAATGCAAATTGACCAAGATATAACATCAGCAAAAATCCAACAGTGAGTTGAAGAAATGCTGAAACAGAGAGTAAGTAATTCTAAGACTGACATTAAACAACATAGAACTACCCAGTAGGATCATATTTTAAAGCAACAGATAGTACATAGTAGCACATACTTGAAGCAACAGATAGGACATAGTGGTGACATATATGATTCTTGCCTCTAGTGAAGCATCCATTTGACATCACTTCCCTACAGTACAGAACTCCTATTTGAGTAAAAAGCCCTCTTGAATAGTTCAGGGTTTTGCATCATTTGAGGAACTGAGGAGAGTGGGGGCTCTTCTGACCTCCTCAGGCAGGCCGTACTATAGGGTGGGGGCCACCACAGAAAATGCATGTATACAGGCAGTTGTTGATTTTGCCCATGCACAGGGTGGCATTGAAGCAGCCAAGGAGCTATTTCCCCTTCATGTTGTTTATTCTTTTATTCATTTTAAACATATGTATTCCCACCTGTTCATGCACAGGAAAATAAAAACATTAAAGTAACCCCCGCCGCCCTAGTTTCTAACAATAAATACACATAACCACTAGGACAGATAAGATTTTATCATCAATCATATCACCTAATCAAAAGCCTTGTAAAAAAAACCCAGAACATTTCTTTCTAAAAGCCAAAACAAAAGCATACAGCATCTGTGAGATCATTTCATAACCTCAAGGCCATATCACTGCAACTAGCTCTGACTCTTCTCCCATAAGAAGAGATAATAGGGCAGTATCTTATCAAAAGATCTCACCTGGTGGTGGGAGATAGCACATATAGGAAGAATTTCTTTCCAAAATATATTGAACCAAGTGTATGGAAGTCTTGAGCTGGACCCAAAGCAAAGCAGCTGGTGGTGCAATTGCCTCAATATTTATTGAACAGGTTCCTTACTCAGACCAGATGTGAGTTGTGCTGTTCTGCACTATCTGAAACTTCCAGACTATCTTCATGGGCAGCCCCACAAATACTGCATTGCAGTCGTTTATCCTAGAGTAATCAAGGTGCTGATAACTGTTGCAAGTTTCAAGAACTCCATCATGAATAGTTTTAGTAAAAGTTAAGGTAAAGGTAGTCCCCTGTGCAAGCACCAAGTCATTACTGACCCATAGGGGGATGTTTTCTTGGCAGACTTTTTGTTATGGGGTGGTTTGTCATTGCCTTCCTAAGTCATCTATACTTTACCCCCAGGAAACTGGGTACTCATTTTACTGACCTTGGAAGGATGGCAGAGTCAACCCTGAGCTGGTTACCTGAACCTGGCTTCCACCAGGATCGAAATCAGGCCGTGAGCAGAGCTTAGGCTGCAGTACTGTAGCTTACCACTCTGCGCCACAGGGCTCCTTGAATAGTTGTAGTATCCCTATCATCTATGTTTCATAGATATTTCTGAATTGGAATGAATTGCTGCTATTAAAATGCATTGTTAGCTGCAGTACTACTAAAGAGCTTGCAAAAAAAATAAGCAGTTAACAGAAGCCATAGAAAGCCCATAGTTGGAATATAAAGGCCAAAGTATCGTTTGTTGGTGGTGCCCAAAAACTGGCACTCAGAAATACATTGCCTCTTATGTGGAGGGTAATTTTGTAATCATGGATAATAGCCATTTTGTTCTTAATTCCCGGTGGTTTTGTCTAATCTCCTTTTGAAGCCATCTAAATTAGTGGAGAAGATCACTACATCCTACAGACAACATTATACAAGATAATGTGTGAAGAAGTACTTTCTGTTGTCTATCTTGTATCTACTGCCAAATTTCAGCAGGGTAAAGTTCTAGTATTTTGAGAGAGGGAGCAAATGGGTATAGTTTCATAAATTTTCATAACAAGCCTCATTTCATAAACCTCTATATCATCTGAACTTTTGACATCTGTTTTTGAAGCTGAAAAGTGCTGAACACCTTAGGACAGTTTTCCATACCTGCAATAACCTTTTTGAGATGAGAACTGGACTGAGTATTCCAAATTCAGCCACAACATTTAGAAGAGCATTTCTGGCAAGACCTTCCCAGGGCCAGAACCTGGAACTGATTCCTGTTCTGGGGACAGCAGAGCAACTTGGGGGTAGACTTTGACTCTTTGACTCTAAAGATGTTTCAGTTGACATTCTTGAGGAACAGAAGACCCCAGTGATTTCCCTGTTTCTTAGACCGCAGAAATTGAGGGGATCTACTAGGTCCAGAGCCCAGGTAAAGAAACCCGTTTGAAGGCCAGCCCAGTTTAGAGGATAGCCCACTTCCCGAGAAGCAGCTGTGCAGGGCCTAGTTCTACACCAGTTCCCTTCCTAATCACCAACATCATTGGGGATGTCAAGTCTATAATGAAATAACTCTACCTAAGAGGAGCACCCAGCTCATAACTTGTGCTCATACCATTCAGAAAGTCTGCTACCCAAGCACCTGTAGATCCTAGCTAAAGAAGACAGCTAAGGGTGAGACTGCTTCCTCCTGAAAAATATATGTAAATCCAACTCCTTGTGATTTTCTTTGCTGGTTCAGCTGCTAAGCTCTAGCTCTTGCTAACCCAGATAATCAGCTCTGAACCCAGTCTTGTCCTGGGAGCTGCCTGGTTGCAGCAAGCACCACATTGGGCGGAGATCCCCGTGGCTGTCGAAGTCCTGTTCAGGAAGAGCCCTTCCCACTTCAGCTTCTACCAGCTAAATGACAGAACAATTATAATACTAGCTGTTTTTGGAAGTCCAGGTATATAGCATTCCTGGATTATCCTTCACTATAAAAATTCCTGAAGCTGGATGACAGGACTTTGAAAAAGCCATGCTGCTTCCTTCTCAACAGAGCATGTTCCTCTGGATTCTTAATTCTGTTAATAATTGTTTCCGCAACTTTAATTAGAACAGACATTGGGCTAACTGGCCTGTAATTTCCAAATCGCTCTTGAACCCACCTTTTAAACATTGATATTGTGTACATTATTTACCAATAGTGCAATAAGAAGGCTGATTTTAGTGCAAAAATGGCATGCCCAGAGCGTGTAAAATGCACTTTAATCGGGTGCTGCCCTTTACCTCCCCACCTGAAGGGAGAGAGAGCCGCTGCATTCCCGAGTACCCGGGTATTTTAGGAGGTGGGGCTTGGCCTCATAAAGGAAGCAGTCCTGAGGAGCTTGGCCCACTCACTTCACCCTATGACAGTACAGAATTAGGCAGTCACTGGTTTACAGGGCCAGGTAGGAATTTTTTCTCCTTTTCCCTAAATTGGCTCAAGGGAAGGGGTGTTTTTCACCTACCCTGTACTGTTGTTTAGAGGGTGATAATTGGAATTAATTTAAGCTGTTACCTAGGTTCCTGGCAGGTTAGTTTGGGTAGACAGAGTGGACTGGTGAGCACCTGGTGGCACCTTCCCATTGGGGGGAATTGGGGTCTGTGAGGGATCACCTGGTGGGCTTCACAGCTGTCAGATGAGAGGGCAGACAGCTGTGGGACCCCATGTACAAGTCCTTCCCTCAACCTCCATGGCTTGGGGTGCATGGAGCTTTAAGGGGGCTGTCATTTGCCTGGCCAGCAAGATTACAGCCATGCACTTGGATGGCTCACGCCTAGGGCAGTGTATGCTCGCCCAGACAGGTTGAGGAGGTGGTCCAGGGTAGACCCCTTGGCTCGACCTGTCCTGCTAGTTATGCCCTTGCCGTTATTGAGTTAATGTTGGTCAATAAATGGCCCTATTTTTCACCCAAGCCCTGTGTCTGTCTCTTCATTCCAAACGGGAGGGCAAATGCATATTATTGTTAGATGATCAGCAATTTCATTTTTGAACATTAATTTTTAATATCATGTAGTCCTAAATGTCATCTCTTTTCAACTGTATTTGACTCAGTTTTCAGATACATTGCCATATTCCCAATGTATTTTCCATAGTAATGCAAAATAATTCATTCCACTTCTCTGCAATCTCCCTGTTTTCCTTTAGCAATCCTTCTACTCCTTATCCAGTGGTCCAATTACCTCCTTGGCTGGTATATTTACAGAAATTTGTATTGTCTTTAGCAATATATTTCACAAATTTTGCTTTCTTGGTTGTTGTCCTTATTTGGATGACCTCTGCTATTTTCAGGAAGCCTTCTTACTTTTAATGCTGTTTAACCAAACTGACATCCTTTTAATTTCAATGATACCTTTCATTTCAATGGTACAGCTTCAGCTAGTGTAGATTTAAATAGATGCCAAACCAAATAAGACTGTATTTATTTATTTAGAAGATGTGCATGCTGCTTCTCTGGATCAAACATCATCATCATCATCATCATCATCATCATCACTGTGCTTATAAACTGCTCTTTTAGACAGATTAGTGTTCCACCCAGAGTGGTGAACAAGTTAGTGTTATTATTATCCCAACAATTCACCTGAGGAGCTGGGGCTGACAAGCGTGGCTGACCCAAGGTTATGGCAGTAGTGAGATTCGAAACAGTAGAGTGCTGATTCACGGCCAAGCCACTTGACCACTGTGCTACAGCAGCTAACATAATAAAACAAAACAAATTTGCCCATATACATTTTTTAAAACTTAGGGCTTTTTAAAGAATTGCGATAGAATACCCTGCATTTTAAGAATTAGATATAATTGTTAAAGTAGAAAAAAATGGGTTAAAACGTGGATGCTGATTACACTTTTCCAGCTCTACCTTCATGACTTGTTTAACTCTGTCCCCTGGCACTTTTACCCTTAACCAGCTTAAATTATTCTTTGAAAAAATGCCTTTAGCTACTATGACTGTGAGCATGGCAAGCTGCTTACTGGAAAAGGTCACTTAAGGAAGTCCATATTTATTTAAGAAAATGGTTTGTTACAAGTTTACAAACATTTTTAGACATAAAAAATTATTGACTAACAAATTTTGACAAATATTAAAATGTGCAGAAGAGCATGCTTCAAAACTGGGTTTTACCAACAGTTTCTGTTGGTTGATAAAGATTTTCCAGTCATTTATCAAAAGCTCCATCAAAAAGTACAGCTGGAAGTCTGGCTAAAGGATTTGAGTCCAGTGGCACCTTAGAGACCAACAAGATTTTCAAAGTATGAGCTTTCAAGAGTCAAAGCTCCCTTGTTCAGATGGCTAAAGTCTTGCATCCACAACAGCAGTATTTTGACCAGTTTATTTTGCAAATGGAAACAAGGAGAGTTATAAACCTGTATCACAAAATACCGTCTTCGAGCTTGTCTCCCAAGCCATTGCAGTGATTAGCTTTCCACTTAAGCCCTGTGAGAATGTTTTGCCTTTTCACTCTATGCTACATTTTCCAATCTGTATCATTTTCTATAGTGGAAGAGGAAAATGACAGTCAGTATTCAGAATGGTTCCCTGGAGATCAGAAATGTAATGCGAACAGGCAGAATTTGCTCAGACATTCCTATCACGTTTCTGGCAATCTAGAGTAAGATTTGTGACAGTTTGGGACTAATTCATAAGTGATACTAGACAAGGCCATATTATACCTAAATATTTCAAGAACAACTCTAATTGTGCTGTGCTCAATGGAAACTGCTAGAAGTGCCAATACTTTCGAAACATAAGAGGATGTCACAGTAGATAGAACACACACAAACATACATACGAAGTCGCTTTGCTCCAAGTCCATCTGCTCAAAACTCTGATTGGCTGTAGGTCTCTTGTCACAGAGAGCTCTTCCCCAGCATTTGCTCCTGGAATATCTTTAACTAGACTAAACCTGGGGCTTTGTTAACATTCTTTCCTGTGGAGCTACAGCCTTTTTAGTCTTGTTTGGAAGGGCAGGGGATGATTCAAGTAATTTAAAAAAAATTAATTTAGGAGAAATTGTACTTGAAATTTACTGAAAAACTGAAGCAAAGGAAAATGATAACTATGTTTTCAGTTATGAATGAAAAACAGACCTTAACCTGCAGCAAGAGATCAGCCCTAGAGTTTGTTTTTAATATCAGTTCTTCAGAAAGTAAATGATAGAGCTCTGCTAAATTCTGGGGTTCTGCCTGGATTTAGACTAGGTTCTATTGGACACTACTACTGTAACATAGTAGAGCAGGGTTGCTTAGAAGTCATTCAAGGCCTAATAAACACCAGCATCATTGATGGTTCATGCCAGGACTTAGAAGCCTTTGCAGGTCAAACTCTTAATAACTACTTTCATAAAATCATCTGGGGCAGCAAGGGAGGGTTAGTTCAATGCAAGCTGTAGTGAGTGCAAACGTTCTGAATGTGATTAGAATGTACTGCACATGTTTAGGATGGAGTGCACTATCCATGCAGTAGAAGAAAAGATAGAAACTTCTAATTTATGATGTACTTCACTGATATAATTTGTGCACAGAGCCTATAAACCTCTAGCAAGCGTGTTGGAAATGGATGATTGAATTCTGGAATAACAAACTAGCTACCAGCCACTCTTTGTAAAAAGAATCCAGCAAGTTAAACACATAGAGATTTGTCTGTCAATAATGCAGTAGTTCTGACAATGAAGTTTATTACCATTGCCAGTGAAAAAGTACAGACCACCAGGTAAGAGGTAAGACATTTAGATGTGTGGGGATAGGATGGCTTCCCTGAGCATTTATTTTTTAAAAAAACCCACACAATTTAACCAGTGGTAAAGAGTGCGATGCCATAAAGGAAACCAATTAAAGGCTTCCATTTAGGAAAGCTCTGGGGCATCCTTGTAAATTAAGTTAAGCACTTGGTTAAAGTTAAGCACATGATGAATGAACGACCTGGAACGGGTCCAAACCAACACAGAAGAAAATTAGCTGATTGGAATTCAGTACCTCTGGATGAAGCTGAGCCAAGCATTAAGGAAGATTCAAAAAGAGTTAGATATTTAGAAGTATAGCAAAGATATTCAGGAGTGTGACAGCTACAAGCATCTAATGGTGAGAATCATTCTCAACGTCTTGGAACCTACAATGAAACAGATTATTCTAATACTGCTTCCAAGCTCACCCTTTTCTCATTTGCAGTATATAGCTCTGCAGCAAACTGTGCCGTTACTTTATCACAATGATTAGCTTGATACTCAAGCTTCACTATGGTATTTAACTACTTTAAATCCAGTTAAAATACTTATGGGTATTTAACATTTTTTTGGTCTGTGTGTGTGTGTTTTGGGGTTGACAACCCTAGTGAACTTTTAGGGGAAGACCGGGAGGTGCATTTTACCACAAGACACATTCAATGACTCCAGATAGCAACTGCAGACTGTTTAAAATGTGGGATGTATGCGACCAATTAGGGCACATATGCAAATGACCTATGTGTTCCAACTGTCTTGGGCGGGGAGGATATGAGGTATGAAATGTTGTGAGCCCCAATCAGCCCACATATGCAAATTACCTTGAAAGGCTGGCCCAATCAGGGAAGAGTGGCCGAGCTGGCAGTAAGGAGGGGTGCAAGCAGGCAGCAGCCTGCCAGCCACACAGGGAAGATGCATGCCTTTGGGAAAACACATTCGATCCCTTTTGACCCCCTTAGGGTGTTTGCATCATGAAAGGAATGTTCTCCCCCAATTTCTAGGTGCAGGGGTTTGGGCTGGGTGTTGATTAATCTGTCAGGACACTTGTCTTTATATATATATATAGATTATGCACTGTTAAATCTACAGATATGTATGAATTAAGAAAAAAGACTGGAAAAGCTCCCTTGGTTTTTATTTTGAAACAAAAAATGAATTGGATGCAAGATAAATGAACTAATAATTCATTTTGGTTACCATTGGTTTCAATGAGAAATAAATTTTTGCCTGTAATTTTGTTTCCAACCAATGTGGATGACATTTTCCATGACTGTACCCTTCACTAAAGCGATCATCATGCTTGCCAAATTTCTGACAGATAGGTCCCAATTTAATAGGCAATTAAATAAAAAACACATTAATGGCTATAATGTCTTTATTTTGCATCCAATTTGGAAATTCTCAGACAGTATATCGCACACTCATGGGACAATGCCTGCCAAATTTCAGGAAGACAGGAGGAAGGGTCTCAGTTTTGTGGGCAAATAAAATGAAGGCTATTGATTCTAAAACAAATATAAAACCAGAAGCTTTTATAGCATCTTGAAAATTATTTATCTAATTAACAGGAAATGGGGACATATTACATTCTTGTGTAATTAGGATGCATTCAAACTGTCATCAGACGGAAAGAAAGAAAAAAATATAAAACTGACATATAAGAAGCATTTAATGGGGGATTCCACATGATCGACTTTGATCAGACTTTCTGAGCAGTTGTGCTGCAGTGGAGTTGTACGAATCCACCGCTCTCCAATTCCTCATTAAGGCTTTTGTTTTGCATTGACATTTCATTTCATCATGCTCAAAGTCCATGGTGTGGAATTTGCCAGTATAAAAATCAATTCCGCATCGCTTTTTCTGGGGGAAGTGTTGACAGATGTTCGTCTTCTTCATTTTTAATTTTTTTTTTCAAAAAAACATTGCTACGTATAAACGTTGCATCAAACAAACACATCTGATAGGTCAGAGCATTTCTCGCTGATATCATGGAATGAGTATTGTTTATTGACATTTGGAGGGAAAATTGTTACCGATGACCCCGCTTTCCCTCTGCTTCAGAAGTTGTCAGCTGTCAGCAAGCAACAAGTAACAAATTTGGCGCATTGAAAAATGGATCCATTATTGAGCAGCTATCATCACGTGACACAGGATATGTTTCTGCATAGACATGTTGCAACGTTTTTTATAATTTTTTTTTAAAAAAGAGAAAGAAACAAGATGGGAAGGGAAAGGGTAGTGGGTGTGGCTTGGAAAACATGCTCAACCAATCAAATTTAGTTGATTTGAAGGGTGGGGGAAAAGAGCAAGGGTGGGGAGAACATTGGATAAAGAATTTTGCATGATTAAAATCCCTAATCTGCAGCGAATGGACAAATAAATTGGGGGAAAGCAGGAAAGAAAAAAAATGGTCAAAACCTGCAGTGACTTCGAATCTGCTGCTAGGATCGCCTTCCCACGTGTGGAAACGCAAAAAAAAATAAAAAATTGAGGTCATTTGGAAGCTGAACCATGGAAAACCACTAGTGGGGAATCACCCAATAATTCCTCGATACTGAATTGTTTTCCTGCTATATATTTTGCTTTTAATTACCTGTGAACCTGGGACACTTTCAATGCAATCCTAAGCAGAGTTACTCCAATGGAAACCAACAGGCTTCAACTGGAGTAACTTTGTTTAGGATTGCACTGTTTACATCTCTGAAATTTAACATACAGGATCCCCTGAATGAAGGTTGACAGAGCCTTAAATGCCAAATGCCTGCAGTAGGTAGATGAAGAATATTTTAATATTCTGTCTTTAATTTTTAATTTTTATATGAATAGAGAATTGCAATAAAATGCAATTAATGAACCCTCTAGAAGCAAATACTATAAATCATTTATCGATGTCAGATTACGAACATTATAGAAGTATAAGTTACTTTATATATGTGCAACTACACACCTAAAAAGCTTCAAATTGTTGTCAATTGTTGTAAATACATTTTTACGACTATAATCAAAAACAAAATGAATTGCAGTTTCCTTGTAACTGACTGAATAATTAAGTAGTAGTTCTGAAGTCTCTGGAATTTCTCTATCTAGACCAATTTTTAACATGTCAGTTATCCTTCTTCAATACTCTCCAGCTCAAAATGCTGCCCCTGCAGAACCAACAAAGGCCCCAACAACAGTTATAAACTTTTGCAATGATTTTTGGAGTAATATAAAGTTGATGGATCATTTTGATTAGACTCTTCTTAAAGACAAGACAAAGCATAAAGGAGAAGCCAAAAGACAAAGCAAATTTCAATATCTCATTAATCCATTCATATCTCAAATCTTTGTTCCATCTATGTTGAAAAATCAGATCAAATGATAGATAACAACTATGAAGTATGTTACAGACTATTGACAAATTGTGCATATGGAACTGAGTCAAAAACATTTTAAAATCTATAAGATTTCTTATTCTATAGCCCCCCAAGAATCTTGTAGTTAAAAATCTTTTCACCTGAAAATGCTCAAAACTGACTTTTGACTTTTCTTACCACTAAAGAATACATTGTAAGTAATAACCTTATTAATAACAAAGAAGTTGTTATCTATGGCCATTTTCACATGCCTGTAAACCCTCCGGAAAATCACGCAAAACTCATGGTACGATGGCATAGTCATAGCACGATCAGGATCATGAAAGGAAATCACGCTACGAAGATGCTGTCATACTGTGAGTTTTTTGTAATTTTCCAGCGGTTACAGGCGTGTGAAAACAGCCTATCTAAATTAAACTCATCCCATTTTTGAAATGAGGCTAACACTTTCTAGACTTTTTGGTTCCAGAGTTCAAAAGTCAGAGCTGAGGATAGAGCTCAGTCGGATCCATTCTTATTGACTCTGGCAGGGGGCTTCTCCTGAGCATCACAATGAAGGATTTGCCCCTCATCATGGGAACACAACTACAAAGTGCAGGGAAACATGGCATCAACAGGCAAACAGCACAATGAAAAGTAACTTATTGGTGCTATCATAAATCAGGATTTTTTAAAAAATTTCACTGTGCTGTGCTGGTTGACAATGGAGTGTTCTCCTGCTTGGGTGCCAATCTGGTGCTGCCGCTTTGCCACTCTAGCCAGTTTCCTGCCATTGTGTGCACATGGCAGGACACACCTTCTTCTGGGTCTATTGTTGTGTGTTTTAAAAAGCTAATTATTTACCTGTATAAATAGGACATCTCTCCTGAATATCTAGAACAATTGAGCAATGCATTTGCTGTCAAGGTTAGCCATCATTAGTTACTCACTGTAGATAGTTGATCTTCTTTACATTGAAGGAGATAAATTCACATCTTTCCATTGTCAATGCTAGAGAAAGCTCCTCTTGTCTGTCTTGGTTGCGGCCAATTAACAGAGCAATAGCCATTACTTCAATGTACGTTATTAGTGGCATTGGGAGACTTTTTTATATCTTGATGCCATTAAGGAAATTGGCCAGCTACATCTCTTTAAGAAAGAAAAATATCAAACATCTGTTCCACATCAGACTGTCTCTTCAGCTGGCGCGGACTGTATATTCTGCTTGTTCAGGTTGTTTCAGCAAAATATTGATTTTTTCATTAAGCATTTGAAATTATTATCTCTTCCAGTGATGTAATCTTTTACAGTAAATACTTAGCTAGTTTATCAGACTGGGATCAGTGGCTTCATGCATCTTCCCATACAATGTGTCAATGTAAATTAATAGCTTACTTCTGCCAGCCGTGAGAGGAATTAAGGCTTTGGCGACAACAATGCTTAGAATGATTTGTTCCATCAGCTCCACTTGATCCTGTTTATAACGCCAACTGCAGAATGACCGCTCGAGGAATAAATGACCTGATTAGTTTGGGAATTTTTTCGAGAAAATAACAGTACAGGAAGTATTTAGCTTAAGAACACTTTCCTGGGAGTAAATCCCCTTCAATGAAGTGGGACATACTGCCAAGTGGGCCTGGTTTGGATTGCTCCCTTCATTCCTTATTTATTTTCAAACCATTGAATGTACCCAAATACATTTTCTCTCCCCACCCCCACAAACACAAAAATACATCCATTCTAAACCAGGCTTACACACTTGTCTTCAGTTGCCAGAGAGTCTCTCTACACAAGACATCTTACATGGGGTGCTCAAGTGGAGAGAGAGACAATGTTAGCTGGGAAGTGTAGGTTAAAAAGACAGAGCTGGGGGAGATCACTCCTCAGAGAGTTTGTTCATTTCATCTTCACCCCACTGAAGGCTCTGTAAATTTCACCTTCCTTTAATGAGAAATTAAATGAGAACAAGTGATTTCATCACTCTTGTGTATGAAAAAAACAAAAAGGATTTGGAGTACACTGTTTAGTTAAAACCAGTGATCTTTATACTTATAGCAGAAACTGTAAGGGAAGAGGAATAACTCCTTTACCATCCATAGACCAACCCAAAGCAAACAAAGATAGAATGTCTGTACCTTTAATAGTGTGAGCTAAGTAAGAACCATTTATTAGGGAATGTTAATATGGGCATATTCTGAGATTAAAATGGCCAGAAGCACTGCTTTGTGGCTGTGTGTGACAAACAGGCAGATCTGCTTCCATGTCCTCAAGACAGTGGGTGGAAAGGTAAAGATCAATAAAACTGGCAGCTTGAGCTTGAGAACAACACTGACAGCTCAACAGCAAATACTCTGCTAACCTAGTAATTAACAGGGTTGCCATCTTTGTATGAAATTGTTCCTGTGTTTGTTAGGAATTATTTTGAATTTCTTATCCCTGCTGTTTTGACACAAAAATGTCTAGTTTAATTTCTGTTACCACTTTCGCAAATCAAATTTGTGATCATTTTTGTGTTATATTTGGACCATTTCCACATGGCTTACCTTTGCTCGTAAGGACCCAGAACATCGCGCAAAAAATGCGGAAGATCGTGTTTTCTTGAGCGAGATTTGCGCAACGTGGGACGCTGTGCAAATCTTGTGCGAGAAAACGCGATCTTCTGCATTTTTTGCGTGATGTTCCGGGTCCTTACGAGCAAAGGCAAGCCGTGTAGAAACGGCCTTGGTTTTTGCACACAAGTATTCCTTAAAAATGTAAGCATTATTTGTGCACTGATAAATCAGCATTATGCATTTTGCACACATACACACTCATATATGGCACATACTGTATGTATAAATCCCATTAATTATAAAACTATAATTAATTATAAATTATAAAACTAATTATAAATTAATCAATTATAAAAACTACACAAGCATACACAAAAATCCAATCTCCAAAGCCCAAAGTGAAAAGAACCAAAATAGTTCACAAAAATATGAACTAATATCAAAAGAAGCAAAACGGAGAACATTCATGCACCCCTGGCATTTTTAGCAGTTTCCTTACACAGAGAAATTTACAGCACATTCCTAAGTGGTGCATTCTATGTCAAGTCAATGGACTTAAAAGGGTATAAGTCTACTTAGTATTCCACTGTTAGAAAGCGAAGCTTTACTTGCTTAATTTCTATGAATCAGGCTGTTTTCGAAGGCATAATGGTAGCCCTCTTCCAACTTGTTAATGGTAATAATTAATCAGTTTTCTTATATGGAATTAGAGCCAAACTACAAGTGACAAAAGGCACAGATTGGACACTTGTCAGCTTCCCTCAAGTTTTGATGGGAAATGTAGGCAGCTTGGCGGAATGTTGGACAAGTGACAGTTGAAAAGTCCATTGGACAGCAGTTGGAGAGCCAAGCTACAAGACCAGGCTGCTTACATTTCCCATCAAAACTTGAGGGAAGCTGACAAGTGTCCAACTTGTGTCAGGCGTCATTTGTAGCTTGGCTCTTATATAAATATTTTCCAGTTCTTTTCCTGGCAACATTAAGGGTTAAGGTTCCAGATTTTCCTATTTCTTTAAGAGCTACATGTCCAAGAAAGACAATTAATAAATTCTTTTCTATCATTGCATCTCCATGCTACAAAACACTTTGCTTTCTGAGTGGTTTTTGTGTTTTGCAGCCAATAGGGATAATGCTGGGGAGGGGAGGAGGTGGCAATCCTGTTAAGGGGTCAATGGAACATGCTTCTGGTCAGGTAGTCAAAATAAATTCAGTCGGATTCCATTTCACAATGATTTGGAAACTGCTGGAAACTAATTGAAATGGAATATTTTAAAATAGTGTTGTTTGTGAACTTCAAGTACCATTACCATGCACTTTTTTAATACAAGACCATGCAGCTCCGAATTAGCTCATGAGCAATCAAGTGTGTTTAATCTCACAAAACAGAAATGCAAAGAGATGAACCAGAGAAAAGGAAGCAAATAGCAGTCACAACAATCAAAGAATGAAGCTGCTTTTAAAAGAGTTGGATTCTTCTGCATCACCTAAAGGAACTTAAATGTTACTCCAAATGTGATTTTTTTTTGTTCCAGTGGCCAGTTGCTGCTTATAGTGCCTGCCAACTCTACCTTACCAATGGCTAAGCCGTTGTGCCATTGTGAAATGCTCATAAATATTCCAATGTCCCAGACAAACAATATTCATAAAAACTTCCTTAACACCCATATGTCCACTGCAATTTCAGTGATGTTAATCAGCTGAGATTGGGGAGAACCATTTGAGTTACAGCTATTAAGACATAAGAACACCTATATGCTGATGAATATATTGAGGAAAGCCTTCTGTGACTTGGACACAGCTATCCATTCCTAGCATAAAACTGGAATAACCATAACTGATATTTTAACTAATACAAATAACCTGATATATTTAACTAACACAGAACCAATCTACATTCAAAAGCTGTGGGGACCATAACAATGTCAACTTCAGTCAACAAAAGAATGAAAGCAACACACACGCGCGCATACACACCTGCACAGCCCCACCCACCCCCATGAAAAGAATGCTTTTGTCTCGCTTATGCACCTTCAGAGATTGCTAGATGTCAGGAAGATTCTGTGTAAACAGTTTGGCTGTTTACAAGAAGCACAAGGCTGTTCATTGAGTTACCCTCCCTTTAAGGGGCCTTCTGCGGGTGGGGGGGGAACATTGTTCCCCCCTCCGATCTATATAACATCTAAAAGCTCACCACCAGCTCTGTGGGGTTTTGGTTGTTGAGGGACTGTGCAATATGAATGTCACTGAGTTTTACTTATTTTGCTACTTTGTTTTTATACTCTGATGTGATCTGCTCTGAGCCTGCTTTGCAGACAGAGAGAGTAATATAAGTGTAAATAAATACATAAATAAATAAATAATGTTCAAACAGTAGCGTTCAGTAGAATAAGCAGCTTTTCATGCACAGCTTTTTTTGTGGTAGAACTCACCGGTACTGGTACTATTGGGGGATGCTCTCCCAACTCCTGAGGGGAAAACTGGCGAAAATCATTGTAACCTTATGTTTGAGCGTTAGCATCTCTTTTAAAACAAATCTGATCAGCAGCTGCAGAAGTTTCATGGCTGTCATGAGAGATCACAGCTGTTGAATATGGTATGCTCACCTGATATACCTGTTTGCCACAAAGTTCACATCATTCCTAGGTAAATATTCAGAATCTGCTTCATATTGTGTTTGTTTTTAGGGTTCAGACATTCATAAATCAATGAAAAAAAATTAGGTTGGTTTACACCTGATGCCCACAGCTCCTTTGATCATTTTGGTGGTTTTTTTAGCCTTCATATATATATATATATATATAAGATTTCAGATTTTTCTGCAAACCTGCAGCATTTTTCAGGTGTGTAGAAAAATTTACCTTGTCTGTTCATGGCTCGTATCTCCATATTTAAGTATCCTCAGATCATGGCCATGGCTATTAGTACATAAGCTAGATAAATAGATTCTGTATAAAAAGGAGAGAAATTCAGTTGGGGAGGGTTAACAGCTTGATTTTAGTTTGTTTTCTGTTTCAATGTATGTCTTTTAACATGCCTTCTGTATCTTCATTACATAGACAAATTAAATCTGTTTTAGTCCAGAAATGTATGACCACCCCATCCAGGCCACTATAGCCCTCTTTAGTTATATAGTGAGGGAAATCAATGGTATACAGTATACACGGTCAGCCCAGTGACCTGTAGTTGTCATTAACAGACCTTACCACCCTCCAAGATTGTTTTATTCTTCCCAGGTAAGGTAAGATTCTGCTATGACAACTACTCCACAACTACTCTCCATGCACTATATTATTATTATTATTATTATTATTATTATTATTATTATTATTATTATTATTTACATTTCTAACTCGCCCTTCCCACAAGTGGGCTCAGGGTGAGGTACAGCAGTTATAAAAATATAATACAAATATTAAAACAATTCATAAAACAACAGTTCATAAAATCAACAACAGATAATAACTGTCCCAAGATGGGATCAATTCCAGATTCCTGCCCATCAACATACGGGGGAGGGGAGCAGACAGATAACATACTGCAACCCATACGTGGGTCAGCAAACAAATGGGCACTACATAGCCCCATGCTGTACCCCACACTTATGGGAGGCTGGTGGGAGGCTTAGTGAGGATCTGATGCTGGCCTCAACCATATGCCTGGAGGAACTTCTCCGTCTTACAGGCCCACTGAAATGATAGAAGATCCTGACAGGCCCGGGTGTCCTCAGAGAAGTAGGATTTCTGCCCACAGAAAACATGGTTGTTTCTATGGAAAATTGCCGAATCACACTCTTCAGCTTCCTTCCATCCACCAGCTTAACCAGTAAATAGAATTTCACAGGCTATCTTGATCCTTTTCCATTTTAATCGAGAAGACTAGAAGAAATATATGGATGTGGAGCCAAGCCTTGTGCTTCGGCAGCTATTTAAAGGGCAGGATGTCTTGGAATTTTGATACTTTTTTTCTGGCAAATGCCAGTTTACAATTGCCACTTATATACAACATATCATAATATTGCACAATACCCTAGATATAAAGATTGACTCATATGCTTGGTAAACACCCAAACATTTAGTCATGCAACTGCTCTGGGTAGCCATGTGTTTGTCCTGCTGAATATCTATCCTCAGAACAGAGTGTAACTCCCCCAGAATGCTCATAACATATATTTAGCATTCTGTGCAGAGAAATACTTCATTTGGTAGCAGCCTGATGTAAATAACCAGAATGTGAGGCATTTTGAGATCTAATTGCACCAAATATTCGGCATGAACGTGGCATCAAGTGTCAGCAGCTTAAAATACATATTTGAGAAATCTACTACAGTTTAAGACTTTAGATATGGTATTAATTGTTCCTCCTGAAACAATTCTTTCCTTTCCTTCTTGCAGTCCTCTTTTTTATTATATCCCTGCAACTCAACTGAGACTAATTCAAATGTTTACAGCTGCTTGTATGATGCCGCTGCAGCATACATAAAGAGACATAGAGGCTACCAGGTGACCATTCCTGTATCCTAATAAGAAAAGCAATTTCTCCAAAGTGATCTTATTGGAACCATGCTATAGATAGGGAGTCTGGGGCCCTACATTTAAAAAAAAATCAAATTTTGTATTTTGCTTCAACATGCATAAATAAAATTTGCAGCATTTTTGACTGCACCTTGTATTGGCAGGCTTCGGTTGTCTCCATTTAGTTCTCCCAGATTGGATAGCACTGACTTACTGCCGATTTTCTCCTGCAGCAGAAAATAATGATGGAAAATGATGAAAAAAATAATGATGAAAAGGCATGAAATTTGTTGCACTGATACAACCATGCTCTGCATGGCCACCTTTTAAAAAAGTGTATGTTGTCTTATGTACACAAATCATCCAAAGCATCATTTCCGTTCAGAAGTCACGATTTTTAGCACCACCAACCAGCACACATATTTTGGAAGATTTAAAGCAGCAAATGAAGTCTTTGTTTGTTTTATGTGCTGAGCCATTTAGATAGCTTTGTTTGGTGCATTTAGGCTGGAAAGAAAAAGTTGCTGACCTCTCACAGATTGGTAACAGTGATCCTGATTAGAGATGGGCACGAATGGGAAAAAACCCAAACCATGTAGTTCATGGTTCGTCAAATTTCACGAACCACAAACCATGAACTTTTACAAACCTGCCCCTGATTCGCGAACCGGTTCATTTGGTTCGTGAAAATGTCACTTCTGGATAAGAAAATTGTCACTTCCGGGCCAGCAGAAGGTCACTTCCGGGTCAGCAGAAGGTCTGCAGGAAGTCCACCCCCTGTTGCCTAGGAAACTGATTGATTGGCACCAGGCTGTCTGCCGTGATGAACCAAAAAATGAACCAAATGAACCAGCCTAAAAGTTCGTGGTGGTTTGTCAGAAATGGGATCTGACAAACTGGTTCATGAACCATGAACCGGCCTGGTTTGTGCTTAATTTTGGTTTGTATTTCGGTTCGTGCCTATCTCTAGTCCTGATTTTCTGAACAGAAATGCAATACCTATGCCTGTACTAGATCCAGAGGAGTTAGCCATGTTAGTCTGCAGTATCAAAATAGCAAAGAGTCCAGTAGCATCTTTAAGACTAACCAACTTTATTGTAGCATAAGCTTTCAAGAGCCACAGCTCTCTTCATCAGATGCAGCTACATATGTGCTACTCCCACAATGAAAGGTTCAGCTGATGCTGTTTGGCCACGAAGATCATTCCCTCCCTGGCCTATCAGGCTGCTTGAGCCTATGATAGGCTAGCTTTGGAATATCGCTGCCCCCACCATATCGCTTGCCAATTATCCCAACCAATACCAACTTGAGAGGAAGTTGTTCTGTGTTATAAATGTTTGGGTGCTGCTTGTATCAAAAACAGTTAAAAGTTAGAAGCCTTTCTGTTCCCTATTATAATTCTGAATCAGTCAAACTATTATGCTTTCATAGGCTCCAGCTCTCCAGTAACATCGTTACTGTAAAACTGAGAAGGCTGGAGAAAAGGAAAACAAAGAAACCGCCGTGTCATGCATAGCACTGAAACAAATTTATTTCTTAGTTGCTTTCATTAAGCCTACTGTGTGGTTCCTTCAAGCCAAGCCAATAGTAGTCTAAGTGAATGGTGAGCAGCACCCTGAATCCAAGCATTTCCTTGAGGACTAGGAGACCATGTGGTCTCAAAAGCCTCAAGTATAAAAAATAGAAATATTAAGAAAAGGAAAAAGAAGTTCATAGGGTATGAAATTTAAGTCCCTAGTTTCTAGGTCTGGAAACAGGGTGTTATCACAGAGCAGGTTAGACTGGGCAAAACACAAGCAAATATTAGATTTTTTTTTTTAGCATCTGCTGTTTTTTCACAGTTAGCATAAGCTTTTCTATAGTTTCCTTGATACTTCCTGCCCTTTTACAGTATCCTTATTTTATGATAGAAAGATTTACTTTTTTTTCACAGTCTTATGGAAGTCATAGTCCCCTCTCCCCAACCCTCCATCATTTAGTTACCAGAACCTCAAGAAATTACTTCATGTAAAAGTAGCAGTGAAGCAGAAGGAAATCAAAAGGCCAAAATTAAAATACCATAGCCAAAATTAGAATAATACAGCTACTATGCAGTTGCAAAGATGTTTGGCTGCTGCTTGAGGGGGGACAGCAGTAAGGTGAGGAGATCTGAGGGCTGGCTCACAAGTAATTGTGGCTGTTGAAAATTGTATATTATATTAGGGATATTTGTTAACTGATGTAGCAAAGTTGCACAGTCAAGACAATGTGGAACCAAGTGCTGTGAAACATTCTCGAAGTCAGTATATTGCAACAGATAAAACTTACTTTTATTGAAGCTGATTCACAGTGAGTTGCATTTTTGTAGTAGCAGAAGAAAAATATTAAACTTTATCTAATCTAAATAACACTATTCCTTATTGGAAGTGGCTAGCTAATCTCGCTGCACGTTCATGGGAGTATGTGTGTACCTCTTGCAAGCCTGCACAGGAGAGCTCTGCAGGAGTATTTTGCTTCTTGCAAGACCAACAGGAGAGAGAAAACAAAGAGAGATATCACTCAAATACACAGTCTGGTTCTAATGTAAAGGGGAAAACGCCCCCCTCCATGTGAAGGCATGTTGAGTTGCCCCTATTCCAACATGTTATTCATTACAAAGGTTGCAACATCTCTAGTTTTCTAGAAGGAGGAAAGAGTTAACTTTCTTTACTAAGGCATTGAATGTGGTGTGTGTGTGTTTGTGTGTGTTTTTACCTTTTTCTCCTAAGACATTGAATGTAATTTTTTCCCCTCAAACTTAAGCAGATTGTAATGTTTTGCCATGTAAATATTTTGTTTGTTTTCTTTCAGCTACATAATGTTGGGTTTTGAAAGTATGTTTAATGTAGTTAAAAATGCAGGTCTCTAAAGCAAGAGTGAGGGGGCTGAATGGGTGAGTGAATTGTGCTGTGATTGAATGGTAGCTGTACCATAGGAGGTGGAGTGAGCTGCAGTTTAGTTAGGGTGGATTGGAGGGAAAGGTTCAATCAGTCACTGTCTGTGTGTGAGGAGATAGAGGTATTCTTTGAGTGAAGTAATGAGGGAAGAAACCAGTGTGTTTGATTTGGTGGATGAAAACAGCCTAAGTGACAACTGAAGGAAAATAACATCTTTGTGACGGAGTCCTTTTATAAACATTTGAAGATCTGTGCTTATCTTGAAATGATCACACTTATAAACTATTCTGAAACCAATATACTTATGAATTACTCTGAAACGATTATACATATATACTTATAAATAAACTCTATTTCTAGATAAGTATACTACCTGTTTCATCTAAAATAAAGGGTCCTTCTTAAACCTCAGAGCCATCCCCATGCACTGACCTGTCATTTTACAAGTTATAACTAAGCATTCTTATACCATAAGTCAGGGAGACAGTATAATATAGGTCTCATAAAGGTGGCAAAATGCCACAAGGTTGAATTGCGTTGCTTCTCTGACTCAAGCCTTTTCCCACAATAGGCTCACAATCAATCAATTATTCCATTCTATTGTCATATTCCCACTTCTCTCTTTAAGAGATTATCTAGGGAGAGGGAAATCAAACAACCGTGGCTTTCTATTTATGGGACTGTGGTTGATTTTTTGTTGTGTGTTGCCTTGATTCATCCTCTGTCTTCTATCTCTGGTCAATTTGCCCCATCATTCAATAGTGTACAAATACAATTCAGTACATCGTGTAGATAAATCTGTTTAAAATGTATGGGAAGAAACATAAGTGAGCATGTAAAGAACTGGCAATAGTATTCATTACTAGAATAGAATTATCGGAAGACATGGATACATTTTGGTTAATTCCCTATACAGTGAAAGAAATATGGTAGGCCAGATATCTGCTCAACCTAGAATATTTTTGAAGCTGCCAGCTTACACGTGCAATGTGTTTTGTCTTCCTAACCAGATGGAAGCTGTTTGTGATTATGCACACCATGCTGCAGTGTACAGCGTTGACCAGATGCTGTAATAGTTGAGCCTGAAGCAGGTCTAATTAAAATTACATGGAGAGAATCCAGCTAACATGAAGGAAACTGAATAGGTTTTTAGAGTATAAGCAAGAAGATTGTATCCTATTCTTATCAGGGCAGCATATTTCTATTTATATGTCAGTTAATGTGAATTGCAAGTAATTGAAATGGATATGGATTTAGCTAAAACACTGCAGCATGTTGTAATAGTGACTTGGCAATATTCAGGCTGTATATATTCTGTGCATTTGAGCAAGTACTGAATTTGATATTGATTGCAAAATTCAGTATTCTGAGAATCTCAGTTTTCTTTTAGTTTTTCAGATGCATGCCTCTAGTCCCTGGCAGTAGCTGAAGAAGTCTTAAATTGGTGGGATATCCAAGGGTATGACTTTGGGACATAGGCTCTGTTTTGCAAATCTCCTTATTCCTCATTAGCAGGAGCAGAATAAGGAAACTATATAAATCTGCTTAATTTTATTATTTACACATATCAGCTTTTCTTAGTACAAAACTTTAAAAGTTTTAGTGCAGATATTAAATTCTTGTTGGTAATGTTTTCTCATATACACAAGAGTTTACAGTTTACCTTTCACCCTCTTCTTAATAAGTACTCCCCAAGGTAACAAATGCTTCCAGAATCAGGTCCTATATCTTTTTATCATAAAATATTTAAAATGCTACATTTTTCAACCAATTGAATTCTATCTGAATGAACAGCATGGAGAGAGAATTGCTGTTGCTTCTAGCTATGCATTTTGGGTCCAAACCTGGCTTTGCTTTTCTGGAAGCGAATTAAAATTCAAGGTTGCAATCTGTTTTTAACTGTCCCTTCCTCGGCAGAGTATTTCTTCAATGCATTTGGCAAGCAGGGTTGGCAATCAGAAATGGCAAACCTTGCGTTTGCCTTGGGCACCAATCTCAAAGAAAGACATTGTCCTGTGGAGAAGAGAGCTGTAAGATAGCCATCCAGGTATCTCCTGTGCCAAACTCCACTGTAGGCTCTGTCAACAGAGTAAGATCAAAGTTGGAAGGGAGGGAAATTACAGGTTGTCTTAATCAGGTAATTCAGTGAGACTGGCACCTCCATGAAAAATGCATTACCCTGAATTAAGAGCTAATGAAATCAATGGACTTCCCACTAAGTACTGCAATTGGAGTCAGGATGTAAAATGGCTGAAATCCATACACCATAGCTGAACTGTTCTGACGATCAGACTGCATTTATACCAATGCATAGTGACTATACTACAGAATATACAAATAACTTAACAAAATTAGTTTCTATAACTGTCTCTAACATAGCACAGATTATTACAAGTCATTTATTTATTAGAAACGTGCCCTGAAAAACTTCCTGTTTCAGTTTTGGATCTGGGGGTTGTGAACCAACTATGTGCTGTTATTATGCTTTTCCAGGTGGGGCATGGCAAGCTTGGATCTAATCCATTTGGGTGTTTTTTCCCCATTATCATGAATTTAGGTCCCGTTCTTCGCAACAAGGGCTTCCAGGCTTTTTAGGGGCAGCTGTTTTGGCAATTAACGGCACCAAAATCACACAGAACACAGACCTCCCTATTAGCCATCAATCCACTCAGTTTTTCTTCAGTTATACTACACATACACAACAACAATGGACCCAAAGAAGGTGGCTGTGCACACGCTACAGCGAGAAACTGGCTGGCAAAGGGTAGCAGCCACAAGGAAGCTGTGACATTAAAAGTAATCCTATTTTATGTTCACTTTTTAATTTTTTTGTAGTTCCAATAAATTATTGCCTTTGCATTCTAGTTTTGCCTGGTGGTTTCATCTTTCCTTATGTTTACTCCCAAGGAAGTCTATTTAGAATTGCAGCCTATGACTGAACTCTTCCAGGGCTTTTATCAAGTTTGAATGATTGAACATAGCACTTGCACACACACACTCACAGAGCAGCACTTTTCCTCACAGTGACTGTCCATGTGCCCTGCTAGGAAGGGGGGAGACAGACCTGTGAGCAGTCAGCCCATTCTCCACTGTTTTAATAGCTGCTTATGATATAAAATTCATAAGCTAGTGAATCTGATGCACTTTAATTCACATTAGTAAACCGAGCAAAGTATTGCTGGATCCCACTCGAGAGACTGAGACATGAATGAAATGCGAGTAAAAGCCGAGCGACTGGGTGTGATTGGCTCCTTCCTCCCCATGCTGCAGACATGCTGTCTTTGGCAATAGAGGTGCTCATGAGTAGACACGGGCACGAACAGAAAAAAAATGAACACAGTGTTCATTGCCATCCACGAACAATGAACAACAAACATTGACGAACATGATCCTGTTCATGAACATGTTCATTGTTCATGGGGGCTAGCAGGCTCTCCTCCAGCCATCAAGATCCCTACCACACCACTCCCAGAAACCCTACCTGAGAAGGCAGCAGGAAATGTACTAATAATAATTAATAGTTTGGCCCCAGAGCCTGGCAGCAGCTCTGGAACCTGAAGGGGTAGATCCCTATCCCACCACACACAAAGAAAACTCAAGCTCCAATGCACTCACCCTGTCTCTTTAACAGCAGCTATCTCTCCCTGAAAGCCAGAACTGGGAGTTCCCCTTCCCCCTGGTCTTTTCCTCTAGTAACAAATTTGGAGCTCCAGTCCACACTTGGAAGGAAGACCTGCCTATCAAGTAAAATTGGGCTTCAATTGGGGTTTTCAGGGCAACAGCAGGAGTTCAGACAGAGTTCAGACAATCCCTGCCTAAGTTGCCAAGGAAATTGATTGCAGGTGCCAGACTGTCTGGCTTGATGAACAACAACAAACAGCAACAAATGAGGCTTGCAACAATCACCTGTTCATTTAGAATGGGGCCTCACAAAGAAGCTTGTTTGTGAACAGCAGTTTGGGCTGTTCGTGGGTTTTTTTAGTTCATATTGTTGTTCGTGCTCATCTCTACTCGTGAGTCACCATCCTGAACATTCCAAACTCCCTTCTTCCCATTGATTAAATCCTACCCTGTAATTGAGGGCCATCAATAAGCTCTGATAAGTTTGAAACTCTTCCTGAGAACATTTAATCAAAACACTACATTTGTCAGCTAAGCTCCTGGAACATTTAATTAACTGCCCCTTCTTTGTAAGACACCAAGAGCAACCCATCAAATTCCTTTGTCAACCCTGGCAGCGCCAATTGAGGAACTTAATCCTTTTGTCCATCCCAGGAGACAACCATTAAAGTCTTTGTCTTAACAGCTGAAGTCACTCTCCAGCACCAGAGCCTTATTTGTCCTATAAGAATGTGGGCTTTGCCCCATGCAAATTGTGCATGCATATTTAGATCTGAGTGCTGTACCCTCAGAGTCTCCCTCTCTGAGCCTCTCCTGATTAAGAATTCTGGCTTTTTGAAGACCTCTTCCTCCATGGACTACTTTACTCCTCTGATGATGACTATCTCCCGAATCCCTCATTCTATTCCAACCTCTGGCTAATTTCCTAGGATTCTGGTTTGCTTGTTTGAACTGTTTATTTGCATGTTGTGTGTGTGAGTTTTCCCTTTTAAATAAAAACTACTACTTGATTTTGAAGAACACCTGTCTCATCAGTTTCTTTGGGGAGGGGACCCCATACAATGGTTGTTGTGGATTTTCCGGGCTGTATAGCCATGGTCTTGGCATTGTAGTTCCTGATGTTTCGCCAGCAGCTGTGACTGGCATCTTTAGATGTGTAGCACCAAAAGACAGAGATCTCTGAGATCTCTGAAATCTCTGAGACCATCGTTCTCCAGCCGTGAAAGCCTTCAACAATATATCGACCCCATAAAAATTGGTGGAGATCTTCCTTGTTACCCCTCTTGCATAGTTTTCTCCTTACTGCTAATTCCCCCTACTTTCAAGGAGACCAATCCCAGTAACAGACCAGTGTCTGTGTAGAACTGCAAAACAAACCAATATACACCCCAACAGGTCTACTCAGATGTAAGTCCCATGTGATTCAATAGTGCTTCGTCCCAGGGATGAGACTTTCAAACTGCAGCCTATGATTGAAGCCTGCATACTCCCCCTTCCAAATGTTTCCAAAGCTGATAGCTGGGGAGGGGGGGTTCTCCCCTTGTGAGGATTTGATTGGCAGGGAGACAAGTGCATTCCACACATTCTCCCTTCCTTCCAACAGATTTAATCAATAATGTAACATCTCTCTCCTCTTGGGATCCATTTGGTGAATGCTTTGAGGTGAGTCCAGTTCCTGCCTGCTGCTGCAAGATACAAACCATAACAAAACACACAAACTTTTTGGTGGGAGGAGCTAGTTACAATTTGCTTTCCTGGATTTGGTTCAGTGTTCCAGAAGCCGCTTTAACAAAATGAAAAAAACAATTTCCAGGTGTATTTCCTGCTCATTTGTTTCATTTTGCACACCCTTATTTTATATAAGGAATTATAATACATATATAGGTTGAACACACACATGAACACATGAAACTGGCTTATACTGAGTAAGAACATGGGTCTGTGTCAGTTTCATTTACTTTGACTAGCAGTGGCTCTCCAGGTTCTCAGGCAGGCACCTTTAACACTACCCACTACCTGATCTTTTTAACTAGAGATGCAGGGATTGAACCTGGGAACTTCGGCAAGGAAACCTTAAGTTCTGCCACTTAACTACAGCCCCTGTTCCTTGGGTTGTCAGAAGGGTTTCAAATTGAGTTGAAACTATAAGTATTATTATTAAATCTTAGCATGAAAGGGAATAGTCCCATGGTTTCCTTCTAGTGTTGTCACAGTTTAAGAGTCTCTCTACATGAGATGTCTCGGTGCGTGTTCCTCAAGTGTAGGGAGACGCAATGTTAGCTGGGAAGAATAGTTTTAAAAGACAGAGCTTACAGAAATCACTTTGTTAATTTCATCTTCGCCTCCCCAAATGCTCTGTCAATTTCACCTCTCCAGTCTAAAACTGTGGGCTCACAACCAGAGGGAAGCGAGGAATGGGAATGGGCTGGAGCTTCCTTCCAAAGCCAGGCTTGGACCTGGAGAAGTTATAATGGGCTGAAGTTTCCCCTCTGTCATTTCACAGCTCCTTCACACAGCTCCAGTGTATAGCAAAGCCTTTGCCCTGCTGCCAGCTCTGTCTTTTTAACCTACCCTCTCCGGCCACCATTGCATCTTCTGACACGTGTTTTTCACGTCTCATGTAGAGAGACTCTAAGACAGTCTCTGATGGGGAACCTGTGGCAGTTTATAACTTCAGAAATAAATGGGGTTCCATATTCATTGACATTTAATATAAGCAACACAGTAATTGCTATTTTACTCTCCATATCTACCAGGTTCCTATCCATTACATTTATGCACATTAACAGATCTTCCTCATATTAACACTGCATCTGAAATTAAAACATCACGAAATTAAAACATCACGATGACTTGGGGGGTGGTAGTGGTGTTCAAGCTTCATTGCATAGTGATTACTCTGCTCAAAGGCAAGTGCCCTGCACATTGATGGTGCTGTGGAAATGAAAAATAATCTTGCACGTGTTGCTAGATAAATTCCTCCAAAGCTGATTCAATTTCCTCCTGAAGTGATTATGCTTTTGTTCTTTGGATTACTTTGAAATGGATCAGCCTTTTGCTAACCTGAGAATTTGTGTACATTTTTTAACATCCGTGTTCAATGTTGTCCTGTAGGTTAATTGTAATGTCAAATGTTATTGTTTCTGATCCATTCCTCACCTTGGGTCTATATGATTTAAATCTGAAGATCATGCGGCAGGATCCTACCAATATTTCTGGTGACACAGAGTGGAAAGAGCTCCATTTGACCACCAAAATGGTTTAACACAGTGGATAATGGGACCAGGGAGGACAAATCCCCTATGGGACTGGAACTGTAGCGAGGTGGGCAATTGGATGAGATCAAGCAGAAAAGCTGGTAGGATTAAATGCCATAATCCCAAGCTTGCACTGCCTCCTGCATGTAGAGCATTTCCAACACAAAAGTGAAATTGCTTCACTTCGGCAAGCAGTGAGAAGTCCCAGGGCACTTACCTGGGTTACTTCGCACTGGAGATGGTTGGAGGAGGCTTTTGTCATTTTATAGTATTTGCTTTATTTAAAAATGCACAGGTAGATCCTGGGTGGAGGCAAAGAGGCACTCCTGAAAGGCAGCATATTCACCACTCAGCCTCAGATTCCCTAGAGGTCCCATACTCTCAAGGTGCTTCAGAGAAGTCACAGACCAGCCTGTGTGCATCTTTCACTGTCACTTTCAGTCTCTGAAATAGGCTTTCTTTTTACACAGACACTGACCTGCACTCTCAATTCTGCTAGATGATTCACCTTTTCTAGGCCCTGATGGATACCTGGCCACAGCCATCTCTAGACACTTAAGGGTCATTGAGGAGAGATCTAAAGTCATTAAGAAGCATTATCATTATTTGCTATATTGTAACCAGAATGCAAACATATAAGAATAGATCAGAAGTAAAATCCTGAACAGAGTCCATGGAAGTTATGGGTTGAGAAAGGTGAAATTCTGCTTGGAATTGCACGGTAAGTCAATCATACTTACAGTAGCTCCGTTTTGTTTAGAGATGATTGTGAATTACATTAAGGTAGATTTTACAATCAAATCTTGGTCCCTTAAAATTAAGCAAGCACAAGATAAGAACCCAGTGGTACGATGTTAAGAATAATGACAGTTCATTACTAGATGTCCATGTGAAAATCCTGACAAATAACGAATAAATCCGGAAGTCTACAACATTTATTGAAGATTGCTCAGTTATTTGACAGGATTCAATGGAACCAGTGTATTTCATGTGGCTATTTAATTATTTTTCATTACAAATAATTTCTTCAATCTTATGTATTAGATGCTCACATATCAGTCAAAAATTTCACCTTGGGGCAGGCTGTTTGTTCTGGTTCAAGAAAGCACAATTTGTATCTCAGTCTGCCAAATGCAGCCATGTGGCATTCCATATGCATGACACTCGCCTTCTGCCATATCTGGGAAATAGTCTGTACTGAGCTTAGTGGGTCACAATATTGAATAGTGCCATAATGGAAGCAATGATATCATAGACCAGAATTGTTTCTTTAAAAAAAAATCCTGATGTGTAGAAACTTTGTCTCTCCTGCACTTACTTCATTTGGTGATGCATAATTCACCAATGTTCAGGTTGTTCATGGGCAACTGGCTTCTGAAGAGCTGAAGCAAAAGTCAGCAAGTGGTAACAGTCTGGCACAAACAAAGCACTTACTGCTCTTTGCACAGGAAAAGCACATGGTGTACACACAGCTAGTGAATCCTTGGCACCTCCAGCTAAAAGATCTTAGCTACCGACCTGCTTCCCAAGTTTTTCTAATCAAAGTTGCTCCCCAAATTTGGATTTTGATATTACTGAACCTTGACTCCTAAAGTGGAGTTAATGCACTAGGAATCCTCCAGGGTTCCCATTTAATTCCTGATGTTCTATGGAGTACAATACATTACTAGCTTGCTACGATTTTTAATTCCTTCAGTTTTTATTTGCATCATTTTTTGTTCATCTCTACCTTATCAACATACATGAACATCTTGACCCTACACTGCAAAAGAATAATTTTAATGGGATTATTTGTGCCAGCATTGTATTATGATTCTTTTTTTATGTGACATTTAACCAACGCACAACAGTTCAGGGCTGAATCAGTGAAAAAACACACACAAAGGACTTAGATGCAATCATATGTACAACAGAAGCAAGAGTGTGGGGGATGTGCATGTATGTACAAATTTTGGTCTTATCTGTTGGTTCTGCACCACATTATTTTCCTACCATAGCCTTGCTTGGAATGATGGCTGCATGCGCTGTGAAAGGTCACCAGTATGGGAAAATGTGACTTATAAGGCCTGGGAAGGGCAGATCCTATGCCAGAGCCATAGATCATTTGAACATTAATTCTCTCTTGATGCTAAGATATCCAGGCCTATACTCCATAGTTTCCTTTTTACTTGATAAACTTGAGCAAATATTCAGTTTCTCTTTTGTAACTATTTCCTTTAAAAACTGTACGATGGAATACCCCAAACCTACACTTAAGGACTGGAGCTTCACAACCAAAAATGTCCATCTTTCACTTCTGGTGATTGATCTCCCCTTCTATGAGCGAGGTACAGTAACCCACATTATTGGGAGCATTCTCTCTTTACGCGCTCCATCTTCCCACAACTGAAAAATGGCCTTGGATGTGGCAGGCCTACATCAGGCCTAGGGAAGTTGACATTTGCCATAAAGCTCACAAGATTGAAAAGTATTTTCCAGCTAGCATGCCATAATGGTCTTTCATGGCCTTTTAAAAGCAAGGTAGTATACTGTGGCCGCACTAAACAGAATTTTATTACACATATGATCAGTATTATAGTCTATGTGTACTCAATGCAGTTCATTTAGTTTGTATTAGTTTGTATTTTCTTTTCTTGTTTTCAGATGGTTTAGAAACAATAAAAACAGAAACACCCATCTACCTCTGCCCCAAAAGTTATGTAACATGGTGGGTTGGAGAACATGTAGAGAAACAATGAAACCTTTCAGTAGATTCTGGATAACTGGATAACTGGATATTGGGTTTGTATTCAGTATGGTGCGTCAAAAGCTGTAATATAAACTGATTCCACACATGTTGGATAATGCAGTTTTAATGCACTTTATCAATCGTTTGAGGTGGATTTTTTGTTCCGCACACAAAAAAATCCGTTCCAAATGTTCTATAAAGAGGATTGGAAGTGCATTATCCAACGTGTGCGGAATCACTCATAGTCTGACAGAACTATAGCCTATGTTCTCTGTTAGTTGGGTCTGGCTGCCCCATCTCCTGGAGGGGCCTCAGGCCTCAAATAAATTAATGAAAAACTTGTGATTTTTCTCATAATCAAATAAATTTCAATAACCCTCTTGCCAGAATTAAAATACATGGTTTTGTAATCCCCACTGCTATGGATAATGAGATGTTGTAGAGCCTAATGCTAATCTGGATTAAGTCCCTTCAAAGGAGAGAACACTGGGCAGTTATGCTGTTCTTGTGGGACTTGCTTTAATTACAGATATATGGGTAGAGCACAGGTGGAGATACAAAGGCCCACCTATTGTGCTACCCCTCATCAGATCCAGAGAGTGAGACAGAATCCTGCCCCTCTAGGTGCTTCAGCCCACACTCTCCCAGCGACTATCCCAGCAACAGCTCCTGCTTCTTTCTGTCTCATCTATTCCAATCTACATACTGCACCTTCACAAACACCTGCACATACCTACCTGTGCTCCCTTCTTCTAACAGTAGGAAAGGGCATTCTCTCCCATCCCTCCCATCCCATGACTCCAATCAGAGCCATGAACATTGTAATCCTAAAGAAATCTCATTGTCTTGGAGATTGCTCTTCAAAGGGTTTGTTAATTTCATCTTCACCTCCTCCAATGCTCTGTCAATTTCACCTCTCTACATGAGGGTAGTTTAAAAAGACTGTGCCTCTGAAATTGCTCCTCAGAGCAATTTGTTAATTTCATCTTCTCCTTCCTGAGGGCTCTGTCAATTTCACCTGCCCTTCTGGAGGTGAAGATGAAATTAACAAACCCTCTGCAGAGCGATGTCTGCTGGCTCTGTCTTTTTAAACAATCCTCATGTAGAGAGGTGAAATTGACAGAGCCTTGGGGGAGGCAAAGATGACATTAACAAACCCTCTGAGGAGTGATCTTTGCCAGCTCTGTCTTTTAAAACTATGCTTCCCAGCTAACATTGCATCTCCCTACACTTGAGTGTCCCCATGTAAGAGGCCTCGTGTAAAGAGACTCATAGAGGGGAGGCTGAATCACAGTGTGAAGAAGCTAAAGGTGTGGAGTGGACCATTCACAAATTCCCACCATTCCCACCTCCCCAAGCTCATTACCATATGTATATTTTTGTGTTGGAATCCTTAGTAACAGGGAACATATAAGTTCAATAAGATTATTTATCTTTAAGTTCAAGAGTTTTCACCTGCTTATGATCAACATGCTTCTTCAGTCAACAGTAACCTCCTCAAGGTATCCCTTATTCCCTTTAAATCATTCATTATGCTCCCAATTATAGTAGCTAACAGGGAACTTTTTTTCTGCAGAGTCCTTTCAACATAGAGCAGAACTACAAGTGACAAAAGGCACAGGTTGGACACTTGTCAACTTCCCTCAAGTTTTGATGGGAAATGTAGGCATCCTGGTCTTGCAGCTTGGCTCTCTGACTGCTGTCCAATGGACATTTCAACTGTCACTTGTCCAACATTCCGCCAAGCTGCCTATATTTCCCATCAAAACTTGAGGGAAGCTGACAAGTGTCCAACCTGTGCCTTTTGTCACTTGTAGTTCCGCTCAGAGTCACAAAAAATAGTGTTAACAAATCTTCTAGAGCAATTTTAGGTAGGTAGAACTGGAGGAACAGAAAAGTGGAACACTATCAGTTTCTAAGAAGAGGGGGACAGAGTGGTACTGCTTTTTTTAACCATTAGTTTTCCTGTTCTAGAAAGGTAGCTTGCATTCTTTAAAAGCCCATATCACATGTTTTTTTAAAAAAACATCATAAGGGAAGGCTAGATCAAAGCTTTGCTAATTTGGAAAATGCCAGATTGGGTGTTCTAGGTGGGGTGGCGTTCCTACTACTCTACCCTGGCTGCCTCTTTCTGACTATCAGGAGGGTATTGGGTTGTGCTAAACATTAAACTTCCAGAACTTGGACCCGCTGTCCATTAAACAGAGTACTCCTTGAGAAAAACAGAAGTTGACCAGCCCTTCTCCACGAATCTGAAAGCTTTGAGTCTAAATATTCTGTACAACCTTTCTTAAAGTCAATGTCTTCTAAGCTTTTACGACTGTTGTGTCAAGATTTGTTGTCTGTTGGGAATTAGGCTTTCTTTGCTTATGGAAATTGCCCTGTAGTTAATGTCACCAGTTCCCTTGTTGCCTTTATCAGATATCCTTCGGGCTGGTCAGGTTAATTTGTTTCATGTGAACGGTGCTATATTTTTAGCTGTCGTCTGAAAACTGATAAAAGCTGGTTTAGTGCAGCCTATGCATGGCGTTTAATTTGCATCAATTGTCTAGAAAGGAAGCAAACATTTCTCCTCATCTTAGAATTTTATCTCAAATCTGGGAAAGGACATCAAACAAAAACTGTTACCTGTAGTGGCAGTTTTAACACAGGGACCCGAAAACAGTGATCTGTGAAAGACCTATTATTTGAGAACAGGAACAAGCTCAGAATAAACAAAATTCACAATGAGATGGAAGGATGCACAGACATACACACATACAGAAAGTTTCACAGCTGTGGACCCACAACTCTATCAGCCTAGGAAGCTGATGAGTGTTAAGTGCCATACACATTTTCAGCACACATTAAAGACCTTTTTAGACCAAAGAACTCTGATGTAAGGGCAGTGATAAATCACGTGGTTACTTTATTTCTTGAGCTCAGATGAAACCTGTGAGTTCACTGTTTCTCGTTTTATCTAATCACACTATCTATTTGATTAGAAATTCTGTGTTTCTGGATTAGGACAGAACATAAAATTTGCAAACTCCTATGTCATATGTGACAAGCATTTTAGAGGACAAAGAACATGGTACAAACAATACAAGAAACTGGCCACATCAGTCCAAAGAACCTTTTAGCTTCTCTGTGAAATCAAAATTCCAGTCTTGCCTGGGTGAAGGGTATTGACCGGAAGATGGGAAGATAGGGAAGCTGAATTGTAAGGCCTGCCCTGCACAACAAAAATAAGACACACGCAATACAACCCTAAACAAAGTGACACCCTTTTAAGTCCTTTCACTTTAATGGACGTAGAAGGGTATAATTCTGCTTAGGACTGCAGTGTTCTGTACCTGATTATTTATAACAGTATCTGAAAGATCCAGCAAAATCCTGGAGCACAAACTGCTTAACAAAAACATTTTCGGACCTAGCTCCTCCTGGATCCTTTGTATGAAGACAGCAAATTGGTTACACAACTGAATGTAACCTACCTTTTACAATGCTGCTAAATGGCTGCACAACTGCCATAAAGCATTATGCTGGAAAATATATTGATAACACACTGTGCATGCAGAAAAATATAGGGCTGAAAAGTAAAGAAACTCAGAAGCCAGATGGCTGAAGAAGGTAATAGAGAGGAGGACGTCAGAAGAAGGAACCCAAAGAAAAAGTCAGGTGAAAAACTTAGCATAGGGTCTAGGGACAAGAGGAAATTTGAACTGTAGACTGAGGGCCAAGCTACACATGACAAATGACACTTGAATGGCAAGTGGATTGAGTGGAGGGCAAGTGAACAGGGAGAAATACACTTGCCGTTCAAGTGTCATTCGTCATGTGTAGCTTGGCCCTGAGAGAGGGCTGCAGAGCATGGAGCAAAATTAGGCTGACCAGATTTTGCAAGTGAAAAAAAGAGGACACTGATCAACAACAAGAATTTTTTTTCCCCGCCTGGGAGATGACTTTGGTGAGAGCCCACTGCCCCCAGACCCTGGAGACAACCACAGTCCCTCACTCAACATCCAAGGGGCGGCAGCGACTCACTGGCCTGGCCAGAAGGAGGATGGAGGAGGCTGCAGTGCTTGGGGAAGCCAGGCCAGCACCATAGTTGTGCAGGCCGCCTACAGTGTGGTGGAGGCATCAAGGGCAGAGGCACCACTGATTCAGGACTCCGCACAGGGCCAAGCAGGGCCAGTCCCGGCTGGTGCAGGCTAGGAAACCACAGTGGTGTCTCTCTCCAGCTTTGAGATTGTGCAGAAAGAGGCAAGTGCAGTGAAAAACTTCCTGTGGAAACTCACACTCCAAGGGACAGTGCAGTTAGCTAGAGCACAGAACTCACCAGAGTGACTGAGTCTACACAGTCTTGGAAGGTACTTTAGTTGGACTGGAGATTCAAGATGACTACATCTGAAACATTATATGAACCCAAAGCATTCAGAACGGAAAGGAAGGCCTTCTCTCACACACTTACACAGTTAGAAGCTTCAAGTAGTGAACCCAATCATTATATCAAATTTGGTTGCAGGGCACCTTTGCCTGAACTCATTTTCTGCTAGGCTTTTAAAAGCTCGGCTGTTGCGTGGCTAACAAGAGTGACAACAGGACTTTTTGGGACCCCTGCACTTCCTGGTGACTCTGTACAATTACTACAGGGAAGAAGCACATGGAACAAAGCAGTTTACAGATGTAAGAAAATCCCAGCAAAAATGAAGCTTCTCTCCTCTGGGGGGCTGAAGGACAAAAGAGGCTCAGCCTCCCAATGAAAAAAAGAGGAAATTTTCATCATTTTTTTTAAAAAAAGAGCCCAGACATCAAAAAAGAAGACGTGCTCGCTAAAAAAGGACATCTGGTCACCTTATGCGTTTTCTGTATTTATCTCAATTGAGGCCAAATTTGGGCCCTCAGATCTCTGACTATATCATGTATCCTACTGACAAATGAAAAAAAAAAGTATTTGTTTGCATTAGGCAAGGTAGTTGATAAGTTGAAGTTCGACATGAATAATAACAATGTGATACCTCAGGAGGTTCATGGAAGCCATTATACTTAGAACAATATTTATTTCGCAAAGGTTTTAATACCCCATACTTTATACCTTCCGTTTGGGGCAAGAGTGAGACATCAGTGGTCTGTCCAAATCATCAAAGTGCTGCACCTTCAGTGTGGACTGTGAAGAGGTTCGCAGAAGGTTCAAATGAGGTGCCTTGTTCACAGAAGCGTTAGTCCATAAATAATTGCAGAAGGGGTGGGGGCAGCTTTTACTGTGCTGTTTAACAAATTATATAATGAGTAATTTTTATCAGGCGTACTAGGAGCTCTCTATTAAAAGGCTCAATTAACTTTAGGGTCCTTTTATTAAGATAAAGGTCATTTTAAGTGATATTGCTAGAAAAATTGTCCTGTATTTTTCCATAATACCACACTAAGATGCTGCAAAAAAACCCCTTGCAAGTAATTAAAAAAACCTTTTGTTCCCTAGTTTAATTCAAGAGATAACTGAGTAATAAGACTATATTTAGATAATACTGTTGGTTCACAAAAGGCTTTATTTAGAGTGGAACAATAGCGGTGGTTTGGCATTCAATCGGAGTACCTTTTTTTTGGAAGAGGCTGATTTATTTTAAATGATAGAATTTTTAAAAAGTTAGACGAAGTGAAGAATAATTTGCTCCTGATATAGAGTAGATCTTTATTAAAAAAAAATTAATTATTTTAAATGATTATTTTAGGGGGGATATTTTTACAGAACTTTTTACTTAGCTGGCCAAAATTCATTTATCTGGATGTCAGAATTGAGTCCCTCTGTTTCATTACAGTGACTGAACTAATTGGCCTTGTATTCTGACGGGTAAGAAACCTGTCACTGATTACTGTAAGTCTAACTGAAATGAATGGGACAAGTTAGTCATGACTAACTGAAGGTGTATTGCATTCAATGGGATTTAATGATGACTAAGTTTAGGGGGATTGTGCACATAACTTTTATTTTGTTCCTGGGTATAGTTTATTGCCTAGAGAGCTGGGTCATAGCAGCACTGACTTGTAATAGTCAACCAGCTAAAGCTACTGGTTTTGAGATAAAAATAAACAGGAGTCTTGTAGCACCTTAAAAGACTAGCTAAATCCTATTCCATCAGCAGCTTTTGCGGCCCCCTCACACAGATGCTTATGAGCGTATCTCCACTTCCAAATATTTTACATATGAGAATAGAATGGGGAAGAAACAGTATGATCAAGTGTCCATGAAATCTACAGTACAAGGTATAATTCCAGGGGAGGAGGTAATTGGTACAGTGTGAGGTATTCAGATATAATCAAGATAAAAGAAAATCTTAACAATGACAGTTAGTTTTCCTATGAGAGTAACAGCACCATCTTAAGCAGAGTTAAGTGTAAGTTCATGACTGAAGGGTGTACCTCTGTTTAGGACGGCAGCAATAACATTTGTAATGACCCATCAATCCGATGTCCTGGTTAAGGCCAGGTAGGACAGAGGTTTGAAACTTCCTAATAATGCGGCACTTACCCGGCAGGCTGGAAGCCGTTCAGCCGGGTGCCGTTATTGCCGCCCGGGAAGGAGTGAGGCAACACCAGCCACGCCCTCCTTCCAGGTATGGGGTTGCTGGGCGGGGCGGAGCAGAGGAAGGACGTGCTCTGCCCGGCCCAGCCGCAGTCGCGGCCAGTTGCTTGGAGAGGGTAGACGCGTCTACCCTGGGCGAGCAACGGTTGCGGCGGCTCTCGGGGCAGCGGCAGACCGGCGGACCGGTGGAGAAGCGGCGGCGGCGTCGTGGGAGCGGCGGTGTCGCACGGCGGAGTTGGCCGCACAGCGCCGCGGCGCCGGGAGCGGGGGAGGCTTGCCGCGAGAGCAGCGCGGCGCGGCGCATTAAGCGCGGCCGCGTCTGCGGAGGCGAGGCTTTTCGGTGCGGCTGCACAGCGGGGCCTGCGGCCGTTCGGGGTAGTGGGGTGGCAGCCCCCGGGAGCGGGGATTTACCTGCCCCCCCCCTTTGTTCAGGCCGGGCAAGTGGGCTTTGGCGGCGCCTTCGCGCCTCGTCGCTCGGACCTTAGCCCAGTGGGGTTGGAGCGTGTGCAACGGCGGGGCTGCTTTGGGAGGGAAACGGAGGTGCCGGGGATTAGGCCCTGTGTGCGGCTGCGGCCTGGTTGGGCGACGGGCGATTCAGCGCTGTTTGTGCCCCCCCTTTTACCCCCTGTTGGGGAGTGGGTGGTTGGTTCCAAGTTGCCCTTTGCTTGGGTGGTGGGGCATTTAGGCTTCAGGGCACGGTTTGGCCCCCTCCTGAGGCTTTCAGTTGGTCTGGGGCTTCTGTAGGCCCACTTGGTTTCGTTTTCCTTTTCCAGGGCGGCCATTTTCTGGTGGCACTCGGGTGGGCGGCCATTTTGTGGCTGGCTTTTTTGCCTGCTGCATTTCATTGGGCCTTTCTCGTTAGCTTTTGGTGGTGGTGGAGAGGGCATATCATGCCAACAAGGAAAGGTAAGGGGCCCCCTAAGGGGAAGCAGCCAGCGGCTAAGCAAGCAGCCAAAAGGCCTTGCCCAGTCGTGTCTTCATCAGAGGAGGAAGAAGGGGCTGACCAGCAGGATATTCTGAAGCGCCTGCGCGCTTTGGAGCAGGCGAGAGGGTCTGTAGGTGTGTCATCACAGGGGGCTGATGTCGTGAGGCCTGTACGGAAGGCGTCTAGGAACGCAGTTAATAGGGATATTCTGCGGCGTTTATCTCTTTTGGAAGGGACAGCTGGAGGAGCGGCTGGCGGAGGCAGCAGTATGAGCGGCGCCGAGCCCATGGAACCTCTGGAGACGACCGGCGAAGGGGAGCAAGCCCGGCAGGAGGAGTCTTCCCCTATAGCGGTCGCTGTGGAACCCGTGGAGGCTGGAGGTAAGGACAGCACACCACAATCAGCTAGTCCTTGGCCCTGGGGGCCCTGGGCCCAGGCAGTCGGAGCCCCTCTGCCTGCTCTTCCACAGGGAGCTTACACACCTTTTGGGGGGCAGGTAGGGGGAGGCGGTCAGGCATCAGGGACTGTAGCTGGTGTAGGGGTGTCGCCGCAGCAGGCAATGCCCGGGCTCGCATCTTGGGGAACTGGAGCGGCTCTCCCGTTCCCCAGCCCGTACTTGGGGTGGCCTGGGTATTCAGGAACCCAGTGGGGGCTTTATCCTCACCTGGCGTTGGCATACGGACAGGTCCCCTTCAACGCGGTTCCATTTGGGGATACGGCTTTGCCGTTGGGCGAACATTTGACCCAGGCAACTAAGGACAATATATTAAAGGGGGAGTTTGTGGACCTCTTTTCTCTGCTCTTTAGGGAGCTGGAAAAGAAGAGTAAGGACGAAATGGATGACAGGGACAAGGAGAGGCTCAAGAGGAGGAAGGTGGATAGGACATGGAATAATTGGCTGCCCAGTTTTTTAATCTATGCCGGGGTTATTGTAAGGGCTCAACCTAGCCGGGCTATACAGCTGTTCCAATACCTTGACATTATATTCAAGGGCTACACGGGCTTCTCAGGTGCTGCATGGATGCAGTACGACGAGGAGTTCCGTATGCGGGCTGCTATGAACCCGAATATCCCTTGGGATCGGGTTCACCAGGAATTATGGTTGCAGGTTATGTCTCCGGCTAAGCCAAGTGTGATGGACAGGTCGGATAGTGGACACGTCGTGCATTGGTCTGTGCAGGCCACAAGCTCCCACGTTACTGCGGGTCAGCCGGTTCAACCCCGGCTCCTGTGTTGGGAGTTTGCATACAAGGGTTCCTGTATGCGGAAGCCCTGCCGATTCAGACACGAATGTCCATCCTGTGGTGGTCCCCACCCGTACAATTCATGCCCCAAGGGCAAGCCGGGATGGGGTGGGAAGAAACCAGGAGGTGGTGGTTCGGGGGGTCAGCATCCCCCTGGAAAAGGGCCCCAGCCCAGTAAGGTTGAGGGTCCTTAGGCAGCTTTTGGAAAGCTATCCTGAGCGGGAGGATGCAGTTTATTTGCTCCAAGGTTTTCAGGAGGGGTTTCGGATTCCGGTTCAGGGCGCCAGGGCGCCTTTTATGTCGGACAATTTATGTTCTGTTTTGGGGAAGGAGGACATAGTTAGGAAAAAGATCGATAAGGAGTGTGCTGAGGGTAGAGTGCTGGGGCCATTTTCTGCCCCCCCGACCCCCAACTTCAGGGTATCTCCTCTGGGGGTTGTGCCTAAGAAGGCACAAGGGGAATTCCGCTTGATTCATCACCTGTCATTTCCTAGAGGGAAATCGGTGAATGATGCCATTCCCGAGCAGTTATGCTCGGTCCGGTACACTTCTTTTGACCAAGCTGTCAGGGTGGTCCGTAGGTGTGGGGTGGGGGCTGAGATGGCGAAATGCGACATCAAGTCGGCCTTTCATCTTCTGCCAGTTCACCCCGATGATTTTGAACTGCTCGGCTTTGCTTTTAATGGGGAATTTTACATGGATAGAGCATTGCCCATGGGTTGCTCTATTTCGTGTGCGGCCTTCGAGCGTTTTAGTTCATTCCTTGAATGGGAGGTGCTGCGTAGGGCCGCCTCTCACGATACGGCTCATTATTTGGATGATTTTTTGTTCGCTGGGCCGGCGGGGTCTGGGCAGTGCGCTCGGCTTATGGCCATTTTTATGGCCTTAGCGGAAGAGTTGGGTGTGCCGTTGGCGCATGAGAAGACGGAGGGTCCTTCTCAGGTGCTGACTTTCTTGGGGATAGAATTGGACACGGTCCAACAGTCCTTTAGGTTGCCGGGGGATAAAGTGGATGAGCTCAGGTCCAGGGTGGTTAGGATGCGCTCTCAGCGTAAGGTATCCCTGGTTGAGCTACAGCAGCTTGTGGGTTACCTTAATTTCGCCTGCAAGGCTGTTGCTCCTGGCAGGGCTTTTCTGCGTCGGCTATGCGACGCTATGGCGGGTCTGAGGGCACCTCATCATCGGTTGCGGGTGTCTGGGGGTATGAGTGCAGACCTAGCAGTGTGGGAATCCTTTCTTGCCACGTTTAATGGGGTTTCTTTGTGGCGAGAGGTTCTCTTGCTCGAGGCGGAGCTTCAGGTGACATCGGACGCGTCGGGATCCACTGGCTTCGGAGTTTATTTCCGGAAACATTGGTGCGCAGAGCAGTGGCCAATGGATTGGCGGGCATCTGCATTAGTTAGGGACCTCACCTTTCTGGAATTCTTCCCGCTTTTGGTGGCGGTTCACCTGTGGGGGCAGGAACTGGCTAATCACACGGTGCATTTTTGGTGTGATAACCAGGCAGTAGTTCAGGTGGTCAATGCGCTAACATCCAAGTCCCCCATGGTGATGAGGTTAGTTAGGGAATTTACGCTGTTGTGCCTTCGTAGGAACATTTTATTCAGAGCCAGGTATGTTCCTGGAGTGGATAACTGTAGGGCGGACGCTTTGTCTCGCCTACAGATGGAGCGTTTTTGGAACCTTGCTCCGGAGGCCGATCGGCTCCCGGCTCGGATGCCACCAGAGCTATGGCAGCTTGGGAGGCCGAAGTTTGTCGGGCTATTCAAGCAGCCATCGCACCCAGCACAAGGAGAGCTTATCAGCGAGCGGTAGGCCAGTTAAGGGAGTTCAGGACGGACGAGGGTTTGGTGGATAGCTGGCCGGTACCGGTTGAACATTTGCTACGATTCTGTGTCTGGCAAAGAGGTAGGGGGTTGGCGGTGCGATCCATCAGGGGGCAGTTGGCAGCGCTGGCATTTGTCAGCAAAGCCCGGGGGTTACCGGAGGCCACGGGTGACTTCCGGGTTAGGAAGATGCTGGAAGGCTGGGCCAGGGAATGCCCTAAAGGAGTGGATCTGCGGGAGCCCATTTCCCCGGCAGTCCTTAAAGGGCTGAAGGTGGCATGGAAAGAGGTTTGTTCGTTGCCGTATGAAGCGACACTTTTCCATGCGGCAGCTTTAACTGCCTTTTTTGGGGCCCTTCGGGTTAGCGAGCTGGTAGCTCAGTCAGGAAGGGATGCCTCGGGTCGTGCCTTGATGGCCGGGGACTTGAAGTTTGAAGGTAAGGCCGTTGCCCTTACGATTCGCTGGTCTAAAACTGACCAACAGAGGAAGGGGGCAGTAGTGCGGTTGGGTCCCTGTGCTGACGCGGAATTGTGCCCCGTTAGGGCATTGAGCAGGTATTGGAAGGTGAGAGGAGGTGGTGAAGGGTGTCAGGTCCAGTATATATCTTAACTATACTGACTCCATTTTCTAATGCTTTTAGTGTTTAAGTGTTTTCTCCTCAGGTGCACCAGTTCCCAGGCAGCATTCCCACCAGAGGAGACTGTTTTGTCTAACACCGTTCCACCAGGCATTGGCCTTGAAGGAGAGCAGCTTCCCAGGACTGAAAGATGTTGTTTTGAGAACTGTGGGGGGAGGCTGTTCCAGATGGGTATTGTTACTCTGTATCCTATGCTTGCTCTTCATTGGTAACAATGATCATGTACCATCCTGAGTCTCCTATTCAGGACAGTGGACTATAATGGACCTTTTCTGCAATAAAGCTTCCTTTGCCAGACATTGGACTTATTCTTGCTTCTAAAGGGAATCTTGCAGAGAGTGCCTTATCTAGCCACAGTCTGACATTTTGTTACCAATCATGTCTGAGTCGGGCCCAGCGGAATCCAAGGTTGTCCCGGACAGGGATCCTTTGTTTGATCCGTATGCGTCTCCCGACAATCAACCGGTGCAAACCCAAGACTCCCAGGAGCTGGGAGCAACCGGGAACGGAACCGGAGCCTCCACTTCTACCCTGCCTCTCATCGACTTCAGTACTCGGAACGAGACCGAAAGCAACCTCGGGGCAAGGCCGAAAGCAACCGCTCTCCCCTTGATCTCGGTACCCACCCCGTCGGAGTGGGGAGCCAGACCCCGAGAAACCAGAGAGCGCCGGGCAGGTGGACTCCATCCACGAGTCTCGATGGACGGGCGCCGAAGCCTAGAAACCGTCCCGGAACTAGATAGCAGCCAACCATGGCGATATTGGAACAGGACGTTTGAGCAGATGGAGGGGGACACGTCTCGCCGCGGCGCCCTGAGTTGGGATTATTCCGAACTTGCTCCGTGGAAAGAGCCAACGGAAGTCCCTGAACAAAGTTGGGAGCAGATACAAGGTCGCACCTATGCGGTAGATACCAGCATCTCGGCCGTGACGGGTATGGCCAAGGGAATTCTAGCCGCGAGGTCGCGAATAGTCCAAGGGGACCCTCCTCCGTGGGGTCCTTTCTCCCCGGTGAGTACAGCGAATGAAGGTTCCCTGAGCGAACAACCGGGGCCAAGTCGAATGCAACAATTAGAAGCTAAGCTGATGGATATGGAAGAAAGTTTGGCTCACGCCATTCATTTAATTTCCTCAATGGGGGCAGGAGAAAGACTGTCTCCTGAAGAGATGGCGATACAGATAGCTACCCTCCAAAGTGTCATCTCCTATCCGATGGAGGAAGTTCAGCAGCGGTCGTCACCTACCGGCGAGGGGGGCACCTATCCTGGCGAATCGGGAGAACAACCCAAGGAACTTCCCACACAGCGGGAAATTCCACCGAGAAGGGATCACCCGGTTGTGCCACCCGGTGAGACTCCCATCGAACCTCCTATCACGGGAAGGGATGTGCCGCCAGACGAGACCCCCGTTGAGAGGCCTACGGAAGGGGAGAAAAAGCCAAGTGATACACCGGTGATACCCCCCCATACTTCTCCTATAACGGTCCGGCCGGACCAAGCGGGAGCACCCGCGGCTCCATCCGGGGAGGGAGCCCCTGGTCAACCGCGCGAAACTGTTCCCGTCGGGCAACCTCCGGGAGATGGTCTACCAGCGCCAAGAGGCCAGCCGATGCTTCCCAGAATAACAACGCCTGGAGGGGCAAGCCCGCGCGGCCTTCCACCCATTCGACCCTCGCCGCTGCGGCCCCTCTCACCTCGACCGCGGCTCATACCGTTGCAGCAGCCCCAGGACCAGCCCGTCTTACCACCTCCAAATCAACCGGGAAGGCCTGCACCTCTACGGCACCTCCAACCCCCTCCTCCGCGGCCGATCTCCACTCAACCACACCAGCTGCCTCCACCTCGACAGCTGCCGCCAACGCCTCCTGTGTTACCAGCCAGGCCAAGATTGCCGCCACCTACTCGCCCGCCACTACAGCCTCCGGCCCAACCGAGACCACCCCCGGCAGCTCCACCACGGCAACCTCCGCCGGCACCGCCGGTTCAACCGCCGCCAGTACAGCCGCCGCCGTTGCCCCGACCGAGACTCCAGTTGCCTCCTCCCGCGCCCCAGGAGCAATTAAGACTGCCGATGGACTTCTACCCAGCGCCTGCTCCGAGACAAGAACTCCCGATGGGCTGGGTGAAGTTGGAAGCCACCTTCGATGGGGATCCCTCCAAACTGGGATTTTTCTTGGTACAAGTGGTACAGTTTTTCAACCGGTGGGGGCACCTTTTTGGCAGTGAGGCTAGCCAAATTGAACATCTTGGATCTCGTTTACAGGGCAAGGCAGCAGATTGGTATGTAGGACTGTACAATGTTGGGGCCCCAGAACTTGATACTCTCCAGGGGTTAGTGGATGCCATCCGAGCACAATATGAAGACCCCTTAGAAGAAACCAGGGCCCGAACAGAATTGCAAGCCCTCAAACAAGGCAGCATGTCAGCAAGAGACTATGTTACAAAATTCCGGCAATTAGCAGCCAAGTGCCCCAGGTGTGAGGAGTCCACAAAAATTATTCTGTTCAAACAAGGACTTAATCTGAGACTTTTGGACAGAGCCCTCATGCAAGACAATCCCCCAACGCTGTTAGGTTGGATTCAACTTGTTTGCGAAGTGGAGAATCGCATTTTAGAAGTCCGTTTGGTTGAGCAACAACAACAAACGGGACAAAGAAGACCATTGACCTTACAGAAGGGAGCTCGGGGAGCTGGCTACGCCACCCGTGGAGCGAGAGATGCTAGATGGCAACAAGGGCTGTGTTTGCAATGCGGACAGGCTGGTCACTTTGCAGCACAATGCCCCTACCGGCCTGTGCAAAGACCTCCGCTTCAATTACGGCGTCCAACCCTTGCTCCGTTCCCTACGCTCCAACGCCCGACTCCAGCTCCACGAGCAAACAGAGGCCGCGGCGCTTCCCAAAGGCCAGCCTCAGAAAGAGGGCTGGAAGCGGAAGAAGTTATGGAATACGATCCCGCTTCCCCATCTGCAGAAGCCAATCCAGAAAGTCCCCAGTCGGGAAACGAGATGGATCTGTCGTAAAAGGGCCCAAACGACAGATCCGCCCCAAGCCCGTCCCTGCACGGAACCGGCCACCTGGGTCCATTTTATTCATGCCAGTGACTCTAATCAACCCAGAGAGAAAAATGCACATTCGGGTGCAAGCTCTTATTGACTCGGGTTGCTCAAGAGACATCATAGCCCCAGCTCTAGTCAATGGACTGGTCTTACCAACTCGGGATTTACAAAATCCAGTAATTTTTGAACAAATGGATGGTACCAACATGAATCCGGTCACGACTGAAACCATCCCGGTGATCACAGGCATGGGACAACATTGGGAAAAGAGGTCCTTTGTCATCAGCTCTACTGCCAAGTACCCGTTGATTCTAGGCAGCAAATGGCTATGTGATCACAATCCCTACATAGACTGGGCTCAAGGATGTATTACCTTCAATCATGCCAACTGTAAAAATCACCGTTGGAATCAAAACTGGGGCGAAGACCCAACTTATAAAGAAAAGGCCCTCCTCACCCAAGAAGAAGTCAACCAAATACCCGAACCGTACTGGCCTTTTCTAAATGCTTTCTCGGAGGAGGAAGCTGATACTCTACCCCCGCACCGACGAACGGACTGTGCGGTGGAAATTTTACCCGGAGCCTCATTGCCTAAAGGACGACTCTATCCCATGAGTCTCCATGAACGTGAAGAGCTCCGGAAATTCATCGACACCAACCTCCAACGAGGGTTCATCCGCCCAGCCTCTAGCTCCCACGCCGCGCCAGTTCTCTTCGTGAAAAAGAAGGATGGGGGACTCAGACTGTGCACGGATTTCCGAGGACTAAATGCAGTGTCCACCAACAACGCCTATCCTATACCGCTCATCCGAGACCTTCTCAACGTCGTGGCCCAAGGTAAGATCTTTACGAAATTAGATCTAAAAGATGCTTACTTCCACGTTCGTATCAAGGCAGGGGATGAGTGGAAAACCGAGTTTTAATACGCCCCTCGGACAATATGAATACTTAGTTATGCCTTTTGGATTGACGGGAGCCCCGTCTGTATTCATGTCTATGATAAACGAAGTTCTACATGAATTTCTGTACAAAGGGGTGGTGGTGTACCTTGATGATGTTTTAATTTATTCTGACACCGAGGAAGAACATGTTCAAATGGTACAAAAGGTCCTGGCCACCTTGATGAAGAATAAACTGCCCATCAAATTGTCCAAATGTGAATTCCATAAAACCGAACTCACTTACCTTGGGTATTGTATCTCCCAAGAGGGGTTGAAAATGGATCCAGCCAAAATACAGGCGATCCAGGATTGGCAAACACCCACCACCCGCAAAGAACTGCAATCCTTCCTGGGTTTTGCCAACTTCTATAGAGACTTCATAGCAAATTTCGCCCAAATCACACTCCCCTTAACAGAATTGCTGAAAACCAAAGATAAAGGGGACCAAGCCAAAAAACCCTCTGCTAAACTACAATGGACCCCCGATTGCCAAACGGCCTTCGAATGCCTTAAAAAGCAATTCGTAACGGAACCCATCCTCTCCCACCCCAACGAACAGTCCCCCTTCATAGTACAGGTCGACGCCAGCGATACGGCGATAGGGGGGGTTTTGCTGCAGAAGGGGGAGGATGGGAAATTGCGGCCTTGTGCATTCTTGTCTAGAAAGTTCTCAGAGGCAGAAAGGAATTGGAATGTGTGGGAGAAGGAGGCCTTTGCAGTGAAAGCAGCTCTCACTAACTGGAGGCATTGGCTGGAGGGGGCGAGATACCCTTTCGAGGTCTGGACAGATCATAAAAACTTGGAGGCCCTCCGAAGCCCACGCAGACTGAATGCCAAGCAATTGCGGTGGGCGGAATTCTTTTCCAAATTCAACTTCACCCTCAATTATCTCCCGGGCAAAACTAACTTTTTGGCGGACGCCCTGTCGCGCATGCCCCAACATAAGAGCAAACGGGCGGAGACTGTCGACACGGTCTTCTCGCCTAAGCAACTTGGGGGCGTGGTGACTACTCGCAGCCGTGCTAAGCAGCCCCTCCCGGCCGACCAAGAATGGAAATCGAAACTTAAAACTGAAGTGGAGAAGGAGGGGAATAAAGCTCCGCGAAACAAACTAACCCAATCCCCACAGGGGGATTGGCTAGCTGGGAGCAAGTTTTATGTCCCGGACAGCCTTAAGCTGGAAGTCTTGCAGCGCTGTCATGATGCTCCCACTGCTGGACATTATGGGTATCTGAAAACTTTACACCTAGTTCAAAGACAATTCTGGTGGCCGGGCATGCGCAAAGACATTTCCCAATACGTTAGTTCCTGCCCTGTTTGCCTCAGCGCAAAAACCAGAAAAGGGAAACCTCCGGGTCTCCTGCAACCATTGGAAACGCCGAACAGGCCCTGGGAAGTAATCTCCATGGACTTTATCACTGATCTACCTCTTTCAAAAGGACATAATTGTATTTTAGTTGTGGTAGATCTGTTCTCCAAACAAGCCCATTTTATCCCCTGTACTGCTATACCCTCCGCTCGAAAACTAGCGGATCTGTTCCTAAAACACATCGTAAAATTACATTCTTTTCCGTCCAAGGTGATTTCGGATCGCGGCGGACAGTTCGTTGCCAACTTCTGGCGGGAGCTTTTGAAAATGTTGAATATTGAACAAGGTATCAGTTCAAGCCACCACCCACAAACCGACGGGCAATCCGAAAAAACAAACCAAATATTAGAACAATTCCTTCGTTGCTACATCAATTTTCAACAAGATAACTGGGTGGACCTTCTCCCTCTAGCCGAATTCTCCTATAACAACAGTGTACACGCTTCAACGGGAGAAGCCCCCTTCAAAATTGTATATGGGACTCACTTCAATCCCTTCCCATTGGACGCACCCCCTCTCCATTCCTCTAAATTGCCAGATGTATCCTCATGGTGGGGGGAGGCGGTGCAGCAATGGACTATCATTAAGAGACACCTTGAAAAAGCCAAACTGGATTACAAAAAGTACGCAGATCGCCATCGTGTGGCCGAATGGGAATTACAACCAGGAGACCATGTGTATATTTCCACAAAGAACCTAAAGCTAGCTCAGACAAGCCGCAAACTCGCTCTGAAATTCTTAGGACCTTTTCCTGTGCGCAAGGTAATAAATAAAGTGACTGTTGCTGTAACATTGCCCAAGAACCTTCGCCATGTGCATGATACGTTCCATGTCAGCCTTTTGAAGAAAGCTCCCACCGACAACAAATGGCATATCAAAGCTCCACCCATTCCAACTTTAATTGACGACCAAATACACTATGAGGTACAACAAATTTTGGACTCTAAAATCAAGAGAAATCAGCTTTTTTACCTCATTAGGTGGAAGGACTTTGATTCTGGTTACGATGAATGGGTGAACTCTGCACATGTTCATGCTCCTAGATTGACCAAAGCTTTTCATACTCGCTACCCATATAAACCAGGGGGGGATCTATTTTAAGGGGGGCAGAAATGTCAGGTCCAGTATATATCTTAACTATACTGACTCCATTTTCTAATGCTTTTAGTGTTTAAGTGTTTTCTCCTCAGGTGCACCAGTTCCCAGGCAGCATTCCCACCAGAGGAGACTGTTTTGTCTAACACCGTTCCACCAGGCATTGGCCTTGAAGGAGAGCAGCTTCCCAGGACTGAAAGATGTTGTTTTGAGAACTGTGGGGGGAGGCTGTTCCAGATGGGTATTGTTACTCTGTATCCTATGCTTGCTCTTCATTGGTAACAATGATCATGTACCATCCTGAGTCTCCTATTCAGGACAGTGGACTATAATGGACCTTTTCTGCAATAAAGCTTCCTTTGCCAGACATTGGACTTATTCTTGCTTCTAAAGGGAATCTTGCAGAGAGTGCCTTATCTAGCCACAGTCTGACAAAGGGTTGCTCTTCTCTCACCAGAGCGGTGCTCCGCTTACGCGTTTTCAGTTCTGGGCAGTGACGAAGCGTGCCTTGAGCAAGTTGGGGTTGAAAGGAGTGAATTTTGGTACTCACTCGTTCAGGATTGGGGCTGCATCCACCGCTGCAGCCATGGGATACACGGGGCAGGCAATTCAGCGGGTGGGCAGGTGGAAATCGGCTGCTTACCGTTCCTACGTACGTCCTCTTTCACATGTTGAACGTCGTTAATTGATTGTTTCTTAGGTTATGGAGCGCGCGGTGCACGGCAACGTATCCTGATCTGCGGCCACAGTTACGTTTTTTGGGCTGCCCACGAAGCGAGGAGGACAGCTGTGGGGACACAGCTTGGATTGAGCGAGAAGGCTGTGCTGGAATGGCAGGGTCGCCGTGGCCTCCGGTGGTCAGGACTCTTGCCCTTGCTGTTTGGATCGGGGCGTGTTTCCCCCCATATCCTCGTTATTCATTTGGGTGGCAACGATTTGGGGATGCTCCAGGGCAAGGCGTTGTCTGCTCAGGCGCAAGCTGATTTGCGCCTTATTTCTGAGCGATGGCCGGGAGTGCTGATTATATGGTCAGCCATGGTACCTCGTTTGGTTTGGAGGGAAGCTGGTTCCCGACAAGCCATCGAGAGAGCAAGGATGAAAGCCAATCGTGCCATGCAAAAGGCATTGGAAGGAGGGCTGGGAGTGTATTTGCCTCATCCTCGGATACGGGCCGGGGTGCCGGGCCTTTACAGAGGCGACGGAGTGCACCTCTCTGAAGTGGGCAACCAAATATTTTTGGACGACTTGCGGCAAGGGCTACAGTTGGCCCTAGGTTATCAGTGGGGCGCCAAGGCCTAAGCAGAGGCTTGGCCTTGGCGTTGGCAGGTTTTGGGGTAGTTAGGGTGCGGGACGGTGAGCACCCTTGGCGCTTCCCCTTTAGTGGGAAGAGGGGCCTGCCTGAAGGGCTGGTACTGCTTTGACGGCTGCCAGTTGCAGGGGCAGGCTGCCTTTGGAAACCCCAGCTTGCGAGTCCTTACCTCACTGCTATACGGCTGAGGTGCTAGGAGCTTGAGAAGGGGGTGACCACGTTGCCTGGCCGGCCGGGTCCGCGCCATCCAACGGATGGGGCGCACCCGGGGCTTCGGGGCTCGCCCAGACAGGTCAGGGCGGTGGTCCATGGGGATCCCGTGGCCTGACCTGTACCGCTTTAGGCCCTTGCCGCTGTTTGTATTAATGTTAATGTATATAGTTAATAAAGTGGCCCTTAAATCCAACTGGGTGTCTGCCTCTTTATTCCAACTAGGGTGGCAATGCGGCACTTACCCGGCAGGCTGGAAGCCGTTCAGCCGGGTGCCGTTATTGCCGCCCTGGAAGGAGTGAGGCAACACCAGCCACGCCCTCCTTCCAGGTATGGGGTTGCTGGGCGGGGCGGAGCAGAGGAAGGACGTGCTCTGCCCGGCCCAGCCGCAGTCGCGGCCAGTTGCTTGGCCCACCCTCCTCTCCCAGTATTGGTGCAGGATTAGCCGGCTGCTGTGTCAGAGTCAGGTAGGAATTTTTTCCTCCCCTCCGGAATTGGCCAAGTGGAGAGGGGGTTTTTCGCCTACCTTGCACCAGTACGTAGGGACTGAGGAATTTGGCTGCTGGGTGGTGCCAGTTAAGTTGTCCTGGCAGGTTTTGGGGTAGTTAGGGTGCGGGACAGTGAGCACCCTTGGCGCTTCCCCTTTAGTGGGAAGAGGGGCCTGCCTGAAGGGCTGGTACTGCTTTGACGGCTGCCAGTTGCAGGGGCAGGCTGCCTTTGGAAACCCCAGCTTGCGAGTCCTTACCTCACTGCTATACGGCTGAGGTGCTAGGAGCTTGAGAAGGGGGTGACCACGTTGCCTGGCCGGCCGGGTCCGCGCCATCCAACGGATGGGGCGCACCCGGGGCTTCGGGGCTCGCCCAGACAGGTCAGGGCGGTGGTCCATGGGGATCCCGTGGCCTGACCTGTACCGCTTTAGGCCCTTGCCGCTGTTTGTATTAATGTTAATGTATATAATTAATAAAGTGGCCCTTAAATCCAACTGGGTGTCTGCCTCTTTATTCCAACTAGGGTGGCAAATTATAGTTTGGCAGTTTCATGGCAGAGGTTTATATAAACATATTTATATTGTAGAATTGTCTTTAAGGAGCTACAAGACATCTGACAGACTAGCACCACTATCCACCTTGAATTATTTCCGTGGGCTATAAATTCCTTAATATTGTTCTGCCTGTTGCAGAAAATTCTTCTTCTCCTACATCTGACCTTGTTAGAAAGATAGGCCAATGTTGGAGGTGAACAGCAGGTCTAACAAGGCCTTTTGGTGACTTAATACCCACACTGAAGGATAATCTATGCATTAGGCTTCTTGATGAACTTGTCAAATCAGGTAGGGTTGTTGTCAGGCTGCAGTTGGCAACCCCTTGGAGCAAAAAGAGGATGGGAGCCTGACAACAACCCTACCTGATTTGACAAGTTCATCAAGAAGCCTAATGCATAGATTGAGATGCTGGCACATTCCCCAATCTGACTGGCATTTCAGGTGCTGAGAGGCAAAGTACAGTTTGCTGGGAGGTCTCGCACTATAGCAGGAGACCTAGCAAGCCTAAAAGCAGATACGATGTACTCCTGGTGCTTATGATAGCAAGTCAATGACAGTGCAATCCTAAAAAAGGTTACACTATTTTAAGTCCATTCAAGACTTTGAAGGGTGGAACCCTGCTTAGAATGGCCCTGTAATTCCTTCCTGCTTAAAAAAACTATGGCCGTTTTGACATGCCTGTAACCTCTGGAAAATTGCAAAAAACTCATGGCATAACAGCATCTTCATAGTGTGATTTTCCATCATGATCCCATTTAATGGCACCATTTCTGATGCCATTCTACCATTAAACGGGATCATGATGGGAAATTGCGCTATGAAGACGCAGTCGTGCCGTGAGTTTTTCGCAATTTTCTTTTCTTTTCTTTTTTTTTTATAATTTTTTTTATTTTTCATAACTACAAAACACTACACCAGACTATCACAAGGAAAGGGGAGAGGGAAGGGACAAAGGGGGGTGGAAAAAGAAAAAAAGAAAAAAGGGGGGGGAATGAACTACAAACACTAAACACTACACTTCAATGTTTCCCTTCATACTGTCATAATACAAAAATAGCTCCATAGAATAATGATGGAGTGGTTAATCATACAGAGAATAAACATTTCAATTTCTGATTAAACTTTCCTCCCTCTTCTAGGTCCCGGACGCAGTTCTCTCTGTGCAACTGCTGTTGCGATGCTCTCCTCCTCCTCCTCCCCCTCCGGCTCCTCCTTTTCTTCGTTCTTGGTGCAGCAGAGTTCTGGGTTTTTATTCTCAAAATCCTTTAGTTGATCTTCTGATAATATCTTATAGGCCTGATCTTTATATCTGAACCATATTCCTTCCGGGAATAACCATTTGTACTTTATTCCATGGTCCCTCAGAAGAGCTGCAAACTTTTTATATTTAAAACGCCGTTTCCGGACTAGAAATGGAACGTCCTTCAAAATCTTGACTTTCAAACCCATAAAGTCCAAATCCGCATTGTATGAGTTATATAGGATGGTGTCCCGAATCTTTTTAGATGAAAAGTCAATAATGATCTCACGAGGCAACTGTCGCTTTGTTGCATATTTTGAAGAAGCCCGACGGACCTCCAAAATGGCGCTTTTAACCTCTTCTTTAGTCGTCCTCGCGGGTGTCGCCAGTAGTTCCGAGACCAAATCCCACAGATCCTCATTTTCCTCCTCTTTCACGTTTTGGAGACGCAAAATTGTCTGCGTTCGTTCCACCTGTAGCCCGATCAGCTGGTTCTCCACCAACTTCAGCTCCTTTTTTGTAGCCTTCACAAGTGACGCACTTTCCAGAGCAGACTTTTCTGCCCCCCCCCCCGCTGCTGCCTTAATGGTTTTCACTTCGCTTTCAATTAAGCCCACCCTTTGATCAGTTTCGTTCAGCTTGTCAACAAAGGGTTTTATGGCTTCCACCACCGCCCTGCGCACCAACTCTTTGAGCGACTCCCCCTTCAAGGTAGCCGAGATTGACTTACCGAGAGCGGGACTTTGCTTCTTTGCTGCCATTTTGGGGGGGGGGGGCGCCAACAAAATTCTGGAACTCAACGAAGGGGAAGAGCGAGTCTTCTTCAGATCTCCTTCACAAACGCTTGTAGAACAGAAGGGATTCGCTTGTTTACGGGCTTCCGCCTGTTTCTTTTATTTGCCGTTTCTCGTTGCCCGGCGGCACTCGAGGCGCCGCGCACATCTGCCGGCCTCCATAGGGACAAACGGGCAATTCCCCCCCCCCCGCATTGATTTCGGGGAGTTCTTCCCGCCGCGTCCCGGACCCTGGCTCCCTCCCTGGGAGTCCTGGGGGCTAATCCTTGCGGATCAGCCGCCCGGTCAGGGTGCCCGGTCGTTTCCTCCCGGACCAGCCGAGAGGAGCGTCCGGCATGGCTGAGAAAACGAAAACGAATCCGAGTTTTTCGCAATTTTCCGGAGGGTCTACAGGCATGTGAAAATGGCCTATATGCTTTACTATCCAGTAGGGAAATCAATTTCAGGAATATTTCCCCCCAAAGAACATATAACATACAAATTGTCCTTTAGTCATTGCCATCTTTGGCATGTGTATGTGCGTTGTTGTTGTTGTTATCAGGGCTTTTTTCTAGGAAAAGAGGTGGTGGAACTCAGTGGTGGAACTCAGGGCCGCACTATGACATCACTCTGGGTCAGCTGGAACAAGGGGGAGTTTTTTATAGTTTAAATCGCCCTTGGTGAAAATAGTCACATGGCTGGTGGTGGCAGAGGCACGGAGGGCAATCTAAACTCCCCTCTGTCTGGAGATCAGGGGGCAGGGCCACTGACCATGCGACCATTTTCAAGAGGTGCTGGAACTCTGTTCCACCACATTCCAGCTGAAAAAAAGCCCTGGTTGTTATTAACTTTAAGCCTCTGTCAGCTTTTTCTATAGAGATGAAGCATAGATGAATGGATGGGAGTTTCTTGCTTCTTTCCCAGCAGATGTCACCCAGTAGTGGCAGAGGTAGGGGCAGCATGGGAAGCATCATAGATGCACTCCAGCAGTGAATGGCCTGCAGCACTCTGTGTACGATAAGGCTGGTGAGTGGAGACAATTTTTTTTAAAGACTCTAAAAGGTTCTCAGCATCCTTAATGCAGAGAGATAGCACACTCAGAATATAGGAAGTGACCATAAGCTAGGTTTGCTGCTAATATAGAAGAAATAAAAGGCAAGAGGCTAATCTGTAAGTCACTGAGCTCTACCAAACAGACCTGGATATCCCCTACTGGGATGGGTGTTTGCACTTGGAAAGTGGGGGGTAGGAGATGGAGACATACCTGCCTCTAGCACCTGCCCAGCTCCAACCCTAGGGCAACAACCTCCTCCTTCATCTCTCAGGATGACAGTTTTTCATCAGTTAAAAGAACATTACAAAGAGGTGTCTGTCAGAACAATTGGAGCCAATGTTTTTTTTTCCTGCTGACTTTATAGCCCTCTCCTCCCTACTTTCCCAGGACATGTTTAAAAAGGTGCGTCACAGGCCAGCTTAATATGTGAAAGAGGCCTGCAAGTATAGGCTCTTCTGATAGGTGTAACTCTGTTTAGAACTGCATTTTTAAAGGCACAAAAATGCCCTAACGAAAGAGAAAAGGCATCATTTATTCTCTTTCAAAAGCAACATATGTTGTTTTTAAGATGAACAATACCAAGCTGATTTCATCAATGATTCACATTTAGCTGAACTCTCAATTTTATTATAATCAAAGTGTTTACCATTTACAGAGAAATCTCCAAGAAATTATTTGGTGGTAGAAAGTGCCAACAAGTCACTGGCAACTTATGGTGAGTGTGACCCAGTAGGGTTTTCAAGGCAAAAGACATTCAAAAATAACTCTGTGTAGCTTGGCTGGCCTTCCCATCCAGTTTACTAACCAGGGCCAACCTTGCTTTCTTCTAAAAGAATTGTGCGACATTGTGGAGGTGGAAGACAACGTTTGACAACTTTGATGGCTGTGCAATATATATCTATTCCTTATAGGACCAAGGACTACTAAATTCTACAAGTTGGGCTCAGTCATACGTTTGTGCGCTTTACCTATGAAATTTATTGTCTGTTATTTATTGTTATTTATTGGTCATTATTGTATGCACATTTAGAGCACTTTTGCACTTTAAAAGAAAAAGAAAAAATATTTTCTATAAGTGAAATGTGGAACCTTGTAGTACCTTTACACCGGTATTTGATTTGTTTGGTTTTGGTTCTTCTAAAAGCTGACAAGATCAGGTTAGCCTGATCTCTCTCTATCAGGGAATTTAATAACATGATGCATTTTAATCCCATTAGACTTTCCAAGTTAAAATACTAGAGGTTTTTTTCATTCTGAAGTATTAGTAGTTTTAAAAAAACTGTATTACAAGTTACTAATTTTTTTAAAATTCCTGGCAAAAATATCAAAAGCTGCAGATACTCTGAACCTTGGAAGAGTTCAGGTGTTTTCTCACAGAGATTCAAATCCACAAAAACATAAAGTTGTGGTACTCAAGCAGAAATTAATTTTTAAAAGGAGAGGAAATGGATGTCATATGTCCTGGAAACCTTTGTGCTTAATTGTAATGGTGTGAAGCTGTGAGGTAGGAAGCATAAGCTGTAGTTGTTCAGTAAAGAGACCAGTGCTCTTTCCACATACTCAGAGCTGCTTATTCACATATTATGCCATTTGCATATATGTGACTTCTTTGATTCCTAAGAAGAAGTAAGATCTTAAGGGAACAGTGAGATTGAAAGAAAGTGGCAATAATCTTAGGTCCTGGTAGAAATGAGGGAAAGAGAATATCCTACATAGCCTAGGAACATGAAGAGGAGAGAAGTTCAGTTAGCTCCTCTCACCTATGCACTTCTGTTTGGTTTAAAAATATATTTCTCTGCACTGCATTACTGAATGCATAGAATCAGACACGCCAGGGGCCTGTGCCTCCGGCTGCTTTTACACGAAATAAAGATTTTTGAGAGATTTTGTAATGTGAATGTGGCATTCCCCAGCTGCAGCAACAGCCTCTTTGCTGGGGGGGGGCTGAGATTTGCCTCCCTGTAGGAGGTGGTGGCAGACAAGGCTTTCTGGGGGGGGGCAGAGATAGAGGCCTCATAAGGCCACTTCACCTACCTAGCAGCCAGTTGCGCCTTGTGAATGAAAAGGATGGTATCCCCATCAGTGGCGAACTGGAGCCTGTCAGGAGCAGCTGGCTGCTTCGCAGCCCAGTGGTAAGGATAGACACCCTGGTGGGAAATGCCTGGACAAGTCAGTCCAACCCCAGCTTTGTGGCCGGGAGGGAGAACTTTAAGGGGGAACCACATCACCTGGCCAGGCCAGGGCACAGCCATATGATGGATGGCTCGCACCCAGGGCAGAAGGTGGCTCACCAAGACAGGTCAGGGCAGAAGTCCAACAATGACCCTAGGGCCTGACCTGTACACTAGTTAGGCCCTTGCTGTGGTTGCAAGTTATGTTGTTGTTATTCAATAAAACGACCCTTTTTTCTTCCAATACTGCTTCTTCATTCTGACTGGGGCAACTGGTCTGTTTCTCTTGGATAGAGAGATTATCTGATCCTTCATCAGCACTTCTGTCTCTTAAGTCTCCTATGTGTGTTTCTGCGTGTGCTCTTTTCTATTGCTTCAGCACATGCAGACCTAAGCATCTGCTTCTCCCCACTTTCATGCTTCAGAACTGGGGGGGCTGCCAATTAATGGGGGAGCCCTTCCTCTATCCTTCCTAGTCTCTGAAGCCCTGCTTGCCTGCCAGTGTGCACAAGCAAAGCATGCCCCCTCCAGGATTTTTGTACTGGCTACCTATTGTGGAGGGAATAACCTTAACATTTGCAAACCATCTTGCCTCTAGACTATGTAGCCCTAGACTGCATCAGTAAATGATTATCAAAACTATATTCTGAAGGATATTCAAGAACTGCAGTGAGTGATCAACTATGAACCTTGCTATAGTGTACCTGAGCACCTTCTGTATCACATAGACACATTGTAGATGTACTCTCTTTCCAGGATGCCAAAGTTAATCTTCTCTAGATAGTAGATGAAAGGGCACACACCACCCAGTATACTTTGCAGATAAGCTAAATTGAGCTAATAACATCGCCTTCCTTGAAAACTTAAACAATCCATCCTCTAGAAGGACTCTGGAAACCAATCTAGATTATCTTTCCTTGGAATAATGAGGAAATTGGATACTTTATGGCATATTGATCTGACAAAAATTAAATCAGCCATGCAAGGGAATATAAACTGAAAACAGGTCGCCATACTGAGCAAAAAGGCAGCGCAGAACTCCAGTTGCAAATGGTAGACCCATAGAAAATGGCGTTTATGAACTGTGTTGCTTGCATTTCCCTGTTCTACTACAGAATGTCAGCTTATGCTTCAATTCACAAACAAGCACAATGGAAACTCTAATGTTGCCCTTTCTGCTTGCTTCTAGTGTGGGCGGAATACTAATGCTACAATACAATCAAGCAAGGTGAAATAGCTTCCTTGGAAACCTTCAGAAAATATGGGCTGGTGTTAGCTTGTTGGTGTCATAGATCAGTCCCAGAATTCATCCCGTTGAACCTTTTCCTAAATTGAATATCTCCTTGCCAAAAAGAAAAGTGAGGAAGGTAATAGTAATAGTAGTAATAATAATAAAATCTTTCCCTTGGTGAAATTTTTTGAGAGAAAAAAAATCAGTTTGGTTTTTTTCCCCTGCTGTGTATCATTTTGGAGGTTCGAAAATCAATTTGTACTTTTTGCTTGCAAGTGCTTCTTTTTCTTGATTAAAAAAGTTATAATCTGTTCTGCTCACAGCCAGGGTCTTATATGGTAGTACACTAAGTCACACTAGGCAGCATTTTGAAAGATATTGGGTAACGTGGCCATTTCCTGAGGGAGAGAAGTATTTTCAGTTTAATTTGTATCAATGTATCCGCAAGTGTCTCTAATTTATAGAAAATAGCTTTTCAGGTGGGTAATAGATTGATTGCAAAGGTCACACTTTTCCAAGTATACACAGAAATAGTTATCTGTATTTTGATATTATGCTGGAAGCTATCATTCAATAAACTAGTTATTTTGATAGTTCAGTCACACAGATGGAATAATGTATAAAACCATTCAATACACTTGCGCAATGCATGCTGGGTAGGAGGAACATGCCTATAAAAATATATCATGTCATAAGCACCAAATGAAAAGGTTCTCTGGGTGGATGTTTAGACATATAAGTGACTTTTTCTTTATGAAGGTTAATTATCCATTGCATGGATGAACTGAAGATTATTTATACAGTAAATTTCAGTTGCCCTGACCCGGATAGCCCAGGTGGTGATCCTGATTTCGTCATCTCAGAAGCTAAGCAATGTTGGCCTTGGTTAGTAATTGGATGAGAGACCTCCAACGAAGGCCGAGGTTGCAGAGACAGGCAATGGTAAACCACTCGTTAGTTTCTTGCCTTGAAAATCCCACCAGGGGTCACCATAAGTCAGCTATGACTTGAGAGCACTCTCCACCACTACCGAGTTTCAGTTAGCTCAGTGGGACTTACTTCTAATACGTGTGTATGATTGGCCATTAGTCACGGATTATTGGTCCGAATGAATGTGATTTCATGAATATATGTGGTGTGCCGTCAAGTTGCAATCAACTTATGTAGATCCCAGCAAGGGGCTGTCAAGGCAAGTGGTAAACAGAGGTGGTTTGCCACTGCCTTCTTCTGCAGAGTCTTCCTTGGTGGTCACCAGGGCTTTTTTTCTGGGAAAAGAGGTGGTGGAACTCAGTGGTGGAACTCAAGACCACACAATGACATCACTTCGGGTCATTTGGGGGAGTTTGGGGGAGTTTTTAAAAAGTTTAAATAGCCCTTTGCGAAAATGGTCACATGGCTGCTTGGCGGCATGGAGGGCAATCTAAACTCCCCTCTGTCTGGATACCAGAGGGCAGGGCCACTGGCCATGTGACAATTTTTAAGAGGGGCCGGAACTCCGTTCCACTGCATTCCAGCTGAAAAAAAGCCCTGGTGGTCACCCATTCACACATTGACCCTGCTTAGCTTCTGAGATCTGAGGAGACAGGGCTATACCATGCCACCTTCCCTCCCAATTACATGAATAGAAAAAACATTATTAAAACTTTAACTACAAGTTACTCTTCTCAAATATACATAGAATCAGACCATAAATAAATCCAAGTAGACAATCAGGACACAAAGATCTACCAAGATAACAAAGATATCTTTTGTCTTTGTAGTTGCCAAACCCATGCATTCTTGTAGCACAAAAGAAATAGGGATTGAATCATATATAATATATAAACAACTGCTATTCAGACTGTGTTTGCAAAGCTGAAAGCCAAAATTAGGTTGAGTTTGTATCACAAAGATCTATCTCAATGATACTATACCCAATTAAATCTCTATTTTTTAAAGACTAAACTGTTAAGTTACTCAAACATACACTTTAATCTTACCTCTAATTTTTTTTTTTACAAAACAACTTTGCTTCATATCAATAACAGCAAATTACAGTGCTTACTAAAATACATTTCCCCACTTTACCTACTTGGGCATCCAGGAGACTTGTTGCTTTTGATCATCTTGAGCCATTGTTCCTCTATATAGCTGATTCCGCACACGTTGTATAATGCACTTCCAATCCTCTTTAGAGATCATTTGGAACTGAATTTTTCGAGTGTGAAACAAAAAATCCACTTCCAAACGACAGCTAAAGTGCATTGAAAGTGCGTTATCCAAGGTGTGCGGAATCAGGATGTAGTTATGCAGACTAGCCAGCAAAAGCTAAGGTTGACAACTTTTGAAGCCGCTTCTGTTGCTGTGTCTTTAACTGCACTTTGGCTGGTGGCAGTTCATAGGTGATTGTGTTTAACTCTAAGCCATAAAAAAGTTTCAGTGGCTGATTTCAGTGCATTAAGACCCTTTTACAGGGACATCATTTCTGACAACTTTGCAATCCTAGTAGTGGCACAAAAAGGCACGTTGTTTGAATTCCTAGTCTGCTACTGACACCGTCTCCCCAGATTCTGAGCTGCAACTAGGGAATCCATTAGTGTTATTGTAATGAGATTCTAGGCATAGTGCACATGTGCTGTACAAAAGGTTTATGGGATACATAAACAGAGCAGAGGGGGGTGAAGAAATGCCAGTAATACCTTGTGTATGTTCCAGGACTCATTTCAACGGGGAACGTGCAGGAACGCAGTTCTTCAAAGAGGTCACATGTCAGGTGGTCCCATCCTCCTGACTTTCAGCCATTTTGGGCTTATTTTGGCCTGGATTGGGGCCTAAACAGCCTGGATTGGATCAGTGCCAGATGGGGGATCCCTCCCCTGCCCAGCACTGACCTGATCTGGGCTGTTTTGGCCCCAAACAGACCAAAGGGCCCAAAATGGCCACTTTTGGTCATTTAGGGCCCCCTTTTGCCATTTGCCATTTCTTGTTTTTGTTGATTTTAACTTGTTCACCGCCCAGAGCCCCTGAGGATGGGTGGTATATAAATTGAAATATAAATTAAAAAAAAATTGAGCCCAATTTCGGCCCTGAATGGCCAGGATTGGGTCCAAAACAGTCAGGATAGGTGATGTCAGGGAGTGTGGCATATGCAAATCAGTTATACTAATGACACACTTCTGGTGATGTCAAGGGGCGTAGCATATGCTAGTGAGTTATGCTGATGAGTTCCTCCAGCTCTTTTTCTATGAAATGACCCCTGGTATGTTCCATCTTAAGAACGACAAGACCAGCTGCATTCTCCTGCTGTCCATTGGGGGGTTGGAAGGATTCATAAAGCAAGTCTATCTGCATAGATGTAGGCTGCCTTGGTTAGGACACCCCTTCAGAAACACAAGCAGGCAAAAGTATTACAAATTGGTACATGTTTCGGGCCCATAACATGCAAAGCGTCCTCTGCACATATAGGGCTAGACTGTGTCACAGGGATAATTATTTTGGGACTGTACAGTCTGGTGCATACCCAAGTCCTGACCTGATTTCTCACTCCATTTATGAAGGAAAAACAAGGCACAGAGGACCTCATTAGAAACAGCCCTTATTCCCTTAAGGGGATACAATGCTAGAAAGATGAAATGCAAGGGAGAACTAATACAAGAAACAACATTGCAACACAGTAACTCAATCTTAGCAATGTTGTCCTTGGTTGTTGCCTAAGTGGTGGTGAATGGGGAATCTAAGTGGAAATAAAGGGTGAAAGGAAAAACATGTTGCTTCTCATGAAAAGTGTTGTGTTAAAGTCCAGGGCAGAGAGAAGAAAAGCTGGTCCAGGATGAAGGAAAAATCCGATTAAAACCAACTATGATGCTGGGGATCCAAGGCAAGGGATTCATTGATTCAGCAAAAAACCAAGGGTTTGGGAAGCCAGCCATCTGCAAAATTGGGGGAGGAGGCTCAGATGCAGACCAGCTACAAAGTTAGAGGGATGTGAGATACCTGGAAGGATGAAGTACCAGAAGGTACATGTCTAGGTGGATTGCAAAATTATTTAGGACATAGGTCTCCAACTTTTCTGAGCCCGTGACCACCCTTGGACCATAAGGTGATAAGTGCAGTTACAAAATAGCTGCCACAAAATGGCTACTGCAGGAGGCAGAGCCAACCACAAAACAGTTGCCTTAGCTTATCTTCTGTCACACAGTGAAGATCCTTGTTCTGTGGGGGCAGCTTCTGACAAAGCAACATTTAAAAAAATCAACACAGCCAATTGAATCTCCAATGGCCAATCTGATGTCCTGCTGGGTAAAAAATCCACCTGGTCCCACCCACTTTCTAAAAACACTTGTTGGCCACCAGGAAAGATGTCAGTGGGTGCCATGGTGCCCATGGGTATCCCATTGGGGACCTCTGATTTAGATGAGAATGGCTTGAGGCAGTCTGACAGAGGCTGAGCAGAGCTTGATGGTATTTGTTCGATTTGGGATTCAAGTACAGGGTAGGTTAAATAGTGAAAACAGTTTGATAGCCTTAGATCAGTAATTGGGACATGAATCTAGAAAATTTTCATTGTGGTGAGGGAGGGGGGAGATGGGGAAACTGGCCTCCTGGGTGTGCTTCCAGGGCTGTGCGAAGATATCACTCCCGGGAGTGATGTTATCGCACTGCCCTGAGATGCTCCCATGCTTTGTAGCGAGCTGATTTGGGGCCTCCTGTGAAGCATGCTGAGGAAAAAATTGTGAGTGCTGGGTCCCCCCCCCCTCCTGCTGAGAGGAAGTAAGTATAGGGTTCCCTTGTGGGCAGGAAACCTCATTTGTAACAAAAAAAGAGTTGACCTATGAGGCGAACTTCACATATGTGGGAATGTTATTGTAGTGTTTTGAGTTGGGAATTTGGGCTATGATCCTTAAAGCCTCTTCTTTCCAATGTGCTGGCATTAGCTTACAAGTCAACAGCTTCTGAAATGTGGGTTTGCCCCTTTTTTTGCTTACATTCGCTGCCTTCTTTGCCCTGTGCTTTCGGTATCCAATATTTACATTACAGAAACAGCAAAAGAAGGCAGATTTGTTTTCAGTGTGGATTCAGAATAGAAGCAGCTGTCAAATATTTTAAATGTTATACTTCAAAAAATCTTACAGATCAGGATCTGGTGACATTCACTGAATGTATTTTTGTCCTTCTTAACCCTGAAATATGTGAAAATTGTAAGTTTATACAATTTAATAGTTGTAGGCTGCACAAAGATTCCCAAAGACAGATTTAAAAATTCTTTTGGCTTGCTGTAAAACTCTTCTGAATAACAGATTGTACATTTATTTGAGAATGGAATTGCTCCTAATAAACTTCTCCAGGCATATGTAAGAGAAAAGCCATGGGCAACCATTTCCAAAAGTTTCTTATGACTCAGAGTTATTCCTGATAACTTTATCAATGACTTTGTGGAGAAACGCCATTCTGTTTGTGGAGTTAACTTCCTATGGGCTGCAGAAGGAAGGGGCCAGTTCTGGAGTAGAATGTGATTGGAGGGAGAGCGAGTCAGTGGGAGTTGGAAGGTGACAGTTGGTGGCTGGAGTTGAAGGAGAGATGGGTCTGAGGGGAGATGTAGATCTAGTGTAACCCCAGGTATCAAAGGATTGGGCCTGCCCTACACAACATCTAATTAGGGCATGAGGGAGATAGAGTAGAGGTTTCTGTTTCTGTTTTATTATTCCTTCCGTTCACTGTATATTTGCCTGTGTATAGTTAGAAGTTAAATAAATGAGTTTTGGAATTTATGGAGGAAGAAAGCTCTTCTGTTCCACATAGTCCCCCAACCGCTTGGGCCCACTAGCAGAGGAGGGAGGTTAGGAGGCTGTCCCGCCTAACCAGGACCCCATATAGGGACAGTGGTGGCAGCAACTACCCGGAGACAGGAAAGGGAGACAGACCCTTCAGGTGCCTGGCCAGAGATGAAAAGGGAGGGGTAGGCAGAGCGGGGTCTACCAGTGGGAGGAAAGACCCCGTTTCACCACAAACTTATTGTTGTTAAATGTGTTTTCTACATAGTACTAAATCTGTATATTCCTTTGACATTCAAATATCAGTAGTTCAGGTGTAACTACTCACATTTTTATGTGAAAATTTTCAGTAGTAAAGTAATTTTATACAACGCTAGTTCAAAAATGGTTGATAATTAGCATCATGAGATAACCATTATTAGTACCAAGACAATAAATAAGCATTTCTTTAAATATATCAGCTGAAAACTGGCCAGAGAGGCAGTTGAGCCTTTGAATGACCAAAGAATAAAAGGGTTGCTAAAGGAAGATGGGGAGATGGCAGAGAAGCTAAATGAATTTTTTGCACCTGCATTCACTGTGGAAAGTGCAGGGTACGTATTTTCAGGAAAGGAGTCTGAAGAACTGAGTCAAACTGAGGTTACAAGAGAAGATCTACTGGGGAAATTAAAAACCAGCAAGACTCCTGGTCCTGATGGCATATACCTAAGGGTTCTTAGGAAACCCAAATGGGATTTTTTTTTTGCTCTACTAACCAGTATATGTAATGTCATTCAAATCAGCCACTGTACCAGAGGACTCAAGAGTAGCAATTATTAAACCAATTTGGAAAAAGGGGTCTAGAGGGGAACCAAGAAATTACAGGCCATTTAACCTGACATTTGTGTCAGAAAAATTCATAGAAAGTATGATCAAACATAGAATTATAAGGCACATAGAGGACAAGCCAGTTTGGTGTAGTGGTTAAGACTGCAGGACTCTAATCTGGGGAATTGGGTTTGATTCCCCACTCCTCCACTTGAAGCCAGCTGGGTGACCTGGGGTCAGTCGCAGCTTCTAGAAGCTCTCTCAGCCCCACCCACCTCACAGGGTGTTTGTTGTTGTAGGGATAATAATAACATACTTTGTAAACCGCTCTGAATGGATGTTAAGTCATCCTGAAGGGTGGTATATAAATCCAATGTTGTTGTTATTGTTGTTATTATAACAAAGCCTCAGCATGGTATATTTGTGTGTGTGTGTGTATTTTGCTTCACTTATATTAGGGGTATGTGATTTGGTATTCAGAACACTGAATATATACTGAATAATTGCCAATTCGGTATTATCTGGGTATCCCGAATTTGAAAGGGATTAGACAGATTCATTCAGGACAGGCCTATCAAAGTTACTAGCAATGGTGAGTAAAGGGAACCTCCATGTTCAGAGGGAGTAAATTTCTGAATACCAGCGCCATGTGGCAATAGCAGGGAAAGGCCGCAGTCTTTATGCCCTGTTGCTAGCCATCTGGAGTAACTGCTTAGCCACTGAGTGAGACCGGATGCTGGACTAGTTGGGATCCCGTTCTGATCCAGCAAAGTTCTTCTTGCATTCTTACATTTAAAATAATAATAACATTCGATTTGTATACTGCCCTTCAGGATGACTTAAGACTCACTCGGAGCATTTTACAAAGTATACTATTATTATTCCAACAACAAAACACCCTGTAACGTAGGTGGGGCTGAGAGAGCTCTTAGAAGCTGTGACTGACCCAAGGACACCCAGCTGGCTTCAAGTGGAGGAGTGGGCAATCAAACCCAGCTCTCCAGATTAGAGTCCCGTGCTCATTGACCTCATTTACTCTCAGTTACCTTAGTGATGTAATCATATAATTAAATTTGTACAGTGTTGTGGTGTCATGCCATTTGTTATGTGATGTCTATTTGGCTGGGATCACCCTATGCAATAAGTCCAAGGAAGAAAGAAAAAGAATTAGCAATGAAAAGAATGATGCAGAAGCAGCAGCCAGGAAAATAACAATACCAAGCAGGGGAATAGTCACACAGTCTAAAAAAATTTCTAAAATCATTTCTATCATACTCTAATTGCTAGTTTCTTTTTTAAAAAAATATAATTGGATAATATTCAGAGTAGCTTTAGTTAGCGTCCCTTATTTCAATTATGATAATTAATCTTTAATAGCAGCCAGACTTCCCAGTGCAGTGATCTAAGGCTCAAATACACTCACTGAGTTCACCCACTTGAGAATTTTTCTGTTGAAGTGGCCAATTTATTATAATGCATTTCTTCTTTTGCAACATGTTCTCTGTTCTGTAAAATCCTTGTCACATATGCCACTAGAGAGTGCAAATTTCATGTTCTGTCCTAAACAAGAGATGCGAAGTTTCAAATCAGACAGCATGGTTAGATTAACAAATGAACTCACAGTACTGACGTGAGCTCAAGAGATAAAGAAAAACCATGTGTCTTTTGGTGCTACACCTCTGAAGATGCCAGCCACAGCTGCTGGCGAAACGTCAGGAACTACAATGCCAAGACCACGGCAAGACAGCCCGGAAAACCCCCAACAACCAAAAACCATGTGATTTATCACTACACCTATGTCAGAGTTCTTTTGTCTAAAAAAGTGTCTAATGTGAGCGGAAAGTGTATATGGCACTTTACATTTCATCAGCTTCTTAGGCTGACAGAGATGTCAGTCCATATTTGTGAAACTGTGTGTGTGTGCCTATCTCTGTGTATCTTTGTCTCATTGTGAATTTTTGTTTATTCTTAGCTTGCTCCTGTTCTAAATTAAAAAGGTCTTTCACAGATCACTGCTTTCAGGTTTCTGGGTTAAAACTGCCACAACACTGTTCACTTCTGTGGAGAGGGCTGTGCAGTAGTTCACCCATAAATGAGTTCATGCATTTGATCAAAGTGAACAAGGAAGTCCAGTTGCTCAAGAGCTACATCGGTATTTTGGAGCAGATATGGTCCAAAGTTGGAGGATGTACAAGTTCTTGTAAAGACAACATGCAAGATTGGATCCACTGGAAGAGTTCACAGGAGGTGTTGGGAGAGCAGCTCTTTACTCCTTCCCCAGGCACTCTATATTTGGTCCTGAAATCCCTGTCTGAGAATCAGCAGATTCTTGCAAGCAAAAAGTACCACAGCTGCATGCTGCAGTGCTATGGAGTAACCACGTAAAATCTCATCTTGTTTTCTCTTCTGCAGATGCAAGCTATGAATCAAAGAGTGCAGAAGAGGCTATTTTACTTGATTTCTTGTCATTGAAGCCCACTGTCCTATGGCTACTTGGGGAAGGGGGAAGAGAGGAAAGATCCCTTCTGTGAATTCTTCCAGTGGATCCAAACCATTCAATCAAGTAACATTGTTAAGATCTATTCAAAAGTAAGTTTTGATTTTTAAGAAGATAAATTTGTGAAAAATAAATAGAAGGGGGCATTATTGAAAAGGTAAATTTTGGAGATATTAAAAGTATGTTTGTTAAAATATAATGGGTGTTGCAGAGAAAAATGGAAAATGAAACATTATTTTTCTTTGTTAATTTCAATTTTTGTTCTTTTTTCTTTGTATTCTTTTTTCTTTACTTTTTTCTTCTATTTCTCTGCCCTTTTACTGGGCTTTTAATCTTATTAATAAAATAAAAAAATTAAACTAAAAAAAAGGAAGCACTTCTAAGTAATATGGATTTCAACAAATGAGATAAGAATACGTTTAGCTCTCTTCCTTTGAAATCAATCGTTGCCAGATAAACTTGACTCCGTGTTTGTCTAAAATATTCTCGTTTGTTCATTGAGAATATTACCACATGAATATCAAATTCATAAGTAACAAAGGCAAATATCCCAGAAAGTGATCCAGCTAGAAACAAGTTAAAAACCTATATTTTGGTTGAAGTCCATAGTAATACTGCTATTCTTGGCCTATCTTTGCTCTTATGACAACGATAGACTTCTCTGTAAGATTAATGTCTAATCTAGAGTTAATTTTAGCTCATTTGTTTCAAGTTTAATTAGTGTTATATATCCATATTAAATTGCATAATAATCTGTTTTTAAGAAAGTCTCAACTTCTCAGCTGCCTCAATTCAAATGTAGTTAATATGTAGAAATTAAAGTCATATTATTGATACAGAAAATACAGAATTATAGTATAATTAGCTCATTAATGAATTAACAGGTGAGTTCTATTCAGACTTTAAATACAGAAATGCAAATGGAAAATATAAATATAAACATGGTCTCAAAAAATAATAAAATGATCAGTATGCTTATTCCATTCCTGCAGATGTGGAGAAGGTGCATGTGTCTAATATAGCCTAATAAGTTCATCAGACTTGGGGAACTGTGCACACACAGATAGCCTATCAGATATCTCTCCAGACCAGGAAGCAACTTACACCTAAGGTTGCCAGCCTCCAGGTGGGCCCAGGAATCCCCCAGAATTACAGCTAATTTCCACACTACAGAGGTCAGTTCCCTTGGAGAAAATGCTTTGGAGGGTGGACTCTGTCATTATAACCTGCTGAGCTCCTGCCCTTCTCCGAACTCAGCATTCCTCAGGCTCCACTTCCAAAATTTCTAGGTATTTCCGAACCCAGAGTTGGCAAGCCTGCCTAAATCTTCCTCACAGTAGTAAGTCATCTCTTGAAGTCTTAATTAAATGCTAGGACATGGACACAGTTTTTGCTTTCTTTCTCCTTTGGCTCTTTTATTAAGACCAATCCCACATTTCTGCAGTCCTCTTTCTTCTCTCTCCTGGTTATTCTAACCTCTTTCCATTGATATTGAGCTCCTTTTCTGTTTTCAAGGCGCCATGTTTCCAGAGGCCTGTATGTGGTTCTTCCTCCTTTACCTCCTGGCTGCCCCATTCCTGGGATAGATCAAGGTCATTCCAGCAGCCTTGTATTGTATTGTATTGTATTGTATTGTATTGTATTGTATTGTATTGTATTGTATTGTATTGTATTGTATTGTATTGTATTGTATTGTATTGTATTGTATTGTATTGTATTGTATTGTAACAGTCCTTAGACCAGCTATACATAATAAAATCAAAGCATAAAACAAGATAAAATACATTGTTTAAAATTCATATACTGCAAATAAAATATCCAAACACATATCCTAATACATCAATATAGAGGTAAGCTTAATAAAATCTTGAATGAATTTTGTTTCACTGTATTCCCCTGATATAAAAGCAGTATTAGGCAGAAGTCTTTAAATCTTAATCAGGGTGAGGGAACTCCCTCATGGCTATAAGGGAGCTATAAGAAGTTTACCATATGCTCAAAGGATTTGCGGGTGTTCCCTTGGAGAGGTGGAAACACTGGAACACATGTTTTTTCACTGCCCCTTCCAGAAAAGGATTAGAGACTTGACAATTCATCCCTTGTTATCTGGATTGGAGGGGATACCGGATAACATATCCTTGGCAAAGCTATTGGCTGACAAAAATCCAGCTGTCTCTAGAATGACAGCTAAGTTTGGCGCCCAGGTGATTGCACAACAGTATTTGATGGTCTGTTTTGTTGTCAAGTCTCTAATCCTTTTCTGGAAGAGGCAGAGAAAAAACATGGGTTCCAGTGTTTCCACCTCTCCAAGGGGACACCCGCAAATCCTTTGAGAATACGGTAACTTCTTATAGCTCCCTTCCATTACCTTGGATGGCATGGCATTACATCTCGCTAGAGTGAAAGCCCTCCTATAGGGAAGTACTCTAAGGGATAGATGGCTATTGATGACCCAAGGGATTACAACTGCTGTCACCAGATCACCAGAAGAAGAATGCACTAGACTCTCCTTGAAGTCCTTGTGACTTTTTAAAAAAAAATCACAGTCAGAAATAGGACCATAAACTAGAGATACAAACAAACGAAAGACAGAATTGTGCATATATGAATCAACGGCTGATTCCACACACGTTGGCTAATGCACTTCCAATCCTCTTTAGAGATCATTTGGAACTGGATTTTTCGAGTGTGAAACAAAAAATCCACTTCCGAACAATAGCTGAAGTGCATTGAAAGTGCATTATCCAATGTGTGTGGAATCAGCCAACATTTATACATTTTGATGGAAGTAAAAGAAGAATCACTAGCAGAAACTTCACGGTTGTTACTTGACAGTTTGTGAAGAGATTTGCCTGCCCCAATTGATCTAGTAGTCGATACACCGAAGCGACTTGATTCCTTTGTAGTCACTCTCCCAGGGCAGAAATTATTGTTAGATTCATACACAGCTCTAGGAGATAATTATTAATAAAAGTTGCAAAGTATGACAAAAGTATTCTTTCTTTGATGCTGGGAAGATGGTACAGCAGTCTGTGTGCCCTTTGCCTAGTTTCTCTGAACTTCCGTGACATCTGGTTGGGCATTATTATAAAGAACAAGCCGAGCTAAATGGGCTGTTGGTCTTCCTCATCATGGAGATTCTTATGTTCAAATGACCATTGAAAAATCAAAGAGACTTATTTGCTTTCATTTTGCTTATACACAATACACTCATTAATCTTTCAGTGTCTATTTCATATTCTCATAAATTTGTCGTAAAGTTTTTACCTGCTACTCTGATCACATCCTGTTTGAATGAAGTGAGTACACTGTATTTCTTCTGCTGCTATCATAAGCATCTACGAGACTATCTCCTCTCTTCCCCAAAGTGTGTGTGAGGGCTTTCTCTCACTCTGGTTTGAGAGGGAGTAATGCATTTTATTTCTTTTTTTCTCACCGGCTACACATCACTGTTTCTCTCTCTTCCCTTCCTTCTTAATCTTGTGAGTCTTTAAATGTGTGGTGGCAGAGGAGATCATTGCCCCAGGCCCTGTGGTGGCTGTCAACAGCATTGCTGTGGTAGGGGCTCAGCAGTGTATTGTAGGCTGGTGTACCGAGGCCAAGAATAGAAGGGATGGGCCTGTTTGATGAATTTCCTAAGAATCCAGCTTTGCATCATACTCTGTTGTGAGGAGGTGGAGAGAGCCCTTGGGTCAGAGTTGAGTTATGGTGACCCCTGTTGACTTATGGTGACACACATATATGGGCTTCTCCTCTGTAAAACAAAATATCTTTGCAATTGCACATAGGTAGCACCATTCCTAACACATGCACAGATGGTTGTCCCACAAATGTGAACAATCAGTGTATGGCAGGGGCAACTTGCCAAATGCATTCATATGCATTGCAGATCCTCCCTATAGCTTGCAACTCATTCTGTAATAATAAGACAACATTAGTGTTCCATCATGTTGCTGATAAGGTATTGAGAGCCAGTTTGGTGTAGTGGTTAAGAGCGCGGGACTCTGATCTGGAGAATGGAGTTTAATTCCCCACTCCTCTGCTTCAAGCCAGCTGGGTGACCTTGGGTCAGTCACAGCTTCTCAGAGCTCTCAGCCCCACCCACCTCACAGGGTGATTGTTGTGGGGATAATAATAACACACTTTGTAAACCACTCTGAGTGGGTGTTAAGTTGTCCTGAATTGAATGTTGTTGTTGTTGTTATAAAAAATGGTTTCCAAAACACATTCAGTAAGAGGTGGCAGTTGCCTATGCTTCACTGTTAAGGTTTTGCATTCAAGGAAAACAACAACATTAAAGTCATTCCAAGTTTTCTCTTTTTTTATTAGAGCTACTTTGAGAGTTTCAGTAACCACTGAAAAGTCATGTGCCCTTTAGCCTTTTCTCTAGAGCCACAGATTGCAACGTGTGAAGAAGAGCTCCAGGAGGAGGGAGAAGTAGGCCGTTTTCACACACCCGCAACCTCCGGAAAATCGTGCAAAACTCACGGCATGAAGCGTCTTCCTAGCACAGTTTCCCGTTATGATCCTGTTTAATGGCATGATTTATGATGTCATTGTGCCATTAAACGGGATCGTGATGGTTAATCGCGCTAGGAACATGAAAACAGCCATAGTTAAATAGATGCATGGACTGACTGGACGAAAAAAAATGAGCTGTGCAAACTTTTGTGCATCCCAGTTCAGGTGCATCCCTTGGGCTTCTCCATTCACCCTCATTACCCAGGTCCTCATTTATGCAGTCAGCCCCCTGCCCCCTAGGTTTTAATTCATTTCTATTTTTATGTTTGTTCTGACCACTGCAGGCTTTTCTGCCAGCAGAGGGTTGGGATGGGATGAGCCAGGTTTGGCTGACATGGCCCTTTCTTATGTGTCCAGGGTAATGCTGCCCACCAGTTTGGGGTCAGGAAGGAATTTTCTTCCAGGACCGATTGGCCAAGGGATGCTGGAAGTTTTTTGTCTTCCTCTGGACACAGAGCAGGAGGTAGCAGCAAGTTCATTGCATATTGCAGAGGTTTCCTAGATGACTCCTCTGGGCCACCCACCTCCAGCTCTATATTTGTCTAAATCCAGGGCCAACTTGCCAGTAGTGGGTACAGCATGGGTATAGGCCTCCTACCTTCCCACGTCCAAGCCACATCCATGTCCTGCCTTACCACATAGGGGTAAGCAGGTGCATATGGATCATACATTCATCAGGGCTGAATGTTCCCTGATGATTTCTGTCTGTTGAAGTTTCTCAGGTTAGTGCAAATCAGTCTTGATCTACAGGGACAGTAGCAGGAACTGGGCTGGTTTCCATACAACAGCATAGAGATAGGCACTTTGGAGGGCTTGGGGCCATCATTGTCAAGTGGGTCAGCACAAGAGGGATGCTCCTAGACTCTTTGGTAACAACGGTGTTTCACCATGCCAGCTGATCAGGGCCATAGACGTCCAACTTGGTGGAGAATGACCTGAGCATCTGTAGGGCCAGGACTTGATACAGTTAATTGTGGCTGACCTGGACTCTTAAGGGATCTTGGAGAAAGAGAAAGTTCAGTTGGGGGCTGCCAGTGCATGCTCACTCTCAGATAGCAAGGGGATCCATGCAGAGGTTTGTGCCCCTGTGGAACCGCATGGCGGGTCATCTTGTGCTTTCCCCCTTCAGCAGGCAGGTTGCAGGGGTAAAGGGTCATCGGCTGGTAGGCAGGTCAGCTGATGTTTGGATTTATGTCTTATGTGGTGCCAAAGCTCCGCTGTAAACCAATAAAGCTGTAAACCGATAAAGGTGGGGCCTTTTAATTCCAACAAGTTGTCAGCATCTTCTGTTGCCTTGCCCACACACCCCCTCCCTTGATGCTGAGCCCTCAAGGCTTGTTAGTTTCGCCATTGCTGTCTTCAGACTTTGAACTGGTATTGAGTAATGTGCAGTCAGTGCTGAAGATGTAAGTTACGGCTTGAGCAACTTGCCAGTATTGCACCTGCATTTTGCACTTGCAGTTGCAGTTTGCAGTTTGCAACACACTTGCAGTTTGCAACACAGATTCTGCTATAATATGTGAAATTGCCACTTTGGGATATTTTTTTGTAAATTCAAAACATTATGTAGAAAGAAATCATTTGGAAAAATAAAAAATACTGAAGATATTCTGTAGACATTGTGTGGATATCTGAGTGCATTGGGCAGATCAGTTCAAAATTCTGCAGAAATAAAGGACCTGAATTTGCATCTCTGTCACTTTTTAAAACAATAGCAGCATTTACTGCATTCTAGCATATGAATGTGCCAAAGTCATGGGCAGGTCTATACTGACTACCATCCTGGGATATGCATGCCCCAAATCCATACATGCATTATGCATTATCCTTACAGATCCTTGCACCACAGATCCCAAGCCTTGAATTTAAAATTCAGTTCAGTACAGGAGACCAGCTGGTAGAAGTAATGGTCCAATACATCCAACAATCAAACGATATAATGGACATAATGGTCTGATTTACATCTGAACCTTACACAAGATGTGCCAATATTTCCTTACATATGCACTATAAAGCAAGAACTCATTTTTAATTTGATGCCAAAGAGCTCCCCCTATGCATCACAAGGAGAATAGCTCTTTAATAATCATAAGAAAACCGAAAGGGATGTGCTCTGTGCGCTTGTTCTCCTTGACATATTTATCTACAGAAACCACACATTACCTAAAAGGGCCAATCGACATACCAAGGTTCCTAATATAATAATTGCAAAAGTTGTGTGGGAGGTTAGTGGAACATGGTTGGCTCCTGCAGTTCAGCTACCATGGACAGCTCCATCTTACCACGCTCCGTCAAGGGAAGCTTCCTTTCAAGCAATACTTTCCTCTTTCAGTAGCTGTGTGAATTTGCTTTGAGATCTGATTTCAATTTTTTAATCAGACCTGTTCAAAGGATTTGGGGCTATTCAAAGTAGCTCTTTACTGGGAGTTTTAGCCTTGCAGTACAGCTTTTTTTTTAAAAAAAATGCCACAGTTGTTCCTTGTAGAGGTGTTTAGCCGCATATATTGGATAAACTTGGTTCACCAATAGTCTGAAACAGATGAGTTATCCACTCAATTAAAAGTGGCTTAGGGCTGTGCTTATAGACACACTTAAGCACTTTGTTGAGTCAAAGCTTTTATTCTTACTTTTGATTCTCACACTTTGGCTGGCTATAAAAACAAAGACTCCATTCATTTCTCTTTGTTCAACTTCCCAGCTTGGCATTCCCCACTTCTTTCTTTTTAATGTATGAAATATTTAAATAAAATAACATAAAAGCACAATACCTCTCTGAGTTCCTACTGTGTGTTATAATCTGCTATTCCCAAATGTTCTCATAAAAAGGTAGCTTGTGTTTAACCAAGCCTGTTCATATGTTAGTGCTTAACATAACTTAGTTTTAATGTTTCTGGGGGGGAGGGGGGAATCAGGCCATTTTAATTATATATTATTGTATGCAGCATACTTTTTTTTGCATTGCTTTGCCATCCAACTTTATTATGTTGCCTATTGTATGTTGCCTTTGCATTGTTCTCTAATATTATAATCTGATTGCTTTGTTTATAATTGTTTGTATATATTATACTGCTTTATTACATTTTAAAATCGTGTACTCTGCCTTGAGTCTCAGCAGGAAAGGTAGACTGTAAATCTGGATACTAAAAACATTTCAGAAGTGTAGTGTTTTCATATAAAGTTATTTTTTTCTGCCATGAATATTGTAATGTAAAGATCATCACTCTTGTTAATCAAATGACCGCTTTTGGTTTTTTGAGAATGGTTATTGGGTACTACCACAAAAAAGTTTTCTGGGCAAGGAGGGGCACAGACAAGATCATGAAAAGGCCGACAAGGGAGTTGGGACCAATCACAGAATATTGAGAAGTTCCAAGCAAATTGTACTGCAACGATGACAGTAGCTCTCTGAAATTGTTCTTGCCTAGGTGGCCAGTGGAATATCAGAAGGGAATTTAATATGGGCACACACATCCTTCGAAAAAGAAAGTAAATGATTTGCAAGGAAACCAGCTACACTAAGTCAAAGAACATTTCCTGAACCAGTAAGCCAGCTCAGATCAGAGGATAATTCTTCTACATTAGGCTTGCTTTCTGTAAGCCATTAGGAGACCTTTCTAGCCAGTTTGGTGCAGTGGTTAAGAGCACAGGAATCTGAAAAACTGGGTTTGATTCCCCACTCCTCCCCTTGAAGCCAGCTGGGTGACTTTGGGCTAGTCACGGCTCTCTGGAGCTCTCTCAGCCCCACCCACCTCACAGGGTGATTGTTGTGGGAATAATAATAACATACTTTGTAAACCACTCTGAGTGGGCATTTAGTTATCCTGAAGGACTGTATATAAATTGAATGTTGTTGTTGTTGTTAGCTACAGAGAACCTTCCTTTGTCTCCATATTTATTTCTTCCTGCCCTCAGAATCCAAGCTTGTCAGTTTAATGCACTTGAACAGTGAAACTTGTGGTGTGTGTGTGTCAAATTTCACAATGCTATCAGATATTTATTAGTGGAAAGTACCTTAAGCTTTACATTCATTCACAGCACTCAAGACTTTAATCTTTCGTAGGTGCTACCTTAAGGGCAAATACATTTGTATTCTATGAGATCAGCTCAGTCATATGTACATTGATTCCACTGGACCTTCTACAGATAAAAGTACGATTCATCTCCGAGGAATCTGATCAAAAGTTTGCCCACATAACTTTGTATTTATGATGATCCCTAAAGCCTAGAGTAATTATCTTCACTCGATATGATTCTATCGCAAAATAAACAATCACCCCAGCAACAGGCTGCAAAAACTAATCCTTACAACACAACCATTATTTAACCTTTGTTTGTCAATTTTGCAATGCCTCCTGAATGGAGAAACCATCTAGATTTAAAAACAATCATGATCAATTTTGTATTTCTTCTTCAGCGTGTCAATAAGTCTGGAATCATTTTTAGATTTTGTCTAGGATGAATGCAAATTTGAACTTTCAATGGAAAGCTGTTCTATTTGATAAAGACAGACCTTATGCCTTACACTACAGAGAATTAAAGATATATGTAAATAAAAATATGTGCTGTTAAATAAAAAAAATGCCTAGATATGAAAGGACAGTTTCTTTTGAAACTCATCTTCAGACAAACAGCAAAAAGTCTACTGAGAATATAAATGGCAAATAAGACCTTTCTAAATATATAAATGCAACAGTTCATTTTACATTTACCTCAGAATTTTATTGTTTCTGTCTTGGCAATTGTTCTGGGATACGCAATTAAAAAAAACATTACAGGAAAAAAGAGTATGAATAATAATCGATTCAAATGTGGTAAGAAATATCCTTTGGAAAAGTAGTTAAGGTTTTGAAATGTCTGGTGTCCAACACAGCCACCCACTTTAAAGATGAGACTGTTATGATGACTACCATTTATCAAGGCTAGAGATTCAATCACTGATAGAACAAGAGGAGAACAAGAGACACTAATCACGTTGGTAATGCCAATAAATCTGTGAAATTCATTTTTGTGGATTCATTACAGGCAAAATTAGTCCAAATGTCTCATAGCTGCGGTATTGAATGTTATGTGCCCATTGGTAGTGCTGCTGGGCCAAAGGAAAAAGAAATAAAACAGAGTTTCTCGAAGGAAGACTTGTGTATGCCATTTTTTAACCACTATGACAACCCAGAGCCCTCAGTACAAAATCAAATAATCTCTTCGAAGAAATCTGTGCAGTAGAATGGGAAAGGGGGTGTTATGGGAATGACAGAGGTGTCTATAATAGGCCATTAGTCTTTATTACTTAGAGATAACTGGAACCTGGAAATGCTTGATTCTGAATTGGGATCTCTTCCATTGTCTTTCCTAGGTGCACCCAACTAAAGCAGAGCAAACTTGAGTGAGCTTTCTCCTCCCAGGGTAGCTTGGCTACTTGAGCCCATACACTTGACTAAGAGAGCAATCCTAAGTAGGTCTACTTAGAATCATACTCAAGACTACTAATCAGGGCTTTTTTTCAGCGGGAACACGGTGGAACGGCGTTCCGGCACCTCTTAAAAATGGTCACATGGCCGGTGGCCCTGCCCCCTGATCTCCAGACAGAGGGAAGTTTAGATTGCCCTCCGTTCCGCCAAGTGGCACGGAGGACAATCTCAACTCCCCTCTGTCTGGAGATCAGGGGGTGGGGCCACCGGCCATGTGACCATTTTTGCCGAGGGCAATTTAAACTTTAAAAACTCCCTCCTTGTTCCAGCTGACCCAAAGTGACGTCATTGTGTAGTCTTGAGTTCCACCACTGAGTTCCACCACCTTTTTTCCCAGAAAAAAAGCCCTGCTACTAATCGAGTGCAATTATAGCACACTCCAGTCACCGATCCAGCCCCCTCCTCACTTTAGAGACCTGCATTTAAACCCACAGAAATGTTTTTTAGAACTCCCCACTTTAATACACACAAGCTTATTTACATCCAAAACATTACATAGGTCTACTTAGAATCCTACTTTAGTCTACTCAATAAGACTTCTTCCCAGAAAAGTGACTTAAGTGTTGCACTGTAAAGTACCCTGAAGTAAGTTGATTATCTGTTTCATCTTGTCAAGCAGGGAGAAAAAAATTACAAAATGTCAGGGACTCTCATCTTGTCTAGTTAGGCACAAAGCGGTGTATCAATGGAATGTGCCATATATGGTATAAATTGGCATAAAGAGAAAAATGAACTGGAAACACAATCAGACAAAAAAGGAATGAAAACAAAGAGTCACACAATTTCTATTTATTTAAGTATTTGTATACAATTTTCCTCCCCACTAAGGAATCAAAGTAGCATATAAAGAAATACAAAAATAGAATATAAATATAATTTTGACAACATCTTTCAAAAATCCAGGTCCTCTCTACTTTACCAACTCCATCAAGACCACAGGCTGCAAGCCATGGGCCAAGGGCCAAAGTGAAGAGTTTTTGGCTCCCAAAGACCTATGACTCTGGCCATGTTCAAGTTTAAACACTCGTAAGCAGAATGGAAACCATCTATGAAGAAAGAAGAAAGGAAGGAAGGTAATGTACATCCCTAAATAACACTAAGCCAGTAAGGGGGCTGGGTTCGATTGCTGGTCTAAGATCTGGGAGACCCAAGTTCAAATCCCAACTTTGTCATGAAGCCAAGCGCCATGGGTCACTCTCCCTCTCAGTCTAGCCTACCTCTCAGGGTTGTTGTGAAGATGAAATGAAGCAGGAAGAGAACCATGTATGCTGTGCTGAGCTCTTCAGAGGATAAGTAGGATAAAGATGTACTGGATACCTAGCTCTTTTTAAAAAGAAACTTCATAGTAGTTCCTCATTAATAAGAATCAGAATTTTGGGAGAACCACTAATGTTTGTGCTATTGTTGATGATAAAAGATTTTATTGCAATATCCTGTTTTACTACTAAAAAATAAATACAATACTAAAGTTCTCAATTTTTTAGTTTTCTTTTTCATTCCCTCACCGAGTCTTTACTGGTGGTATTGTTTTTCTAAAGAATGTTATCTCAAGCATCCCGTTAAACAATGTGCAGACACATCTACCGAGTAACTAAGCTTTAGAGAAATCAGTAGGATGCATTGCACACATTTGAGACAAGAATTGATAAAAGTGCAGCCTGGCGTTGTGAATAAGAGATATATAATAGGAAGTTGTTTGCTTGTTGGAAAGCAACACACATACAAAACCCAAGAATGCCCTCGACGGAAAAAGAAATATAGAAAGTTCCAAAGGAGGTAAATGCTCAATTGGTGCTGAAAGGCATTTTAGCAACTTACACTGTATTCAGCTTTGTTATGGTTTTGTTCTCAAGTTCTAAAGCTCTTATTGTGAAGCTGTCTGCTTGGCATTCATATATCATTTAAACAGGTGTGTACTATTTCTTTGGTATAATCAAAATGCACAAAAGGGGGAAGGGTGTATCAACCAGCTGAAAATAACACGACTGAACAAATTAATGCCAATATGTTGCATTTGTCTGTTCAATCACCTCGCTCCTGCCAACTCATTACATATTTAAAAGGGTCAACAGCAGAAAGAAGAGTTTGGGGTTACACAATCTACAATGTGTTGTCAGCCTATGATCTTGGTGTTTTCAAACACGAATGACCTTTTGTTATTCTTTATGATTATTGATGCAAAGCTCAGACTCTGTTTAAGCCACTGTGATACAGTTATATCATATAGCAATTGGTACCCGACCATGCAGATCAAAATAATTTGCAAGGGGAGGACCATGTAGAGTTATTGTCTATGGCCATTTTCACACACCCAAAGCCTCCAGAAGATCGCGTGAAACATGGCATGAAGCATCTTCCTAGCGCGATTTCCCAGCACGATCCTGTTTAATGGCACGATTTCTGACGTCATAGCAGCATTAAAGGGGATCGTGCCAGGAAATGGCACTAGGAAGATGATTTGTGCCATGAGTTTCACACGATCTTCTGGAGGCTTGAGTGCATGTGAAAATGGCCTATGTTTTTGCAAATTTGGATTATCCCCCCAGTTTTACACAGTAATATGTAAACATATACAATAAAGAACTGGAGATTAAACCCAGGGGCAAAACAGCAGAGGGGGTGGTGGTGTGAAACAGAATCCAGCAGTATGTGCAGATACACATAGCCTACAGTGGTAGCAATCACTTAGCATCATCAGCCATACTGTTGTTATGGGGAGTAGATATAGCCATTGGTTCCTCTTCTTCCTTTCTATCTCTTTCAAATGATAATTTCTCTTTGATTTCTCTTTGGAGTTTTCTGTTATATCTCTACATACTGTTTTGTAACATCAGGTCTTTTTTGAAAAAAATATTTATTTAAAACAAAAAGGAAGTAGAGAAAAAAAGGGGGGAAGGGGAGACAGTCAAGACAAAGGATTGTTAAAATACAAAATAGCAAAAGTCATAAACTTTATCAATATTAGAGTAGTCAGAGCTTTTTTTCTGGGAAAAGAGGTGGTGGAACTCAGTGGGTTGCCCTCGGAGAAAATGGCCCCTTGGCAGTGGCCCTGCCCCCTGATCTCCACACAGAGGGGAGTTTAGATTGCCCTCCACGCCACCGAGTGGCACGGAGGGTAATCTAAACTCCCCTCTGTCTGGAGATCAGAGGGCGGAGCCACTGGTCACGTGACCATTTTCAAGAGGTGCCGGAACTCCATTCCACCACGTTTCTGCTGAAAAAAAGCCCTGAGAGTAGTGGTTAAAATGATTTCCCACTAATACTGCACACAAAATTCAAACCTATTCCTGCTCATTATTTAATAATAGAAGACTCATTATTATTTTGTTGTTACTCGAACTTATCCTTTCCATTTTTAACAGTAACGGTTATTAACAATAACACTGTTTATTACTCAATGCAAGTGATTATTATAGCCTTTAGTATTAATATAAAGTACTATAAAAGTTTCTAACTTATTTCTACTTCTTATCTTAAGAAAAAGAGAGATAAAACATCCTTATTTCACTTCTATTTATCATTACCATTTATTTATACTTTCCTTATCAATAACAATGTTGTCTTTATGACAGTATTTCCATATTTTTCAGTCTATTCTAGCAATTGTCTACCTGTTCTGCCAATTATCTTTATATAACCAATTATCTTACATTTAGATTTAAAATATATCAATATGCAATCATTTTCAAATTTGCAAGACTAAGATCTCATAAATTTTGTCCATTATAGGTGAAACATTTCCCCCATTTCTCTTCAAATTCTTTAATTGGTCTTCTATTTATATAATTGGTCAATTTTGCCATCTCAGCATATTCTGACATTTTTTCCTTCCAAATTTCTCTGGTTGGGCATTCTTCTTTCCATTTACTCGCCATTACTACTCTTGTTGCCATCAGCAAATACCAAAATAATTCATGTAGTATTCTGTCAATGTTATCTGGTATTATTCCCAGCAACATAGCCTGAGATTTCATGGCAAAATTAATTCCTAAAATCTTCTAAATCTCAACATGTATATCTTTCCAGAAATGTTTTACATTTTTTACATGTCCACCACATATGAAAAAAGAGCCGTCTGCTTCTTCGCATTTCCAGCATGACCCCATATATTTCTTATCAATTTTTTCAATATCCTTTGGTGTAATGTACCATCTAAAAACCATTGTGTACTAATTTTCTTTAAGTGTTTGGCTTACTGTAAATTTTATACCTTTAGTCCATAAATTTTCCCATTGTCGAAATGTTATTTCTTCTCCAAAATTTTGCATCCACTTTAACATACAAATTTTAACTGGTTCTGTTTATCATATTGAAGTAGAAGTTTGTAAGTTTGGCCCAGAGTTTGATTCTTTTTCTGCATTATTATATTTTCAAAATCAGTAAGATCCCTCAAGTGACCTCAGTAATCCTTGAGAGCTTCCTTTAATCAAGAGACAGCTTGACAATGTATCAGCCATTGTATTTTCTTTCCTCCGTCTCGAATTTCTTGTAACATCAGCTCTTGCAGGGTATTTTTTTTTTTTACATTCACCAGGGTGCTCTAGCAGGAGGGCAGGAAGTTTGGGAAGACATTGCCTTCCTTTAAGCATCTGCAGAATGGAATTCTGAATTTTTGCAGAGCCTTCCTTCCTGCCCTCCCTCTCTTCAAATTTCTCTTTGATCAAAATGAAATTGATTTGAAAGAGATTCCAAATTCACAGAAAGAGGAAAAAGAAATGGATTGTTGGATTTTAGGGAGAAATTCTTAAACGGGAATTAAGAGCATTCTTCTTAGGATTGCTAACATCCAGTCACTACTCTGTGGCACTAGTGCTGACACTGGTAGTAAGCCAATGTGGTGGAGAGTGCCCTCAAGTAATAGCTGACTTATGGTGGGGTTTCATGGCAAGACAACTAGATGCCTCCCCCTCCTCCCCCCTCTCTCACTAGTTTATTTGTTTGTTTCATTTATACCATGCTGTCCCCTAGTGGGGACCTAAAGCAGCTCACGTTGTTCTCCTTTCCTCCATTTTATTCACACAACAACTCTGCTTCTTAACAGACGTGGTTTGCCATTGCTTGCCTCTGCAACCCTAATCTTCATTGGAAGTCTCCCATCCAATTACTAACCAAGGCCAACCTTGCTTAGCTTCTGAGATCTGATGAGATCAGGGTTACCTGGCTAGCCAATACTGTTACAAAATACATTGTAGAGTCTAGTGAAATGGGCCACAACAGAAGAAACCAAGTTCCAGTATCAACAAGGCCAGGTGATGAACAGTCATCCTCTACAACTAGATGTCTTCCCCTCCTCCCCCCTCTCTCGCTAGTTTATTTATTTGTTTCATTTATACCATGCTTTCCCCTAGTGGGGACCTAAAGCAGCTACATTGTTGTCCTATCCTCCATTTTATCCACACAACAACTCTGCATCTTAACTGCCACCAAAAGGAAGCTGGGTGGGGGATACAGCCTTCCAAGGGGAGAATAATATCCTAGACATGGGGGAAGGGGGCAACAGCAGAAAAGTCCCTGAATCTCATGGTAACTCTCCTCCTCTCACTCAGAGGAGGGGCACAGAGGAAAGCCTGAGACATTCATGTTAACATTTGGACAGGACTATGTTACGTTTTGAAGGTCTCTGTTATTTGCCTGTTTGTTGGTGTTAGACATTTTAAGGTCTGCCATTCCCCTGTTCATCTATTATTTGGCAGCTTGCTTTGAGAATTGCTTAGTTATTTCTCTCTAATACATTTTCATTCCATCCTCCTTACAAGGAGCTAAGGGCAGCATATGTGGCTCCCCTGGCCCATATTATCCTCACAGCAATCCTGTTAAGTAGGCTAAGCTAAGAAAGGCCAAAGGTCACCCAGTGAACTTCAGGGCACAAAGAGAGTTTGAACTCAGGTCTCCTGGATCTGACTTCTCACATTCTAACCTCACTGGCTCCTTTCCATCCACTTAATTAGCTTGCTTTCTTTATGTAGTGCATTTTTCATTTCTGCTTATCTGTTGAGACTGTGCCTTCTTACTAGTCAAGAATGAACGGGGGGTGAGGGGATATGAATATGAACATGCAGGGAAAGATGAGGCAAGAGCAATGGAGAGGAAACAGGAGGGGAACAATGGGATTGGAGGCAAGTATTGATAAATGGGATGAAAGGAATGTTGTAGAGGCAATTGAGAAGAGAAGGGAGGAGAGTTACAGGGGAAAGATTAATGGAAGGATGAGAGAAGAGACCAGATGGATGGGAGAAGAAGAGAATCTGGAATGTGTGGCAGAAGGACTGTTGCATGGTGTGCGGAGCCCATTAGGTGGACCTATGTGGTTGCCAAACAGTGCAATACTAAGGAGAGTTATTCCAGTCTGAGCCAATTGATTTCAAGGACAAAGGAAAGACGGGGACTAGACAGATGCAGAGGTGGGAAGGACATGTAAAAGGAAGAATGGAGTGGGACAGAAATGTGGGAACTGACTACAAAATTGGAATTCAGTTCTTCAAGAAAGAATCTGCAATAAAACCTTATAGGGGAACATTTTTTAAAAAATGTTCCCCATCAATTGTTTTAATCCTGAATTGAAGAGGAATATTAAGAACCCAACAATTTTGTTGCAGGTCTCCACTTGTCAATATATATTTACACCACACACAAACTAGAATGGCTGATCAGGTTTGATCAGGTCTGTTCTCCAGCCAGCCCTTAGCTCCCTACCCTGCTGGACCCTTCACGGCTGGGCTGGAAGCCAGACTGAAATGGGTCCAGGATTCTCCAGTTCTGTCCTTTTCCTTAAGCAGTTTTTTTCTACCTACCTTTCCTTCAGTTTCTTATTTTTCTTAGTCCACACCTTTTCCTCAGCCTCCTGGCCTCTAAAATCCCTCTTCTTTAACTTCCTAGTCCCCCAGAGCCTCTTTACAATCCTTAGCAACCCCTCCCCGCCATATATAGTTTTCTTAATCCCAGCCAAACTGACCAATATCTCCCCACACAGAAGCTGGACTGAGATGAACTCTAGCTCAGTCAAGGGTTTGATTGTCACAAGCCCAACACAATACAGACAATTCAAGATGCAGGATCAAGTTTGCTTTACAATGCTTGTGGTTTTAAGATGGAATTTCCTTAATTGTGTGGAGCAACCTTTGCCTCTTTGCCAAACCTGCCGCCTCAATATTCCAGTCCTACATTTTCTTACATTCCCTTAACGTTCTCAAATAGCTTCAGCTCTTGCTGATTTCCAGTTCATGACCCAAAGTATAATTAGTGGTGTTAGTGACAACTCATTGGATCGCTTATGGTGTGTTTTATTGTTGAGGCTGAATGTCTCTGTTAAAAGTGTGGGATGGCATTGAAATAGACAGAAATTGACTTTCTCTGAGATTTCCAAATTGCATCATGATGCTTTGAGCCATAGATCTAAACTTTAGCCTCTTATAGAACCTTATAGCCTATTGCTTTGCTGAATCAATAATTGCCAGGAATACATTCTCCCCACCTGGCCTACAGGCTCCTTTAAGTGGAGTCACACAGCAATGAAATATGAGAACAAACAGTCTTGGTGAATAATTCACTGTTGTTCAGTGTTTGTTGAATAGATTTTTATTGGCATCTTTATTTTATTGTGGACATCACAGCAAAAAAGAAAAATACTATGGGTACACTCCAGAACAAGACAGGCATGCCGCTTGTCTACTTAAATCAGCACAGCTTGAAACATTTAACAGACATAACTGTGCATTTTAATTTCCTTTTAATCAATGAAATTTAGGCATACTGTAATGTGATGGACAGGGCAAGTTCTGCCTCTCCCAGGGAGGTAGCCAATGAGAGCTGGCAGAATGCTGGCCAAGTGACAATTGAAAGTCCATTGGAAAGGCATTTACTGGGAGAAAATGTTTGGGGAAGCTGCCTTGGGAGACATTGCTGGCTGTTGATAACTGTTCTGATATGTTGTAATTTTCTGTTTAACCACAATTTATCTATGCGTTCATATGCGGTTTTTAACCACAATTTATCTATGTGTGAGAGCCAGTTTAGTGTAGTGGTTAAGAGCGAGGGACTCTAATCTGGAGAGCTGGGTTTGATTCCTCACTTGAAGCCAGCTGGGTGACCGTGGGTCAGGAGCTCTCTCAGCCCCACCCACCTCACAGGGTGATTGTTGTGGGGATAATAACATACTTTGTAAACCACTCTGAGTGGGCATTAAGTTGTCCTGAAGGGTGGTATATAAATCAAATGTTGTTGTTAATCATTTACTCCAGAGCTTTATGTTGTAAATAAAATTTATTCTTTTGTTTTAACCTTGGCCAGCTTGAAGTTGTTGGCTGATAATACATACACACACAACTCAAACATGCTAGTTATGACAAATGGGCCAAGCTTAAATAAATGGTGGCAGCGTATTAGAGAAATTTAACTGTGAGCTCCCTTTCCTTAATAGTCCTGAGCAGTAGCTGGGTGAGGGGAAGTAAATGTAGGAACAGGATGTCTGATTTGTGGAGCCTCTGGGAAAAGGAGAGAGAGGACCAATGTGGACATGGGTCAGGGTTCTCTACCTGGTAAATAGAGGTTAGACAGGTGGCATGTTGTGGCTGCCCATAACTGTTTGTGAAACTCCAAGTCTGTACAGTGAGGTTTAAGGTGGATGGCAGTGTTTAAGAGGGTCACATTTGGCTTCTTACATTTTCAAATAAGTACATAGGATAAGGACATGTTTCATCACTGCTGTAGCATAGAGAGCTACTGTAGCATAGTGGTTGGACTGTGAGTCAGTATGCTGTTGGTTTGAATCCATCTACTGCCATGAGCTCTGCAGGTGGCCTTGGGTAAGCCACTCCTCGCAGCCCCAGCTCCCCAGCTGCATTGTGAGGATAATAATAACACTAACTGTGGCTGATTCTGGACACGTTGGATAATGCACTTCCAATCCTCTTTAGAGATCATTTGGAACTGAATTTTTTGAGTTTGAAACAAAAAATCCACTTCCAAATGATAGCTAAAGTACATTGAAAGTGCATTATCCAACGTGTGTGGAATCAGCCACTGTTCACTGATCTGAGCGGGCACTAATCTGTCTAGAAGAGCAGTGTATAAGCACACAGTTGTTGTTAACGTTGTCATCATCATTTTGAGAGCTATTCCTTTAAAAACAGTTTCTTAGGTCAATATGAGGCATTGCTTGCTGGATGTGAAGTGGCCATTGTGTATTTTTCCACTTTTCCTTTAAATGTAAGTGCTAGCATTGATCAGAAACTGATGAAGTGCCCATTTGTATATAGGTCAAAAAACACATACAGTTTACACAGTTTACATCTTTTGTGCTATGCCTATATTTGAATCCTAGTCATACCTAAGGGGGGGGGGAGTTTGTATGAAGTCACTTACCACAGATTCTAACCACATGTAGTTCCTGCAACTATCACTGACTGAATATAACATTTAAAGTGAAATTCTAAGCAGAGTTGCTCCAGTCTTAGCCAACTGAAATCAAGGGGCTTAGACTGGAGAAACTTTGCTTATGATTTCACTGTTAGTAGCTCCCTATACAGGAAGCATTTTTGTTGTACAGTAACAGCCACTGATTCCAAAGCAGGTGTGAAAACATCTTTTTAGTTGTGTGAAAATTCCTTTTCGGTCTGTTTGTCTGAAGTTAGTTGATTGCTCACTGATATGCTGTCTCCCTGGTAAAACTGCCCAAAACACTGTTCTCAATTTAATAATTTAAAAACTATTAAAAATAACAAAGTCCAGGGCTTTTTTTCTGGGGAAAGAGGTGGTGGAACTCAGTGGGTTGCCCTTGGTGAAAATGGTCGCATGGCTGGTGGCCCCGCCCCCTGACCTCCAGACAGAGGGGAGTTTAGATCCCTCTGTCTGGAGATCAGGGGGCGGGGCCACCAGCCATGTGACCATTTTCAAGAAGTTCCGGAACTCCGTTCCCCCGTGTTCCTGCTGAAAAAAAGGCCCTGACAAAGTCTAACAACCAATTTAGACAAGTTTAGAAAATGGAAGTCAATGTTAAGAATACATTCAGATGTAAAAATCTTGGTAAATAAAGTCTTAACCTGCTAGTAGAACTGCCAATAAAGGAGCTGCTGAAGTTCGCTGAGGAGATTTTCTGTGACCTTTCTCACGGCAAATCTAAATGCACACAGAGAAGAAAGACAAAGCAGACATTCATCCTTAAGGATGCTTTGCAGACTCTGTAATTGTCAGGTCTGTGAATTAACATTGAACAACGTGCTTTAGTAAATGTCATTATTTCCTTTCCTGTCCATTTAGTCCCATGGTTTGGTTGGAGGACACACAACACAACCACCTTTCTGAAGTTAAACAGGTCTGTGTCTGGGTAAGAGTCCTCCTAGGAACCCTACCTGCCATGGCCTGGATAGCCCAGGTGAGCCTGATCTTGTCAGATCTCAGAAGCTAAGCAGGATTGGCCTTGGTTAGTAATTGGATGGGAGACCTCCAAGGAAGACCAGGGCTGCAGAGCCAGGCACTGGCAAACCACCTCTATTAGTTTCTTGCCATGAAAGCTCCGCCAGAGGTTGCCATAAGTCAGCTATGACTTGAGAGCATTCTGTACCACCACCAGGAATTCTACATAGTCTTGAGTTCTATGAGGGAAGAAAGATGGAGTATATATTCATTTACATTGCCATGGAGCAAAATTGTTAGAAGATTCAGCATACTTTTATCCCTTTCTCATCCTGGACTTAAGGTAAACTCTTTCCAGACAATCCCTGGATTATTTGTCTTTGCTTAAAAAGACTTCTTTTTTTGGCATTCTAAATAATTATTCAGGTCAAACACTTTTAAGAAATGATTAAGAAGTGAGCATGGGCTGGCTGACTCAGCAAGTTTGTCCCAAAAGCAGAATTAATTGAAATCATTATAGATCATTTTTTCATCCTCTTTATGTGGTTAGTGCTTGCTCATCAAGGGCTTGAAGGATGCTGCCTGAAACAAACATGAAAAAAAATGTCTGGATTACAGTTGTTAAATTTTAACACCTCATTTAATTTCAACAATTTTAAATAAGTAGCCCCATTAAAGATTTTTTTTTCATGCCCAGTTTATAGGCAGCAACCTTGTGCATTTTGCTTGCTATACTTTTCTTGCATGATCAGGTCTTGATCATAAATAATGTCAGAGACTGCAAGTCAGGTGTTGTCTCTGTCACAGTCCTGTTACAGTGTCATTACTCCAGCCTAAGCCCATTGAAATCCATGGACTTAGACCTACATTAATTCTCGATAGGACTGAACAGAGGACACGGTGGAGTCAGAGCACTGGCTTAACAAACTCTGTGTTAGTTACTCTGGTGGCCGCTCTCTGGGGTCTCAGGCAGAGATCTCTCACATCACCTACAACCTGAGCCTTTTAAGTGGCTCAGCAATATTAGAGCAATAACAAAATAATGGATTACTTCTCTTTATCTACCATATTTTTTCATCCCACCTAGGGCATCAGACATGGTTCTCTCCATTATCCTCCCAACAACATTGTGAGGTAGGTCAGGCAGAAAGGCAAAAGCATCTTTTTCTTTGGAGAGGAGCATTTGTCTTGTCCTCTTTGTCACAGTGAGTTTTGCAGCTGTTTGCCTGCTAGGCTTACCATATGGCCACTGAGGACAGGAGATCTCTCCCCTTCCCAGCTCCTATTGCTTGCTAGCACTCTAGCAGCGGGTGGGAGAGGAAAAAATCAAAACACTGTCAGGTAATCATGTTACATCACTTCTGGGGAAAACCCTGAAGTGACATCACAGTGTTCTAGGAATTGCCCCCAAATCTATGTTTTTTTTTCTGAAAGTGATGTAACGCTATTACCCGACAGTGCCAACCAAGTCCATACCCCCAGTCCCTGAACTCTCACTGGTTGGCAGCTGCTACTGCCTGCCTACCTTCTAGGACAGTGATTCACAACGTGGTGTGTTTCCTGGTGCCCATTTGCTTCTTTAGCAAAGCATCTCTTCCTCCAAGGAAAGAGCCAGTCCTGCATTTTCTTCACCTCACTGGGACAGAAGGAGGTTCAGAAGAACCCAGACAGTATCACCTATTTGATGAACAACCATTCAGAAACATTATCTCCTTAGTAAGAGGAAGCTTGGATAGCAATCTCCCAACATTTTGTGATAGGCCTAGCACCCCATGTCAGCCATGGCAGATACTTTCTGTTAGAGGACACAGGTAAAACATTTCCTCATGGCAGGCAGGCAGGCAGGTGGTTGGTCAGGCACAACACTAAGGAAGAGAAAATTGATTTGAAAGTAATTTGAATTCACTTCTGTTTACAGATTATAGAATCAAGAAAGCCTTCAGTGTAATGATTAGAAATGCTAAAAAGACCCATCTGATACTTCTTCAAGTGCTGAAAGGACAAGAGAGCCATCATTAAGAACTATAGTCTGGTTTATTTGGTGGCCCAGTGATGATAGAATATGATTAGTTTTTATCTCTACCATACAAATATTTCAAACACCTACAAGCATGGTAGAAATTTTACCATGTATTCTATCAACAATCTTTATTTGGGGAAAGTACACATTCCATGTAATCTTTAGGCCCCCTGTTTCTGGGTCTTAGTTCCCCCAATCCAGTCAGGTCTTACTAAATGTCATCTCTGAGAAAAGTCTCCACAGAAGATGCTCAAGAAAGAAGAGGTGAACTCAACCAATGGCTTGGTTTTCTAGTTGTTATTTGTTCTTATGCTATGCCATGTTTAGTTTTCCTTCCACATCACTACCTCTGGCCCAACTGAATTTAGCTGTTTGGCTCTGGATTGTAACTGAATTAACCTCCATTACAGGGGACTGTTATAGAAGAAAAAGTGCAAGCAGGTTTAGGCAGGCCTCTGAAGCCAAGCATGGCAGAAAACATTTACAGCAAAATGTTTCTGTCTAACTTAAATGTTCTTTCTTTCCTTGTCAAACTTACATAGTATTTCCTTTTTTGCTAATGCTATTTTCTATTTTTAGAGGTAATTAAAGTCCAAGTTACTGATATGTAGATTTAATCCACAAAGTATGACAAAAGGGATTCATCTCCACACCCTCAATCCTCAGAATGTAGCTATGTCATGCCTCTGGTGGGGTGGGACACCTTACACTGCCACCACTCTGGGATTTAGGGTCCCTTGGGAAGGCCTAAAGTACCCTCCCAACCCTTCTGACCTCCGTAGCTTGGCCAATAAACAGGCATGAGGACCCAGCAGAGTAAGAACAAACAAAAGAGTTTATTTACAAGGAGGTCAGTTAATCAAGCAAACAAGGTGCCTTAGCAACAATACATGGGTGAAAGTAAAATAAACAAAAGGCCCAGCATGACTGAACTCACTGTCCCTCTGTCTGCCAGGCCTGTCTTCTCACCCTACCTGGATGCGGGCCTCTCCCCCTAGCAGAAACCTCCTCTGGCCTGCTCCCTGGGTGAAAGAACACAGGCTTTTCCCCTCCCAGACTTATACAGCACCAGCCCTCTGTGTTCTGATGAGCCAAAAAATGTGCCAAAACAGCTCAGGGGCTCCTGGGAATTGTAGGCAGGTCTACTCCTACCGCTAACAGGCTTCTGAGGCCTTGCTAGGCCTTCCTGGCACAGCCAGATCACAGGCTACTTTCACATAAACATCAAGCGATAACTGTAGGTTAAGTGATAGCTTGGTTATATGATAACTGTTACGCACAGAATGGCTTTACTGTGTGAAAGGAAGAATAATATGCAATAATAATATGATTTATATACCACCCTTCAGGACAACTTAACACCCGCTCAGAGCAGTTTATAAAATGTGTTATTATTATCCTCATGACAATCATCCTGAGAGGTGGGTGGGGCTGAGAGAGCTCCAAGAAGCTGTGACTGATCCAAGGTCACCCAGCTGGCTTCAAGCAGAAGAGTGGGGAAATATACCCAGTTCTCCAGATTAGAGTCCTGCCGCTCTTAACTAGAAATGGGTACGAACCGAAATACGAACCAAAATTAAGCATGAACCAGGCTGGTTCGTGGTTCATGGTTTGTGAGCCACGGTTTGTCAGATCGCATTTCTGATGAACCGCCACAAACCTTAGGCTGGTTTGTTTGGTTCGTTTTTTGGTTCGTGACTGCAGACAGCCTGGTTTCAACCAATCAGATTCCTAGGCAACAGGGGATGGACTTCCTGAAGACCTTCTGCTGACCCGGAAGTGACCTTCTTCTGGCCTGGAAGTGACCTTCTGCTGACCTAGAAGTAATTTTCTGCCCCGGATGTGACATTTTCACGAACCAAACGAACTGGTTCGCGAACCAGAGGCAGGTTTGTGAAAGTTTGTGGTTCACGCATGGTTCGGTTTGTTCCCAGTTCATGCCCATCTCTACTCTTAACCACTACATTAAACTGGCAAGCTGGTCAAGTGATGATCCTAATGGAATCACTGAAGTGGGTGATGTAAATGTGTGTAGTTGAGACGTGTATGCTCACCTGTAAAATTTTTGCACGAGAATGAAAAAGGATGGAGAAGACTTGATATCTTGGCATCAAAGGATCCCATCAAAGTGCAGCAAGAACTTCGCTTTTCTCTTGTTACCAGCTGTAATAGTGATATTCTTTCTGATTACTGATACAGCTGCCACTCTTAATTTTGGCTATGTATTCTGCTGGTGGTGAGCAGAATCTTGTAGAAATAACAAAAACAATTGTGAATTGTGGGTAGATGCCTACTGCTGGTGTCCAAAGGGCTTAATTGATATATATTTTCCCCTCCAAAAAAAAAATAATGGCATTGAGTTACTTTTTAAAAAATTGATTGCATCAGAAATAACAGCACACGTTTGCTGTTAAGTTACTGGCTAATCTCATCATAGTGAAAATTACTCTGGCTGCAATACTAAGCATTGGGGTGTAAGCTCCGCTGAAATAAATGGAACTTATTGCCATATGTTCAGGTTGTAATTTTTTTAAAAACTCATTTGCAGAAGATGGCCATGGACCGTAGAATACCAGGTGTTTTTCTTTGGCCGGGTTGAAGACATCTGCTTGGCCTGGTACATGCAGGGAATATTTAATCATGTTAGCTGTTGAATGACAATGCTGACAACAGCCATTGAACAGGAGGAGGTCTGTCACCACGCTGCTCTTTGTTACTTGGTGCTTAGCTAGCAGCCAAGAAATGAACTACCTTGGCATCAAAGCAATAAAGCTGAGCCATGCACTTGGCATACAAACAATGCTTCTGAGTGTCATTGGTGGGTGCCCTGGATTTACTGCAGGCATTTGGATCTTTCCCAGTGACAAGAGTGTTTTTTTTTTAAATAAAGTGACACAGATGCATGATACACTGACTTAAAGCCGAAGTTCTCCCAACATTCATTACCACAGGTCCCATCACATAGTCTGGCAACAACAGCCTCCATTAGGTCCAAACAGGCAACATTGAGGCACCAGGGAATTACACCAATGTTCCAATATCTGAAAAGTCACATAAAGGGACACAGCTGCTGGAGCAGTAATTATTGTCCTGATGGCTGCTTATTCTGGTTCAGGGGACAATAATGCAACAGGCCTTTATGATCTGGAAAAAGAAGAAGAGCTCAAAGAGAACAAGTTGGACTGCAGGGTGGACTTCAACAACAGCAATTTTTATTTCTTTCTTTAGATATTTATACATCTACTTTTCTCTCCAATAACAATCTATAATCTATAGTGACTTAAAATATGCTTCTTCTCTCTCTGCTATTTTATCCTCACAGCAGTTCTCTGGAGTGTTCCTGACTGGCCCAAGATCACCCAGAAAGCTTGCATTGCAAAATGGAAATTCAGACCTGAGTCTATCCTAGTCTGGCATGCAAAATCATTAACCCATGCTCAAAAGTGTTTTGACATTTTAATTAGGGTTGCCAATGCTGACTCTAGATTAGGAAATTCTTTGAGATTTGGAGGTGGAGCCTGGGGAGAGTGAAGTTTGAGAGAAGAAGGCTCAGCAAGGTATAGTGCCCTGAGGTCCGCCCTCCAAACCAGCTGTTTTTCCCAGTGAAACTGGCCCCTGTGATCCAGAGATCAGCTGTAAGTCTAGGAAATCTCTAGGCTACGTCTGGAAGTTGGCGACCGTAATTTCAATACATATAGGATACAATTAAATATGCATTTTCCAACAAATTAAATTAGCAGTGACAATCAACAAAGATGATAATGAAAAAAATGTACTAGTGTTGAGTTGCTAGGAGAATTTGTATTTGGATGCAAGTTGAATGAGTGATGGGCTCTACCCAGCTCAGTTTGTGATTATTTCAGTCTTTCGGGGCTTTCAAAGGAACCTTCTTAGAGGAAGCTTGGGCTTTGTCTAAGAATTCTTCCAGGGAGTTTAGGAAGATCAATCCAAGAGATGCTTTCTGCTTTCTCTCCATCTATGCTATGCCCCTCCTATTTTTTTAAAAAATCCTGTTCCAGTTAATAAATATTGAGGCTGAAAGGCAACTGCAGTGGTTCAACAATCAACCATTTATTGAATAGTAACTCGTAACAGGGAACAACAACTGCAGCCATCTCTATCTAGGTGTACCGTGTAACTAACTAACTCCTAACTGAGAGCCAAGCTACAAGTGACGCCTGACACAGGTTGGACACTTGTCAATTTGCCTCAAGTTTTGATGGGAAATGTAGGCATCTTGGTTTTACAGCTTGGCTCTCCATTTAATTGAAGTTTACAGAACCCACCCACCCCCAACACCCAGTGGAGGGGAAGGGGGGCGCCTGGCAAGAGCCCGACACCTGCACTCCACTCCTGACCGCATGTTCTCCCTCCCATAGACTGCCACTCTGTAAACTTCAATTAAATGGACAGCCAAGCTGCAAGACCAGGACGCCTACATTTCCCATCAAAACTTGAGGGAAGCTGACAAGTGTCCAACCTGTGTCAGGTGTCACTTGTAGCTTGGCTCTGACTCTCTCAACTCTGAGAAGAACTAGTGACTCCGCCCCCAAACTACAGTGGCTCCAACAGTCCAAATACATAACACTAGCATCTTCAGATCATGATACTGAACTGGACTCTCATTCTCAGTGGAAAGAAAAAAAAAGCAATCGTCCGCTGATATAGGCCAGCGGTTTTTAAAACTTCTTGCATTTCTGGATCCATTTAAAAAATGTAGTTGTCAGCTGAGGAATCCCTTTTAGTCTGCTGCAAAGTTGATCAGCAATCCTTAGCATATTCACTATTTCCTGTGGTATACACATACACACATACACAAATTTTAGCATTTAGTTTTTTTTTAATATTTATTACTTGATTGGCTTATACCACCAAAGGACTGAGCTGGGAAATTCCTAGAGATTTGTGGTGGAACTTGGAGAGGATGGGATTGGTTTGGGGAGAGACCTCTGTGAGGTATAATTCCATAGAATCCACCCTCTAAAGCAGGCATTTTCTCCAGGGGAACTGAACTCTGTAGTATGGCGTTATAATTCTGCAACTTTTCCACCTGAAGGTTGATAACTCTACAAAAGCTTACAACTTAATCTATTTAGTATATAGTGTCTATATAACTACCTAGTAGTAGAGCATTTTGTCAAGTCACAGCTGACGTATGGCAACCTGGCCTTGATGGAGTTTGCCATTGCCTGTCTTTGCAACCTTTGTCTTCATTGGAGGTCTCCCATCCAGTTACTAACCAAGGCCAACCCTGCTTAGCTTCTGAGATCTCATAAGATTGGGCTTGCCTGGGCTCTCCAAGTTAGGGCATATAACCATCTAGTACAAACAAAATATGGTCAAGTCATAAAATGGCATTAAGAACTCAAGTTCAAAACAGCAAGATGTTTAGCAGCAGCAAAACAAACAACAAAATAAAAAGAGAAGACTCAAGAACAACAGAATGCTAACAGCCTTCCTGAAAGGGGTGGATTTTTAAATTTATTTACTTATTTACATAATTTATTCCCAGTGGGAACCCAAAATGGCTGACATCATTCCCCTGTCCTCCATTTTATCCTCACAACAGCCCTGTGAGGTAGGTTAGGCTGAGAGTTTGTGATTGGTCCAAGGTCACCCAGCAAGCTTCCATGGCAGAATGGGAGTTAAAACACCCAGATCCTAGACCGGCACTCTAACCACTATACCATGCTGGCTTTTGCTGTACTTTAAAAACTGAATTCTGGATCAGACACATTTCCCCAAAGAAAAAGACATACCAGAAATGAATTGCATGAAGGAAAGGATAAGGGAGGAGATACTCTGTCCAATAAATAAGCCCCCAGCAGTGTGAGGCTTCAGTACAAGCATTCTTGGTTTCAGCCCAGAATCCCAGCTGGTAACTTGCATCTCTTTTGAGATTGTGTTACGCAATCCTTATGGCCATTTCCAGTCAGAAATCTGGATGCTGTTTTCTATGGCTTTGGAACATTTTTGAAGCATCTCCTATATATATATTGTTTATGTACGTACTCCATTTTTCTGCCACTGGATTCAAGGCAGTTTCCAATTAAAATAGCAATCGAAAACCCAAACAGAAACAGTAAAGGGAAGGTGAGAAGAAAACAAGAAAGCTCAGGTACCACGTATGAGATAAATATGATGGTTATGTGATGAACAGGTAGCGTGACTATTACAGGAGACAATTAGAAGAAGGACAGAGCCAAACATAGAGACAGATCAAGAAGGGTAGCTGTGTTAGTCTGTCTGTAGCAGTAGAAAAGAGCAAGAGTCCAGTTGCAGCTATACAATTAACAAAATTCGAGGTAGGGTATGAGCTTTTGTGTGTTACAGCTCACTTCTTCAGACTCACGAAAGCTCATATCCTACCACAAATTTTGTTAATCTTACAGCTGCTATTGGACTCCTGCTCTTGAGTTAAACATCAAGTGTTCCCAGCTAGGCCAAAGGACAGGACCTCCAGTCCTGATCTCTCTCTCTAATATATCCAGGTACCAGCCCCTTAGTTCACAATATTGGTTTACCTGGATGTATTGAAACAATCCAAACAAGAGATTACCATGGTGTGTATAATGATGGTGATCTTCTTGTTTCCCAAGGAAGAGGTCAGCTGACATACCATGCATAAGAGGGAACAGCCTCTCTTTGTCATTGACATGACATGAGCATCAAGCAACAGCTGCAAACCAAAGAACACATTATAGATGCAAACCTGATTCTTTATGGGGAATCGATCCCATCAAGAACAGGCTGAACACCAGTTCCTACACAAACTGGTCTAGCTGGATGCCACCTATAAGCCACAATGGATAGTGGGGAAAGTACGCTAAACATTATATCCACCACTGTATTAACTGGGTTGAATTCATGGGGCATCTCTCCAAATATACCTGTTTAGCAGCATGGTTTCTTTTCTTTATGAGAAAATAACAAATCTGTTTTGAAATTCTGACATCTAATTCAGGTACAGGAGAAAAAAAAGAAAGAGAAAAGAAAAACTTGTAGAGCAGCACTTTTAAAACAAAAGCTGATTTGCTACATGTGTTGTGTATTTATAAAGATAAAAGGCTTGCAAAAAAGCCAATAGTGGAAGTAGGAAAAAAATTTTGATTGTTCAGATTAAAATTCCTTATGAGGTTTGCCAGGAAGCCTTCTTCAGGGGCATCTAAAATACAATATAATATATAATAATAAGCACAATGTTGCCATATTTAAACACTGATAAAATAATATAAATTAATAAAATTAATAAAATAACTTGTAAAATAATTTATTCATAAAGCAAAAAATGAAATGCCATTGCTTTACAAAAGGATCCTATAGTAATGGGCAGAAGTAACACAAGGTTTGCTTACAACTCCTATGGATTATCAGCATCTTCAATGACTAAAACAGATTTTCCATTGGATGATATCATTTTCAATGCCTGTTGCTCTTCTGCATTTGAATGTCTGTCCATGGGAAAAACTTCTGCAGAGTCTGAAAAGCTCGTTCTGCTATCACAATATATTTAGGTGAAAGAGGGATCCACCTGTGTTTACTCTCACATTTCTATAGTCTAGACAGGGCAAGTACATTTTAACAATGCTCGTATTAAAAATTCATTGCCTCTGGAGAGCTGCCATAGAGCGTTATTGGATTATAACCTTTTCAACCCAGGTAACTATAGGATAAGCTGCAAAGAAAGGAATGCAAGAGTGCAAAGTCAGCACGCACACACACACCCTGTGCTAGGACACCAAACATCAGCACCAGAAGGCTAGTATATCTGATATCCTTTGAAATCTACAGTTTCTCTAAAGTATTTTGGAATGAATGAAACTGCAGATATCACGTAAATGCAGTTTTGCATTCATTGATTTGGAAGACAGAATTGGACGCGTGGGGGGAAAGGGACAAACCCAGCAGGACTGACACAGGCCATTTCAGTTTCGTCGTTCCAACATTTCTGCCTTGAAAATGTCGCTGGTCTGAGATTTATCATAAGCTTTATTGCATTAGCTCACAGCCTTAGCAATTTACATCAAAAATACCAACAACATCAAGATTATAATGTGATAATCTCAATAACAATAAAAACTGTAATATACATTACAATTTCATAAACAGTCATTAAAGTCACAACAGAAATTTAAATTTAAACCAATGTCAATTCAAACAATTCAGTCAAATAATCAACAAAATACACAGATTTAACCACTGGCTGCAATAATAGTAGATGGCTTGGGTAAGGCCTTTAGCACCCTTGCAACAAACTTCACCATTCACATCATTGTCCATTTAATTTGTCAGCAAGTAATATGGTTAGTCTATCATTATCCACTGTCCCTGGATATTGTAATAAAATATTCCCAAAATATCTTTCACGTTCTGATGCTGGGCTGAGATTATTGCCTGCATTTTGGTCTGCAGATATTCATCAGGTCTGGTGGGAACCATAAAGAAAAAAAGTGGCAGCATCACAGCATGTTCGGAAAGAAGGTGGGTCTGATGAGTTAGTTAAATGGAGACCTTTTGCTCCCATGTTTTTATGTTATCCAACTGGAAATATTTTTTTAAAAAGAGCAGGTGAAAACCCTGCTTTTCCTAGCCAATACTCTCTCTCTCTCTCTCTCTCTCTCTCTCTCTCTCTCTCTCTCTCTCTCTCTCTCTCTCTCTCTCTCAATGAAACAGATTAATGGCCAGGGCTGTAGGTGAAGTATTGATGAGTTCATAATGACTGCAGCTTGCTTGTCTACACAAAATCATTGTGTTATCACTTCCTAAATCATTGTCACAAGCATTGTGTGACATATGGCCTTCCTGACTCAACTGGCCTGCGAACATTTCACTTGTAGGCCAGACCAGTCATCAGAAGATGTCTTTCAGTTTGCTTGAGGCTTCCGTCTTCTGCAGTTGAATAACTGGCATCTGAACTGATTTCTCAATTTGCTATAGCAGGATGTAAGTAAAAAGGGGAGGTGGATAAATACCTGCTGCTTCCCTCAGCAGCACATCGGGCCATTAAAACAGCTCTGAAGCAAACTGAGATGAACAACCTCCGTGGTACTGGCAATGTCACGGCGTCTGCTTGGCTTGGACCCAGGCAAGGGTGGAAATGACCCTGGGTGTCAGGTTGCTCAGCTTGCTCTTTATTATTTATTTATTCGATTTATATCCCACCCTCCCCACACCAGCAGGCTCAGGGTGGATTACGACCATATACAATTAAAACACATTAAGTAATTGATACCAGTTAAAACCATAAAACAGTCAAAGTTACACAGTTAAAAATACATATATATACATAATCATAATGGCACAGCAAACCAACTGACTGACCTTCACCCATCTCTAGAGCATCATACTGGGGACTGCTAAATGGAGGTTCTGCTAGTAGGGAGGGCATATTCTGCAATCTACCGGCCAGGGGGGTCCTCCTAGCACCGCCCATATGCCTGGTGGAACAGCTCCATCTTGCAGGCCCGGCGAAAGGATAACAAATCCTGCCGGGCCCTGGTCTTGTTAGACAGAGTGTTCCACCAGGCTGGGGCCAAGACCGAGAAGGCCCTGGCCCTGGTGGATGCCAGGCAGGCCTCCCTGGGGCCAGGGACCCTTAGCAGATGTTTATCACTAGAGCGAAGAGCCCTCTGGGCTTCATATGGGGCCTCATACCTACCTGGCCTCCAGTGGCTTGCCAGGGCAAGGAAGGGGCTGTCGTTCAAACTCTCTCTACATGAGATGAATTACATGACAATGCTCAAATGAAGGGAGATGCAATGTTAGCTGGGAAGCTGAGTTTTAAAAGACAGATCAGAAGGCTCTGTCAGTTTCACTTCTCTAGAGCCTGCAAAGATCACTCCTCAGAGGGTTTGTTTATTTCCTCTTTGCCTCCCTGAAAACTCTGTCTGTTTCACCCTTTGGGGAAGTGAAGACGAAATAAACAAACCCTCTGAGGTACCATCTTTTTGCTTTTCTCACTTTCTTGGAAGTTGAGTGAAATCAAAATATTATAAATAAATACATTCCTGAGCAATTCTATGGAAGCTAATAAATAAGAATAATTCCTTGTATCATGCCCCCTTGAAGAATTCACAAATTTCAGGGCAGTGGTGATCTTAAGTATGGTGGTATTACATAAGAGTAGGTATGATTTTATACTTCATATCCTTGCTGTTTTGCCAGTGTCTCTGTTTTCTTCTTTCTTGAGCAAATCAAGCTCATGGTTTGCCCTTTTCTGTTTTATTTACATAGAATTTCTCCCATAAAGTGTACATTTTTTTTCAATGTTGTTTGCACATCAGTAACTCAACACTACATATTAAATGTATAAATTATATGTGTTGTATGTGTATGCCATGCACATTCCAAATAAAGCTGGGAAGAGAAAGTTGTCAAATCATAGCTGATTTACGGCTACCCTAGTAGAGTTTCCTGGCAAGAAACAGAGGTGATTTGCCAGTGCCTGCCTCTGCAACCCTGGTCCTTGGTGGAAGTCTCCCATCCAGTTATTAACCAAGGCTGACCCTTGTTAGCTCCCAAGATCTGGTGAGATTAGACTTTCCTGGGCTATCCAGATCAGGACAAATAAAGTTGTACAACATGTTTAAACAATAGAAACATATCTACAAAACCAACAGCAAATAGTGTCACATGCAGGGCTTTTTTTCAGCTGGAATGCAGTGGAACGGAGTTCTGGAACCTCTTGAAAATGGTCACAAGGCTGGTGGCCCCGCCCCCTGATCTCCAGACAGAGGGGAGTTTAGATTGCTCTCCGCGCCACCGAGTGGTGCGGAGGGCAATCTAAACTCCCCTCTGTCTGGAGATCAGGGGGTGGGGCCACCAGCCATGTGACCATGTTCTCCGAGGGCAACCCACTGAGTTCCACCACCTCTTTTCCCAGAAAAAAAGCCCTGGTCACAGGCATATTTCTGCCAGCTGATTTTACTCATATTTTAAAAAGTGTAAACAAGGGGGAAATTATGGTATACATTAGGATTAATATGTGATACTACAGGAAGATGTCTGACTTTTGATCTAAGATAATATTGTCCGGTTATTTGAAAGGACTGGTCGCAGAATCTGATTTAGAAATGATTTTATGTCTACATACAGCAGCAAAGGTTTGTATAGCTGCTAATTGGAAAAAGTCAGAACCATATTTACTCAAGGATTGGTTTCAGGGAATTTGGAAGATTGTGTTAATGACAAAATTAACTTATGTGCAGTCTAAAAATATGATTAGTAATGAGACCAACCAATATGTATTATGTTCTAGAACAGCTCACTTGTTTGAAAATGTTGACAGGGTATAACTTTATGAGATGTATGTTATCTATCTTTTCATATTTTTATACAGAAAATAAAGATTTAAAAATATAAATATAAAAAGAAACAAAACAAGGTACAGTAGCTGAAGACTATAGAGCTATCTCTTCATAATATACCATCTGTTGTTTTTCTCTTTGAGGCCTATGCATAGTGCTACAGGCATCTTGCTACTGCATCAGCTTCTCCCAACTTTGCCAGTATTGCTGCAGGATTTGGCCACAGCTATCACTATTTTGACTTTTACTTCGATGTTGCCTAGGGTAGCCAGTGTGTGACTCATTGAGGCAGTTGGGCAATTGCTGATGACATAATGGTGTCACTGATGATACGGCCACACCTGCAGGCAGCTTAGCTGCTCAAGCAGGGGGCTGTGCATTGGCTCCCTGCAAAGAGGGAGAACAGAGAGACGTTTCTTGGGCATCCGTGTAATTGCCGGGGGGTGGAGCCAGCAGCCTCTTAGGGAGGCTCCGCCTGCCCGGCCTCAGTTACTTTCAGTGCTTGGCCCACCCTCCTCACCCTGTTTTTGGTACAGGGTTAGCCAGTTGCTGTATTCAGAGCCAGGTAGGATTTTTTCCCCCTTTTCTCGAATTGGTTATGGGACGGGTTTTTTCGCCTACCTTGCACCAGGACTTGAGTGAGGGAATTGACTTTGAGTGGTACCTGTTAGTGGTGTCACTGGCAGGATAGAGTTTGGTGTGAGGGAGCAGGCCAGTGAGCACCCTTGGCTATTGGTGGGGAAGAGGGGTCTGCTAGGAGCGGCTGGTACTGCTTGTGATGGCTGCCAGCGCGCGTGGGCAGACTGCCTGGGGGAACCCCACGTGCAAGTCCTTCCCTCACTGCTGTATGGCTGAGGCTTAGGAGCTTGAAAGGGGGGAACCAATTTGCCTGGCCAACCAGGTTTTCTAGCCATCCCCAGGGATGGCTCACACCCGGGGCCTCAGGGCTTGCCCAGGCAGGTCAAGGCAGAGGTCCAGGGCTGACCCCGTGGCTTGACCTGTACTGCTTTCCCCTTGCCACAGTTATGAGTTAATGTTTAATGTTGAGGTTAATTTAATAAAGTGGCCTTTAGATCCAACACCTGTGTCTGTTTCTTCATTCCAACTAGGGAGGCAATGCACTGATGTCATTTCCTGTGTGACAAGGAATCTAGCATTCAGATAAAATCTATGGTTAAACCATAGAGTTTTACCCAAATTCTTGAGCATCCCTGGTGACACACTGATCTTACTTCCGGTCACACAAGAAGTCATGTCAGCATGCCAGAATGCAGGCTGTCACCCCTAGGGGAGTGCACTGAGAAAATTTCAGTTTCAGTTTTGTATCTCGATTCCCAAGCAAACTCTGCTCAGTTTGGTTGAGCACTGCCGGCTCAGATCTAATTAATCCCCCCCCCCCATTATCATGTGTTTTGGCCCATTGCGCATCTGCAAATAGTAGCACATGGACTTTAGTACTGTGGTCCCTATCGTTCTACTTATGCATCCCTCTGAGACCATTTCCTTATAGTACAGCCCTCCTATCTGAGTAAAAAAGCCCTCTTGAATAATTCAGTTTTGCATCATTTGCTAAAAGCCAAGCGAATGGGAGTGTTCCTGACCTTTTCAGGTAGGCTTTTCCATAAATTAGGGTCCTCCAAAGAGAATGCACATGTACAAATTGCTGTTGATTTTGCCCTTCTGCAGAAGACCCTGTTCAGATGTGCAAAACTGCCGTGGTGGAACATAGGAAGAGAGGCAGTCTGTAGATATGCCAGAAAAAGGCCATGAAGAGTTTTGTATAAGAGAGCCAATACTGTGAATTGAGCCTGGTAACCAATAGGTAGCCAGTGAAGTGACTGCAGAAAATGGAAGTAATAGTCATTCTTCTCCTAGCTCCCGATAATAACCAAGCTGCAGCATTCTGCATCAACTGGAGTCTTTGAGTTAGCTTAGAGGGGAGACCTATGTAAAGTGCATTACGGTAGTCAAGTCTTGATGTTACCATGGCATGGATCCAGACAGCCCAATTGCTCGTGTCAAGGTAGGGGGCCATCTTCCAGGCTAGACTGAGTTTGTAGAAAGCATTTTTTACAGCTACCTTAACTTGATTAACTAGGAATAGTGCTGGATCCATTATAACCGCATGGCTCTTAACTGAAACTTCAAGGTCAGACAAACTCCATCAAAAGTGGAGAGTACAATGCCTTCAAGATCTCTGTCCTCCCCATCAGCACCATTTCTGTCTTGTTGGGGTTCAGCTTCAATATGTTTGCTTTCAGCCATTTAACCACAACTATCAGGCAGTGACCTAAAATCTCTACTGAATCCCATGGTGATTTGAATAGAGTGATATAGATCTGGGAGTCATCTGCATATTGATGGCATCCAGCTCCACAGCTATAATTGAGTTCTCCTAAAGGCTTTACATGGAGATTGAATGACATGGGGAATAAGAAGAAAAAAGCAACAGTCCAGTAGCACCTATAAGACTAACAAAATTTGTAGTAGGGTATGAGCTTTCGTGAGTCACAGCTCGTTTCTTCAGATACGAAGTGAGCTGGCATCTGAAGAAGTGATCTGTGACTCACAAAAGCTCATACCCTACCACAAGTTTTGTTAGACTTATAGGTGCTACTGGACTTTTGCTCTTTTCTTCTGCTGCAGACAAACACAACTACCCATCTTGATTGATCTCCATGGTAAATAAGATTACGCCGTATGGAATCCCACAAGATAATTCCTATTCTACAGATATCTGGTTCCAAGTGCTACCCTAGAGTCCATTCCATGAGAAATGACTTAAACCAGTCAAAGCACATCCCTTGATACTCACTTCTGCCTCCAAATGCCTCGATAAGATTGCACAGTCTACTGTGTCACTGCTGCAGATAGATCCAGGAGGAGTAACAATGAAGCATGGCCTTTATCTATATTAATGCAGAGATCATCCGCTAAAGCTACTAGAGCAGTCTCCATCCCATGGCCTGGCCTGAATCCATCCTCAAAAGGCTCCAAAGCACTAGAGTTATCCATGAAGACCCAGAGTTAGTCAGCTACTGCTCTCTCAATCTCTTTGCCTAAATAGGGCAGATTAGAGACTGAGTGGTAATTGGACACATCAGTTTTGTCTAGAGATTTTTTATAATTAGTGGGTGAATAATTGCCTCTTTGAGAGTCCAGAGGAAGATGTCCTGATTTACAACTGACCTACAGGGCTCATTTATGTGGTTCTTACTTGATTTTAACAGCCAAGATGGGGAAAGGATCCAGTACACAATGAGTGGTTTTCCAGGATGCCAGGATCCTGCCAAGATCCCTCATTGTAACTGGTACAAAGTGATCCATACTTGAACCAGGAGGTGTATTAAGCATTTGTTCCACCTTCTGTATACTACAACCATCCATGCTATTTTATCAGCAAAGAACTTTGCAAAGGCCTCACAGCTAACTGTCTATTCTTGAGACTGTAAGGTTAGGAGTTAGAAGATGTCAAAATATATTGAATATATGGGGTGGTTGTGAATTAGCTAATGTAATAGTTGTGAGAAATAACATTTTTCCTGCTCACCACTTCAAAGGTCTTCCAATGATCTCTGTAGCATGCTCTATACGTTTCAGTGCAAGTTTTCTGCTAGCGTCTTTCTAGATGTCTTCCAGCCCTGTTTAGGTCTTCCAGCTATGTTGTAAACCACAGGGACAGCTTCTGTCCCAAGAGTAAGAGAGACTGGCAAGGAGCAATGCTGTCCATACTTTCAAGGAGCTTTGCATTCCAAGCTCCTATAGCAGCCTTAACAGGGCAATAGTCTGGATGGAACCTTAAAACAGCCCCAGGACATTTTGGAATCAAGAAGGATTCATGAGACTTTGTGGGCAAACCTTTAACAGATTCCCCCTTTTTCCGGCATGTTGGGGTCATATTGAAGGACATGTGGGGGGGGGGAGTTAATGCCAAGCACTGAAAACAAATACTGATAATGAAAGACTTGGGGTTTTGTGTGAAACTGCAGACAGTGCTACGATTCTTTGCATGAATTAATGCAGGGTTAACAGTTTCTGGAGATAGATCAAGATGGGTAGCCATGTTAGTCTGTCTGTAGCAGTAGAAAAGAGCAAGAGTCCAGTAGCACCTAAAGCTCATGAAAGCTCATGAAAACTGATACCCGACCACAAATGTTGTCAGTCTTACAGTTGCTAGCGGACTCTTGCTCTTTTCTACTGCTACAGACAGACTAACATGGCTACCCATCTTGATCTATCTCCAGAAAAGAGAAAAGTCTTTCTGAGCAGGGTGAAGTTCTCCTGGTGCTCCTTGACCGATTATCTTTGGAAGACTTCTTTATTCACAGTGGTGGCACTGGCAGCTAAGAGAAGGACAGCAGCGGCAGAAGGCCACTGAATGGACAACCTGGTCCATACATGCTTGCAGGGCCGGCAAGCACCCAGTGAGGCCAGGTAGGCGGTGGCCTCAGGCGCGGGGTGCCGGAGGGAGTGCTGGAGGAGGCGCAGGGGGCGGGGGCATGTGCTACAGAGCTGCAGCCTCCTATCCCTCCCGCCCCACACCGCCGCCAGCACACCCCCCCAGCTGGGTGCAGCCGCCGTGGGCAGGCATCTGGGGTGGCACAGGCAACCAAGCAGAAGAGCTCGGAGGCCACCCGCGCACCGTCAGAGCCGCCCGCCGCAGCGATTGAGCCGGCGGCGGCACACACGCTCCCGTGATGACATCACACATGATGTCATCATGCAGGCTGGAGCAAGTGCACAGAGCACCTGGCCACGAGCGCCAGGCACCCAGCTGGCTGGCCGTGAGCACCAAAAACCCTTGCGCCGCCCCTGCATGCTTGGATCTGCCACAAAGTGGCTCTCTTTTAATAACTGTTTATTAAATGTTCAGTTTATTTTCAGTTTTCACCCTAATCTACATAATGTGAGCCTTTGTAGCAGCCCAGGACTCAGAGACTGGAGGAGACCCCTCCCTCCTCAAATCTGAGTTTGCACACTCACATGGATGTTGGTTTCTTGTTGGCCTTTTCTTACACTATTCACAAAAACACACAGAAAGAGAATGGTGAAGCTGATGGCACTGTGTTGATGGCTCCATGTTATCTGCTGTCCTCCCTGGCACAAAGCAAGGCTTTTGATCATTGATCCCTATGAATTACTTCCAAATACCAATACCATTGCCCAGGAAGCACTGAAGAAAAAATGCTGCACAATGCTCACATTTTCCTTCCTGCCAACAGTGTAATGCTATGCTAGGGCTAGGGCTAGAGTTTTTTCCACTGCAATCCAACTAGTTGGTTGCTGTTAAGGAAAACAGATACAGATGTTGTCACCTGCTGATGCTGGCCCAGTACCTGCCTGCCAGCATATCTGTGCTGCCGCTGTATAGTAAGAACTGAAAAAAAACCCCACAAACTTTTTGGTGGGGGAGACTTGTTACAGTTTTGTTTTCCGGATTTGGTTGACCATTCTAGAATGCTTTAATTAAACAAAACAGCAAATTCCATGTGTATTTCCAGCTGATTTGTTTTGTTTTGCACACCCCTAGCCACCTCTCATTTTCTCCTTAATTTTTCTGAGCTGAGAGGCGGCAGGAAGGGCCCACTGTGGTGTGGGATTCCCTACCCCTAGTGGAAATCTGGCAAGCCTATTGTTCCAAATGCTGGGGCAAATGTTTTAGGGGCAGGAAGGGAAGAAACAAGAATTAGACCAGAGTTTCTGGGGTCTAATGTAGGTAAGGAGTATATAAGGGGCTACAAGACTATCAAGGAGTTGCTAAATCCAGGTAGGGAAATTCCTGGATATTTAGGGGTAGGCCATGAGGAACACATTTTAGGAGGGGAGGAGGCTCAGCAGGGATGCGATGGCAGAGAGTCTACCCTTCAAGGCTGTAAATTTCACCTGGGGAATTGATCACTGTGGTCTGGATATCAGTCTTAATTCCAGGATAACTCCAGGCCCCACCTGAAGGTTGGCAGCCCTATGCCAGCCCCTTCAGTCCCATATGCAGCCATATGTGGTCTCATCTTCAGTTTCTCTGGAAGGCTCAGTATGTCCCAATACAACGCACAGCCTCTAGCTTTACACTGATTAATGAGTTCAGAGCAGATTTGGCATAACCTCAAATGCTCCTTCGAAGGTATAACTATTTTCCAAGTTGCTAGGGTGGTTGTAAATATTCTGAACAATTGCTTTTCAAATTACAGAATTCCACAAATGAATCACTGGGCTTTACGTCCTTATCATGAAAGAAAGGTGAAGGACCAGCCAGCAGCTTGTCAGAAACCGAAGAGTGATGTTTGCACGGGCTTCCATTAGTGTATTTAAGGCTTTCAGCTCGCTGATTAGTATAGTCTACTTCCCAGCTCTCTCAATATCATGTACATTTCAGTTCTCTTGAGTCCCATTAAATATCTTCACTTCATCGCTTTCTTTAGTCTCTTTGGCAGTTTGGAGAGCGTAAGAGAACCGTCACAGCAACCCTTATAGTCTGATAAAGTGGGCAATTTCAAGATACCTGCTCTGTCTTTATAGTCCACGAGTAATGCTAAAATATTTATTGACAAGAATTCTTTCCAGTCTTGTCGGAATGTAGGATTCGATACACATGAGCGTCGGAGACAATTCTAACTACAACTCTCACAGCTCATTCAAAACAACGGGTGATAATAATTCCCCCCCCTCTCATAAAATAATGCTGTTTTTTTAATTCAGTTGGTGCCCGCTGAACATCTAGTAGGATGTTCAGCAACTGGGATGTTAACAGAAAGCCCAATATATAAGACCAATATTGTGTCAATTGTGTTGGTTTCTAATTTATTTCTCAGTCCAGTTCAAAATGCAGAGATCTACATCACATCTGCTCCAGTGCCTTGGAAAGAGACCCTCACCTGGGTGATCTCCAACAGAGATTTCTGGACTTACAATACCCACAAGAAGTAGTAAGAAAACAAATCAACAAAGCTAGAATGACACAAGATAAGCCCAAATGGAACAACAACAGAGCATCACTGGTGGCCACATACCATTCCCAGTTCAAACCAATTCAGCACATCATTAATGACTTGTAGCCTATGCTGGATAAGGATACTGCTCTCTCACAGGCATTGGAAGGCAAACCTTTTCTTTCCCACAAAGAGAACCCCAATAACAACAACATATACCGCCCTTCAGGACAACTTAATGCCCACTCAGAGCGGTTTACAAAGTATGTCATTATTACCCCCACAACAAAACACCCTGTGAGGTGGGTAGGGCAGAGAGAGCTCCAGAGAGCCATGACTAGCCCAAGGGCACCCAGCTGGCTTCACCCAGCTGGCTTCAAACAAAATCCTTATAACAATGGATGTCCCAACATGGTCACAGACTCTGAGACAACGGCCTGCAGTAAACCAAGATGCCAACACTGCTCACGTACCTTCTCCAACAACACAATCGCTGTACCTAACACCAGCTATTACCATCTCAGGCTCATTCACTTTTTCATCTTCTCTGCATTGGACAAACAAATCGGGTGTGAGGTTGGTGGGAATTTGTGTTATACAGGCTTTTCAGATTAGGTTTGCTAACTCTTTCTTGGAAAATTCCGGGAGATTTGGAGTTGGTTTATGGGTAGGGCAGAGTTTGGGGAAGGGAGGGGCAGGGCTTTTTTTCAGCTGGAACGTGGTGGAACTGAGTTCCGGAAGCTCTCGAAAATGGTCACATAGCTGTCTGATCTCCAGACAGAGGGGAGTTTAGATCACCCTCCATGCCACAGCGTGGAGGGCAATCTAAACTCCCCTCTGTCTGAGTTCTGGAACCTCTCGAAAATGGTCACATGGCTGGTGGCCCCACCCCCTGATCTCCAGACAGAGGGGAGTTTAGATCGCCCTCTACGCCACAGCATGGAGGGCAATCTAAACTCCCCTCTGTCTGGAGATCAGGGGGGCGGCGCCACCAGCCATGTGACCATTTTCTCCGAGGACAACCCCCTGAGTTCCACCACCTCTTTTCCCAGAAAAAAAGCCCTGGGGAGGGGAGATACGATGCCATAGCATCCACCCACCAAAGCTGCCATTTCCTCCCTGGAAATTGATCTCTACCATCTGGAGATCAGGGCTGATTCCAGATGGGCATAAATAGAGTGAGTGCTTTCGTTTTTTCAGCGACCTCACTCGTAAAAACCCGCAATTTCCCATCCCGGCTTACCTGCGGTCCATGGCGCTTGGTTGCGCTCTATAAGCGGACGGTGTAAACACAGTATTGCGGGTTTTCACACTTCTGGACGCTTCGTCGCTGTGGAGAGGCCCTCCCCTTTCCCTCCTTCCTTTGCCAGCCGGCCGGGAACAATATTCCCTTAATTTTTTTTTTAAACCGGGCGCCATTTGTGCAGTCGCACATTTGCGCACATCAAACTGCGCAAATGTGCACAAACGCACAAATGCACAAAAGCGCACAAATGTCGACGCTGCATATTCGCATACCTGCACGTTTGCGCATTTGCGCAAAACACGTAAAAAAATTGGAAAAAAAAAACGAAATGCAAACCAATGAAGGCCCCCGACGTCAACTGTGATGGGGAGGAAACAACCAATCCCGGGTACCTCAGTTGGCTGTGCGAACATCCGGAAGTGGGACAGCACAGCATGCTGCAAGACAAAGCGGATGGAGACGAAAGTGAACGCGTGGCCGGTAAGCGATTATTTCTGCAGAAAACCTGCAATTTCTGGCCATCTGGAATCAGCCCAGGAGTAACTTGGGGACAACAGGTTATACCTGGAGGTTAGCACTCCATTTCAGAAGTAACCTCCAAGTAACCATGTTGCTCCTGGCTATGCTATTAAGTTAGCTTCATTTTGCCTTCTGTTGGAAATTATATTCACAGTTTTCTTGGTGGCTTAGAGAGAACCTGTGTTGTTCTTCGCAAAGAGTTCAACATGCTATTGCATGTTTTTAGCTATTTTTCACTGCCCTACTGTTTTATTTCTGCTTTTAATTATTTCCAGCTGATTGCTGGATTTGTTTGTTCGTTATAATTGTATTAGGTTTTAAATTGTTCTTTGTTATTATTGCTGCTGTTGCTCGCTGCTTTGAGCGCTCTACCAGAGCAGAAAGGTGGGATAGAAATGGTCTTGATAAATATATTTTAAATAAACCACAATGCCTATTAAACGACATTTGAAAGGTCAAGATCTTGCTTTTCTTAGTAATTGCTAGTTACTTCAAAAAAGGGAATGTGGTAAAATGGCTAGAAAATCAATATGCCCAAACTAAGTGTCCTTAGGATTTTAATCAAACACCCAGTTCTTACAAACTGTAGATAAGATGATAAAACTTTCTTTTACTGTACTGCATCAGATTGAAGGTATATGTGGGAGGTAGGGGGGGAATGCTACTTTTCTATACAAAAATAATTCCTCTGAATAGAAAAACAGATGTCAAGGGAAAGGGTCTTTTCTAGCCTTCTTGCTATCATGTAACTCTGCACAAGGAATTTTATTGTACAAGAGAGCATAGACTCATGTGGTCCCTACCCGCCAGAAGTAGCATAGCCCCAAACCCATGTTTCCAGTCTCATCTGTGTAACATTCTGTCACTCAGAAATATGCTCAGGATCTTTCTAGGTGAACAAAGCTGTAAGAAGCAAAACAAAGAACCAACAACACAAAACCTGAATGAAGCTTAGCAGAGGCCGTAGCAGCAGATAGAGCCAGCCTATCTAGAGTAGAGTTGCCAGGTCCAGGTTGGGAAATTCCTGGAGATTTTGGGGGTGAAGCCTGGAGAATGCAGGGTTTGGGGAGGGGAGGAGCCTCAGAATGGCATACTGCTGTAGATTCCACCCTCCAAGTAGCCATGCTCTCCAGGGGAACTGATCTCCGTTACCTGGACATCACTTGTAATTCCGGAGATCTCGAGCCGCCACCTGGAGGCTGGCAACCCTAATCTAGAGCCATAAATAAAACCTGTTCCGGAACTTTAATAAAACATGGAGTAGATGTATGCATTAATGACCTCCAAAACATCCTACCATTAACAGCCTTGCTCAGATCTTGCAAACTGAAGGCCTGTGGCTTCCTTTATTGAGTCAAGCCATCTCAGTTTGAGTCGTCCTCTTTTCCTACTCCCTTTCATTTTCCCCAACATTATTGTCTTTTCCACTGAGTCTTGTTTTCTCATGTTGTGACCAAAGTCAAAAAGCCTCAGTTTCGTCATTTTAAATTTTAGTGACAATTCAGGCTTGATTTGATCTAGAATTCACTTATTTATCTTTTTGGAAATCCATGGTATACATAAAACTCTCCTCTAGTGCCCCATTTCAAATGAGTCGATCTTCTTCCTGTCAGCTTTCTTCACTGTCTGACTTTCACATCCATACATAGTAACGAGTAATACCATAGTATAAATTATCTTGATCCCTGAACAAGCAAAAGCATTTTTAATTTTACAAGAAGAAAAAAAAGAGTCTCTCCAGTACACTAGAGTGATGAAGGGGGAAGGACGGGGAAGAAGGGAAGGAGAACAGCCACTCTCTGCACCTTGGGATTGGCTGGGAGCGCTCTTTGCTCCTCACTTACAGCAACCTGATAGAAGGGAGCAATTTGCCAGGAAATCAGTACAGATTCAAAGTGAAATGCAAGCTCATGCTGCATTGCTGGTAAATGCTGGAACACAGGATAAAAACACAGGGAGGGGTTTTGTGACTACCAAGCAACAAGAAGTAGCCTTTCCCTTCCAGAGAATCACAAGTCAGACCCCAAAACTGCTATTTTCCTGATTTTTATGACTTGTGATTTTCATCATGCACACCCCTCGTTTGAGGCACTAGAAAGTAACACTTTCTGTCTTATCACTGTGGGATGACCTGCAGACACCAAAATGGATGCCTATGCAGGTAAGGGGAGTTGGGGGAGGGGTTGGAAGAGAGGGGAGGAGAAAAAATTCACTTCCACCTCAGATTACCATCTGAGTAGGGATGCTCAAACATCTGCCAGTTTGACACTGTTCACCATTAATGATCAAGCAGCCAGTTAATTGATGGGCTACTCAGCTGTTTGCAGCCTGTTGCTGTGGCCATTTTCACACTGCTTACCGGCCACAGAATGTCGCTCCGAGCTCCCAGAATGACAGCGTCTTCCTGGCATGATTTCGCTGTCGTTCCGGGAGCTCGGTGCGATGTTCCGTGGCTGGTAAGCAGTGTGAAAACAGCCTGTGTATTTGCAGGAAGAGCTACTTTCAGTTATCAGAAACTTATTCCCAGCTAATGAGGGATCAGCTGGGAGTCGTCTTCGGATCTCCTGCTGGGGACATTTTTTTCTGTATCCAGCTAAGTTTTTAGAGTGGGAAAGACCTCAGGAGCCCAATCCCAGTTGAAAGTTGAGTTTATCTGATCTCCTGTACTGGAAACTTGTGGAGATACAGTGAATTTAGTGTGGTGGTGGTGGTATGATTAGATGCCCAATTGTTTTCCCTTCTCTTCTCTCCATTTCAAGCTGTTGGCTTGGTCTTCAAAGAAAAGGAGGGAAATGAGCTATCACCTTTTGCAATGTAGAGATCAAAAGCATTGCTTATGCTGATCTCTCATCATTTATGAGTCCACTTTTGACCAACAGTCCACTTCCAACTGGTAGCTGTTCCAAGTCTCTAGATGCAAGCCAAACATAACCCTAATCTAGGGTTGCTAACCTCCACGCAGGGCCTCAAGTTCTCCTAGAATTATAACTTTTCTCCAGACTATAGATATCTGTTCGAAAATGGTGGGTGGGCTCTATGGCATCACATTCCTGCTGAGCTTCTTCCTCAGACTCCATCCACCCTCAAATTTCCAGGAATTTCCCTACCCCGAGTTGGCAACCCAACCTTAATTAGACCATAGACCATAAATATTAAACAATGTAACTGCCTGTGCTGAACAGGGTCACTTAAAATTTGCTACATCGGAGCTGGAAAAGAGTTCTGGATCTCAAGGATTGCTGGTATATTCATGCAGCTTAGGTGGAAAAGAGGAAGATTTTACGGTTGGGGACAAGTAACTGATCCATCTGATACTCTGATTCAGCTAATGACCTTTTGCTAAATTTTCTAAAGAAGATAAATGAGGTGGGGAGAACACTCCATTTAAGCTGTTTACCTAAAAATGTGAACGCTTGAATATTTGTGTATCAAACAGGTATCTGTGATTCACTATAGCTACCCTACTGAATGTACGTATGATGGCAAACCCAAGTTTGTTTGTTCCTAATGTATGAAACAGTTTAGCCTTGATGTTCTTGGCAAATAAATCATGTATCTTATTTTATGAATAAAGTGTTTAATAACCAAAAGCATAATTTATATTAATACTTTTGTAGAGTTTTTTTTCCAGGAGATCTCTTCAGTTTTGCTCCTATTAATGTAACTGACAATTCACACACAACAAAATCTGATTTAAAAGAATGGACATGGAAATGTGTTTATAATACAACCATGTATTCACAAACACAGTCAACTACGAAGTTAGAACAGTTATAAAATAGGAAAGGAAATTATAGTAATTCTATACAGCGTGAAAGAAGCGGTATTTGAGCCCACAAAGCTACTGAAAATTTCATGTGTAATTAGCCAAGTGGAATTTGTTGATTGTAAAGTTTATTTTTAGTAGGGTATGACAGGCTAGTCTTAATTTGTTAAAAAGGTTTGTTCTTTATTTTGGAGGTTTTACTGCTAACGATAATGAATATACATAGGTCTTATCTGTAATCTTGAAAAGGGAGTGTGCTGTTAAATTAAAGTTTCATCCTAATATGTACATTTTTTAATCCAAGCTCTTGCTGGAGGCCAATATGTACATAAGCATTTGCAGCTGGATCCTACGGGACATTTCCAGTGTTTTGCAATTCATATTCTAGTCTTTTGGAGTGGAAAAAATATTACTCAACCCTTGTAATTATCACAGATAATTGATTGGAGGATCTCTCTTGTGCTTTTGCCTTCTTCTTGTATATTTTTGTATATTAGTGTTGGGAACTAGATACAGCATTACCACCATTTGAGACAGCGCCATTGCAAAGGGAGGAAAAAGTATTCAATTTCCCCCTCCCCATCTAAAAAATTCAAAGCAGCAAAGGAGTAAAGCAATACACAACAGACAACATGTAATAGGTGCTTACCCACCTCAATCCAGTATGAGGGTCTTCTGGAAAGTTTTCAGTCTAGCCCAGAAGATATCCAGGATCAGTGCCAACCTCAGATCTAGGGGAGAGAGTTCAAGAATCTAAACAATCCCTCCCATGGATCCCAGCCCAACTGAACTCAGTTAAACATCCTGCATGGATCTCAAGTCAATGTGGAAGGAGACGGGTCCTTTAGATCACCTCCAGTGTCTTCTTCCCTCATTTCTACCGCCCCCAGTTCTCACACTCCATTGTCTCACCATTTTGCTTCGAGCAGGGGGTCAGAAACCTTCTATATAGTGCTGCCAGCCAAATGCTAGCAATCAGAGGGAAGGTGGGGGTTGGTAACAGTGGTTAGTAACACGGCACCATGCTGGTGGTGCAACATCACTTCCGTTGAATACCAGAAGTGATGTTATATCACTGGTGTGATGTCAAGACAGCCCTATAGAGTGTTGCCGCATCATATCAGCCACGTGACATCATTTCCAGGTATTTGCCAGAAGTGGCATCATGCTGGTGGTGTGGCATCATTTTTTAAAAAAAACATTTTCCTCCCACTAGTCTTCAACGGGCTATGTAAAGCAGGAGATCCAGTCGCCCTAATTTTATAATTAAGGTTGCCAAACTTTGTCAAAATTTGGAGCAAGATATCAACAAAGAGCTAGTATAAGAAAGCCCATTTGCATAACTGAAAATATAGAACGTAACATTACTAATATGTTGATTAATGATCCATGAAATTTCTGCTGCCCAAACGCTGGTTGTTGTGAGTCTTTTATTGGGAAGTGACACACAAAATTTCATGGTAAATAATAAATATACACAGGAGCACCTTGTGTGGTGGTTTTAGTTAGTGCGCTGGCATAAATATGAGCATAGTTTGAACTTGGTTTCCTGGTACCTGTATCACTTCCCGTACTTTAAAATATCTCCAAGAAGCCCTTCAGTCCCATAAAAACGTTAGCCCGTCATTCCCTTTGCATACTGGTTATACTGCCATCCCACTTACCCTTTCAATAGACCTTAATTTAAAGATTTTTGTTTCTCTTTTCCAAAACCGTATTTCATTGTGTCCTGAGTAGAAACGGGCACGGACCAAAAAACCCCCAAACCATGTGGTTCGTGGTTTGTCAAATTTCATGAACCTTGAACCACGAACCATGAACTTTCATGAACCTGCCCCTGGTTCACAAACCGGTTTGTTTGGTTTGTGAAAACGTCACATCCGGGTCAGAAAATCATCACTTCCGGGTCAGCAGAAGGTCACTTCTGAGTCAGAAGAAGGTCACTCTCAGGTCAGCAGAAGGTCTGCAGGAAGTCCATCCCCTGTTGCCTAGGAAACTGATTGACTGGCACCAGGCTGTCTGCAGTCACGAACCAAAAAATGAACCAAATGAACCAGCCTAAAGTTCGTGGAGGTTCATCAGAAATGGGATCTGATGAACTGCAGTTCGTGAACCATGAACCAACCTGGTTCGTGCTTAATTTTGGTTCGTATTTCTGTTTGTGCCCATCTCTAGTCCTGAGCACTCACTTTGCTCTTCTACCAGAAGTTGCAGACCCCTGGCTTAGAGTCTGGTGAAATGGAGTAGGTGGAGGTATACAAGCAAAAAAAAATCACATCTGCTTCACTTCTAATTCAATGGCACATGTAAAAGTAAAAATCTAGGTTTCAGTCTAGGCAGTCCTTCTCTCTTACAATAATATCTTCCAAAGGCAAATGATGGTCCTATTCCCCCAATCTCTGTAATTGACAGTCTCTGGCACATTTAGCTGTCAAGTGAAAGTAGTGGGGATGGTAAAAGAAGCAGTGATGGCTGAGGAAGAGCTCTGAAATTTTTAAGCGAAGGCGCTTGAGTCCCTGGCGAGTGGCCTGCTTGCTCCAGCATGGATTTCCTTTTAATGGAAAGGGTGTCAGCGGCTGAGAGTTCTTTTAATTGCCTGTTTCACTGCTTTACCTCAAGACGTCTGGAACTGGAGAAAGTATTTGATGAACAGGGCTCTTCATCACAATTAAGAAGACTGAACAAAACTGAGGTCAGCTATGTACCTGCACGAGATTAAATGCACTCACTGGAACCAGAACCAGGCAACCTTGACACTTAACCATGGGAGGTAATAAATTGCTGTAGTGGGAAAGAAGAACCATTAAATTGTCTAATGGATTGCAAAGGGGCATTAATTCATTCAATTAGTAATGAGGAAAACAATCTGCAAAGGAGAAGTGATAGACATAAGCTGTAGGAAAATGCTGGCCTTTAATTAATCACCAAAGTATATATAGCATAAATTATACTAACGGTTGGCTTTGAATGTTCCATCAGCTTAGCCATCTTTTCAATTAAGTCATATATGAACAAAACCAGAAAGAAAAAAAATACTTCCTGACTGCCACGCATTGTATTGTATAATATCCTATTGTATCAGTTCAAAAACAGTAACCAGATTCATTTTCAACTCATAAATCCAGAGGAGTTAGCCGTGTTAGTCTGTAGTTGCAAAATAGTAAAAAGTCCAGTAGCACCTTTAAGACTAACCAACTTTATTGAGGCAAAAGCTTTAGAGAACTACAGCTCTCTTGTGGTTCTCGAAAGCTCATGCCTCAATAAAGTTGGTTAGTCTTAAAGGTGCTACTGGACTTTTTACTATTTTGCAACTCACACACCCCTCCCCCTTTACTGCAGGCATTTCAGATTTTTCATTATTGTCAGAAGTTTTTCATTTATTAAAAGATATAAAGAAACAAACACAACAAATACTTTAAAGTATACTAATGTCGATATAATCTTGATATGAATATTATTATGAAACCTGAAAACAGCATTCTTGAAGCCTCATTCAGATGCAAACTCCCCCTACTGGATGCCCCCCCCCAATCTTTTTAAGAATTTCAAGGAGGATTCAGAAAGTAACTAAATCAAAATTCGAGTGGAGCTTCCTCTTTGTTAACCTGAGAAAGGAAATTCAATGTCTTCTAATTTTCCAAACCAGCTGGGTGAGTTCTGGCCATTTTCTTTTTGGTGCCACCATGGTTTATGTCATTGGTGGTACTTTCCAATTCCCTGTTTCCAGCTGAAGAGTTCATCAACTGGAGAGAAAAGAAGCTGAGAAAAAGCTGTTTTTCTGGCTTTACCTCCCCCAAAAACACAAACACATTTTGGCTTCTTCCTCCCAAAACATCAAATGCTCAATCTGACACCTGCTCAAGATACTTCACACAGGATAAATCTGCATACCTGCATACTTCACACAGGACGCATACAAGACAAGGACTTAAGACTGTAGACAGAGACATCTTTTTTCCACTCACCCCCCTTTTTTAAAAAAAATAATAATCCAGCCTGATGAAGGTCAATAAGGAATTACATCTGACAAGCATGTTGGACATCTAGAGCATGTAGCTCATGTTCATGCCAAACAGAGTTATATAACAACAACAACATTCAATTTATATACTGCCCTTCAGGACAACTTAACACCCATTCAGAGCAATTTACAAAGTATGTCATTATTATCCCCACAACAATCTCCCTGTGAGGTGGGTGGAGCTGAGAGAACTCTGAGAGAGCTGGGACTGACCCAAGGTCACCCAGCTGGCTTCAAGTGGAGGATTGTCTTTGATTAGCATTTCTGTACATTGAATTCCCTAATTACATTGTTGGCACATTGTCTTGCGGGACCAGCTCAAGGGAGGGGGCAGGGTGAGGGCAGGACACACCAGAGACACCAAGTGAAGTGAAGTTAAAAAGGCTAAAACTGTATTGAACACAGCTTGATGGAGCCTTGGCACAGCACAGGGCACGGATCCAAGCATCAGCTGACCTGTCTGCCAGCCCATGACCCCCTCACCTCCTCAGACAACTTTCTGGGGGGTAACCAGGAGTGACACACCCTGACAGCCCCCAAACTGGGTTTGTGCCTGCCAAGTATCACCTGTAAGGGGACCCCTGCTATGGGGAAACAATGCCTACAGGCCATGTTTCCCCTCAAAAAAGGGCCATGCTCAATACTCAAACTGACACAAGAGCCACAAGATGGTTCCCACCAAAGATCCTAAAGCTGCAATCAAATGTCTTGAAGCCAAATGTCCTGTCTCCAGCTGGACAGGTGCACCCCATTAGGACAGAACGATGCCTCTGTCCTAAAGCAAAAGTCGAGGTGGCAGATGACACGCCCCCCTACCACCTCAACAAAATGCCTCATAGTCTGGTCCACCCTCCTTCTGGCAAACAGCCCCAGCAGCGATCTAGCCAAAGAAGGCATGTACCAGGAAAACACGCTTGCAAGGTCCCTAAGGGCCAAGCTACAAGTGACAAATGACACTTGAATGGCAAGTGGATCAAGTGGAGGGCAAGTGAACAGGGAGAAATACAGTTGCCATTCAAGTGTCATTCGTCACTTGTAGCTTGGCCCTAAGCCCATCAGGATCACCCTCGACAAGTCTAGGACCAGGGCTTTTGGAAGGCACTCATTCTATGTAACCATGAGGAAACATTTATTTTTTTCCAAGAATTCCCACCAGTTCCTTAATTGATAATGGGTAATAATTTAAGCCAGACACATGCTGGAAGAAAAATAAATGAATGCCATTAGAACAAGCTTCATGTGTTTGTGCAGAGTTTAATATACTACTCCATACTAGTTTCAAGATCACAGCACTAAGAAAGGGCAAAGGGAAAAAAAACTCATATCCAAGCCTCTTTGGATCTGTTCTCCAAGGGAGCATTTTAATGGCTTATAAAATGGGGACCTTCTCTGCTTTCTATCTGCAATTTGGCAGGAAGGATCCCCAGTTGGATGGGTGGGATTGGTTAGGTTTGGAAAACTGTTGTGCATTTTAGTAATTATACAAGAAGTAGGATTTCTCTTAGTTAGCTGAAATTTGGAAGAAATTTTTTTCTTTCGTGAGTGGTACTGTCCATGAGAATTTCATTTCCGTAGGAGAGGACAGAATTAAAGTTAGGCGGGTGGGGCTGAGAGAGCTCCTAGAAGCTGTGACTTCTAGGTCACCCAGCTGGCCTCAAGTGGAGGAGTTTATAAATAAAACGACTCTAATCGTTCTCCAGATTAGAGTCCTGGGCTCTATTGCACCAAACTAGCTCTCTGAATGTAAACAAACACCAAATTAACTACACGCTGTAAACAAGTGATACAACAATATGCTAATGTTTGCTTACAATTTCTAATTAACAAAATGAGCTCAAACTAAAATGACAGAAATGGTTGTACATCCTCAGTTCTTTCTACTCAGTTCAACACAATCTCTTCATTTAAGATTTCCACTTTTCAACCTGGACAACCATTATTGCATTTAGCTAATACAGGAGCAAAAACATGCATAGCTTTCCTCACCTGTTTCCACAGCAATTGTGTCATCACCTCAGAGTACATGAAAGGAACATCAGGCCTGGTTGCAAGCCGCTTTTTGGTATTTTTTAACACATCTACATGTATATATCTACCCTTTTATCCATATATAATTCACAGTATAATTTTTATCTATTTTTATCTATCTATTAATATTATTGTCTGTCGACTTTTAGGTGTATGCCCTACTGGCACAGTACCGTAATAATAAACTTTACTTGACCTGACAGAAACATGATGGAACAGATCAGAATAGATTGACTTGTCTCCTGTTCCAATAGGAAATGTAAATGATTATGTCCAGCATCCAGGAAGCAAGCTGGCAAATTTTCTTTGCTGTGTTGGTGTTTGTCACAAGAGGAGTAACAGACAGAACAGCGTATTAATTTCTTAAAGATATTGATTCCTTTTTGCAAATGTGCAGCAAGTCTGTAAATCAACGTTGCCATTAAACTGAGGGGGTTGTCATGGCGTAGTGGTTAAAGTATCGTACTTGGACTTGGGACAGCCAGGTTTCAATCCCCACCCTGCCATAGAAGCTGACCCAGGCCTATCACCATCTCTCAAGGTTGTTGAGAGGACTGGGCAGAGAAGGGGAGAATGATGTTTTGGGTCCTGATCAGGTAGAACAATGGAATATAAATAAAAACAAAATCAACTATGATACCCTCTTGAGGACTTATGGTTGCTTCGAGATACTGAAACAAATAATTTTCTTTTCTTCAATTAAGCTCAACACCATTCCAGCTGGCTCACATTGCCTCTCTTTAAAAGAAAAGAGAAATAAAACAAGAAAATTATTTATTCCAATTAATGCTATATCCACGTGATTTTTAAAAAGTGTACAAGGCATACTTTTGTCTGACTGTTAGCCACATCAATTGGATGTTATGGGTAACTGACCTCATTAGAAGAGTAACAATCTTCCACATTAACTGGGGATGCTTGCAGTCTTCCTTTTAAAATGTCATTTGGAGTCTCTGAAAGCTGAATGTCTTCTGCCTATCAACATATACACCCATATAGAACCTTGAAAGGGGGAAGCAGTTCAATGCTTGGCTGCTTCCCAAAAGCAACACAACACCTTTTCTTATTGTGTCCAGTCTCTTTTTCTTTGGACACTGTGTTCTCCTTCTCTCAAGCACTCGAACGAGCATCCCCTTTTATAAAAGACCCTTTCCCTGTAGCAAAGCCACCCCGTCTCTTTCACTGCATTTCTGAAGCAAGATCAAGGCTAGTGCTGTCACAGTGGTAAGGAGCAAGTGTCTTCCCCTGAGTCACAGAAGTAATTATTGGTAAACAGCCTCAGGCTGCATTCCTGTGCACACTTAGTCCAACTGATGAAAGCATGACCGAATTCCAAGTAAACATGCGAGAAATCAAGCAGCCTTTTTTATTGTCTCACATGTTATTTGGACACAAATTCCAAAGACTAAAGTAGTTGAGAGAGACTTTTGGATTTCTTATTGGTGGGATCCAATATTAAAACATTCTCTTTTCATTTCTGCATCGCACCAAAACAGAACAAACATCCTGTTGGTTTATTGTCGAAGGCTTTCACGGCTGGAGAACGATGGTTGTTGCGGATTTTCCAGGCTGTATAGCCATGGTCTTGGAATTGTAGTTCCTGATGTTTCGCCAGCAGCTGTGGCTGGCATCTTCAGAGGTGTAGCACCAAAAGACAGAGATCTCTCAGTGTCACAGTGTGGAAAAGATGTTGGCGGGTCATTTATATCTCCTCAGGAGGTTTGGGGTTGGGCTGAGTCATCCTGTAAGAGTTTCCCAGGGTGTGGAATGCTAATGGAGGGAGGCTTCACTGTATCCTGAGGAGGAAGAGGTGTAGCACCAAAAGACAGAGATCTCTCAGTGTCACAGTGTGGAAAAGATGTTGGCAGGTCATTTATATCTACTCAGGAGGGGTGGGGTTGGGCTGAGTCATCCTGTAAGAGTTTCCCAGGGTGTGGAATGCTAATGGAGGGAGGCTTCACTGTATCCTGAGGAGCCTCCCTCCATTAGCAATCCACACCCTGGGAAACTCTTACAGGATGACTCAGCCCAACCCCACCCCTCCTGAGTAGATATAAATGACCTGCCAACATCTTTTCCACACTGTGACACTGAGAGATCTCTGCCTTTTGTTGCTACATCTCTGAAGATGCCAGCCACAGCTGCTGGCAAAACGTCAGGAACTACAATGCCAAGACCACAGCTATACAGCCCGGAAAATCCGCAACAACCATCCTGTTGGTTGGTTGGCCCCCTCCCCCAAGCTTTGAATTCATTCATTCAAAAATACTCAATAAAATATAGTGAATAAATTTGTTTCAAATATATCAGGAAACTTTTTTATTGTTATTTATCTTCCAGCAGTTGCAATTTTATGTTGCAATGGCTTCTGAATGTAAATGGTTTGGGATAAATGGCTTGGAACCGAACAACTTTTCTGTTGACATGAGAGATGATCTCATCCGATTCCTTTCCTTGCTTCCAGTCCTGTTCCAAAAGAGATCCTTCCTCTCTCAGGCTCAGAAAGAAGAGATGATGAGACCCAACCCAACATGTATAGGTAACATATCCAATTTATATAATTTTTTAAAAATCCAAGCAACACAAATTAATACACAAAGATCAATTCTACTGAGTTAGACTGTTAGTCTATCTAGGTCATTATTATCTTCACTCTGACTGGCAGTGGTTCTCCAGGATCTCCGGTCATTTACATTACCTTCTACCTGATCCTGTTAACAAGAGATATAGGAGAGGGTACCTAGGATTTTACACAAAGTAGATGCTCTGCAACTAAGCTACAGTCCACCCCAAATATCAGTGAGCTAACATAGTCATTTTTATTTCTTTCCATTTCTGCATTTTCATTTTGGTTCACTTATTTTCATTGCTTTCCTAGATGGTTCTGTTTCAGGCGAATTGCAGCATAGGTCATCCATTTTAATGCCGGTTTTTACATGATTGATATGTCATTTTTACATTGTTATACATCATTGATACAGGTTAGTTGCTATGGGTGAGCAGTTAACATTGAAAATATGTAAACTTTTACAGGAAAAAAACACATGAGGAAATATAGTATGAAAGGCCCACAGGTACACTTCTTGCAAAATTTGGTCTCATCCTTTATAGTAAGTGAGTGGGAAGTGAAATAAGCAAAGCAAAATAATGAAAGGAAGTGAGACATGATAACTTTAAACATAAAAGATTAGAAATCTATAAAAGATTAGAAATCTAGGTTCTCAACTGGTTGAGGGTCCTGCAGTAAAGTGAACTTGTATTGACATCTGAAACCTTTTTTCCCCTCATTATGTCACATTTGAACTATTCTACCTTACATAAAGTGGTACTTTGGTCCACCATCCTCCAATATAGTACACAGCTATATGCTTTTTGGATTAAATCAACAGGGGAATGGTCTTTCCTGTACTTACCAAAGAGGAGTATGCATGCCTTGACAGAAATAGAAGTGCCAGAGAGGAGGTAACATCATCCAAGATAATTGCAATGCAATTTTCAAGGCATTTGTGCACTAATATTTTATATTTCCTGGTGAGATGCAAACAGGGCCGGCTCCACCACTGAGGCGGTGAGGCGGGCACCACAGGTGCCGCGGGGCCGGAGGGGGCACCAGAGGGGGTGCCTGGGGTGGAGGCGCACACCACGGAGCTGGTGTGCCTGGCCCGCAGCTGCTGCTGCAGCCAGCCAGCCCTGCACCAGTGCCGCTGCTGCCACACACCCCCGACTGGGCGCAGCAGCCACAGGCCAGGCATGGCAGGTGGCCAGGGTGGCGTGCGGAGCGCAGGCAGCCTCCTTGCACCGCCCCAGCCACCCGCCGGCCAATGGGCCTGGCTTTGCTGCGTGATGACATCGTCACGTGATGATGTCATCACGCAGTCTGGGGACGTGCACTGCGCGTGCACAAGAGGGTAGCCGCAGGTGCCAGAAACCCTGGTGCTGGTGGTGGATGCAAAAGTTCTGCATTCATTTACACATGCCACTTTTATTTGTTTGTTTCACTCTTTATATAACACCTTTTTGTTTTACATTTTAAAAACCCTCAAACTGAAGATTTCCTGTCTGATTCACTGGTATCCTTCAACCATGAAGATTTTGTTGATTTACTTATTCTACTCTTTTGGCTGTTTATTTTATCAGGTGATTTGTCTTACTGACTTGTTTTCTTGTGAGCTGCCTGGAGAAGCTTGGAGAGGCAGTGTACCAATGTCTGAAATGCTAAGAGCTGAAAATGTCTAGCTTTTGCAATCCAGGAATCATCCCCCTGTGCTTTTGCTACTATGCTATTATATAAAGTTGGAAATAATAGGCAAAATTCAGCGAAAGCTGGATATTTTCTTGGTCTTCGTGATTTCAGTCGGAGACTTACAAACGTGTATAACAATGTCATCTTAGACAGTCACTTGAGTCTATGCCAGTTGATTTCAGTGGACTTGACCTAGAATAACTTTGCTTAGGTAAAAGGTAAAAGTGCAAGCACCAAGTCATTACTGACCCATGGGGGGATGTTGCATCACAACCCTTTCTTGGCAGACTTTTTGTTATGGAGTGGTTTGCCATTGCCTTCCCCAGTCATCTACACTTTACCTCCAGGAAACTGGGTACTCATTTTACCGACCTCGGAAGGATGGAAGGCTGAGTCAACCTTGAGTGGCTGCCTGAACCTGGCTTCCGCCAGGATCGAACTCAGGTTGTGAGTAGAGTTTGGGCTGCAGTACTGCAGCTTACCACTCTGTGCCATGGGGCTCTTTGCAGAGCTGTACCTCTCTTCTATTTGAACTCAAGAGGGCTGAACTTTGGCTGGATCACACCCAAGGCATTGCAGTAGGGTTTCGATGAGAAGAAAACGATCTTGTTAGAAACTGAGATGGAATATGGTATAACCAGAAACTACTGCAAGAAGTTAAAAAGAAAGGAGAATGCTTTTATGTTCAATAATTGCTTGGGATGGGTGGGGGGAAGTTATGCTAGATAACTTTTATTGTCAAATTAGCATTTTCCATTTGAAAACTTGTAAATATGCTCTTTTGATGATCCTTGCAAAAGTAAAAGGAACAGGAAAAATGCATGTAGCTGGCGAACCCAGTTGTCAGTTCTGGAATGAACTGAATAAAATCTGTGCATGTCTTTATTGAATACTCAGTGGCTAGTATAGAATGGACTGTAGCTAGGGACCTCGCTCATTAGAGTGAATTTTATTTTGGAGCCTCAAACGGCATCACTTGATAGCTCTCCAAGACACAAGAGGGATTGTTCTGCAGAATAGGATGCTCATGTCGAAAGAAAAATCACCCGCACTCCTTGCCATGGTGTGGCTGTTTTCTGCAGTATGCCAGGCACGCACAGATTGAAGAACACAACAGTTCATTTGAAAATAATGATCTCGGATAGAAAATTATAGTCACTGCTGGTCATGTCAGTTTCATTTCATTTGGCCTTTAAGAAACCTGGATGTCACAATGGAGGTGAAATCTCATCATAAATGAGGGCAGCATTTAGCCAGCATTCCTGTGATTTTGTTAGTTAACTAAGGCGTTTACACTACGCCTTTCAGTACTGCACATTTCCATGGCATATTCCACATTATTGTGACCACAATAAAACAATAAAACCAATCTCAATGAAAGAAGAATAAAACAGCCAGCAGATATGTCCTAAAACAGGAAACTATAGAATTAGGCCAAAGTCTAGGTGGAATGAAAGTTTGTTTAGGCCATTTAGTTGGGAATCTCAGCTCCAAGCCTTAAAGACCCAAAACAGCACTCTGAACTGCACCCAGAAATGAACTGATAGTTAATATATAGGGACTCAAATATATGTAATACGATCTTAGCGTAAGCCCAGGTGGCAGAAATTTCTGCAAATTTTTCAAAGGCAGCTCTTCATAGGGTGCATTCCAATAGTCTGATACAAAACTAATATTACCAGAGCATATTTAAGTAACCATGTAAGGTTGCGCATTCTGGAATTCCCAATCACTGTTAGGGGGCGTTACCATGATTTTCTGGAATGGTTACGCAAGTTTGAAATTTTTAGGCATTCCAAAGAACACCCTCCTGAAAAATCTGTGCAGTGTTTTGTGTTTGGGTGCTTACCGGCAGCAGGTTTCTTGTTTTTCTTTGATTCTTTGAATTTTTCAAGCATTGGGCTTGGGAGGGCACCTCCCAGCTGGGGCAGCCCAGGAGAAGGGCCCAGCACAGCTATAAGTCTGGCCAGCTCCTTCTCCTTCCCTCCCTTCTTTGTGAGGGTGGGCTCTATTTTTCTCTGCATATTATAAGTGTAAACTTTGGAATTTATGAAAGGTTGTGGGGGCCTGGAGAGTACACTTGTAATCAGAGTCACTCCCTCTTATATACATTGAAATCAATTGACTTGGAAAGGTGTAACTCTGTGCTGCAAAACTGAGGATTGAGTTTACTTGGATGTCTTGATAAAGTGTGGAGAGATTACTTTGCAGGGGAAAGAAATTGGAGTGTACTGAACTATGCTTGAATTATGCCTGTCAATTTTAGAAAGACCTGTTTTCTTGAGTCCAGTTCATTATGCCAGAGAATATAGTGGCTCCCCATCTGGCTGCTGGCCTCGTATAATAATACATTCAAGTAATCGAGCTCTGGTTGTGACTGAACTCTTTAGTTCTGCACCTCCACAGAAGGGTGAAATGAGACAAGATGGTTCATTTTAAACTTGACACAGATACAGAAGACGTTAGAATTTCAGACGGGAATTTTATCATAAAATAAAAACTGATTTGCTACCAAAATAAACACATACACATCTATTTCTGATAGTTTCCCACCACAATAGCAGCCCTAACCATGACACACTTTCTGCGGGTTATGAGATTCTGAAAAATATTATTTATTATTATATACCCTGTCTTTCTCCCCAGTGGGTACCCAAAGATTACATCATTCTCCGCTCCTTCATTTTATCCTCACAACAACCTTGAGGTAGGTTAGGCTCAGATAATGTGAATGGCCCGAAGTCACCCCATGAGCTTTCATAGCAGAGCAGAGAATCGAACCTGGGTCTCCCAGATGCTACTCTGACACTCTAACCATCACACCACACTGGCTCACACACACCAGGTAGTCTATACGAACTACCTAGTCCCTTAGTCTTTATTGAATGTCATTGTTCTGTAGAAACCTCTTATATCTTCCGGAGGTCATTTTGGTTTCACAATAGTCTCATTTATTTCACAGGAATGGTAAGGAGATGAAAAGAATGCATACTGGCAGAATCTCTTAATGCTACCCTTCAGAAATATGTCAGAGCATAATGTACAATGCTAATCTTGTAAGGACCATCATTCTGATTATATATATGATGGATTGTTGAAATGCACCAATGGCAAACAGATGTGGTTCTTTATGCTACTTTCTTTTGACATTTACATCAGATGTAAGGTATTTAGTCAATACTTGCTTCTTACCGTGATCATTTCCTTGACCTTTTCAAATGAATTGGTTTCTTTTCTGTGGACTACAGTGGGGAATTTCAGTCTCTTTCCATTCCATTTTAACAAATTCCTTTTCAGTTGTGACTTCCAGTCATAAAAGAGACCTAAATATTGCCCTGAACAACACTATTGTGACAGCACAGGATTTGAACTACTGCTGCATCATTATTACGTAGAAAACACTGGGATCTGTTTAAATGCGACTTAGAGAAGGTTGCTGCATGGTGCATACAAACTGTTTGCAGTTTTTCCTTTCATCAGACTCATTTTGATCTACAGACCAGGTTAACTGAAGCACAAATGTTCATCCATAGAAGACAGAGTCCTCCGTGCTTGGTTAGAAGTGTAATGCTAAACCAGTACTTATGAAGGAAGGAAGGTGCGCAAAGTAGTGGGACATATTTTTTTTCATATAACCAGGGCTTTTTTTCAGGGGGAATGCGGGGGAACAGAGTTCTGGAACCTCTTGAAAATGGCTGGGGCGGGCACGGAGCGGCACGGAGGTCAATCTTAACTCCCCTCTGTCTGGAGATCAGGGGGCGGGGCCACCAGCCATGTGGCCATTTTCTCCAAGGGCAACCCACTGAGTTCCACCACCTCTTTTCCCAGAAAAAAAGCCCTGCATATAACCATCACTCATTTGCATTGTGCTGCCAATGCTGATCATGCCAGATCTCAGGCTTGGTTCTAGTAGAGTATTTCTATGGATGGAACAATTTCTTCCCATGTTGTGTGACTTTCTTACCTCCCCTTCCTTCTGCTGCCACAAATGCCCCTCAAATGTTATCCCTGTAGTCCTTTCTGGGACTAGGGTGCCTGGAAGCTACAAGGAAATCTTGTTTGGTTGGCATTCCCTCAACAGCTATCAACAGCCCCTCTTCCTGCTTATGTGTCTGTATCTATATGTTTGCATGTTTTAAATGTGTTGCTCGTGAGGGTGGCTGTGAAGTAAAAAGGATCTTTTTTCTTAAACAAAAGTAGAATTTATTTATAAGTGCATAATAAATATGATGGTTGAAGAGTTTTGAGGAGCATATTGGTTTCAGAATAGTTTTTAAGCATGGTGGTTTAAAAACTAATTATATAAAACGAAAATTTAAAAAAAACCCTAATTATATTTTCTCAAAGGAATATTCACAGACTCAGTCACGCAGAGTAGTTTTCCACACAAGTGTTCACTAACAGAATAAACATAGATTCACTCAGGCCTTTCCACACAGCTTGCCTGACTTAGATACATTAATCTCTCTCTCAGATGTACACAGACTGACCCACACACAGTTTGCCTGACTTAGAATTCATTTGTATTTTAAAGTTTGTTTCTATGTTGTGATGGTTTGCCACTTTGGAGACCCTAAGCTGAGTAGAAAAGTGGCATACAAATGTTCATTTAAAAATACATGAATAAAATTTAGGAGGACATTATAGCCTCCAGCAGGAAAGGAGAGGCGAGAAAGTCACAGCCATTGGGTGGAAATGTTCCCATCTGTAGAAATGCTCCATTAGATCCAAGCCATGGTCTACCATTTGGTCACAGACTTCATTTCAGATTGACTGGAGTTGGGAAGGGGGGTGAAGAGACAAGAGTCTCAGCTAGATTCTTAGACATATTCAAGATCAAAATACAAAAATGCATTTTATTTTGAATATATGCAATCACATTTATACCTCATCACGTATAACGATATTATCAAACAAGCGAGACAGAGCTTAAAGAAAAGGAATCTGTGCCATTGGGATACAGGCTTACAACATAGGCCCAATCAATTTTAATACCAATTGTTTCTTTGCATGTAGAACCAGTGAGTTGTCCAGGAATACAGGTGAGTGATCCAAAGGTCTAAGCACATCTGAATCACAAGGGGAGAGATGGTGCCCCTAAACAGCATCTCTGAATTTGGTTTAACTCCAATTACAATAGTGGTGAGGGAATTAGTCCAGTGTTATGTTATTTAGACTCAAACTTGTGGGCGATGTCCAATCTTAGGCCAAGAGGCAATCCTAACTCTAGGTCACAAAATGAAGGCATAAGCAGATTTGAACCCAAACTTTCTTAGGACCAAGGCCAGTATTTTGTCTCCTGGGTTACGCTGGCACCAAGCCAATACCCAAGAGAATGCCACTGACTCTTAATGGAATTACTAAAGCTCGGCCTTTCATAAATATTGTGACTCTACACTTCAGGTAACTAAAACTCTAATTTCTCCATCCATTCTTTATCTCTATAAAAGAAGAAGATGGATATTTTCTTCCGACGTTGGTGTGCCAGATTTTTAAAGAATGTCCCATAAGAGACATTCGTCTGTTGGAAAAGGTGCTTTACATTTCAAAGATACAACAGTCTTTCACTTTTTGTGTGCTATAGAGAATATATAATGGCTTCCAGTGGGATAGAGTATTCATTCCACTTAAAATGAAAAGTGCCTTTGGTATTTGAACATATTTATGAAACAGTGAATATAGAGATGTGCTTACAGTTCCACAGTAATCCACAAAAGGATTATACCAAAGCACGAGATAAGTACAAGTGCCTGAAGTCATATGAGAACGTAAAATAAGAAACATCCAGAAGAACATTAAATGTTTTAATATTCTCCTACTCTTCCCATTTCCATTTTAGACTGAAAATCAAACTGTGGAATTCTTTAGCTTTTTTCCCAAGTAAATCTTTGATTAAGTAAGCAAACTGTAGATAGCTTTACTTATGCCTGTGAGCTGTAAGCCTTATGAATTGGTGAGTGTATTTATTCTTTTCACTAACGATACAAAACTCTAAGAGGGGAGTATAGAAGAGATTATTTCTTCTTTTTTGTGTGTTGAATAATTGTTTTAACCTTTTCACAGAAATTGTGAACTTCATGGCTTCATCCAATTTTATATTAATGTCAAGGAGCAATCATCATTCAAAGTCGCTCTAAGCAAATATTTTACCATTTCTTTTCAGTACTGAAATAAGTGTAATTGAAAATGAACCTTAAGAGCAGACTTGGAAGCAGCAAGTATTAGGGCTTTGTTTCCCTTCCCAATCAGGTAGAATACAAACTGGGGAATGCACATCTGCTACAGTGCATTGAAAATAGAGGGCCAAGCTACAAGTGATGAATGACACAGGTTGGACACTTGTCAGCTTCCCTCAAGTTTTGATGGGAAATGTAGGTATCCTAGTCTTGCAGCTTGACTCTCTGACTGCTGTCCAATGGACTTTTCAACTGTCACTTGTCCAACATTCCGCCAAGCTGCCTACATCTCCCATCAAAACTTGAGGGAAGCTGACAAGTGTTCAACCTGCGTCATTCGTCACTTGTAGTTTGGCCCAGAGACTCTACTGAATCTACTATTTTGACTAAAAAAAATGCTTATTTTGATTTTGTTTCTTCCTGTGAGTCTTTCTTTTAGCACCATTTTTGTTTTTTGTATGAATTTTTCCCATTATCGTTTATGTACTTTTGGGTTATTTTTGTATGATTTTGACATTGAATTGGCATATAACATAAAATGGCTTAAATTCCATAAAATTGGTATAAAAGAAGCAAATGATTTGGAAAGATCAGCAACAAAAATGGCCAAAATGAAAAGGCTCAAATGACAAAATCCAAAACCTTGAAGAAACAAAAATAGCATATTTCCACATTCTCTGATTGAGAAAACGGGTATTTCCACCATAACTATGAAAAGAAGAAGTGTACTTGTGTGTCTTTTCTTCTTGATTTTCCAGAAAATCTGTTGTAAAATGTCAGTTTTGGGTAATATTTTGATGAGGTGACTCTAATCCAGAGAACTCTAATGTTCCATGAAGTCCTTCTTGTAGCAAAATAGTGCCTTCCTTTCCCTACCCCAAGGTGGGATCCTGGTATAAACTAGGCTGTAAAAATCCTGAAAGTGAACCCTAGTAGTATCAGTCCATGCTGTGGACATTCTCAGAGGGGTGCCTTTTGGAGCCAAAGGATAGACACATGTAGCCATTCAGATAACATCTTGAACTGCATACTGACATTTGTCATGTATTAATTTAATTTAATTTAATTTATTAGATTTGTATTCTGCCCTCCCCATGCCAGTAGGCTCAGGGCAGATCACAATTTGCACGCAAAATTGTTGGTTTAATTTTGTTTTTGTGAACCAGCCAAGATTCAGTCAAAGAGTCTGTGCTGTTTCCACATGTCCTTAAAGGTATGACCCACTCACTGAATGCTGGCTCACTCCACATGTCTCTGATTTTAAAGCAGTAACAGGCTATTTGGATTCCAGTTTTTCAGCACATTTTTGGGGTCACAGGAAAGTGCGGGAAATTGTGTTCTCAGAAAGTTACCAAAAATGGAAGCCAAACAGCCTGCTACTGCTATGAAATTGGAGATGTGTGGAGTGAAAGAGAAAAGTCACCAGCATTCTGTGAGTGAGCTGTCCCTTTAAGGACATGTGGAAACAGCCTGTAACCATTGTAAAACCTGAATGATATGTATTTGTTATGATATATAGGTGTTGGTGATGCAATTTACTGATATAGAAAGCATTTATTGATAAAAATGGAGAAATCACATGTGACATGATGGCATCAAAGTGGTCTAGCACAGCTCTGGAGTTTGCTACTTTAACTTCTACCAGTGGAAGCATTTCTCTGGCAGGTCATATTTTTCCCCAGTGTCTTCTGGTTTCTTATATGGTAAAGAAATGTTAACTAAATGGGATAAATGTAGGGAAAATCATGAAGGAAGCTTACTGGTGAGCAATGAGATGCTAATAAATGCAGTAAAGAAAGTAAAGGGGGACATTGTAGAAGGGCTAGGAAAGTAAAGAAAATGGAATATCTCATCTAGCAGAGAGATACTTCTTCAAAGTATCCAAAACTACTAAACAAAGAGAAATTCAGTGGCCAAATACTGATTTGATTGCAAAATATCAAATAATTTAAATACTGAAAAGAAAAGAAAAAGCTACAGAATGTCCTATCCCAATGCCTAGCATACTGCATTTTACAAGTCAACGTAGAGTAAGAAGATGTGGTATGTTTGCAACTGAGGGCCAAGCTACAAGTGACGAATGACACTTGAACGGCAAGTGGATTGAGTGGAGGGCAAGTGAACAGAGAGAAATACACTTGCCATTCAAGTGTCATTCGTCACTTGTAGCTTGGCCCTCAGTCGATATAAAAGCAGATACATGTCAGACATCCAGGAGTGTATGGCCCTGAGTGAAATTGGAGGACAAAAATAAAGGCGTAATTCTATGACCTTCAGTTGTACTGAGGTGTTGGAACATTGCTCCTGATCATTTCTGTAGCACTAAATGAAAGCATAAAAGTTTATGTTTCTAGAAATTAAATGGTTCTAGTATAAACATAAATAAAATGGGTGCCAAGGTGCATAGCTGAAATACGCTGTTCATCATCAAAGAGAGGATCACTTCCATTTTGTTATCCACTTATAATCCCATTAAAATGATTTGTTTTCATTCTGTAGTGCACTTCTACACAAGTTGTAGCCTAATTACTACCCAACAAATGCACACATTTGACAATTTTATTCTGCAATATACAGTAGATATACACACGGAGTTTGGAATTCAATATTGTTGTGTTGGAGAAATAAGCAATCTTTCCTTTTCTTGCCTATTTGGGGCTCAAGGGGTTGTTAGTTAGGAGGAGTCTTTTAGGGAAAAGATGGTGTGGAGAAAGAGGATAGAGAAAAAATGGTACCCCACTCTCGTTATATTAAAACTTGGAGTCATTTAATAACACTGAACAGCAATCAGTCTAGGACAGACAAAAGAGAGCCCCCTCCCCCAACACTTAATTGACTTCTGGGATTTACTGCAAACAGATATTGTGATTTTTATTTATTATTTCTATTTTTTTGTTTAAATAGACCGTTCTTTTCACTCGAGTTGGGTCGCAAAGCATCAAATGACACTGCTGTGCTTTCATCTACAAGAACAACTCTGAGAAATAGAGACTGGTCCAAGGCCACCCAGAGACTGTTTTGGGCAGATGGGATTCTGATCTGGGTCTCTCAAACCTAGTCCAACATTCTAACTACTACACAATGCTGTCTTAATTTAATTTGCTGTCTTCTGAATACCAGATGCTGATATGTAAAAAATGGGAGATGACTACTGACATTGCACCCTACTTACAGGTTCCCCAGAAGCATCTCTGCTGGACTAGATTAACCCAGTTCGTTACAGGATAGAAATCCTTATGATCTTACTCATGTGTCTGTGCTGTGTGCCATCAAGTTGCTTGGGAATGATTAATGAATTAATGACCTCCAAAATGTCCTATCATTAACAGTTTTGTTCAGGTCTTTCTTATTTGTGTTAAGGGTCTGCTAACTGATAGATGTGTTTTCCCATTTCCAACCTAGTTGAACCCTCATTAAGGCAGACTTGCTATTTGTCAAGACATTTGCTGGTGGAAAGCTCTGCACAAGTTTTTAGGTGGAAGAAGTATTCCCTGCTTCTTTTACTGTCTTCATTTTATTTTAGGAATATATGAAGTCTTTTTACAGCTCTTCATTTTAAAGCTTTTCTATATACAGTTTCTCCCCATCTACGTTTTCTTTGTCCAAATCTCCTGCTGTTATCATGCTGTCGTTTGCTGCTAAGAAACATGTTAATTGAAAAAAGGAATCTCTGATTAAATGATCAAAACCTTAGCCTCCCCCCTTTAAACATTTTATTATTTCAATTAAACTTACAGAAGAAATAAACTTTCAATTGGGATAATAAAACATTCTAAATGCAGAAAACAAAGGTGTCACAAATAATTGCCCCCCAAAACTACACATTAGAAAGCTGTAGCAACAATTTATGAAAACAGAGTGTTATGTCTCAATAAGGAAATTAAATACAAACATGAAACATGGGTTGTTAGGCCTAGTCTAAACAACACATTATGGCACTCCTGGCCAGCAGCAACAGCCACTGTGGCTGGGGCCATGCTTTGTCCCTCTGGAGGAGGAGGAGGAGGAGGAGGCAGCAGCTGTGCTCTCCCTGCTCTTGGGGATGCGATCAAGGGGCGGAGCTAGGCTGGGTATTATCTGCTGCTCTGCCCCTTGGCACCTCAGTGCACCTTGTGCTCGGAGAGGAAAGAACATGTTTCTCTTACCTCTCTGGCATGAGGATGGGGAGACCCAGGTGGAGCCAAGGCAATGGGTAGGAGCATACCCAGTGGCAACTCCTTTTCTCGCCATGGCTGAGTGCTCCAGCATGGTGGTGGCTCTTATTCCTTGGCACTTGGGAAGGAGCATCCAGCAGCTGCGACGCTTATCCTCACTGCAGAAAAGTGCTCTTGCAAGGGTCTGGGTGGCCTTGGGGGACCTGGGGTCAGGCCGCTGCCCCCGCACCCTCTTACATGCCTCAGGCCTCATATGCACAGCCAGGCTCAGCTGTTCCTTCTACCTCGGCCAGCGCCTGGTTGCCCAGTGGTCAGTCTGCCCTGTTAAGACAGCTACCTGGATCGTCTGTCTGGCCATCCATTACTTCCCAGACCCAGGCTGGTATGGGTTGGGTGGCCCCTTGGGGAGCCTTTTATGGGTACTCTTGGGCTAGCTACGGGTCAGTACCACTTAGGGCCCCTTTGGGGATACTGCTATGCCTCTTGGGGACCATTTGACCCCAGCGACTAGGGAAAAGATCCTACATGGATGTCTTTACCCTTCTCTTCAGGGAACTGGAGAGAAGGATAAAGAGGACCTTGAGGAGCACCGCAAGGTTGACAGGACCTGGGCTAATTGGGTGTCCAGGTTTCTCATCTATGTGGGTGTCACAGCACTTTCCCAGCCTTGGAGGGGAGCCCCCCTTTTCCAGTATATGGATATAATATACAGGGGGTATTCGGACTTTACCAGTGCAGCTTGGCTGCAATATGACAAAGAGTTCCGCGTGCATGCTGCTCTCAATCCTTCCTTGCCTTGGGACTAAGTTCACCAGCAGCTTTGGCTGCAGGTGATGTCCTCAGCTAGGCCCAATGCAGGAGCCCGCTCTGACAGTGGCCACTTGGTGCAATGATCTTCTATACCTTTGGGCACTTGCCCCCCTGGGGATCAGGCTGGAGGGGCTTGTATGCTCTGCTGGGAGTTTGTGTTCCAAGGGGTTTGTTTGAGGGAACTGTGCAAGTTATGCCACACTTGCCAGTTTTTCAGGCCCCCATGCCTTTACGGCATGTAAGCCTGCAGGGCAAGGCAAGAGGCATGGGCTGGATTGTCCTGGGTTTTCCCAGCAACAGGTGGGCAAGAGGCCTTTGTCACAAGGAAAGAGCAAGAGTGCAGGTTTGGTTCAGTTGCCTGGTTTATGGATGTTAATAGTTGTGTTTTTTCCCCTAGGTGCAGTCATTTGAGGGACAGAGTGACTATTGAGGCTTGGTGGCTGAATGTTTTGAGTTGTTGTTTGCAGGTCCGGCACTCGTGGCTCTTGCAGTTGTTGCAGGACCAGGGTTTGTATGTTCCAAGGCTTCCCCGCCAGGTGTGTGCAAGAAGCTTGGAGATTGTTTTGTTTTGGGCCCATGGCCTGTGCCGTGGGTGCTCTGAAATCCAAGGCTTCCCCGCCAGGTGTGTGCAAGAAGCTTGGAGATTGTTTTGTTTTGGGCCCATGGCCTGTGCCGTGGGTGCTCTGAAATCCAAGGCTACCCCACCGGGTGTGTACATGAAGCTTGGAGATTGTTTTGTTTTGGGCCCATGGCCTGTGCCGTGGGTGCTCTGAAATCCAAGGCTTCCCCGCCAGGTGTGTGCAAGAAGCTTGGAGATTGTTTTGTTTTGGGCCCATGGCCTGTGCCGTGGGTGCTCTGAAATCCAAGGCTACCCCACCGGGTGTGTACATGAAGCTTGGAGATTGTTTTGTTTTGGGCCCATGGCCTGTGCCGTGGGTGCTCTGAAATCCAAGGCTTCCCCGCCAGGTGTGTGCAAGAAGCTTGGAGATTGTTTTGTTTTGGGCCCATGGCCTGTGCCGTGGGTGCTCTGAAATCCAAGGCTTCCCCGCCAGGTGTGTGCAAGAAGCTTGGAGATTGTTTTGTTTTGGGCCCATGGCCTGTGCCGTGGGTGCTCTGAAATCCAAGGCTACCCCACCGGGTGTGTACATGAAGCTTGGAGATTGTTTTGTTTTGGGCCCATGGCCTGTGCCGTGGGTGCTCTGAAATCCAAGGCTTCCCCGCCAGGTGTGTGCAAGAAGCTTGGAGATTGTTTTGTTTTGGGCCCATGGCCTGTGCCGTGGGTGCTCTGAAATCCAAGGCTACCCCACCGGGTGTGTACATGAAGCTTGGAGATTGTTTTGTTTTGGGCCCATGGCCTGTGCCGTGGGTGCTCTGAAATCCAAGGCTTCCCCGCCAGGTGTGTGCAAGAAGCTTGGAGATTGTTTTGTTTTGGGCCCATGGCCTGTGCCGTGGGTGCTCTGAAATCCAAGGCTACCCCACCGGGTGTGTACATGAAGCTTGGAGATTGTTTTGTTTTGGGCCCATGGCCTGTGCCGTGGGTGCTCTGAAATCCAAGGCTTCCCCGCCAGGTGTGTGCAAGAAGCTTGGAGATTGTTTTGTTTTGGGCCCATGGCCTGTGCCGTGGGTGCTCTGAAATCCAAGGCTACCCCACCGGGTGTGTACATGAAGCTTGGAGATTGTTTTGTTTTGGGCCCATGGCCTGTGCCGTGGGTGCTCTGAAATCCAAGGCTTCCCCGCCAGGTGTGTGCAAGAAGCTTGGAGATTGTTTTGTTTTGGGCCCATGGCCTGTGCCGTGGGTGCTCTGAAATCCAAGGCTACCCCACCGGGTGTGTACATGAAGCTTGGAGATTGTTTTGTTTTGGGCCCATGGCCTGTGCCGTGGGTGCTCTGAAATCCAAGGCTACCCCACCGGGTGTGTGCAAGAAGCTTGGAGATTGTTTTGTTTTGGGCCCATGGCCTGTGCCGTGGGTGCTCTGAAATCCAAGGCTACCCCACCGGGTGTGTACATGAAGCTTGGAGATTGTTTTGTTTTGGGCCCATGGCCTGTGCCGTGGGTGCTCTGAAATCCAAGGCTTCCCCGCCAGGTGTGTGCAAGAAGCTTGGAGATTGTTTTGTTTTGGGCCCATGGCCTGTGCCGTGGGTGCTCTGAAATCCAAGGCTACCCCACCGGGTGTGTACATGAAGCTTGGAGATTGTTTTGTTTTGGGCCCATGGCCTGTGCCGTGGGTGCTCTGAAATCCAAGGCTTCCCCGCCAGATGTGTGCAAGAAGCTTGGAGATTGTTTTGTTTTGGGCCCATGGCCTGTGCCGTGGGTGCTCTGAAATCCAAGGCTACCCCACCGGGTGTGTACATGAAGCTTGGAGATTGTTTTGTTTTGGGCCCATGGCCTGTGCCGTGGGTGCTCTGAAATCCAAGGCTACCCCACCGGGTGTGTGCAAGAAGCTTGGAGATTGTTTTGTTTTGGGCCCATGGCCTGTGCCGTGGGTGCTCTGAAATCCAAGGCTACCCCACCGGGTGTGTACATGAAGCTTGGAGATTGTTTTGTTTTGGGCCCATGGCCTGTGCCGTGGGTGCTCTGAAATCCAAGGCTACCCCACCGGGTGTGTGCATGAAGCTTGGAGATTGTTTTGTTTTGGGCCCATGGCCTGTGCCGTGGGTGCTCTGAAATCCAAGGCTACCCCACCGGGTGTGTGCATGAAGCTTGGAGATTGTTTTGTTTTGGGCCCATGGCCTGTGCCGTGGGTGCTCTGAAATCCAAGGCTACCCCACCGGGTGTGTGCATGAAGCTTGGAGATTGTTTTGTTTTGGGCCCATGGCCTGTGCCGTGGGTGCTCTGAAATCCAAGGCTACCCCACCGGGTGTGTGCATGAAGCTTGGAGATTGTTTTGTTTTGGGCCCATGGCCTGTGCCGTGGGTGCTCTGAAATCCAAGGCTACCCCACCGGGTGTGTACATGAAGCTTGGAGATTGTTTTGTTTTGGGCCCATGGCCTGTGCCGTGGGTGCTCTGAAATCCAAGGCTACCCCACCGGGTGTGTGCATGAAGCTTGGAGATTGTTTTGTTTTGGGCCCATGGCCTGTGCCGTGGGTGCTCTGAAATCCAAGGCTACCCCACCGGGTGTGTGCATGAAGCTTGGAGATTGTTTTGTTTTGGGCCCATGGCCTGTGCCGTGGGTGCTCTGAAATCCAAGGCTACCCCACCGGGTGTGTACATGAAGCTTGGAGATTGTTTTGTTTTGGGCCCATGGCCTGTGCCGTGGGTGCTCTGAAATCCAAGGCTACCCCACCGGGTGTGTGCATGAAGCTTGGAGATTGTTTTGTTTTGGGCCCATGGCCTGTGCCGTGGGTGCTCTGAAATCCAAGGCTACCCCACCGGGTGTGTGCATGAAGCTTGGAGATTGTTTTGTTTTGGGCCCATGGCCTGTGCCGTGGGTGCTCTGAAATCCAAGGCTACCCCACCGGGTGTGTGCATGAAGCTTGGAGATTGTTTGTTTTGGGCTCTCAGCCTGTGCTGTGGGTGAGCTGAAATCCAATGCTTCCCTGCCGGGTGTGTACAAGAAGCTTAGATTTGTTTTGAGCCCATGGCCCGTGTGCCTGGGTGTGCATATTCCCAGCCTGTTGTGCAGGATGTTTTGTTATTGTTTTGGGCCCAAGGCTTCCCTGCCAGGTGTGTGCAAGAAGCTTGGGCCCTGGGTTGCGTTAGTCCAAGGCTCCCTGTCTGTGGTACACAAGGAGGGATGGAAGCATTCTGTAATGGCACCCCATCTGTAAATCAAGGCCACATTTGCTGACCTCTACAGGGGGGAAGGTGGAACAACTATTTGGAGGAGGTGTGGCAAGGGTTCGGGTGGCTTTACGCCTCCTATGGTGCGCAAATGTCTAAGCAGAGGCTTGGCCTTAGTGATGGCAGGTTAGGAGTTGGGGGAAATGACCAGGCCGGTGAACACCCTTGGCATATCCCAATTGGTGGGAAATTGGAATCTGTCAGGAGTGGCTGGCTGCTGTACAGCCCAGTTGTGAGGTCAGATGCCCTGGTGGGGAAACCCTGGACAAGCCGGTTCCCCCCCTGCAGCTTTACAGCCGGGTGGGGGAGCTTTAAGGGGGTGAACCACTTCACCAGACCGGCCGAGTCACAGCCATACGATGGATGGCTCGCCCCCAGGGCAGTTGGTGGATCACCCAAACAGGTCAGGGCAGAGGTCCGGAGTGACTCCAGGGTCTGACCTGTACCACTAGTTAGGCCCTTGCCGTGTTGACAAATATGTTGTTATAATTTAATAAAGTGGCCCTTTAATTCCCAACACTTGTGTCTGCCTCTTCATTCCATCTTTTCACGGACCAATCCAGTTTGTGGTCCAGTTTGTTGGTCCATGGTCTGTCACTTGACTCCACCCCTTAACACCCAGACAGCCCAAACTCACAGAGAATCTTCAGCAGCCCCTCCTCCAGCAACCTGCCAAGTTTGGTCAAGATTGTATTTTGGACATCTGAGTTACAGACTCCCAAAATGGCCATCCCCAGGAAACATCCAGTAGATACTGGTGTCGCAAATACCAGTTGACTTGCATTGGCTAGCTGCACCAAAAAGTTGTAATGAGACAAAATCATACAGAAAAGGGTGAGAGAAGAGCCTCCTTACTCACTATGCAGACACCTTCCTAGACGTTGCCTAGGGAATTAATTCTTGTTCCTTGCTCACATAGAGAAGAATGGGAGCTCTCTGCTTGGCAGCCAGAGCTACCTATCAAGGTTTTGAGGGCTAAGATTGGCTGCAGAATGTCCACTCCTCCCTTGCAGAATGGGAGCTCTCTGCTTGGCAGGCAGAGCTGCCTATCAAGGTTTTGAGGGCTAAGATGGACTGCAGAACGTCCACCCCTCCATTGTCTAGGGAATTCATTCTTGCTCCATAGAGAAGAATGGGAGCTCTCTGCTTGGCAGACAGAGCTGCCTATTAAGTTTTTATGGGCTGCAAATGGTCTGCAGATGTCCTCTTCATAGTCTAGGGAATTGATAGATTGGCGCCAGGATGTCTGGACTCATGGACCACGGACCAAAGGACCAAAATTCATGAAAAAGCTGAGTCCCATGAACTGTGTGTTCGCAAACCATGAACCAGGCCAGATCATGTCTAATTTAGGTTCATTTTCCAGTCTGTGCCCACCTCTAGTCATGACCCAAGGACATGTCACCAGTGCCTTTCCAAGGTCATAACCTGATCCCTTCAATGAGGACTTGAATTTAGGATCTTCTTAATGCAAAATTGATGCTTTATCAATGAGCTACAGCCCCTCCCCAAGTGATTTTAAAGTTCCTCAGGGTAATACACCACTCAATTTTTATGTTGACTTGGGTGCAGTTAGCCATATAATGAGCAACCAGGCATTCTTCTTGGAAATCAACCTTAGCATCTTTACAAAAGGTTCTTCAGATTTTTAAGCTTCGGTACTCCTATGACTTTCAGTGAAATCCTAAGCAGGAATTATTTACAGGGATTTCACAGGATTTCGCTGACAATATCCTTCTGAAATATGCATTATATATCCAAGTTCTAGAAGGGAATGCAGTGTTGGTGAAGTGCTTAACTAGCAATGGTCTCACAGTTCTATTTCAAGAAGAACATTGTGCCATTAAGAAGAGGAAAGGGATAATTGCTGTATGAACTGCAAATGAACAAAACCTCATTCAAGACATCAGGAGATGAGAACTATGTATGTAGACTTCAAAGCAGCAGGCTTAAAGAAGCTGTGAAAGCATGGAATGAGAAAATAAGTGATGTGCTCATTAAAGAAGAATTCATGTGAAACAAAGCTGGTCCACACTTGTATTCAGGAAACTAAGATAATAAGGTAACATTCTGATTTATGTTAATGATATAATCATTAGTTTTGAACAAAAGAAGGAAAGTGACAGGATAATATGTAAATTGAACCAGAATTTTGATATAAAAGAGCTTGTTTAGGAATCCAAATAGAAAGAGAAGAGATAGGATGTTGTCTCCTTAAGCAGAAACAAACAAAATTTGCTGCAATATTAGAACATTTTGGCATGAAAGATGCACAGGAAGAGAAAACACCAATGGAAGTGGATTCTTTGCGAAACAGTGGAAGACAAAACCCGTTGCCAGACACTGATCAGTACCAGGAAGGAACTGGAAATCAGTTCTAAGCTGTTACAGTGACAAGATACCACAGCTGTAGGAAAATTAGTACCAAGCCAACCTGATAAAATGCAGTGAAAGAATGATATAACATTTAAAGGTAACAATCCGCTTGAAACTGCAACTGCCAGCAATCTCAACTGTTAACAAGATATGTAGATAGAAGTGCAAACTCCAGCTTGGAAAATTCCTGGAAATTGGTTGGTGGTGCTTGGGGAATGGTGTAGTTTGGCATGGGGGAGGGAACTCGTACCATACATTCACCCTCCGAAGCTGCCATTTTCTTCAGGTGAACTGATCTCTATGGTCCAGAGACTAGTTGTAACGAGGTTGCTAACCTCATGCTGATAGATCCAGAGATGTCACTGATCACAAGTCCATCAATGGAGATCTGTTTCACTGTGACAGAAGAACCATGTGTGGGCCAGACAAAGTCAATCAACTGTTGCACTCTCATCTATAAAGAAAAAATATACGGCAGCCACACAAGCTTGCCAAGAGCTTATCTGGATTCACTAGTTTTCAGACAACAGTCAACCAATGTGAAGCAACCTCCATTTTTGAGAACAATTAAAACTATCACAGTCTGAAAGGAACAACCTCTGAATCAATATCAAATAACTTCTCCTAAGAAATATGCAAGAACAAGGAATCATTGGTGTTCAGTACCACCCATCTGAAGAAATAATTGCTGATGCACTTAACAAAGCACTGCCTGGAGAGAACCACCAAAAGTTACAAGTGAAAATGAACTTTGTGGAATACCGTACGTGATGTTGTGAAGGGATGCTAAGAGGTGACTTCATGTGAATAGTTAATGTGCATTAAGATTGTAAATGATCTATCTTACCTATAGGTGGCAATATTACCTAGTTAGTGGTGTGCATTGAGGCAATTTAATGGCTTACCAAAAAGTTAGCAGTCTTACAGGCAAGGAGCATCATAAAAGATGGTTGTTGTGGGTTTTCCGGGCTGTATTGCCGTGGTCTTGGCATTGTAGTTCCTGGCATTTCGCCAGCAGCTGTGGCTGACACTGAGAGATCTCTGTCTTTTGGTGCTACACCTCTGAAGATGCCAGCCACAGCTGCTGGCGAAACATCAGGAACTACAATGCCAAGACCACGGCAATACAGCCCGGAAAACCCACAACAACCATCGTTCTCCGGCTGTGAAAGCCTTCGACAATACATCATAAAAGAATCAATCAATTCAATTTCCGTATTTATAGGTTTTCCAAATCACCTTTGAACAATAGCGAGCTGTCCCACCAGAGAGAGCTCACAGCCTTGGCTAATTATGTACATTCAAATACCATGCAAAGTAATTGATATTCAAATATCTTCTGGAAATATAAATAAACTATATTAGTTCACTCTTGCTACTTTCCATCATAACAAAGAATATCAGAAATAGGGGTGAATAGTTTCTCATACATATGTATATCTGTTGGATTTCAAAATCGGTAACAGTGTGAGGATTCGAACCTGACTTTGTCAAGGCTGCCCAGTAAACATCAGGACTGAGGGGAGATTTGAATGCAAATCTCCCACAGCCAAACGTGCAACTCTAGCCATCTCTCTGCACTGAGTTTTTTAGCATTCCAAGTCCATAAAGCACTTAAAATATTCTCAATGTTAAGTGCTATGATACAAGCTCTCCTGGGTAAGCTTATTGTCAATATCTACAGATGGCAGACACTAAAACAGCTGGTACTGAAAAATACTGTCTACCTTTACTGCCATGTAACCTCAATAGAGACCAGAATATTTTAAACATAAAAGATGAAGAACTCTTGCTCATCTTGCTCTTTCCCACCCCATGATAAAAACGGAATCTTAATCATCCACTTAAAAGTAATCACAGTCTATAACTTTTTATTTTCCAGCGGCCTTTCAAGCTCTTCATACTCCCTTGCTACCATTTTGAGGTCAACCTGGTTGTTTAAGGAGGAAAAATTGTTATGAATGGGGCTGGTCCCATCCTAATGATTTTAGGAATTATTGAGCTAGATAGGGAATAAAGGCGCCATAAAAAGAGGGACGAGGAGCTTCCCAAGGGGTAATATGAGTGGTTCTCTTTAAAAGTGATGTAGTGCCTCTTCCTGAGCATCCTGGGTTTTCTTTTGTTTTGTAGAGAAGTCATTTTCTAACCTACATTACCTAGTCTGCTTGGAGGCTAAAAGTCAACCTGAGAACCTTAATGTGTGTAAGAACTCACCATTTCTGACACCGGTGCTAATTATTACTGTGAAGGGATTTCAGAATTTTGGAACCATTCATAGAACAGTGAAACAAGAGCAACTTCCACTCCACATTCTAGTCTGATAGGTACCTCCTATCCTTGTTTGCACAACACAGCTGGGGTGGGCTGTTCTTAGCACTTTCAAATTTCAATGCGGCATTTCAAGGGCAAGCCAAAAATTCGGAAGAGAACCCTTGAATGTCGCATTGAAATTGGGAGTTAAGCATTCGGAATTCAGAAGAAACCCCAAAAAGGTATGGGGCCAGAAGTGGAAAAAATTGCCTGTGCTAAAAAGACTTATAGTGCAATCCTAGACAGAGTTATGCCAGTCTAATCCCATTGTTTTCAATGGGCTTAGACTGGAGTAACTTTGCTCAGGATTGCTCTGTTAATATTAAAATCTAGCAGTAAAAAACAGTGCAATTTCTTTCCAATCCAATAGTGCTGTTTTAGTTTTATTTTTAAAAATAGTACCAATAAACAGCACTTTTAAACATTGGGGGGTGCATTTTTTCTGTAAAAAAAATGTCCCCAAAATCTAGTCACATGGACAATTACTCCATAGGAAACAGAAGCTTTATAAAGTTCTGTATCACCTTTTGCTTTGATTTTTTATTCTCCACATGCACAAAAATGGGAAGAATGTGCCTATGAATGGAAAATATCCAATTGTGAAGTGTCATGGTTTATTTCCAAAATTGTTGTGATTCAATAATGTTTTCACACACAAGTCATTTGTTGAAACCTGCCATGCAATCCCTTGCATTTAGCTAATGCAATATGTTACAGTGAACATGAAACTGTTTTAGACTTTTATTATCAAAGGACACTTGACTTGGTCGGTAGATAAAGAACGGTGGAAAGAAATAAGCATCAGGCATTGAAATACTGCCAGTGACCTCCTTAACAGGTTTCTGAAGAAAGATAGCTTGAAATTACATTGAAACATGGTTATTGTATCAGAAAACTAACACAATGTGCCTGGATAATGCATTCTTATATTAAAGGAAAATGCATGTGCTATTCTGGAAAAGACCTCCAGTGGCCCCAATTGGTCTTGGAATGAAACATAGGCTAGAATCCAGTGCAGTGTTTCAGTGTTTCTTGCTTGTGCTGTTTGGGGCAGGGGTGTCCCTTGTGCTCCAGAAGCTGCACTGAGAGGGCACTTCAGGCTGCAGAGGGAGGGAACATGCACGGAAGTCATACTCCTTGGGAGGAAATTCTTCTGTGCATGGGTCCATGATGCTGGATCTAAGCCATGCTCCCATGGACAGTTATTTATTTAGGATATTTTTTTTGCTGCAGGCTCACAGAACATCAAAACTGCATGTAACTATAGAGAAAACCAACAATTAAAATACCCAACCCAAAAATCATAACCAATCCTACACCCTAGAAGTAGATTAAAAGCAGCAAGATCAGCATAGACTGTAGAAAGAAAGAGAATGGAGGGATATGGTTGCAAGGTCCAATTCGCTTCCAGGCCCAAGCTGAGGTGCTGGTATTGACCTTTAAAGCCATATAAGGCTTGGGAACAGCATAGTTTAAGTATTGCCTACTCCCATTTGAGCCTTCCTATACACTCTGGTCATTTTGGGGATCCCTACTTTGAGTGCTCAGTCTTCTAAGGCTAGATGGGTGGCAGCCCAAGAAAGGGGTTTCTTTATTGTGGTGCCAAGCTTTTGGAACTCCATCCTAGGGAGAGTTGTCTGTTTCCCTCTATTGTTGTCTTCTGCCAGCTGGTGAAGACTCTACATTTTGTTTGCATTCCCCCAGTAACTGTTATTAGTATTCTTTCCTGGTTGTCATGTCTGTTAAGAGTGGCAGGACGCTAATCTGGAGAGCCAGGTTTGATTCCCCACTCCTCCACTTGAAGCCAGCTGGGTGACCTTGGGTCAGTCACAGCTCTTCCAGAGCTCTCGCAGCCCCACCCACCTCACAGGATGATTGTTGTTGTGGGGATAATAATAATAACATACTTTGTAAACCACTCTGAGTGGGTGTTATGTTGCCCTGAAGGGCGGCATATAAATCAAATGTTATTATTGTTGTTGCTGCTGTTGTTATTGTGTTTATATGTTTTATTAATTGTTTTAATAGTTTATACACACTTTATTTTAAGTGCTTGATGTTTTAACATTGAAATGGTTTGATGTTCACCACCTTGGAGACCCTATTTGGGTAGAAAAGCTGCATAAAAATGTTTTAAATAAATTAATACATACATAAATATTTTCCCCCAAACCCTGAACCCTATCCCTCAGGGTTGCCAACTGAGAGCCAGTGTGATGTAGTAGTTAGAGTCTCAGACTTGGAAAAGAGGTGACCCGGGTTCAAAATCCGCGGAAGCTTACATGATGACATTGGCCCAATTGCACACTCTCAGCTTAACCTCATTCACAAGATGTTGTGAATATAAAATAGAGGAAAAGAGATGGATGTAAACCATTTGGGGTGCCCATTGGGGAGAAAGGCAGGGGCAGCTGAAGTTACCATTTTCTCAAGGTAGTAAAGAGTCCAGTAGCACTTTTAAGACTAACCAACTTTATTGTCGCATAAGCTTTCGAGAACCACAGCTCTCTTCATCAGATCCGACAAAGAAAGTTGTGCTTCTTGAAAGCTTATTCTACAATAATATTGGTAAGTCTTAAAGGTGCTACTGGACTCTTTACTATTTTGCAGCTACAGACTAACACACCTAACTCCTCTAGATCTATGGCCATTTTCTCAAGGGGAACTGATCTCTGTAGTTTGGAGGTCAGTTGTTATTCCAGGAGAATGACAGGTCTCACCTGGAGGTTTGAACAAAAACAAGAATCTCCCCAGCAACACAGTCATCAGCAGCCTGACCACAATACACAGACCAATTGTGATTCAAAAACACTCTTGATACAAATGGATAATTAAATCCAATCCACAGCCTCCCAAAGTAAAGATAAAGGTATTTATCATCGTTCTCATGACCTACTGTAAAGTGATTTGCGCAACAAACCAGAATAATGATAAATACATGATCAAAATCATAAATATTCAAAATCTCTAGTCAAAATTGATCAGGGTGATGTATAATCAAAGAATTCACCCTTCACACAAAGGTCCAAAATCAAAAAGTTGAATTAGCCAAGAATCAAAAGTTCATTGTAAACAGGTAAGTAATAGTTCATAAAGTGTTGTAGTGTTCATAAAGTGTTGTAGAAGAAAACTTTTTAAAAAATCTTTTAAAATTTTTCTTTTTGCAGAAAATCTTCCAGTACTGCAGACGGTGTTTTCACAGTTCACCCACCGAGGGGGCCAGCTTGTCTGAAACCTTGTTTCAACTACCTTCCTCTGGAATGTACTGCACCAGTACCACTTTAAAGGCCGCAAAATTAATCATAATAATGGCACAATACTATTTACATCAATAAAATGGATTAAATAATGAACTTACATGTATGGTTCCATTCTAAAGTTAAATATTTTCTGAAAAGTACATATCTCAAGAACCACCTGGGTGACTAGTCAAAAGCCACTGATTACTCAAGTAGATAACAGGTATCCATTTGTATCCAACCTTAAAGGCACAGTCATACTTAAAACTGGCAGGCATCAGTTCAAAGAAAACATGCATAATCAATTTATTTATTGATTTATTTCAAATTTCTATTCCGCCCTCCCCGCGAGCGAGCTCAGGGCAGATAACAACATATTAAAATACAATAAAAATTCATCTACATTAAAACACATTTAAAACAGGATGGTGGACAGCCTTCACAGGAAGGGTTAAGATTTTATACACCCCTTTTTTTCAGGCCAGCAGAGGCCCAGCCTCAGCCATATGCCTGGCAGATCAACTCTGTCTTGCAGGCCTGGCGAAAGGATAGTAGGTCCTGCCGGGCCCTGATTTCAGCAGACAGAGCATTCCACCATGTGGGAGCCAGGACCGAAAAGGCCTGGCTCTAGTCGAGGCTAGGTGGACCTCCTTGGGGCCAGGGACCACCAATAGCTGTTTGTCCCCTGATCAGAGTGTCCAATTGCTGAGTTCAAGCCCAATGGGTACCCTTGCCCTAGAGCTTTTGAATAGTTATGACTTTGATTACGTATTTATCATTATTCTGGTTTGTTGCACATGTCACTTTACAGTAGGTCATGACTCATGAGTATGATGATATAATTTGTCCCTCCTGGACGGCAGCAATGCAGTTGGACAGGGGCCACGTTTGCAGCCCTGGAAGAAGGAAAGGCAACTGGGCTTTTCCCAGGCATCCAGGGGGCTTTGCTGGGTGGGCAAAGCCAAAGTCATATAAGCCTGTTCCACCCTTCTTCAGCACACAGTTGTCTTTGTTGCTTGGCCCACTCACCCTCCCTATAGCAATGCAGGATTAGCCGGTTGCTGTTTATCAGGGCCAGGTAGGAATTTTTTCTCCTCTCCCAATTGGCAAAAGGAGAAGTGTTTTTTGCCTACCTTGTACTGCGGGATGAAGTCATGGTAATTGGTATGGTAGAGCTGCAAATATTTTGGCCACTGGCAGGTTAGGATGGGAAAACGAGCGGGCTGGTGACCCCCTTGGCACATCCCCATTGTTGGGAATTGGGGTCTGTCAGGAGTGGCTGGTAGGCTGTATGGCTGCTAGCTGTGAGGGCAGACTGCCACATGGCTCCCCTTGTACAAATAAGGCCCTCCTGCTATACGGCAAGGTGCTGCAGGCTTGGAGGGAGGAACCACTTGCCTGGCCACTGGGTACAGCCATGCGTTGTATGGCTCACCCCCGGGGCAGCAGGGGCTTGCCCAGACAGGTCAAGGTAGAGGTTGTGGGTGACCCCAGGGCTTGATCTATACCGCTAGTTAGTTAGATCCCTTGCTGTATTGACAATTTATGTTGTAATTAATAAAGTGGCCCAATTTTATACCCAAGCTTTTTTTCTGCCTTTTATTTCAACTGGGCGGGGGGAGGGGGAAATATCTTGTATGTATGTATATGTATTGTGGCCACACTGTTGACGACTGTGTTGCTGTGGGGGATTCTTGTTTTTATTTGGATCTGGCTACCATGGCCAGCTCTTTTTCTTTTGCCCACCTGGAGACTGGCAGCCCTACTAACACAAGAAATTAGTTCAGCTGGGTTGATTGATTTCGGACCAAAAGGCCCATTTATTAAAACTCCTGCTCAGCGCATGTTACCTAAAAAGGCTGCCAATTGGGGTTGTTTGCATTTGGGCTATCCCACCCCGGCTCCAAGCTCAGCATAACCAGCAGCCATGCCTCACTTTTCATCACCTGCACAAAGCTCTTTGTCAAGAGCATGCTCCATTCTTTGATGGTCTATGTAAAGGTTCAGGTGAGGATGGCCATCACTGAGAGGTTGTCCTTCCAAGGTCCAATCATATTCACTGGAAAAAACCAATGTAGATCTTTCAATGCCAGAGCAATATCCTGCATAACCAGCCCTTGAGAGTTTCATTGGGTTGCAGCACTTTGTACTAGCTGAAGTTCAGCCAGTCTTCAGAGACAGTCCCATTCAAAGAACATTACAGAAATCCAACCTGTGTGCAATCTGAGCATGGATTATTTCATGCAGTGCTTTGGTCCAGATTTTTATCGCGGTCTATTAAGCCTTTCTATCCTGGTGAATATTCCAGAACCAGCAAACTGTATTACACCTGCCAGCTACTGTTCTCCAACATTTGCAGGTGTTCCAGCTAGGCAGGGTTCCATCGTGACAGCATTTGTCCACAACAGAAAAGGGAGTCACTGGATCTGGGATGTAAAAAGGCAACTCTCCAGTGAGTTCTCAAAACAAATCGGTCAGACTGAAACACAGAGTAGAAGAACCATCTATTTCCTTTCTATTCTAGGCTGCCCCAAAAGGTTCTGGATACTTGTTTGTAATATTAATAGAGATGCATAGATATTTTAAAAAATAAATATAGTGATTGATAGCAGGAAGCATTTTTCCTTTTATTAAGCAATTGAAAGATGTCATTGGTTGGCCAATATCAGGTCTGCGTCTTTTTATTATACCAAAGTACTTTGAAGGGTGAATACTTCTCTCAAAGATTTGGCCTGGTAAGTCTAGCAAGTAAATCTCTCCCATTCAAGCTGTGAGTCAAAACCACAGGCTGTGAGAGAAAGCGTGATTACAACTATCCTAACAAGTGATTATTTCCCCAAGTATGGTTTTCTGAATTAAATTCCCCTTTAAAAACATAGCGTTGAAAAAAGCTTAATGGCTATCTAAGCTATTCCTCTGCTTAGAGAAAAGAATATTGATGCAACTCTCACAAGCAATTCCAACTCTATGATTGTTTGTTTACTTTATACCTTACCTTAGTCCCCAGTGGGCGCCATTCTCCTGTCCTCCATTTTATTTTCACAACAACCTTCTGAGATAGGTTAGGTTGAGAGTGTGTGACCAGAACCAGAGTCTTCCAGATATTAGTCTGACATTTTAACCCCTGTGCCAATTAGAGAGAAAGTACAAGACAAAGTTCAAGACAAAAAGTTACAGATTACTTAACGGCAAGTAAAAAAAATGCAAGGTAACTTGTTGGAAAGTGGTAAGCCAAAATATGGTCTTTTCCACACAGGGGTTTTCATCAGTTCTGGCTCCATACTGCATCAATTTCTCTTCAGACCAGTCAAAATACTGTGATTCAGTCTCTAAACTGCTTCCAGACTTTTTTGTTTTCCAAACAGAGAAAGGCTGCATCTGCCATAGAAGCGATCTTTCCCTGGCTTTTCTGCGTTTTTTCTCCCTGCACACATACCTCAATGTTGTTGTTTTTTTCCCAGCAAAGTCAAACCAGGGTTTTTTGAAGCACAGAATGTTTCTTTGGTGTGAGGCCTGGCCCTGCCTTTTGCCCTCCCCTTTATTCCCCTGCATCATGATTGGTTGAACAGCTACCGATCCAAGTTTTTTCCTGATTTAAAAAAAATAAATTGCAACATTGCAACATCGGTGCCTTAAAGAAAAAATACCTTGTAACTGGGAAGGAGGATGCTGCAATACATACAAAACCTCTGCAATAACACAAAACCTCTGCATAGAATCCTGAATCCCACTTGGTATTTTAAAATTTTCACTTGTGCTTCCTGTACTTTTTAGACCATGTTGGCTTTTTTAAAAAAAAATTAAACAGCAAGGTTGCAATATTGGTGCCATTTTAAAAAGACAAAAAATCTCTGGTAAGTTTCCTAAGCTATCAACTGACCTCAGCCGATCAGCTGAGGATACTGACATGTCTTCAAGCCCTCAGGAGAAACAGGCATGTTTCTAGTGCAGAAATAAAAAACAGACACCACTTCATTTCACCTCCTTCTATGTGTAGAATTAAAGAATCAAAGCAGTACTTGGCCAGGATGGATGAATAAAGTGGATTCAGTTCTCATGGGCTGAAAATGCAGAAAGCCCAACATAAAGTTCACCAGGCAGAAGAGGCAAAAGTTAGAGATCCACATCCAGATACTCTGACAGATAGTTTCACCTTAAAAAGTGATGTGTGGAAAGGGAATTTGGATCAGGGATGCAACAGTGGGAAAGAAGAACATTTTCACCTAATGTTGTTTTTACAACTGCTTTCCCCACCCTGGGAAGCTATTTGCCCAGAGAGGAAAAAATATAGACGAAAAGAGGGTACCTGTCTTCTTTCCCTTTTCATACCAATAAAAGTTGGGTGCTTTCAGTCATGAAAAAGGAAGAGGGCTATTAAAGGCCTTCCCCCTTTTCTGTGCTGCAGTTCTGATTAGAGATGGGCACAAACAGCATTACGAACTAAAAAAAAACACGAACAGCCCAATCTGCTGTTCGCGAACAAGCTGTTCGGGAGGCCCCATTCTAAACAAACAGGTGGTCGTTGCAAGCCTTGTTTGTTGCTGTTCATTGCTGTTCGTCAAGCCAAATAATCTGGCACCTGCCATCAATTCCCATGGCAACTCAGGCAGGGATTGTCTGAACTCTGTCTGAACTCCTGCTGTTGCCCTGGAAACCCCAATCTAAGCCCAATTTAGCTTGATAGGCAGGTCTTCCTTCCAAGTGTGGAGCAGAGCTCCGAATTTAATACAAGAGAAAAAGACTAGGGGGGAGGGGGGCTCCCAGCTCTGGCTTTCAGGGAGAGACAGCTGCTGTTAGAGAGACAGGGTGAGTGCACTGGAGTTTGAATTTTCTTTGTGTGTGGTGAGATAGGGATCTACCCCTTCAGGTTCCAGGGGTGCTGCCAGGATCTGGGGCCAAGCTATTAATTACTTTTGGTACCTTTCCTGCTGCCTTCTCAAGTAGAGTTTCTGGGAGTGGTGCGGTAGGGATCTACCCCTTCAAGTTCCAGGGCTGCTGCCAGGCTCTGGGGCCAAGCTATTATTTATTATTGGTATATTTCCTGCTGCCTGCTCAGGTAGGGTTTCTGAGAGTGGTGCAGTAGGGATCTTGATGGCTGGAGGAGAGCCTGCTGGTCCCCACGAACAATGAACAAGTTCATGACAGGATCATGTTCATCAGTATTTGTTGTTCGTTGTTCATGGATGACAATGAACAATGAACACCATGTTCGGGTTTTTTTTCTGTTCATGCCCATGTCTAGTTCTGATCCTACTTGAGTATCTTGCTGCTGCTTTCTATGGTTGAACTACATGTTAGGGATCCAATTTTCAATCCCCAGTGTAAAGTAGTCTGGCACTTAGCTGTTCAATAAAATCCCCCTAACCCTAACCCTAACCCCCTAACCCTAACCCTAACCCTAACCCTAGAAACAAACTAGAGTTTGTTGTATATTCTAGACATTTTTAAAAAATAACAAGACTGGGGTGAACAATGTCTGACTGAATGAACAATAGTAACATGGTGACAGTTAAATCTGTTGGGAGAAGAAAAAGCAGAATATGCATTTGTTCAGATATAGTGTTTTTTGAAAGGAAGCACATCCTGGTCTTTGTGCTTTTGTACCACAACTAATTATTCTGTGTTGCAGGTCACTGTGCCCTGCTTTATATAAGTAGTCATTTGTATGTTTGTTTATATATTTGTTCTTTAGCCTATGAGGAGGAAGGATTCATCTCTATCATGCATGGAAAAGCAAGAATGTAATTTTCTTGGCAATTTTGCCCATTTTAGGCCAGTTTAACTTTTTAGCTGAGATCAAAACATTCGCTTAGGAGCCTGGACTGTGTGTTTCATTACTAAATCTTTTACTTTAAAACCTTATTGCGCATATAAGCTGTTTTTGTTCCAGATGAACTAATTCCATGTGGTCTTTCCTGTACATTGTCTTGATTCAGCATCAGTATTAAATGGATTAAATAATTCACTGGTAGGAGAAAGCTTGCAGTCAGATATCTATAGCCCAAAGAAAGGTGGTTTGATAAGTATCCCTGAATTTCTCCCAGAGAGGTCCATGGGAAATAGAACTGGTCCCAACTCAGCTGTCAGACTTTGATTCAGGGGCAAAGGCTTGCCAAAGCAGTAGTTATCTATCAAAATGGCAGCCATAGGCTGAAGGAAATATATCTGATCTAAAGCTGATAGTGTGTGAAATCAAAGGTTGTGAATGGCTACTCAAGGGAAACCAAATATATTTCTATGGTGTTGCTGTACAAATGGCATTTATAATGGATTGTGGCAGGATGGAGGGATGAAGGATTGAACACAGGAGCTCTAACGTATGCTTGCTGTACTGGATGAAAGTCATTTAAGATGGCACACCTGGCCAGAAGGAACATGATCTTGGCAATTCTATACTTTTATGCTCACTGATCAAGAATGAATCCTGTGAAATGGGCTAATTTTTTTTTTGTTTATTACAGACATCAGCTCTAACACTATAGTAATACTATTTCATTCTTAATGCATGTCTAGGCCAAGGTGCACTAAGGCCTCTATGTGCTTAAAAGTCCATTGCAGAACTAGATGGAACCTAACACAGATTTTAGCAACTGCCCTCCAAACCTGAAGTTAGTCCATCCTAGACACAATTCCATCTTTGGCAGAATCGTGTCCAAGGATGATAGGGAGAGAGGGACAGGACAGGGAAGGACAGGGGACAGGAGGGAAGGATGTGTGCCTGCACAGAAGACTACTTGATGAACAACAGTTACAGGTAACTGCAATCCTGTTTTCATCTTTGTAGCTTCGGTGCAATCCTATATTGGGAGAGTAGCAAGCTCACTTACTGAAGGAAAGTGAGAGCTGTAAAGCTCTCAAAATAAGAGACTATGGAGGATCATCTTCACAACAAATACTTAATGTCTCAATGACATTAAAGCAGAAGTACTTCTAAAGAAGCTAGGAGTTCTCTAAAAGTGTCCCTGCCAAAGTACAAACAGGAATGCAGCAAGGAAAACCATAGCACTCTGGTGGGGAGGGCTGTGCTAGGTAAAGGGCATTGAATAGTCATGCACTTAAGAGAGAGTGTGATAGCGTCTTCCATTGTGAGGATACTGGCAGATCTCTCTTGGAGCCTGAACAATTAATGCAATTGATAGTGTTGTGAGACATGAGGGCTGAAAGACAACCCCTGGTAGGGAATTCTAGCCAGGGCATTGGACACATTAACATTGTGAAACTCTATGAATGGGGTGGGGGGCAGAGGTTAGAAATTCATACTGTCCTCATTCCACAGGTGGAGGTGCTGTACACTAAAAAAGAAGCACTAGGGAAGTGCAAAAAGTTAACAAGGGGTTACACCCCTACTTTAAATGTTTTTGGAGCTCCAATGAGGAAGAGGAAAGTTACTAGCTCTCTCCCACTCCACTGTCTGCTGAAACTGAAAGTCAGAGCTGGGAGCATGGTGCCTTTTATAACCAGAAGTCCCATAGAGCAAAACGGGAGATCTATGGTTGGCAGTCAGAACTGCCTAACAGGGTTTGGAGGGATGAGATTTGTGTTCCCATGGCTACAGAAGACATCCCCTCCCCCCTGCTCTTTGCTCCCTTGTAACAAATTTGGAGCTTCACACTTGGAGGGAAGACCTGCCTATCAAGCTAAGTTGGGCTTAGATTGGGGTTTCCAGGACAACAGCAGGAGTTCAAACAGAGTTCAGACAATCCCTGCCTACATTGCCAAGGGAATTGATTGCAGGTGCCACACTGTCTGGCTTGATGAACAGCTGATGAACACAATGAACGAGGCTTGCAACAACCACTTGTTAGTTTAGAATGGGACCTCATGAACAGCTTGTTTATGAACAGCAGATTGGGCTGTTCGTGGCTTTTTTTTAGTTTGTATTGCTGTTCATGCCCATCTCTAGTGCTGACATCCCTGAGTACAAATGAGGGCAAGGCTGATATATCTGGTTGCTATGTGTGATCCTGACCAATCAGGAATCACAGTGATGGTATAATTGAGGGACAATGAAAGCTATTCCGAACAAACCTTCCTAAATAAACAATGTGGCCCTCCCAGCCAGCTGAGAAAATGCTTGGGCTAGGGGCCATGGTTTGCACCCACGAATGAAAGGAGGCAGACCTTCCTTTTCCTGGGCATTTGGGGATTTGCTTGGGAGGTGGAGCAAAGGGCATAAAAGCCCACTCTGCCTCTCAGTCCACAGCCGTTTTTCCTTGCTTGGCCCACCCACCCTCCCCATTTTAGTGCAGGACTAGCCGGTCGCTGTTTATCAGGGCCAGGTAGGATTTTTTTGCTCTTATCCTCATTGGCACCGTGGCTGGGAGTTTTTTCACCTACCTTGCACTGTAGGGGGTTAATCAGTTAGATGGTGGAGCTGTAAATACTTGGTCACTGGCCGGATAGGATGGGATTTGAGCAGGATGGTGACCCCCTTGGCGTATTCCCTTAGGGGAATTGGGGGTCTGTCAGGAGCAGCTGGTGGGCTTCACAGCAGCCAGTTGCGAGGGCAGACTGCCCAGTGGGACTCCTGGACAAGTCCACTTCATGGGCTTCATGGCAGTGGGGAGCGGAGCTTTAAAGGTGAACCACTTGCCTGACCACCGGGTACCAGCCCTCCTTGGGAGGGCTCACCCCCGGTGTAGTGGGGGATCGCCCAGACAGGTCAAGGCAAGATCCAGTGAGACCCCTAAGCTTGACCTGCACCACTAGTTAGATCCCTTGCCGATTCCAAGTTTATGTTTAATTAATAAAGTGGCCCATATTTTATACCCAACAACTTGTCTGCCTTTTCTTTTGACTGGGGGTGGGGGGGCAAACAGTTTACAGTATTCTCTGAAAAAGATGTTTTCTGATGCTAATGGAAACATTCATGAAAATCACATTCCCTTTTGGCTCAATGCTATAAACAGCTGGTACTTATTTTTAGCATAGTAGTGCTGGTGGTTTTCATAGCATTGCTATATTAATATCTGTAATATAATAGAAGCTCAATGTAGTTTTGTCTTGAAACCATTTTTCATAAGGCAGGATATGGAAATTGAAGTTGAAGTGACAGTTTGTGTGCTTATGTTGTGTGTATGTGCAAAAGAGATTTTGCATTCCTCGCTCATCTTGGAGAAAGGACTGCAGTTAGGAGGCATGCCCTTTTTAACTACTGAGTGCCTGTACAATGCTAACGAATGCAGTGAACCATTTTGATTCCAGGTTTTAAGAGAGTAAACCCTGTCAGTCATCAAAATGTTTCTTATTGCCAAACCTGAAAAAAGAAAAAACCAACTGTTGGACAAAAGACAAAAGTCCTGACCCAGGTCATGTGTGAATCAGTCCTCAGTCTTATTGATTTCAGGAGGGCAAGATCATTGCAATTTGCATTATTGAGTTCAACAATACTATTTTCTGTTGCTGACATTTTTGATAACAGATTGAATTGGAATTGCCTGAAATTCAAAAAGGCAGTCAGCCACTGGAGTCCATTGCTGTGAATCAAGGGAAACAGATTTCAGGGATAGAATTCCTCCTATAGCTTTCATTCATTCCTAGTCAACACTGTTACAATAGGGAATCAAGAACATCATTTATAAACATAATATACCAGGGGCAATCCCCAGAACCTACAGTTTAAAGGATTTCCAGTAGCAGGACTGGGAAAGAAAAAAAAAAAACTAGGCACGTGCACTGAAAAAAAAATCGCATTTCAGTTTAAGATCCAGGGGTTCCAAACCAATTATGTACCATTACTGGGTTTTTTTTTCTGGCTGGGGTGTTGCCAGGTCTAATCTAATTAATTTGGTTTATTTCATTGTCATAAGTTTCGGCATCATTCTTTGCAATGAGGGCTTCTAGGCTCTTAGGGGCATATGTTTTTGCACTGAACAGCCCCAAAATCACCCAGAACACAGTCTTCCTTCTAAACCATTGAGCTGCTGAACTTTCCTTGAGTTATGCTACATACACGCAACACCCTGAAGAAGGTGAGTGTTAGCAAGTGCACATAGTGAAGCTGGCTAAAGGAAAGCAAGACGGAGGTGACTGCATTAAAAACAATCCAACATTATGTTCACTTTTTCTTTTCTTTTAGTGCCAATAAATTATTAACTTTGGCGCCATGTTTTCTTGTGCTTACTCCCATAGAAGAATCTTTCAAATCACAGCGCATGGTTGAAGTCTTTCAGAGCTTTTATCGAGTTTTATTGATTGAAGAGACCATTTTCCACTCCCACTCTCCACCCTAGCAGCACTGTTCCTCACAGTACTCATCCAAGTGCTCTGATGGGAGATGGGGAGACAGACCAGTATCTGGCTAGTGGTGCAAAACAACCCAAGAGGCACCCTAGCAGATCTACTTAGATGTAAGTCCCAAGTTATTCAATAGTGCTTACTCTCAGGTAAGTTTCTTCTGAATTGCAGCCTATGTTTGACGTTTCCCTTCCAAATGTTTCCAAAGCTGATAGGATGGGAGGGGCATCTCCTTGAAAGGACCTGATTGGCAAGGAGACAATGCCATTTCATAGGTAGTGATGGGGGAGAGATGCACTCATACGCATTGTGCTCGTCCCCCCTTCCTGCCAACAGAGTTAATTAATAATGCAAGGCCACTCTCCAGTTGGAATCTGATTGATGAATGCTGTTCTGGAAAACAAGAGGCTGCCCTGCAAGGTGAGCCCAGTGAATGCCTGCTGCCTGCTGCTGCTGTTGCTGCAAGGTACAAACCAAAATGAAACATGCACACTTCTTGTTGGGAGGGACTCATTACCATTTAGTTTCCTGGATTTGGTTCAGTGTTCTGGAAGCTGCTTTAACAAAATGAAACAGCAACATCTGGATGTATTTCTGGCTAATTTTTTTCATTGTACACACCCCTAGAAAAGGCCTCTGTTTGATTGCAATGAAGTATCTTCTATTGGACTAAAAGGACCATGAGTCTGACTAGATATAAGATAGCCAATTGTCACCATTGTCAGGTACAGTCTGCCAAAACATGCCATGTATCCAAGCCAAGGTTGTTGGTACTATAATGACTGCTATGAAATTAAAAAGTATTTGAATATCTGCAAACCACTTTCTGAAACAAGTAATTACCTAAACTTGAATATTCCAGGGACCCCACAAAAGTTGGACAGGTGATCACGAGTTCTATCATGAGTTCTATCATGACTCTTGTCAGTCAAGAACAATGATCTTTCATTCTAGGGCAGGAGCCCAAACATAAAACCTGATCTGGTTCTTTGGCAATGTCTTATTTCTTTATAAAAGACTGCAAGAAAAACTACCAGCCAGTGCTGAGAAACACCCAAATGGTTTTCCGTGAGGAACATGCACTGAAGTCCCAACAGACTACTTGAGGAAGACCCAGTAGCTTGCCCAGCTGTCTTCATTAGTTCTATTCTAGTGCACTTCAGACTTTCCTACACCTTTTAATTTAGGCTTGGAAGTGTCTGTTCAGTGTCTCATCAGATGTTGGAACTAGAAATGGGCACAAACTGGAAAAATGGTGGTTCATTGCAGTTCATAGTTTGTCGTGTTCATGAACCAGTTTGTTTGGTTTGTGAATACATTACTTCGGGGGCAGCAGAAGGTCTGCAGAAAGCCCATTCCCTCCATTGCCTAGGAAACTGATTGATTGGTGCCAGGCTGTCTGCAGTGATGAACCAAAAAATGAACCAAATGAACTGCCCTAAAAATCATAGCAGTTCTCGCCGTTTGTCAGAAATGCCCTGTGACGAACCACCGATTTGCAAACCAATAAACAGCCCTGTTTGTGATGAACTTTGGTTCGTAATTTGGTTCATGCCCATCTCTAGTTGGAACCTATGCAGGGTCGACTCTAGTTGGCACTTGGTGGGAGACCACCAAGGAGGTCTATGGTTGTTACACAGAGCAGGCAATGGCAAATCATCTCTATTAGTCTGTTAACTTGAAAACCTTATGGAGTCCCATAAGTAGACTGTGACTTAACAGTGTTTTACACCATAATGACCCATTCTGTAACACTTGTCTGATGTCAAAGGGCACAATATTATGCTTAATCATTGGTTGTGGTGCCAATATTATAATTTATATGATGAACAAGCAATCATAAGACTGTGGTTTTAGGTGTAATAAAGAACACTTCTGCTTAGATGTAGATTTCTATTGAAATTAGAGGAACTTGTATCCAAGTTAATTATAAATTCAATTAAAATGAGCTACTGATACATTTGCTCTGATTAAGAAATCTGTATAAGTTGAAGATTGGCTGCCTCTCTTACTGGCCCAATAAATAATGTCAGAGTATCATTTTTTTCCTATGCTCTTGCATCCATGTGGCAATTTCTAGATGCCAGTCACAATGAACCATCATACTGGTACCCTTCTCAGGAAATATAGGTCAAAAAAGCAGTGAAGTTTGAAGTCAAGGGCTGATGTCCCCCTTTTTTCCTATCAGTCTGAGAGAAGTATGCTCTTTGCTCAATGTTGCATTATCATTCATGGACACATGGTTTCTGGAATGAGATATTATAATATTAGAAATTAGATTTTAGCTATCAAGACATTGATTTGCATTGCCCTGAAATATGTTTCCAGGAACCATCACCTTCCAGATGTAGCAGTTCTGGGAATTAAGTTACAAAGCAGGCAGGTCAAACAGGTAAATGTGAAAGGAGGTAGATTAAGTGCTCAAGGGCAGCGGACATTCTGTACGGATTTTATACTTGATTCCAAATGCATAGTGTGCAAAAAGGCAGGGGGGGGGACTCCAGCCCTGCTTACAAATGAACACAGCTACTGTCTCTTCCAACCCTCTAGAAAGTGGAAATGAGCAATGGTATAAGATGTAATTTATTGAGATTCAAGAAGAGAAAACACAGCACTTTGGACGGATATATTGTAAATGAAGCTCTGAAAGCCCTATAAGCCAGTGGCCAAAAGACAAGTCTGAGACACTGAGAACCTGTTTCTAATTGCTAATGTGCCGGAGCGTTTGCATAAGCTCATTTTTAGTCCAGCTATCACTGAGGGAATGAATGCAGAGCGTTCATTTGTTTAAAATGAAAAAGTGCTGGAATTTAGCAGTTGTCAGTTGAAGCTATATGTTGAAGGAAATTAGTTGCCATTTCCACTATCTCTTCCCTTGTGTTTCTTCACTCTTTCTCTCCCTGCTCTTGTTAGAATTAATAACTCAACTTCCAGATTTCTAACAAATGAATTCTATTCTTCTGTTCTTCCATGTAATCACATCTAGCATTAGTATTTTGCATAATATTCTTTGTGTAGACATTCTCTGCACTGTGTTCAGCATTTCCCTCAAAATAATCTTTCCCTCTAGGTTGCTATGAGATCATGCTGTTGTATTCAAATCTTTCCCCTTCTTTCATTACTTGTATAAATGCTGTGAAAATTTGAGACTCCGCATGGCCCTTCAAAACCTCTCTGTCCTGAAACAAAATTGCAAAAGAGAAAGAAATATTTTTCATTCTTTTCACAAGATATTTTCGCAAAAGCACAAGATATAAAAAAAGTTCATAGAATATATGAACTTTTCCACATGCTCACTTACAGTGAGTTTTCTGGCTATTCAGCCCTTGAGGATCAGATCTGCTTTGGGCTTCTGTAATTCTGCACATGAGGGAGTCGAAGGGAAATGGTGTCTAGTTGGTGTCTATTTTTTATTTCTTCACTTAGAAAAATGCCCAGTTTCTCCTGTGGGCTTTCTAGGGGAAGACAACATCAGCAGTTTCATCAGTGTGTCTTTTTTGTTTTTGTGCATACATTACAATGTTATAACTAGGAGCGTGCACCTGAAAAATATTCGGAAGCTTCGAAAAAACCCCTGAAAACTTAAGCGGCATGCAGTTTCGGATTCAAGTTTCTAAGTTGCTTTGGTATGGTCCGTAAAGATTTGGAGCATACTGAAGTGATGGGGGAAGGGGAGGCCACCCCCCATCCTTTAATGCCACCCCACCCCCACCCCACTTACCTGGTCAGGCTCCAGTCACCAATGCTGCACTGGCCAGCTGGCTGGCAGACAAGGCCTTCCCTGCCACCTCCGTGGCTGGTTCAGCTAGCCAGCAGAGAGGGCCTTCCCTGCTGCCGGTGCCGTGCCAGCATGGCTGGCCAGCAGAGAGTGCTGCCACTGCCGGTGGCCAGCAGGGAGGTGAGAGGGCCTCCTCCTCCAGCCACTGCCAGGTAAGTGGGGGTGGGGAGGAAAGGGTGGGAATGGAAAAATTTAAAGGGCCCCTCCGCTTGCGAAAGGGCCCTTTAAACTTAACCCCCAGCCCCCCTGAAGCTTCATGAAGCATTATGAATGCTTTGGGAAGCTTTGCTTTGGGATTTCCAAATTCGGAAATAACGAAGCTTTCCAAATCAGGCCCGATTCGGGTATTTTACCCAAATCAGATACCCGAAGGGCACACCACTAGTTATAACACTGGGATGTTAGAAGGGGTTGTGGTTAACCTCTACCTCACCCAGCATTTGTCTGTCAGCAATTGGAGGGTGTTATTTTAGCTCCAAATTTAACAAAAATTCTGTGTGATGATTGGCTGAGGCATTCTGGAGGGAAATTCTAAAAATTTATATTTTTTAAAAAACAGCAATGTTACAATACTGCTGATTTTCTAGAAAATTAGGAGAAAAACTGGACTTAAAATGACAGGAAACAGAGAGTCCTGTCATCCTGCATAGCATATGTGGGAGAAAAGGTGATTTACTTCATACTGCCAAGGTTAGCATGCCCACACAACACATAACAAACAATTATGACATTTCTGTTTGTTGATTGACTGAGGAGTTCTGGAAGTAAACTTTAAAATATTAAGTGGGATTCATGTTTCTTTTACGAATTTTTCTGTTAACCATTGCCCATCCCCCCCCCCACATTGCAAAATTTTTCATAAAAAATTGCAATGTTGTTAAAAAAATTAAATGAGGGGGTTGACTAATAATACAGGAAACTCCTGCACAAAATGTCATCCTAAATATCTTACAAGGGAGAGAAGATGATTTACTTCATACTGCTGAGGTTAGCATGCATACACAACATAAAACAAACAATGACAACGTTTTGTTTTTTTAAAAGGAAGAGGACTGAGAATGGTGGGGGAAGAAAGCAAGCAAAAGGATGTGGTTACACATTACTGTTCCATCAAACAGGATGCAGGGGGATAAAGGGGAGGGTGAAAGGGAGGACTTACTCTGAAGAAAACATTCTGCCCTTCAAAAAAGCCATCTTTTAACTTCCCTGTAAAAAAGAACATTGGGGTATGTGCACAGAAGAAAATCCATAGAAAACCCAGGAAAAATCAGTGTTGCAACTGATACAGCCTTTCACCACATTGAATATGGGGAACAATTTGAAGACTGAACAGAGGTTTTCTGACCATGCAGTCGAAGCTGTATGAGGCCAGAACCGATGAAAAAGTCTCAAGCAAAAACCCTCTTTATTTATCTATATTTCAAATACATGAAATATATGCAGTCCTTTGGATAAAAACCCAGCATCCAGGATGCTGAAAAGATCCATTCATTTTTTGAGTGTATTTATTCAGGATATTTCTGTGCTGCCTTTTCAGGGCCCTGCTCAAAATATTAGTTCATGCAATCCTTTTGGCTGGGTAAGGATAGAAGAAAGGAAAATAATGGACAATGATTAGCTCTTAGGATGCAACAGCCACAATTAACATGAATTTTTAATTGTATTTTTAATATGTTGTGATCCGCCCTGAGCCTGCTCGCGGGGAGGGCAGAATACAAATTTGAAATAAATAAATAAATAAATAAATAAATAGAGATGTACAATTTTCAGAAATTTTGAAACCATTAGGTGAGAAAATGCATCCCACCTCTGCTTTAAAAAGTAAACAAAGGTTTAGGGGCAAAATTGTAATATGCACAAACTTAATTTCTTATCATTCCTAAATGTATTTTAACATTAAAATATCATAGTGCAAAAATTGTTTGTATTAGCATGTTAATGGAATTTAAAAGTGTAAATACCTTATTTTTCTACAATTAAAATTGCAAATACATCCAATACTAGGGAGAGAAAGAGAAAACTGTAGACTGATGCATCCTGTACTGCTTTAGCACACATATCTTAGTTTTTGCCAACTGAGAGGTAGGGAAAAGTAAAATCTGAAAATAGAAAAAAACAATTTTGTTAGTAAAGAAAATTAAGTGTTTTTGGACAGAAACAATCTACAAAATATGATTATGTTCATATTACTTCTGGCCCGTTGCCATGGACATATAGTTTTTTTATTGCATGTATAATATATATTTAGATTAATACACACCTTGCAGCCATGCATTCTAAAGCACCAAGGAATATTAATTACACCAGCAGAAATATATTCATTGATTAAATACTTGATTACAGGACAGTCCTAGCAGACTTACACCTTTCTAAGCCCATTGACTTTAATGGATTTAGAAGGTGTAATTTTATTTAGGATTGCACTGTAAAAGGCTGAATCATCGCTGTGTTTTATTTTTTGCTCTGCTAACATGGACAGGAATAATCAACTTATCCCTTACTCGGTTAAATTGATTTTATATCCAGTGTAAATTGGTAATTAATTCTTCTGTATGCAGAATGTATGAGTTTGCACAGGCAAACATAGCAAAGGGAGGTCTCTCAGTTTTCATGTAATCCCATATGGATAAGGGAGAATGCCAGGTACATTTTTAAAAGTATCAGTTGCAGCACCATTTCTTAATCAGTTGAGGCTGAAAGTCCCATTTGATCTTCTATAGCTGCTGTGTTGTTTATCTGATTCCTCTGCTCTTCTGTCAGTGCTACACAATGTCAAAGACTGGTGTTCTTGCTCTCATATTTGTGGCTGGTTGATATTGGTCAATTACAGGACAGGTCCCCAGCTGAAATTTTGGAAGTAATCCATCTCACTTTGCAAATACAGATATCTTTGTTAGATATGCTTGGATATCCACTGGTTAGTTCATGACCTGTTCACTAGTTATGAAGAGGGAGCCATTTTATTACGAATTGTTCATATGTTCATTAATGAATTCACGGTGGTTCAACAGCTTCACTGTATTGCATTCCAGCAATGCAGAGTGACACAACTGGCTTTTTGAGGATGCGCATTCTCACACATCCTGGTAGAGTTCTATTTCCATTTCTTGATGTGCAACTGCTCCAATCAGCAGGAAATTGTTTAGACAGTTAAATAAGTCACACTTCTTATAAATCAACCCCAAATAAATGCTGTGTTTTTACAAAAAACTCCCAGCATTTTTTCTTCATCTAAGTGGTCCTTGGTGGCATTAATGGCCACTAAACTATTTGGATCAGCAGTGTTTTCAGGCAGGCACAGTTTTGAAAATAAGATTCAAACGTCAAAACCACATAAGTTTGTAACAATCGAATGTGGTTAATTCCCTGATCCTTGCCCCTAGAATATGGGTTTGCACTGAGAAAAAAAAATCATTATACTTTCAAATATAGGGTTTCTGGCTGGTGGGGGATTTTACCATGATTGCTGATTTTGGGGTCAGGCATTATTGGTTCAGAATCCAATTCAGTATGTTGGGGGTTTTTTGGACCCCTGAGGTTTCGGAACCATTATTTTCAATGGAGAATCTCTTTGAGGGTCTGGGACAGCTGTTCATAAAGATAATGGCACCAAATCTGCACAGAGCACAATGGTTTCTGATAAATATCAGGACAAATAAGGCCCTGATTTCTGATAAATATCAGGACGAGCCCCTTAAGCTTCAAACAGATTGAACAGAGTCTTACAGACTCTGAAGTAGTTTCCTCTCAACACATACACACTTTTTTCTACTGAAAAAAATGGCAGTTAAGTGGCAGCCTAGCAAGAGTGTGTTAGCCAGACACCAGCATTAAAAAAATGTGTCTGCATTCATTTCATTTTCCTGTTCCTTCCTTCCTTCCTTGCCTGATACAGCTCTTTTGGCCAGACACTTCAGACTAATCCCACATTAAAAAAGGGGGGGGGGGACTGACTCCAATCACAAACTTAAAAAAAAAAAGTTGAATTGCTAAAAGGTAGGATGCCAGTGGCCCACTTATGTATAGATCCCTATCTTGTAAAAGAAAAGAAAGGCTGTGATTAATATTTTTGAGTTTGTTCTTCTGAAATATCGAGGTGATCCTCCTCGTTGAAATTGGGACTGTCAGTAGCTAGATTAGCCAAGGTACCTATCTTCCTCGTATTGTAGAGACACCTGCATTCTGAAAAGGGAAATCTCAAAAAGCGACCTTTCATTTCTAGAGGTAATATGGTATTCAATCTAGCAGCAAAGAAAATATCTCGATATCGAGAAACCATCATGGATTTTAAATATGCTGGTAAGGTAACTAGTGGTTTGTCCATTGTAGGCAAGGGAACATACCCTTCTTGCTCACTGTGTTTCTGGACTCTAGTATCAATAACTGCCAATCCAGCTAAATCTGGCTTTTCTGGATCAAAGTAGAGAATCCTGTATATGATCCAAAAACCTAAATCCAGGTTAATCTGGGGAAAGCAGCATCAGCCTCTTGGGTGGCTGTTTCCATGTCTTCCATTTTTTTCCCAAGAGGGGAGGGCAAGAAGAGAGGAGGAACTGAGTCAGGGAGGAAGTAATGATTGACCAATACATTCAAGAGCTGTCCCTGTCTGGCCAATGGGATTCTCTGACAAGAAGACAGCTTTTTTCAAACGAGATTTTTTAAAAAGCAGGCTTGGCTCAGAGCAGCCTCCATTTGTGTTGCCTGGTCTTGGAGAGCGACTGCTGCAGAGAGTTGCTGGCTCTCCTGCCTGGCCTGCTCTCTTCTCTTTGCCAGTGGATTTGCTGCCTGCCTACTGTTGCACAGCTATGAAACTGTGCTTCCTGCTGGAGGAACTGGATGGAGAGTCATAGACTCACTGGTTTTTCCTGTCTTTGGGGGAAGAGGGTTTGGCCTGGTGTCTGGGAGGGATATTTGCTGATTGTTTTGCCCAGCTTCTGTAAGTGACACTGGTTCTGTGGACCTAACTTGTGACAATGTAATTTGGTTATGGTGGAATCCACTAGTTTGACATGATTCTCTGGTTTGATGTCGGGTCACTTTGCTTCACTTTACTTCTGGGGGGTGGGATTCCATTTCCTTGCTTCAATTCTGTTCTGTTGGCTTTCTCTGGGTTAAGTAGGCATTTGGGAGTGTGCCATTAGTCAATGGCAGCCATGCCCCTGTGTGTTTCTGCCTGAAAGCTACCTTGGAAATTTTCTTTCCATAGGAAAAAATGGAGAGTGGCTGGGGGGGGCACCTTGTTCAGGGCCCCATAGAATTGGACCCTGGGGTCCAATCTTCCTGAAATTTAGGCTGTCTTTAGAAGACAGTCAGGAGTAGAGTCCCTGCACATTGGTGGAGTTTGCTTGAAAAATGCCTCCCGAGCAACCCAAATAGTTCCCCCCCCATAGAGAATAATGACTGAATAAATTCAGGATTATCTAATCTTGCTGAACCAGATTAGAAAATCTTACTTGGATTTCAGGGATCCCAGATTTTTTTTCAGATCCCTGAAATCTGGATACAGATAACCCAGATTTTTTGGGGGGAGGGGGTGCCCACCCCTACTTAGTCCCTTAAAGTGCTACTGGTCTCCAATTTTGCTGTTCTACTACAGACCAACATGGCTTCCCACCTGAAATTTTCTTTGTGTAAATCATATAATGTTATTGAATATTATTCCAATCCAAACCATGTCCCCCACACTCTACTAACCCCGAACTCTAGGGCTTTATCCTTAATGATTTCTGGACAAATCCCCCCTTCATTTATGCACCCAGATGACCCTTTGCAATGGGCATGATAGCCAAGAGGTCTGTCTCCTCAGAGACCCCACCATAACCTGGCACAGATCATATTTTTAAAGAACAAACATCTCCTCTCATTTTGGATTTTTTAGAGAAATTCTCATCCAGCTCGCCACTAACTTTGTTCACTGCTCTGAGCTTAGCACTAATCTGTCCAGAAGGGCAGTTGTTGTCATTAGTATTTTTATTCTCTGGGGCTTGTCTCTAAAGGTGATTGGCTGGGTGTCCTCTGTGCTCATCCCTTGCAAGGATCGAATTGGAAGGGAGCAGTGTCATTGCTTGGAAAATTAGTTGAATCACAGGAAAACAAGATGCCTGTTGCATTGCTGACAGTAAGCACTTGAATACAAAAGGCAACATGGATTTTTTTGTAGGGGGATTCATAGTTCCAGAGAATTCTGGATTTGTATTCCCATTTTGGAAAATCACGTGACAACTTAAAGGAGTACTTTTCATGTATATTTTCAGCTTATCAATTTTGTAATGCATGCCCCTCCCCCAGAAACTGCAACACTATGAGGCATGAAAAGGAAGCAAAACCTATGGATCCAGATGTTAGTCTATTTCTCTCTTGCAGCATAATTAGGCACCATAAAGCCTAACAAAATTTATCCCAGCAGAAGCATCTTTAGTTGGGTAAAATACTGATCTACTGTAGTGTACTGTGGCAACCCACAGTTGTTTGTATCCACAAGGAAGTAATTGATTTATCTGCAGGGCACACATAGAAACAATGACACAATCTGATCCTTATGGTGAAAGCAGCAATTAATTTTAGATTTTAGAGACGTACAATGGCTCACAACAAGTATGCTGCAGCAAAGGAGGTGCTAATATATTAAATATCATGCCGGTAATGAAGTGTCAAAATTGTGTTACAGACAATGGTGGGTAGTAGTTTGCATTATCATCAATGACTCAATACTATATCATTGTGAAAATCATTCTGAGCTTCCTATTTCTGTAGGCAAAATTATAATTGATTTTTTAAAGTCCAAAGTATAAACAAAAACAAATCTCATTGTACTCAAATAACTTATTTGAAAAGAATATACTTTGAACTAAGGAATTCTTGCTTATTCATTCTGCTTGCACTGAGTGTATTAGTCATGCTTCAGGAGAATCTACATGTTTGATACTAATTATTTCTCTTGTAATACATTCAGTTCGCTTTGGAATCTTAATGACATTTTCCTGAGATATAGCTTTTTTTTTCTTGGAGTTTGAATTTGTTCTGAAGTACAAATGACTTTCAGACAATGAGAAATAATAGCTATGAAAGCCATTAAATCATCAACTTTTAAAACATCAACTTTTAAATTTTGAAGTAGTTCCTATATGGTATCAAAAATTGCAAACCTGACTCTGGAAACAGTCCACGAAGTACTCTTCTGCAAAATGTAGTGGTCAATATTTATTTGTTTATTTATGGCTTAAGAAATCATTGAAACCCATTCATAAGCAGGATGGGATCCCTATGCTAAGAGATGGACTACTTAAAACATGGTTTCAATGCAGAAATAGATTGAACCCACCAATTTTGCCACTGATGTCACCAATAAATGACCATTGTGACACTGCCACTGGAAATGGAATTGATCAGCTCAATTATGAATCTATGATAGACAAGCAAGGAAATGTGAAAACATGGCAAGAAATCCAAGATCAAGGGGAAAATATTCTATGGTTGATGTATCACCAAACAGTATCAAGGCAAACAGTTGATATATCACCAAACTCTAAAAGAAGGCAGCAGGCTAAGAGAAAAGACAGAATTTGAATCACTAGTAAGTAGAGATTGGAAGCATTTAATAGGGAAAATTTACAACATTTTACTGCAACACCACACAGAAATTGAAGAAGTTAAAATCTGTAAGCTAAAATGGATGAAAAACTTTGGAAAAACCATCCCGATGAATTAATGGGAAGATCTATGGGCTAAAGATATACTGTCAATTGTTAAGAGAGAACTGGTATAAAATGTTTTTCAGATGGTACATTATTCCCAAAGACATTGCGAGAAGGACTATAATGGACAGTGTTAGAAATGTCAATGCACGGGTGCAACATTTTATCAGATGTGATGAACATGTAAGAAGGCATGGAAATATTGGATAAAGATATGACCACAGGGAGAGGTGAAGCAGCCCTCCCTGGCCTCATTGCCGTGGCCACCGCAGGACTTACCTGGCATGGGGGAGCAGGAGGATGCCATCCCATGTGCCACCGCCACCAACACTGCTGCAACCCACAGCCCTACCTAGGCAGAAGAAGGCCTGGCTACCTCTGTGACTTCCCACCACTCTGCGACTGCCCCTGCAACTGCCCTTGACCCAGCTGGGCCATTCTGCGACTGCCCCTGACCGAGCTGGGCCAGGAGACAACCTGGCTGTTGCTGTGGAAGTCCACCACTCAGCTAGGGTGGGGGAGGCATTGAACACCACGCCAGTGGCCCACCATTCATTGGAGATGGGGGAAGATCCAGCCACTGCAGCATCAGCCTGGTGCTCAGCTGGGGCAGGAGAAGCCCCAGGTGCCGCCGCAGCAGCCCACCACTCAGCTGGGGTGGGGGAAGGCCATATCCTCATCCCCACCACAGCCCCATCCCTGGCAGGGGTGGGAGGAGGCTTGGCAAACACAGGCACCGCAACAGCACAGGACAGAAGTGCCAAAGGCCCTAAGATGGAAGTGAGCCTGCAGCATCCACCGTGCTGGAACAGAAGCTGGGCCACACCCCTGGCTGGAGGCCGGCCGGCCCCACCCTGCAGGGCGGCCAGGGAGTGCAGAGAGAGGTCAAGGACTGGGCTTAGCAGCTGGGTCAGGATAGGAGGAGTGTCCTGGACCTCACCTGGGGAAGGGAAGAGCAGCCACAGACCATGCAAAGCCTGGGGCAAGGGGCTATATCAGGGCATGCTGGAAGGGTGGCCAGTGAGGAGTAGTTGGGAGTAGATGGAGAGACAGTGAAAGGCAACAGACATAGAGCATGACAAGGCTGTGAGAGAAGGGCAGATTTGAGCTGCAAGAAGGGGACCTTGAGTGTTGTCAACCCCCCACCTCACCTCAATTCTGAGGCCAACCCTGTGCCCCACCTAGCATGGTAGCCAACCTGGAAGGTCAGCCCCCACCAGGCTCCGATGACCCCAAGGGTGAGCCTGCCAAGATATTTGAAGAGATGCAGAAGATTTTCAAGCTCAGGTTTGAGTTAAATCTGAAAAAAAAATGCTATTAAACATTTTACCAAATAATGTTACAAAAGAACAGGGAGACCTTTCCTGGTACATGGTGACAGCAGCAAGGGTGCTACATGCAATGAAATGGAAAACAGATCTGTGCCCTGATATGTCAGAAGGGATAGATAAGATTTACGAATATGCATCTATGGCCTAATTAACTTCTTATGTACATAGAAGACCAAAAGCTGAATTTTGAAAAAAATGTAAAGATTTCTCTGATTACTTAGGTTAAAACTAAGATCAATTAAGGTAACTTGATACAAAGATAAAAAGATAAAACATAGGAGAAATGATTAATTAAAAATTGTTGATAGCAAAGTCTGGGTATAAGCAATTAAGGCGAGGGAATGAGACCCATTATATAATTTAGCTGTGCTGTTACGTACTTTGAATGTATCTTTCTAATCTAACTTTAAATGTAGTGTCTCTATAAGTTTCTATGCACTTTCTATTGTTATATCTTTTCTTTTTAAATATTTTTTTAAAAATTGTCTATTGAAATATTTTTACCCCGCCTTTCCCCTTGGCTCTAGGGCAGTGGTCCCAAATATGGCATTGCAAGAGAAGACCTTGGAAAGTGGGCTGCATTCCAAGTGCTATACATTGGGGATGTCACGGGTAACCATGATCATGTTCCTCTCTGTCCATATTTAGGTGATGCCTAATATTATTATGACGAAGTCTGTAAGGTCTATAAGACAACAATTTGTATTCTTCCCATTATTCTCATTTCCCTTTATCTGGATTCTCAATATGACTTTCAAAATTTTTGGATGAGCAGCATCACTTCGTTAGGACATCCTTTGTAGCCAGTTGGTGTTACTGCCTAGAGGGTTACATATCCCAAGATGGATGCTAAACCTAACCCAGCAGTTCTTCTAATACCAGAGGTCATGAAAAGAAGGTAGCTCAGGGCATCCTAACATGAATTTGGGCTTGAATTGAAAAGTGGTCCACATTCACGTTGACATATGAATAGGTATACATGTTACCCTGGTCACATATGGTACATTTATGTATTTATTTATTTAGAGAATTTCTGTGTCACCTCTTCAGATAATCTACTTAAGGAAGTTAATATACATGGAATATGTATATACACACACACAATTCATATACGCTTCCTTAGAGTGGAAGAGTGAAGTTTGTTTACAATTAAAATAGGAAACTCTGGTCCCAGTGTCTTTGGAAATGCTACAGTTAGCACAGGAATAATGATCAATGAATTGCATCTGACTAAACTAGCATATCTTATCACTGGTGAATAGCACCTTAAATGGGCTATATCTGAGGTGTGATCTCTTTATTCATATGAGCAAAGAAATTCAAATCTGGGCCTAGGCATCAATAAATAAAAACAGCTGTTGCTAGCAAGTGAAATGGCAGTTGAAAGTCTTTGTATCCATTAGGAAGAAAGAAATGGTATAGCTTGCCTGCTAATAACAATGGAGCTGAAATTCAAGTTTTGTAACAGAATGTAAAAAATTGGTCTACTTATAAAGAACTGTCCTACAGTAGAGCTAAATTAGTTTGTGAGTGATGTTATAGAGAAGTCTTTTTGTAAGTATAGCTCATGTTTACTTTTACTCCTCCGTAATACATACAAATGTGTGCAATTAGCACTCACCTAGGCACAGCATCTGCGTGTGGAGATATTTCAAGCTTTTTTGAAGTGGTAATTTCAGATGTTAGTCTGCAACAGCAAAATAAAACAGGAGTTGAGGCTTATCAAAATTTATGTCACCATAAGCTTTTGTTAGTAAGGTATAACTTTTGTTAGTAAGGTATAACTTTTTTTTAGTAAGATATAACTTTTGGAAACTGAGACTTGAAAGAGCAGCTGTGAGGGAGTTAGATAATTATCCTTAAAGTTAAAGATGTCTCTCTGGGAACCAAGATCAAGATAATCCAAACTATGGTATTCCCCATTAAAATGTATGGATGTGAAAGTTGGACAGTGAAGAAAGCTGACAGGAAGAAAATTGATTCATTTGAAATGTGGTGCTTGAGGAGAGTTTTGCGGATACCATGGACAGCCAAAAAGACAAATAAGTGGGTATGAGATCAAATCAAGCCTGAATTCTCCTTAGAAGCTAAAATGACAAAACTGAGGCTATCACACTTTGGTGACATCATGAGAAGACAAGATTCTCTAGAAAAGTCAATAATGCTAGGAAAAGTAGAAGGCAGTGGGAGAAGAGGAAGACCTAAAATAAGTAGGCGTGTGCACTTAGGGTTTCCAGTTCGGAAAAAAACTCCAAATCGGGCTCAAATCTGGATTGCTTTGGGAAGCTTCGGAGCCTTAACATGCCCTTCCCCTGCTCCTGAGCTCCTGGAGAAAAACTGGAATGAGAGCATGTTAGAGCAGCAGCAGATTCTTCCGCTGTCGCTGCAGCTGGAGCTTCACCGACACAGCGGCTTTCTCTAGAGCAGCTCCCCAGGAGCAAGACGCCCAAGAAGAAAGTAGCAGCGGCCCACCCCCAAACAATCGTTGGGAGCCCTCTTGTCCAGCAGGATTGTGACTGGAGGAACGATTTGCAAAACCTGCTGCTGCCGCTGGCTTTCTCTGGCTCTTCAGGCAGCAATTCTAACAGAGAGGGGAAGGATACTCGGACTTCAGTTCCCAGGAAAACTTGCAAAAACAATTCGGCCACACCTCCAGGCAGCTTCGCTGCTCAAGGAGGGGGCCGTAGATTGCTCTCCTGGAAGGCGGAGAGCAGAGCAGCGTTCCCGGGCATCCGGGGCTTTCTCGGGTGGGCGGAGTCAGCAGCCGTTGCTGGCTGCTCCGCTCACCCAACGCCAGTCGCGTTTGTCGCTCGGAGGAGGCAGACGTGTTGTTCTGCCTTCCCGAGCATTGGGCGCGGCGGCGGCTCGAGCGATCCGGGACAGTGTAGGGCGTCTCGGCAGTGGCGGCTTGAGCGGCGGCGGCAGCGGAGGACCCGTTTCGGCCGGGCCCCTTCTGGCCAGAGGAGAGGTTCTGGACGCGGCTGCAGCGGCGGCGGCAGTGCGCTGCGCTGCGCAGCCCCCTCCCTTTTTTGGGCCTGCTATTTCGCAGGGCTCTTGGCGGCTGTATATCAGGCGGCCCCCTGGGCGTGGTAGACCCAGGGGGTTAGGGTCCTGCGGCTTGGGCTGTTTTCATCTCCCTGTTTGGGGTAGTGGGTGACTGGCTTGGGAGTTCCTGCAGCTTCGGCTGCCTTTCAACCTCCCCCCCTGTTTGGGGAGATTGTGGGTGGCTGGCTGGGGATAACAGCCTGGGTAGTGTATAGAGTGGGAAGGTTCCCTGAGGGGCTGTTGGCTCTTGTTGCCCACCCACCCTCCCCATTCTGTGGCTTGGGTTGTAAGGGGAATTGCCTCTCTTGCCCTGTAGGGATTAGGGTGGGATTGAACGCCCCCCCCTCTTTTCTCTCTTAGTGGCCTGTTGCCCAGCTATTTAGCTGTCTTTCGGGCGGTGTGCTGGAGGCTACTTCGTGGTCAATTTGGACCTTAGTAGGCTGTCTGCTTAGCTGAGAGCCTTGCCTACTTATACTTGTTCTGACTGAATAGTGGGGTTGGTTGATGCTATGCCTCCCAAAAAGGGTGCTGGCAGTGCCAAGGGCAAACAGCCTGCCAAGAGGGTGCCAGCTAAGCGGCCAGCCCCTGTTGTTAGCTCTTCGGACGATGAGGGTGAGGAAGCCACTCAGCACGATATTTTGCAGCGGCTGGCAGCCTTGGAGCGCGGTAAAGGGGTGGTAGCAGCACCAGGTACTGGTAGAGCCAGGCCCATTCGGGGGGCATCTAGGGATGCTATTAATAGAGATATTCTTCGTCGTCTTTCTGCCTTGGAAGGCACTGCAGGGGCGGCGGCTGGCGGCGCCAGTAGATCTCAGCAGGCAGTCAACCAAATGGAGAGTGAGCCAGTGGTCGACCTGGATCCTGAGGCCGGATTGGATGCAGCGCCGGTGGCTGTGGCAGTGGACCCTACGGAGCCTGGGGGTAAGGAAGCTGCACCTAACACTGGATCCCCTTGGCCTTGGGGGCCATGGGGGCATCTGCTTCCTCCGGTGTCCCCTGGGGCTGCTGGGACCTCTCAGCAGTTCCCTTCTGCCTGGACAGCCGCGGGACAGCCGGCTTGGCAGCAACAAGGGCCTGGGTTGGCTGGTGTACAACAGAGTGGGCCGGCTCAGACCGTTTGGGGTAGTGGTGAGTGTACATGGGGGCAAGGGCAAATGGGTGTTTGGCCCCCTTATATGGGGGGGCCCTGGGGTTATTACCCTCATTTCTCCCTGTCTTATGGGCAAGTACCATTTAACGCTCTTCCTTTTGGGGATACGGCCTTGCCCCTGGGGGACCATCTGACACAAACCACTAGGGACAAAATATTGAAAGGTGAATATGTTGATGTTTTTACCCTTCTTTTCCGAGAATTGGAAAAGAAGGATAAAGATGAGCTTGATGATAGGGACAAGGAGCGCCTGAAGCGTCGTCGTGTGGACAGAACCTGGGCTAATTGGTTGCCCGGGTTTCTGATCTATGCTGGTGTGCTCGTGCGTGCTCAGCCCCATAGGGCTTTGTCCCTGCTGCAATATTTGGATATCATTTACAAGGGCTACACGGGCTTCTTGGGTGCTGCTTGGATGCAGTACGACGAGGAGTTTCGGATGCGTGCTGCCCTTAATCCCAGTCTCCCTTGGGACCGCATTCACCAGCAGCTTTGGCTGCAGGTGATGTCGCCTGCAAAGCCCAATATGGGAGATCGATCTGATAGCGGCCATGTTGTGCAGCGTTCAGCCTCGGCTTCCTCAGCGTCTTCTACCCGCCCTGCAGCGGGGCAGCAGGTTCAACCCCGGCTGCTTTGCTGGGAGTTTGCCTTCAAGGGCCAGTGTGGACGTAAGCCCTGCCGGTTCCGGCACGAGTGTCCAACTTGTGCGGGATACCACTCCTATAATGCCTGCCCCAAGTTCAGACAAGGTGGAGGGGGGAAACGGCTTGGCGGCGGGGGAGCTAGTGGCCAACAGGCAGCTGGTAAAGGGCCCCAGCCCGGTAAAGCTGAGGGTCCTTGAGCGGTTACTGGCGGATTACCCTCGGGAGCATGATGCTCGTTTTCTGTTTCTGGGTTTTAGTTTTGGTTTTAGGATTCCTGTTCAGGGGCCACGCTCCCCATTTATGTCCAAAAATTTGCGTTCAGTTCTGGGTATGGAGGATGTGGTTCGGGCTAAAATAGCCAAGGAGTGCGCCGAGGGCCGAGTTTTGGGCCCCTTTGATCGGCCCCCGGTGCCCAACCTTAGGGTGTCTCCTTTGGGTGTGGTGCCTAAGAAGGCTGTAGGTGAGTTTCGCCTCATCCATCATCTCTCCTACCCTAGAGGGGAATCAGTAAATGACGCTATACCGGAGCACTTGTGCTCTGTACGATATACCTCATTTGACCAGGCGGTTAGGGTAGTGCGCCGCTGTGGTTTGGGTGCGGAGATGGCGAAATGCGACATTAAGTCGGCATTTCGGCTTCTCCCGGTACACCCTGATGACTTCGAGCTCCTGGGTTTTTCATTCGAGGGCAAGTTCTATATGGATAGGGCCCTTCCCATGGGATGTTCGATTTCTTGTGCGGCTTTTGAACGCTTTAGCTCATTTTTGGAGTGGGAACTGCAGCGCAGGGCGCATAGTCGTGACTCTGTGCATTTTTTAGATGATTTTTTGTTCGTTGGGGCAGCGGGGTCTGGCCAATGCGCTAGGCTTCTGAGCACTTTTGTTCAGTTGGCTGATGAGCTGGGCGTTCCTTTGGCGCACGAGAAAACGGATGGTCCTTCCCAGGTTTTGACGTTTTTAGGTATAGAGCTGGATACAGTGCAGCAGTGTTTTAGGCTGCCCCCTGAAAAGGTGGCCAACCTCAAGGTCAGGCTGCTAGAATTTAGAGCTAAGCGGAAGGTGTCCCTGTTGGAGCTACAGCAGTTGGTGGGGCACTTGAACTTTGCTTGCGAAGCGGTGGCCCCAGGTAGGGCCTTTTTGCGGAGGCTGTGCGACGCTATGGCATTGCTTAGGGCGCCTCGTCATCGCCTCAAGGTTACCAGGGGAATGAGGGAGGATTTGGACGTATGGTCCGCCTTCCTCAGGGAATTTAATGGAGTCACGTTCTGGCGTGAGGAACTGCTGCTCGAGGCCGAGCTCCAGGTTACCTCTGACGCTTCAGGGTCGTTAGGCTTTGGGGTTTACTTCCGTAAGCACTGGTGTGCTGATCGGTGGCCTCCTGAGTGGCATGCAATTGGCTTGGACAGGGACTTAACCTTTTTGGAATTTTTTCCCCTTTTGGTGGCAGTACACCTCTGGGGGTGTGAGTTGTCCAACAAGGTGGTTCAGTTCTGGTGTGACAACCTGGCGGTTGTTCATGTTGTAAACTCCTTGTCTTCTAGATCGGGCCGGGTTATGAGGCTTGTTAGAGCCTTTACGTTGCTTTGTCTCCGGTGGAACATTTTATTTAAAGCCAAACACGTTCCTGGGGTTAGTAATGGTGTGGCAGACGCTTTGTCTCGCCAACAGATGGAGCGGTTTTGGCAGCTTGCCCCGGAGGCAGACCCGGAGCCGACACCAATGCCCCTGGAGTTATGGCAGCTTGGGAGGTCGAAGCGTCCAGGGCCATAAGGCTGGCGTTGGCCCCCAGCACCCAACGTGCCTACGACAGAGCGGTAGGCCAATTTGGGGACTTTAGGAGGGGTGTGGGCTTGTTGCAGTTATGGCCCATTCCTGTTGAGCATTTGTTGCATTTTTGTGTGCATCAGAAGGGTCGCGGGCTGGCAGTCAAGTCTATCAGGGGCCAGTTGGCGGCATTGGCTTTTGTGAGTAAGTCTCGGGGGTTCTCTGAGGCCACGGGGGACTTCCGTGTCCGTAAAATGTTAGAGGGATGGTCTCGTGAGTCAGTGGCTCCTGCTGACCCTAGAGTGCCTATCTCCCCATCAATTTTGAAGGGGCTTAGTAGGACTTGGGGTCAAATTTGCACCTCTGGTTTTGAAGCCAAACTGTTTCATGCCGCAGCCTTGTTGGCGTTTTTCGGGGCGCTGCGAGTTAGTGAATTAGTCGCTAGCTCTAAGGGGGATGTATCCGGCAGGGCCCTGTTGGTGCAGGATCTTTCGTTTACTGAGGGTGGGGTTGCCATCCGGATCCGCAAGTCTAAAACTGATCAGAGGCAGAGAGGGGTCGTCATTAGCCTCGGGCCATGTGATGACCTGGGGTTGTGTCCAGTAAGGGCGCTTCGGAAATATTTGAGGGTGCGAGGTGAGGCACCTGGGGTTTTGTTTCTGCATGAGGATGGGTTGCCCCTGACTCGGTACCAGTTCTGGGCAGTGACGGAAAGGGCGCTGGCCAAATTGGGCTTATCAGGAGTTAAATTTGGCACCCATTCCTTTAGGATTGGGGCTGCGTCTACAGCAGCAGCCATGGGGTACCCTGTGCAGGTTATTCAGGGTGTGGGCAGATGGAAATCCACTGCCTATCGTTCCTATGTTCGTCCTCTCTCCAGTTTGTAAACGTTACTAATGGTGTTTTCTTAGGTCCTGTGTCTCGCCGGGAAAAGCGTCGGATTTTGATCTGCGGCCACAGCATGGTCTTTTGGGCCGCTCATCAAGCCAGACGGACACAGATTGGGTCCCAACTCGGATTGAGTGAATGGGCGACGGTGGAGTGGCAGGGTCGGCGTGGCCTTAGGTGGCCTGGTTTGTTGCCACTCCTGTTTAATGAGTGGCGGGGCTCAGTGCCCCACATATTGGTCATTCATTTGGGTGGGAATGACCTGGGGTTTGTACATGGTAGAGCCCTATCTCTCCAAGCCAAATGGGATATGCAGGAAATACTCCTGCGCTGGCCGGGAGTGCTCATCATTTGGTCTGCCATGTTGCCACGGCAGGTCTGGCGAGAAGCAGTTAATCGTTCCGCGGTAGAACGGGCTCGGATGAAGGCCAATAGGGCCATTCAGAAAGCTTTAGGCGAGGGTTTAGGTGTATATTTACCGCACCCTAGGATCAGGGCCGAAGTTGCCGGTCTCTACAGAGCTGATGGGGTTCACCTGTCAGAAGCTGGCAATGTTATTTTCCTCAACGACTTGCGGCTGGGGCTTAGGTTGGCGCTAGGCCAATAGTGGGGCGCCAGGGCCTAAGCAGAGGCTTGGCCTGGCGGTGGCAGAATAGAGTTTGGTAAAAGCAGCGGGCCGGTGAGCACCCTTGGCGTTTCCCTATTGGTAGGGAGGAGGAGTCTGCTAGGAGCGGCTGGTACTGCTTGTGACGGCTGCCAGCGCGCGTGGGCAGACTGCCTGGGGAACCCCACGTGCAAGTCCTTCCCTCACTGCTGTACGGCTGAGGAATAGGAGCTTGAAAGGGGGGAACCAATTTGCCAGGCCGGCCGGGTCTCCTAGCCATCCAGGTGGATGGCTCGAACCCGGGGCTTTGGGGCTCGCCCAGACAGGTCAAGGCGGAGGTCTAGGTTTGACCCCGTGGCTTGGCCTGTACCGCTTTCCCCTGCCGCAGTTATATTAATGTTGTGTTGAGGTTAATTAAATAAAGTGGCCCTTTAGATCCAATACCTGTGTCTGTCTCTTCATTCCGACTAGGGGGGCAATTCGGCCACACCTCCAGGCAGCTTCGCTGCTCAAGGAGGGGGCCGTAGATTGCTCTCCTGGAAGGCGGAGAGCAGAGCAGCGTTCCCGGGCATCCGGGGCTTTCTCGGGTGGGCGGAGTCAGCAGCCGTTGCTGGCTGCTCCGCTCACCCAACGCCAGTCGCGTTTGTCGCTCGGCCCACCCTCCTCACCCTATTTGGTACAGGATTAGCCGGTTGCCGTATTCGGAGCCAGGTAGGAATTTTTTCCCCTTACCCTTTATTGGAGTCTTGGGTGAGGGGTTTTTCGCCTGCCTTGTACCAGATTTTGGGTGTTGGAAATTGGCTTTAGGTGGTGCTGTTTAGTGGTGTCATGGGCAGAATAGAGTTTGGTAAAAGCAGCGGGCCGGTGAGCACCCTTGGCGTTTCCCTATTGGTAGGGAGGAGGAGTCTGCTAGGAGCGGCTGGTACTGCTTGTGACGGCTGCCAGCGCGCGTGGGCAGACTGCCTGGGGAACCCCACGTGCAAGTCCTTCCCTCACTGCTGTACGGCTGAGGAATAGGAGCTTGAAAGGGGGGAACCAATTTGCCAGGCCGGCCGGGTCTCCTAGCCATCCAGGTGGATGGCTCGAACCCGGGGCTTTGGGGCTCGCCCAGACAGGTCAAGGCGGAGGTCTAGGTTTGACCCCGTGGCTTGGCCTGTACCGCTTTCCCCTGCCGCAGTTATATTAATGTTGTGTTGAGGTTAATTAAATAAAGTGGCCCTTTAGATCCAATACCTGTGTCTGTCTCTTCATTCCGACTAGGGGGGCAATCAAGTGTTCTCCATGTGAAAAAAGTAACTTGTAGCTTGGCTCTCAGGCAACACAGCCACTATCAGCCACATACTGTAACAATAAAGAACTAACGAAGCAAATAAGACTATAGGGGATTAAACAAAGAAATTGGCTTCCAGCATGCAGGAGATAGAAGGCAAGTTGAGAAAGGGAGAAAGAAGAAGGGTTGGGTTTGAGGAAGCAAATCCCAAGTAAAAACAATAAAAGAAACACAAAACAAGGAGATAGCACACACAAAATAGAAACTATATTCAAGAAGAAAGCTAAGAAAGTAGGAAAGGAATAATATAGTGTAAAATACTATTCTGTTACACAAAAACCTTGCAAACAATCTCTCTCTCTGCATTGGTTCCTATCAACTCTTAATCTGATTCAAAGTTCCACCCCATATGCTTCATGATTGGACTAGCTCGCACATATTTTAGTGGCTACAGTCTGCAATCAATCAAGAAAATCCAGAGGGTCACTCTCCCTTCCCTCAGAGGGCCAAGCTACACATGATGAAAGACACTTGCCTGGCAAGTGGATTGAGTGGAGGGCAAGTGAACAGGGAGAAATACACTTGCCATTCAAGTGTCATTTGTCACTTGTAGCTTGGCCCTAAGAAGCACAACTTTATGCTCTTATTAGGAAAATGCATCAGAGAGAGGAGACAGTTTAAATCACGTCACATCAGAGAGTAACAAAACCTTTAAAACAACAACAACAACAAAGAAAATCATGGTTTTTCCCCATTATAGGATGTCTCAATAGGGAATTTGTGTCATTTTCTTATTAATTACTACAATTATGAAACACCTCATTTTCATAAAAGAAATGGTACAAGTCTATGTGACAGTATGACACAATACATAAGCCTGCTATTAGGTTTAAAGTTTGATGACAAAGTGTTTATTTCTGTCTCTTCCTGAACACATTATGTGCCACTCTCAAGATCTGTCCAAAAACTGGAGGAAAATAATTCTGTTGAATTAAATATTGGATATATGTTTCAAGTATGTGCTAGGTGGGCCATGAGAGTACGGTCCAGTAGGCAAAGACAACAAGGCCAGCAGAGCATGTCGCTCTGCCTGTTTCCCTACTATACCTCTTCCTTTACTGACACCAACTTGTCCTCAATCCAAGATAGGGGTGTTATTTCACTCTGTTTATTTTCAATGAAATAAAATTAGTATACTGCATCTCCAAGAAAAAAATCCTGCCCAATGTGATTTACAGTCACAGAAATCATTGAATTTTACTTTACTTCTTGCTGTTTTTACAACCTATGTCATAAACAGCAACCCTCATCCCACAGGAGGGGAACCAAAAAATTAATTATCATGTAACTTAACATCAGTTGCCAAAATTTTTGCCGTACTCAGAGTAGTTTGTTCCTCTTTGTCTCTGAGTAGCCAGAATAATTTCGCTTCTAGAGAGAGTTCTGATTAAATAGTGAGGAGATCAATTTGGCTCTTGGTTCTGAGAATTTAGGACAATCAAAGAAGATGTGATCTACAGAATCAATTTTGTTGCTGCCAAAGTTAAAGAATCTATCTGAATATGGAATTCCACTCAATCTTCCTAGTGTTATTGCTGAAGCCCTTCTGTACTTTGGAATAATTAACTCAGATAGATCATTTGGCATTCTTGTTGGAGGGAGAATGCCAACTGAGAAGGATGAGCACAGTCTACAGACTCTGATTAGCATGCTCTTATAATCAAAGTCCCTCAGATCTCTTCTGGTGAGCTAGGTCAATTCTTGACTAGACATGGGCATGAACGGACCCCCCCCCCCCCAAACAATGAACATGGACGAACATGAACTGTTCCTGGACGTGTTCGTTGTTCATTGTTCATGAGGACCAGAACCTCCCCACCCAACCCCCACACTTAGCCCCCCTCCTCTCAAACCCACTTACCTGGCCCTTTAAAGATCCCTTTAAACTATCAGTTGGCAGGTGGCAGGGGGAAATTCCCCCCTGCTGTCTGCCAGCTGATAGTTTAAAGGACCCTATCCTGGCAAAAACAGCAGTGTCTGCTGGCAGCTACTTTGAGGGGTTACCAACTGACCTTCCCAATGTCCAATACCCATCAAATTTTCAGGGGACATAGTTCTCACTGTCCTCTGAAGATTCCCCAAGTTTCAGAGAGATTGCGCCCCGGGGAAGGCATGATCCACAGGTCTCCCCATTGGCTGTCATTTTCTCTTTACAGTGGCAAAAACGGGACTCTCTGCTGGAAGTACTTTGAAGGGTTAAAGCCAGAAGGAAAGGCAGAAGGAGTTCAGACAGAGTTCAGTCCTTGCATCCAGTTGCCAAGGGGATTGATTAGAGGTGCCAGACTGTCTGGCTTGATGAACAGTTGCCGAAGGCAACGAACGAGGTTTGCAATGACCACCTGTTCGTTTAGGATGGGGCATCACGAACAGCTTCTTCGTGAACAGCAGATTGGGCTGTTCGTGGGTTTTTTCTGTTCATAATGCTGTTTGTGCCTATGTCTATTCTTGACTACTCATTATTTCCATCACATCCTGGGTAATACCCAGGCATGACAATTTGTGATCCAGTAGTTTATCACAGTCACTTATGTGGTGGTCCAGCTTAACTAGTCCAAGGAAACTTGATTCTGGATTTAATATTTTATCCTAAATTTCAGATTAAATACACTTCCCCTGGCCTTTGCTTCAAAGGATGTCTCCCCAACTTTGGCTCTCAGAGCTATTCCAGATACACAGTGGGGAACTCCAGAGATATTGTGTAGGAATCTTAGTAGTGGTTTATCAACAATGGTTTATCAACAAGTTTGTTGTGGGTTTTCCGGGCTGTATTGCCGTGGTCTTGGCATTGTAGTTCCTGACGTTTCGCCAGCAGCTGTGGCTGGCATCTTCAGAGGTGTAGCACCAAAAGACAGAGATCTCTCAGTGTCAAAACAGCCCGGAAAACCCACAACAACCATCGGTCTCCGGCCGTGAAAGCCTTCGACAGTTTATCAACAATGTCTGTTACTGCTGTAATCCAAACCCCTGGAAGTGCTAAAGGGTGAGACGAACATATTTGTTCTAAGAATAATATGAAGAGCCAAACGGGATTTGCCCGTTTGTGGTCTCCCGTTTTGAATTCCACTTCTCATTCACAACACCTCTGAGTAGTCATTCCTCTGAGCAGACATCTATACGTAGAAGAAAGCACAGAGAAATATAATCAACAAAATAGTCTGATAACTCATATACTTACCTGAAACTTACCTGTTGGACTTCTCCTGCACCAGTCGTACTGTTGATTAGGAGACTGATGTGTGAATTTACTTTTATAGGACGTTAGGATATTATCAAATTGTCATATTTATTGTATTTATTGTATTTATTGGATCCATTGTATTTATTGTTACACCCTTTAGCACTTTCATCACTTTGCACCTTTAAATATAAAAATATACATTTACAGATATTTAAACCTTGCTGAATCTCTTGTATTATATAACTTTTGTTATACTTCTGGTAGAGTTTTCCCTTGAGTGTTATTTACATATTGGTTCTGGAAGAGCTCTCTTTTTTCTAAGTTTAATCCAACCCCTGGCAACATATACCATCTGCCCAACAACTCTAGTTATGAATACTTTAACTGCCACAGGGACATATTGGCCCCCAGAGGAATAGTAGAATCTTGAGATGGTCTTCCTGGTATTCAAAGCAGCTCTTACAACTGAGTTCCTTGGCACCTTCCAAGGAAGATTTGTTTGAAAAGTAATTCCTAAGTATTTGATCAACCTGCTCCATAGGTTAATCAGCTACTGCCCATTTGTATTTCTTTATCCTTTGCTGAAGAGAACAACTTTGACTTCGTAATGTTAATATCTAAACCCTCTTCGGACCAGTACTCTGCAAAGGAACCTAAAAGTTTGATAAGGCCAACCACAGATCTTGACAGGAGAGCAATATCATCAGCATATAGGAGGCAGGGTTTTTTGACATGAGCCAGGCGAGGTGGATGAAATTCATCTCTGGAAATATAAGGAATTAGATCATTAAGGTACAAATTAAATAACAGCGGGGCAAGGACACATCCTTGCTTTACTCCTCTGCTCAATGGAATATCCCTGGTCAATTCACCAAATGAACCATATCTCATTTGTGCTGTAGTCTGAAAATCACTGAAAATAAAATCACCTACAAAAATAACATCAATATAACGAGCAGTGAATAACGTACACTACATAAAAAATTCCTAACTATAAAACTGCTCAGCCAAGCATATACCCAGCCATAATCACAGACAGTGCCCCTGTTTGGGTCAGGATTTGTAATTTGATTCATTCCTAAAAAAATTACTACATTTCTCAATGGAATGCCCAAATATGCTTGCAGAAGTGCAAGTACAGGAGGTTTATAAAAATACTATTCTGCACAATGGCTATCTGAAGATGATGAGGCCATTAGGGATGCTTGAACACCCACTGCTTCAGCTCACATCTTGTTTGCTGGTTTGTGAACAGGGACCTGATTTTTCAACGATCAGCTTGACAATTTGCCAATCTGTTCATCGGTGTTTGACAGGTAACTTCACTGTCTCCTCCACCATCGTTCTTCCCAACCATGCAGTACAGTGCAATTGGCTTTTTGCACATGTAGATTCTCACATAGCCTCATTAAGTTCTACCACCACCACCACACACACATTCTTGCTGCATGACTGCTCCACTCAGCAGGAAATTGTTTAAATAGAAAATTAGATCACTCGTAAATGACATAAATCAGTCATCAATAATGCTGTGTTTCATTAGAATCCTACCCTTCAATGTTCTTCTATATAATTCTTAGTGGCCACCAATCAGGTTGAATCGGCAGCATCTTTGTGCATGTAGTTTTGCCAAAACCCATTGCAATTCAGTCCAGCAGGTATACACAGCTATTCCGCATTCATCAGACACGGAGATCAACTCATATCTGATGGGCATTTTTGAACATAGTACGTTTGACTGTTGAATGTGTTCATGGAGAAATTCACAGCCTCCCTAGTAATGATTGTGAGTTTGTTCTTGCATTATATACATCTACCTTATCCAACTCCTTTCCTGTAAGTTGGAAAATCTTTACATTTAACATCTCTTAATCCATTTATTGGGCTGTCACACTGAAGGCCACAGTAAGCAAGCCTAAAGGTAAAGGTGCAAGCACCGAGCCATTACTGACCCATAGGGGGACATCACATCATGACATTTTCTTGGCAGACTTTTTACCGGGTGGTTTGCCATTGACTTCCCTAGTCTTCTACACTTTACCCTCAGGAAATTGGGTACTCATTTTACCGACCTCGGAAGGATGGAAGGCTGAGTCAACCTTGAGCCGGCTACCTGAATATGGCTTCCTCCAGGATCAAACTCAGGTCATGAGCAGAGCTTGGGCTGCAGTACTGCAGCTTACCACTCTGTGCCACGGGGCTCTACTACTACTGGTATTATTATATTATTAAAAGAATCTTGAATGTACGATTCTTCTAAGCTTCTACATAATTTCTGAATATGAAGAGAAATGGAAAACATTTTAACACATATTCTCTTTTCCTTTCTTGCTCGTCAATCTACTTTGTGTACAACCTCTCTTAGGAACTCACTTATTGTTTCCTGTTCCTCATTCTAGTTGGAAAGATATTGCTCCTATCCCAAGAGGTAGAGTTGAAAGCTGGATTTCATCACTCCACATATCTATTCAATTGAGCAATTCTGTTTGCAGCTGAATTGAACACCTAGGGCTTTTTTGCACAGGATTTTTGTCGGTCAGGGCCCCATACAGCTTCAATTTATCCCCTGATTTCTACACACTTTTTTGCCTTTAGTTTTCATTTTGGTTTTTTTTTTCCCCTCATTTTTTCCCAGCTCTTTTGAGACTGCTTTTACTCCAATCTTTATATAAGACGATTCTGAGTTGGCACCAATTCTGGTGTTTGTGGATTGACTACAAAGAAAATCAGGAATAAGTTGAGTGTGTGGGAAAGCCCCTTTTTGGAAATAGGTGGCATACCATATATCTCCACTTTCTGGTTTTCCAGAATGTGAGAGACAAATCATGATGTTTGCCTTGTAGGGACATCCAGTCGGAACTTTAGCGATAGCTATGGGACTGGAATCAGGGTCCATTTGTCAATACTGGAAATGATTTAAATTAGATCCAAATTATTTCAGTATTTGGGAGTGAACAGAAGATTTCTAAAGTGATGGTTATTCCAGTGCTGGGGGGCAGCAAGAGGAAATGAAAGAGAGCGAATAATTCCACATCATTGACACATGCATGATATATGCATCCATCCCAATTGGGTAAGCTAGGGAAAGGTACACACAGAAACCTCAGCCACAAACTTACTGGGGTATAGTTTGCGACTCGCAGGGCTCAAGGTGCTGGGGAGAAGGCTTCCTTGGTGGGAGCCAATAGGTTTGAATAAACCAGCTAGCCAATGGGGAGTGGGTTGGCTGAGATGTGGGGCAGGGCCTGCCTTTCTGGCTGACCTGGGTTGGGAAGCTCCCTATCAGGTCTGCCAGGCAGGTTTATAAAGGCTTGCTGCCCGGGCCCTTGCATTCGCTTGAGTGCAAATGACATCCCACTCATCCTTCCCTCAGCTTGCGGGAAGCTCTTGTACCTGCTGGGGAGGGTTTCTTAGCTTATGGTTGGGGACTTTGTGGTTGCTGTTGTAATTATGTTGCAACTTTAAGGATGCCAGTTTGGCATTGGGCACAGATCTTTTGGGGGGAAACACGGCCTGTATGGGAATTTCCTTAAGGGATCTTGGGAGTGATGCAGGGCAGGGACAAGTCCAGCTTGGGGGCTGTTGGGGCCTGCTTGCTCCCAGGTGACATGGGAACAATGTGGAGGAATCCACCCATGTGGTTTCCATGGGGCATCATCCCATGGTACCTCCTTAGCAGCGGTCTGAGGAGGCAAGGGGGTCATCGGCTGGCAGGCTGGTCAGCCAATGCTAGAGATCCATGCCCTATGCAGTGCCAAGGCTTCTGGAAGCTGTTATCAATAAAGCTAATGCTTTCTTAAGTCTACCTATGGTGTCCATGTTGTCTTGCCTTGCCCCTCACCCTCACCACTCAATCTTTCTTAAGTCTACCTATGGTGTCCATGTTGTCTTGCCTTGCTCCTCACCCTCACCCCTCAATCTGGCCCCACAAATGCATTTCTCATGATTACCAACCCAAGTGACTAGTGAATTGATTTTCTGATATGGCTGATTTACAGTATTAAACAATCTAACTCAGATTTTCAAAACGACGTATGACCTAACTCCCAAATCTAACTTTGTTGCATAACTGCACTGCCTTATTCTGTCTAAAGGCAAAGCAGCCCAATTTACTTCAAGGCTCTGGCCTTCACAAGGGCAATGTTCTTCATATCTGCTTACTCAAGAGCAAGAAATATGGGAGGATATCAAATAAGAATTTAAGTACTTTAGTCTTTGGTAGTGGTGAACAGTGCAAAGGCGAAGTACTTTTCTTCAGCAACTGATGTGGAAATAAAATAATGCTATCTGAAAAGTTAGAGCTGCCAATATATCAGCCACACTACCACTTCTGTTCTCCTGTCAAAGAAAGCTCAGAATTAAATATTGATGACGAGGAAAGCCAGAGAATTGGGTTTGACACCAAAGATACCCCGCAGCTTGCTAAAATATTAGCAAGGCTGCTTGGGAAAAAAATGTTTTAGTTTGCCTGTCACAGCTCTATGTTTAACTGGTTAATAAGTGAAAGAATATTTCAGTATCTGCTGCTTTTATTATATTTCAAGAAGTCCTTATACAGGTGTCTTTGTCAGAGATTTAGCCTAGAAAAAAAACCAAAAAGTTGAGTGTTGCTTTATAATGTAGTTGTAATAAAAACGGCATATATGTGCAACTGACTGTAAATCAGTCTGTGAATGAACATTTTATATGTTCAGGATAAAAAAGAAGAAGAAATGCTCTTGTAAAAATGTCACTACATGGGCTTGCAATCCAATTCAGGTGTGTAGCTGTAAATGCATATATACACACCTGCGGATATAAAATTATTGACTATGAACCTGCTCAGAAGTGAGAATATTCTACTAAAATGCAAGGTGTGCTGGTTGTCAACCTCCGACTGGTCCAACTGAAGAGAGACCAGAGAATGCACCCTCTGTTGAGAAGCTCGTGGGAAACTCTGCCCTTCAAACTTATGCCCTTATTCATTAATGATGCTTTATTCTGCCCTCTTGCATGGCTCAATTTCAGTTCTCCCGTGAAGTACTGATATGAATTCAGCACTTCCTAACTCCATTTCTCAACCAGATAGATACTGAATTATTGCCTTTTGGCTCTTGTTTCTTGTTCCTGGCCAGTGTCCACTGGGATGTGCTTCCAAGGTATGGCAATAATCCCATTAGCTGATGGTGATAATGACCTCAGATCAAGATCTGGCAGGAGCCCAGGGCAGTCAGCGGTAGTTAAGTCACTGTGAGGTTGAATACAAGACTAACCAATAAGCAGGGAATTTGGGCTGTTGCTTTGTCTAGAGTCAAGAGATGGTTGATGGTAGGCCCCTGTGGAGGTATCTTGTCTATGCTCTGTCTTTCTGGAGAAAACTGCTTGAAATTAAAGGGAGTGTGCTGTATTTCTGGGCCAGAGTTCTCTCAGCTGCAGGTGGTTTGAGGGAAGAATCAGTGGGGTCAGAAGAAATCTCAGAGCTACCTCCTTGGATGTAGAGAATGAATGTAGATGTAGAGGTTTCCCTGTCCCATGAGGCAATTCCTGCTCTTCCATTAACATCTCTACTGTTTTGGTGGCTGTTCCAGAGGTGACTTGAGAAACCATATATGCCTAGGATTGCTAACTTCCAGGTGGAGCCTAGATAGCTCATGAAATTACAACAGATCACCAGATGCAGAAAATGGCTGCATTGGAGGGTGGACTGTATGGGATTATAGGCCACTGAGGTCCCTCCCCTCCCCAAAGCCCACCATCTCCAGGCTCTACCCCCCCCCCCAAATCTGCAGATATTTCTCAACCCAGAGTTGCCAGGTCTTTATACCCTCCCAGTGGAGGGGACACCTGGCACATGACAGGAGATTCTTCTTCGTGCTTGCACAAAACGTGTGCATGCTCCTGGTGTTCCTATAATGATGTCACTTCTGGGAAGTGATATCATCATGCCAGCTACGGGCACGCTCCTATTCTTCACATGGGCCACATTTGGAGCAATTTAGCCTGTTTGGATCAAAAATTGGCCCCAGCGAAGCACAGGAGCACTCCCATGACCAGCGTGATGCTGTCACTTCAGAAAGTGACATTGTCACGCCCCACCGGGAGCATGCCCAGTGTGCACTTTCCTGGATTGTCTTCCAGCAGCAAGTGATCACCAAGTATTTGCCACCTCATGCAGATTGCCAGTAATGAGTGGGCAACAAGACAAATCCCCGGGCAACTGCAAAGTCTACCCATACTCCATGCCTTTCCACTCTGTGTTTGATAAGGAGTCCTAGTCCATGACAAATTATTTTAGAATCTAAATTAATTCAAGAAAGTAGTGTTATTTTTGTGTTTTTAAAAATTAGAATAGTAGTTTACAAAAAGATGAAACCCCCTTGTGAAATGTTACTAGTGTTATTGCCAACCCCCCCTTCCTCAAATTTATCAGACAGTTTCACCTCAACATGAATCTCTAAATTCACTTCAAATTTGGCATCAGTTGAAATGTCATGGGCAACTTCAGATAGCATTGTACATTGCTTAGACATTTGGCTTGTGGTAGATATAATCATATTTTTCCTGAGACGTTCACTGCAAATTGCCCAGGATTTTCCCATTGCATTTATAGCAGCCTGTCATAAAACAAGCTACATAATCCTCTTTTGTGTGGTTTGCAACTGTAGCCACTCACTGAGTAGAAAATGCCAATTTCTATAGCGCTCTAACAGTTTGGGTTGGCAGTTAGCAATATTTTCTGTGAACAAAAAGCAAACAGTTGAGTGTTTGTTAATTATTCTTTGACTACACAAGTCAATACCATTGCTAAGTGAAGTGCTCTTCAGAGGTTATATGCAGAGTAGTGAAGAAATGTTGTATTGAACAATATGAAACTTTGCATGTTTATAAAATGCATGCTCAAAGTTATTTTTAAATAAGCTTCCTGAGAATGAAGGTAATTTAGTAGTCATAACAGAACATGCTCTTGGCTGATTCTCATACGTACCTTTGATGTTCAAAATTCTATTAATAGGAATTAATAAAATGTAGAAAATAAAGCCCTACTATAGTTTACAGTAATGAAAATCCATAAAAACTGTAGATTCTCATTAAAAAGCACATTTGTCTTTTGTCTCTGCTCCAAGGAACTCAAGGTGGCATATGTAAATATTCTCACAACAACCTTGTGAAAAAGGTTGGAGTGAGAAAGCATGCCTGCTCCCAAATCCCCCACTGAGCAACAGAGATAGAGTATTTGCCCCCAGGAACAAAGCTGCACAGGCAGATGGAAAGGGTAGCACCTTCGTGCAGCATCAGTAGTTCTCTCCCTATTCTTTTCTCCTTTTTGGGATGTGAAATGGGCACTACAGTCATTTAAACTTTATCCAACCTCTTTGCATCTTACCAAGTTAAAACAGCTAAAAGAAGTAAAATAAGAAGGCAATGCTTGTGGAATGTACTATGCGTCATTTGGAAGGGCTGCTTGCTTCTGGCTGATTCCGCACACGTTGGATAATGCACGTTCAATGAACTTTATCAATCGTTTGAGGTGGATTTTTTGTTCCGCACATGAAAAAATCCGTTTCAAATTATTTATAAAGAGGATTGGAAGTGCATTATCCAACGTGTGCGGAATCATCCCCTGTTCAGTCTTTTCTTTTGAAGGCAGTAGGTTTTTCTCTTGTGTTTCTTGTCTTCTTCAACTTAGACTTATCAAATTTCTTCTGTCTGACTTTGATAAACTAAATTTTATACTTTCAGATACAGACCCTTTTATTTCAAACAGGATGGCCCTCTACGCCCTGGCTGCTAGGAAAATTAGGGCAAATGTGGTAACCAGGAGAGTAAACACCTGATATAGATTGTTGTCTTATAAGCTGGTAGAAACCATTCGGTTTTAATGTTGTTTAAGTTTTATATTTTAGGTAAAATGCATTTTATAGTAGTTATTTATATGCATGTAATTATATTGGTATTCTTGTATTTTTTTGTTTTTTAATGAAGGCTTTTGGATTGTGAAGGCCTATGGCCATATACAATAAATTCACGTACTACTGAATTCAAGGTGGTTTGGTAATCCTAAATAGAGATGGGCACGAACCGGAAAAAAACTGAACCATGTGGTTCATGGTTCATCAAATTTCATGAACCATGAACCACAAACTTTCATGAACCTGCCCCTGGTTCACGAACCGGTTTGTTTGGTTCATAAAAATGTCACATCCAGGTCAGAAAATCATCACTTCCGGGCCAGCAGAAAGTCACTTCCGGGTCAGCAGAAGGTCTTCAGGAAGTCCCTCCCCTGTTGCCTAGGAAAGTGATTGATTGGCACCAGGCTGTCTGCAGTGATGAACCAAAAAACGAATCTCTAATCTCGAAGCAGTTTGGATTTGTGTTACCTTCCCGGAGAATCAAGGTAATGATTCAAAGCGGCAATTTCCATGTACATCTTCAGCTTGAGAATTTCATTGTGCACACCCCTCACTGTATTCAGCAACTTGATCTATTCCTACCATCCCCTATTATGAGCAAATCAGTCCCAAGCCTAGGCCTATTCGTACCACAGTCCCCTACCCCAAGGACAAGAAGAAGCAGGCATGAACCAACTGTAGAAGATTTTTTTAAAAAACTCCACTCAGCTCCAAAGGCAAACCAACTGATCCCACTAACGCCTGCAATAGCAAGGTGGAATCTCCTTATAAGGAACTCAGCCTAGCCTCCCAATTGGCTGGAATTTCCTGAGCTCTTCCAATAACCTGTCCTGACTCATTTGAACAGAGGGAGGAGCACAATGACACGTGTGGGTTTAAGAGCTATGATTTTAGTTGTAAAGTTTCTGCTGGCTGTTTCAATAAGTCGATGTTTTAAACTTCCTGTAATATGTATGTTTTTTTAAAAAAATCTGTAACCCACCTTGGATCCAAATTACCTGGGAGAAAGCTGGGCTTATAAATGCTTTAATTACATTATTACAAAGAAATAATAATAAATTTTGAGCTACGCAAACAGATGGTTAACAGTAACTATTAGGGACACAATAAAAATGCTTGATTTCCATGATATAATATTACATATTTGCAGTAACCATGAACATATCCGAAATATAGCAACAGGCTTTACAAACAGCAACATATATTTATCTTCTGAGCAGGTGTGTAGTTCTACCTGGCAATCTACAGTGATTTAAAGAAAATGCAAAAAGGTATGAATGAATGTCAAGAGGGTTTCTTTCCTTGGTCGGTGACTTCCTTGACAGCAAAGAATCCAATCAAATAAAAACTTGGAGTATACTTGATATGCTGGGTAAGATCCAAACTTGTTTGATTTACTTCACAAACTTTCAAGGGACATTGATGATGTAGAACGTAAATATTCACTTGCTGTGATTGCCATACAACTATTTTGCATGGCTGTCTTGTTTATTTATTCATAGATACATTTTAAATGTCTGTTTTGCCTCTTGAAGACATCACTCCAAACAGTTTACAAGATTTTTGAAGCTGAGATTAACATAATTTTCAATATTACACATGTAAAAAAGCAGCACAAAATTAGAAACTGCTTCACAATATCCAAAGCCCCCAAATCTAGAGACCTGTTGTACCAGTGTAGTTACAGGTCGGTATTGGCGCAGAGGCCTTCTAGGTTCTGGGGCTTTAGTTATTGTAAAACAGTTTCTAATTCATCACTTGGAGAGATGATCATTCTAAACTGCTTTTGCAAAGTCTGCTAAAAGGTGTGCCCCTATTTGCACTTTGTGGTGCACAAAGGAACCCCACCAGATACCTTATCTCCAGATGTTCACCTGGTCCCATTACAACAGGGGAATCTCTAGCAAATTATCAGGGAATGAAAAAGTGCATGCTCTAGTCATGCATGGATGGCAAGGGACAGAATAAATTGTGAGCATCTGGAGGAGAATGTGAAATTTCTTTTTTGTCCCTCTGTAGTTGGGAAGCACCACCTGCCTTTTACATTTACAAAATTAAGGAAAAACTGATGTGCAGGGACTTGGGAAGAAGGAGCCTTTTCCATTGCTCTTACCCCTGATCTCTTGCCCTATTAGTGATGGATGGAATAACACTGTGTTCCATTCTCTCTGGAACATCTGGCGGAAATAGCATCTAGTGAAATGGAACAGAAATCAGTCAACAGTTGCTTCTAAGCCCTTACCAATGATTATCTATTGAAGTCACTTGAGGAAGGGGTTTGTTGAAGCAGATGACTTATTGGTGGATGGACAGTGGTGCCTGGTATGGACCAATAACAGCAGAGCTCATAAACATAGACATACTGCAGGCTATTTAGCAGCAACTCACTTGCATCCCTCAGTTCATTTGCTTTCTGCAAACCATTCCCCCTTTGGTGGCCTCTAGCAATTGTTCAGCAGTACTAAGGAAGGACACAGGGATCCTCTCTTTTTTGTTTACCGACCCATGGCTGTTTGTTGCTTTCAGTTGCATCTCACCAGCTGCCACTGGGTTCTGAGTTCTTGAAAATCCATATGGCAAGAAGTCCTTCGAAGTCCTCTACGATTTGTTCTCTGTATCTGAACCCCAGCTCTTGCTACTGCTCTGTCCTTTGTACCCTAATGTTATTGCACTCTAATGAGCTTCCTTTAAACATTTTGAAAATATTGTTTAAAAGAGGGAGATACAGAACTCAGTTTGGGGAGGAAAGTAAACTTGAAGCAGAAATAGAGAAGTAGCTGAAAGATAGCTACTTGGCGATAGAGTTAATGAAGATTCTTCTGTCTGTCTGAGCATATCTCATGAGAGAAATACAGATGCATATGCCTATTTCTCCTTGCAATACCAAACAAATCTATATTGGAACATATCTCCAAAATGTCATATTGCAATGGGAATATTACTGACATTTCTGGCGATTGCAGCATCTGCAGAACATAGATTTTCCCAGCTGACCCTGATGCAAGCTTACCTCTATTCATCCATGTCAGATGAACATCTGTCAGCATTAGCACTCCCCAGTTCAAGAATAATGGTGCCAGTTTATCAGAGTATGTCTGCTTTATTGATGACTCAATTTTCAGAAGGATATGTATGTTTGTTTGTGTTCTTATTTTGAACTGAAAAGAATTGTTCCACAATTCAGCTATTCCGTTCTTATGGAAGAAAAATAAATGTTTTCATTCAACAATAGATGTGAAATTGCTGTAATCTGCTTGAATGTATGTTTGTTGTTACTGAAGCTGTGAAAAAAAAACCCTAGATTTTAATTTGCATCAAGGGTCTGTATATAATTCTGTTTTCTTGTTTGAGGGCCGGGTAACAAGCCTTAGTAATGAAAATGATTTGTGAAATCTATGACAATGCTCTTATTTGCTGGAAATCATCCTGCTGGGAAACACAGCGCTGGAAATGTTGAAAGAGAATCCATGTCAGTAAATTGATCTGCTTTTAATTATGAAAATGACATACCATTTTCTGAAACATGACCGAGTAGAACAAAGCTGTTTTTGCAGGTCTGAAAATAACATTCGGTGAAAATCAGTGAAGTGCCCCAAGACTGCATGCTTAGCAAAAACAATTTTTATGTTTGGAAAAAGCAATATCCAAAGTACCATGTTTTGGAATTTCTTTCTGATGAAACTTCTGTCACAATTGTAATAGAATTATTTTTGTAAAGGGCCAAAACTATGCTTGAAATATGAGAAAAATGCATAACAAACAACAGTCGATCTGAAATTTAAAACTCCGCGGATTCAAAAAAAAGCATGAAGAAAGAAATGCTATGAACAACATCTAATTGAGCATTTGAGGATGACAAGTTTATTGGTATTTATCTGTAGTTTCATGCCCTCTCTATTCAAAATATAGGCACTAATGCTCCATGTCTGAACTGTGCAATCATGTCAAAGGTAAAAGAAAGTAAGTGATTAAGAATTCAATATGTCCCAAAGTTCTCCTTGGAAGAGAGGTTTGAAAATGAATTGTATGAAGGAAGAAGGTCTTAAGAACACATTCTCTGAGAGAGATCTGTCTTTATAATCTACCTTAAACAGGTAAAACTAATTAAGCAGATACTACTACGCCCCCAGTGTTTCAGGTTTCCAATATGAAACTCACATTCCACATCACAGAATCCATTTCATATTCAATAGTTCAATTTGTGAAGAATCACAAGCGCGATGCATGTATGGCCTGTGAAACAGCCATCCCTAGAAACTAAATCACATCATGAACATCGCCGTGTTTTGCTATAAGAGCGGAGACCTGAAATAACCGAAGAGCACCATTCATGCTCCTTCTTGTGCAGAATGGCATCCAGTGTCATCCTAAGCAGAGTTGCACCCTTGAACTCATCAAGCAGCCTTATATCGAGTCAGGCCTCTATCAAGGTCATTATTGGCTCCTCTGACAGACAGTCGCTCCCCAATCTGAGGTGTTGCAGCCCAGTGCTGAGGGTGGGGAGGCCAGGGGGGGCACAGCAACAAACTGAGACCACGCATGTGACTGGAGAAAAATTTTGGCCACAACTTTATTTAAAACAACAGCAGATAAGGAGCATTGGCAGTCATATGGATCGGATCCCTATGCATCAGCTGGCCCGCCTGCCAGCCGATGGCCCCTCCCCCCTCAGGCCCATGCTGAAGGGGGGAACCAAGGAGTGGCATTTGGGGGGGAATCATATGGGTGTATACCCCTGCATGATTCCCCTGCCACCTGGTAGTGAGTACGCCCTGGCAGCCCCCGAGCTGGGCATGCACCTCCGTAACTCACTCCCAAGATTCCTTATGGGAATCCACTTACCAGGAACCAGGGCGGAGGCCCTGATTCCCCCCAAAAGAGATCCGATCCAATGACCAACCGTCAGGGCTCTATCAAGGTCATTATTGGCTCCTCTGACAGACAGTCGCTCCCCAATCTGAGGCGTTCACATCACCTGCTGTCTGATCCTTTTAACTAGAGAAGCTAGGGCTGGCAAAGTCACATCCCCTCAAAGACAGCGGGCTTAGAAAGGTTTAACGCTGCTTAGAAAAGCACTCCTGCTAGTCTATTTCTTTCTGAGATGGAAAATCCCTGTCTGGGCTGAATTTCAGACTTTAAGCAAAGGTTCCTATGACTGAATGTTCCCCCATACATAAGATTACATATAATAAAAATATGAATAGTCAGGGAGAAGACTATTCTGGAACTCTTCTACTTGACATTAAATTTTCAATGGGGGGGGGTTGTATTGAAGAATAGCAATCATGAAAACCTCCATAACCCCCATTAGAAGAATAAAGCTGTACAAGTGGCATAAAGTGCTATGTATACCACACTAATGCTATAAAGTGGCATAGCCTGATAATATGGTTACAGATACTACAATATTGCTGCTGTAGCACAGTGGTTAAGTGGTTGGGTTACAAATCAGCACTCTGCTGGTTCCAATCTCACTACTGCCATGAGCTCAGTAGGTGGCCTTGGATAAGCCCCTCCTCTCAGCCCCAGCTCTCCAGCTGTATTGTGGGGGTAATAATAACACTGACTTGTCCATCTCTCCGAGTGGGCACTGATTTGGCTAGAAGAGTGGAATATAAGTGCAGTTATTATTATTATTATTGTTATCATCATCATCATCAATAACAACAACAACAATGATAATAACAGATATTATTCATAGAGGTGCCAAGAACCCTTACCTCCAAAGCAGGAGACGGGAATATCTGCAGTTAGGCAAGGGGCTCAATTCTGAGTCCTGTCTTGAAAACAGAAGTGACAGGGTCTCAGCAGGGGCAAAATTGGCCCCAAACATAACATTTTTGCTATTTGGCTCCACTGAGAATCCGTAGCTTCTGGTTTTCATCCAGAAGTGTGTCATTGGTGCCTCTGGAACATGTGTGCACATCATTTTGCCATGTGCTGTGGTGGCTTCAGGCATATTCCCACCTTCCTTTTCTCCCTGCCAGGTGAGTAGGGTTGCCTAAGTTGTAACCTTGAGAATACCTTCCATTTTGTGTTTGTGTGACCTTCATATTGCTGCCTCTCTGGCTGCCTCAAGAGGTTTTTCCTGCCACCAAAGGCTTTCATCTTAGACCTCCTCAGTTTAACTGGGTAATACAGGAAGGCTTGTATAGATGGTGGTTCAACAGAAAGGTCAGCATGTGAGGCTACTTGTGAGGGTAAAAACTGATCTTTCTTGCATAAACAAAAGTAGAATTTATTTATAAGAACACAAGTGTAATAGTTGCAGAGTTTTGATAAGCTTGATGGTTTCAGAATAGTTGTTAAGCTTGGCAGTTTCAAAAATAATGATTCTCTTTTTAAAGGTATATTCATAGACTCAGTTAAAGTAATTTCCCACATAGGTCTTTACTAAAACAGCAGATTTTTCTCATCCACGCTAGGGTTGCCAGGTACCTCTCACCTCCTGTCAGGAGGGTGGACTGCCTGGCACTTACCTTGTGCTGGGCATGAGGTGTTTTTGGCTTGTGCACAAACCGTGTGCATGTCACTGGAGCCAGCGTGATGATGTCACTTCTGGAAGTGATGTCATCACGCCGGCCGCATGAGCACTCACGCACTCCGTACAGGGCCAATTCAGATAATTTGGGGCCCAAAATGGCCCCAAACAAAATGCAGGATCGCTCCTGTGGGCAGCATGATGATGTCACTTTCGGAAGTGATGTTGCTGCACCTTTGGGGAGTACATGCATGGCTCGTGCTCCTGAGGTGCCTGCTGGGTGATTGGCGGACAAGGGGGCAAATCCCTGGGAGTTTGCCCACCACCGGTGGGCACCTGGGAGCCCTACAGATGAGCAGGGCAAGGTGGCAAAAAGTGGGACTGATATCCCTAGTTATCTATGTAATGATAATTATTCTCGCTTCCTTTTTTTAAAAAAAAAAATAGAAACTAGAAAGAGCTTAGTTTAGTGTTTAGGATTTTTGAAAGAGGAGGGACAGATTTTAGAAACAAGAAATATTTCTGACCACGTTTTATTCATCAGAACAAAATCTTATCTGCCTGCTAACTTCTAATACACTTGATGTAATGGTCCATTATCACATACAATTTAACACATTAGCATAGTTTCCAGCTCAATTTAGTGTCCATTATTGTCTCATTATACATATTGTTATGCATTTTAATAATTCTGTGTATCAAACTGCAAGCTTTTGATATATGGCATTTGGTATGATCCTGGGCCTATAGGCCTACATTTCTCAAGATACTTCCCAGCTTTAGGACTGGACTAAGGAAAAACTGAGGGAAAAGGAAGGCCAATCCACAGCACCAAAGAGGTTGGGCCATGGGAGAAATGATATAAGGCCCCCTTGAAAGGAAGAAGGAGTTACTCTCTCAGAAGCTGTGAGGCAGAGAACCAGCTATTGGCAGGAGAGAATTACCAAGGGAGGGTGGATTGGACCCAGGAAGGGCCAGGTATTGTTGTGATCTGTCAGGTAGCCATGTTAGGAGGCTTCATTGCTTTCTTGCTGGCTCTTTTATGCATTTTGGCTCACCTGGCTGCAGTGTAGCTGCATAAGCCAGGAACTGGCCATTGCAGCCCCACCTGGAGGGAGAGACAGTCTCCCTTCCCGGGCATACAGGGCTTTGGCCGGGGGTGGAGTAAGGAGCCTTTTACAGGCAGCTTCGCTTTCCCTGGCCGCAGTTGCTTCACGCACTAGCTTGACCCTTGCGGTGGCAGGAGAGTTTTGGGAATAGGGCGCGGGCCGGTGAGCACCCAGTGGCGCTTCCCCATGGGTGGGGAACAGGGTCTGTTAACATAGTGGTATGCTTGTGATGGCTACCATAACACAGGCTGATGCCTGCGGAGATCCTCAGGGACAAGGCCTTCCCTCATGCTGTATGGCTGGGGCGTTAGGTGCTTGGTGGGGGGATCCATTTGCCTGGACGGCTGGGTTGCAGCCATTCCAGGGATGGCCTACACCCAGGGCTGTGGGGCTTGCCCAGGCAGGTCAAGGTGGAGGTCCAGGGATGACCCCATGGCTTGACCTGTACCGCTTAGTTGGCCCTTGCCGTGGTTTATGTTTATGGTCATGTTAATAAACAGCCCTTTAGTTCCAAGCCTGTGTCTGTCTCTTCATTCTGGCTGGGGTTGCAATAATTTTGCCCTGCTTGTTGAAAAGTATTTTCTGTTAAAACTTTTGCTCACAAGTCTTCTTTATTCTCCCACTTGTTTGGTGATTGCCCATCTTGTTTTACTCTGCCTGGGTTCTCAAGTTTCTAGCTTGACTGGTCATCTACCAACACCTTCCTGAATAGAGAGGCACTGCTTGTAACGGTTGAGGAAGGAGGTGTTCTCCTTAGCTGAACTCCCAGACCAGAATGGTGGCAACCAGTATAAGGCCCTTGCTTCAAGGCTGAAGGGGACAGGCAGGAAAGGGGTGTGTTTGTGGCCTTCTGGGAGGGGGCACTTTTATTTGACTGGCCTCCATAAGGCCCCCTGACATTGTGACTGCATTAGACATGCTTGACAGGGGTTTTTTTCCCCTAGACACCAATATGTGTGACTTTCTTTCATAGAGGGTTTCTTTTTTTTAACCATAGGTGGGAGCTTATTTTAGTCACTGTGCAGCATCAGTTTTTAATTAAACTTTATCACAGTTTAGGCTCTTTAATGGCAATAAAAGGAGAAAATATTGCAAATTTTTTGTGACTGTGCCAAGAACAGTAAGACACTGGAGTTTAATTCTGAAGTCTTGGAATCCTCTTAATTCATTTTGGTTACCATCGACAATTGTTTTACTCTGGCTGTTTCTCCGTTATTTTTACTCCATTCTGGATGGGATTATTTGTCTCCAAAGTAATTTATTCTGGTGTCGTAACCTCAAAATCTGAGCCAGTGTGCATTAGCCCCTTGAAGAAATAAACAACTTGCATACTCTGCTTCAATGGTTGAGTCTTTCTACTACATTTCCACATTTCCCCCAAGGTATCAATTACATCAAAATTAAAACTATCCATTCATCAGTTTTGATGCTCAGTTGTAGAATGTTTTGAAATCATCTTTCCAAGAATCCTACCAGTATGTACATAATCCTGGATTTTTAGCATTAACAAATAATTGAATTATGCTAACCATGTAAAGCAAGATAAGAAGAAGAACCTCATGGGTCAAATACAAACCTAAACAGGCTAGCCTCTAGGAGTTCTTGAATCAGAGATGTCCAGAGGTGCTAGAATGGTCTCTATTAAAAACTCAGTATCTCCTGTTCAGTCTATGAGGTTTCTGGCAATTTCTTGCTAAATTATTTAGGGGAGAACAGAAATAACTTACAAACAATACAGTCTAAGGCTGGAACATTTCTTATATTATACAGGTCTTGGGTCTCAAGACCTGACTACTTCCAACTTCCAAGTGACAGAGTTCAAGCAGAAATGACACACAAAGCCAGTATAAAGTTGTTGATATTCCATAATCTAGAGCAATGATCCCCAATGTCTTGTCCAGGGATGTCTGCTGCCTACAAATGTGTTTCCTTGTTTCTGCCTTTCTCTTGAGCCCTGGGGTTAAAATCCGAATGATCTTACAGCTGTGTATGTGTGTGTGTGTCAGTTGCTCCCTACCTTTTCACTAAATAGAAAAAAAAAACACTTTTATTGGTGCTGATATATTCTATGTGCTCTTGACTTGGTGATAGACTCTGGGCTTGGCCACAGAGAAAGTAAACCTACCTGACCCCCCCCCCCCTTGGGAAACTGAAACGAACACCATCTCTTACTCAAAGCAAAGTGCTGATTTCAGCTTTCTCCCACCTTTCAGTATATCATCTTTATGACTGCAGTGAGCACCAATCCAAAAGCAGCTGCCTTTGTCACAGGAAACTTAGTTTGGATGAGTTGTTGGGCTCATCTCAAACTGACTTTGAGTTGTTGGGCTTTTGCTTAGAAGGCCAGTTTTACATGGATAGAGCGCTTCCTGTGGGATGCTCCATTTCATGTGCGGCCTTTGAACTTTTTAGTTCTTTCCTGGAGTGGGCACTGTGTCACTGGCAATGCTGCTGGGACACTGCCCACTATTTAGACGACTTCCTTTTTGTGGGCCTGGCAGGTTCTGGTCAGTGTGCCTGGCTTCTGGAAGACTTTGAGCAGAACCACAAGTGACAAAAGGCACAGATTGGACACTTGTCTGCTTCCCTCAAGTTTTGATGGGAAATGTAGACAGCTTGGCGGAATGTTGGACAAGTGACAGTTGAAAAGTCCATTGGACAGCAGTCAGAGAGCCAAGCTGCGAGACCAGGATGCCTACATTTCCCATCAAAACTTGAGGGAAGCAGACAAGTTTCCAATCTGTGCCTTTTGTCACTTGTGGTTCTGCTCTTTGTTAGACTTTCCAGCGAGCTTAGTGTACCCCTGGCTCATGAGAAAACCAAGGGTCCATCCCAGTTTTTTACATTTCTGGGCATAGAGTTGGATACGGCACAGCAAACCTCACAGCCCGGAAAACCCACAACAACCATCGTTCAACCGGCCGTGAAAGCCTTCGACAATAGACCTGACATTCCTTGAATTTTTTCCAATCCTAGTGGCAGTTTATTTGTGGGGGGACAAGCTCGCGAATCACTCCGTGAACTTTTGCTGCAATAATATGGCAGTGGTTCATGTGGTTAATTCCTTCTCTTCAATATCAGATAGTGTGATGAGGCTGGTTCATGCATTTACACTCAGTTGCTTGCACCTTAATATTTTGTTCTCAGCCAGGCATGTACCTGGCATGAACAATGGAGTGGCAGATGTCTCGTCTGCAGATGGACCAGTTTCATTAGCTTGCCCCCAAGACCGACTTGTTGCCAGCTCAGATGCTTCCGGATCTCTGGTGGATTGGGAGCAAGAGGCCTGCAGGGCCATTCAATTAGCTCTGGCCCCTAGTACCCAGAGGGTGTATGACTGTGCAGTACAGCATTTCACCGGGTTCAGGTGAGAGGTGTCAGCTTGTGGCTAGATAAGGCTCTTCCTACAGGTTCCCTTTCAAAAGCAAACAAGAGTCCATTGATTGAATAAGGAAACTTTACTGCAGAAAAGGTCCATTATAGTCCACTGTCCTGAATAGGAGACTCAGGATGGTACACAGTCATTGTTACCAATGAAGGGCAAAGCATGAGGTACAGAGTAACAGTTCCCATCTGCATCAGCCTCCCCCCACAGTTCTCAAAACAACATCTTTCAGTCTTGGGAAGCTGCTTTCCTTCAAGGCCAATGCCTGGTGGAACGGTGTTAGACAAAACAGTCTCCTCCGGTGGGAAAGCTGCCTGGGAACTGGTGCACCTGCGGGGAAAGCACTTAGACACTAGAAATATTAGAAAATGGAGTCAGTACAGTTTAAATACACACTGGACCTGACAAGAGGCTGGTCTCAGCCAGTTGTGGCCCATCCCGGTTGAACACCTGTTACATTTTTGCGTATTCCAGAAAGGTAAGGGGCAGGCGGTCAAATATATTAGAAGCCAGTTGGCGGCTCTGGCTTTTGCTTCAAAGGTACGAGGCATTGCTGATTCCATGGGAGACTTCCGCATTCAGAAGATGTTGGAGGGTTGGTCTTGTGAGGCAGCAGCACACAGAGACCAAAGGCAGCCCATATCCCTGGGTATTCTTTTAGGTTTGAATGCATCATGGTTTGAGGTTTTTAATTCAAGGTTCAAAGAGGGACTCTTCCATGTGGCTGCCTTGACAGCCTTCTTTGGATTGCTGAGAGTCAGCGAGTTGTTTTCTCAATCAATTAACGACCAATCTGGTCATGCCTTGCTCGCCAAGGATGTTAAATTTAAAGGGAACAGTGTCATTATAATGATAATATTAATCAGTCAGTCTTTGCATTATAACTCTTGACTGCTTGTGCTATGTCTATTACAGAAACACTGAGTTTGTCATTTCCGCAGCAAAACACTTCGTAGTTTACTGACAAAAAATGTCCTGATTTGGTTCACATTGGTCCACTCAGACCAAACATTGCAATGTTTAAACATTCCATTTCTTATTTTACAATTTCTAGCATACTTCATACTTCTCATATTCCATTTTCTTATTATATGTGTTGCACAGCTTCTGACATTCCTTTCACATCAGGAACTGGACGTTCTCTCGGCTTTAATCCAGTCCCATCATTAAGAATAGTGCTATTCTTACTTGTCCTCTGCTCTTCCCCAGTAGCAAGTTGAGTGCTGTCTGATCTGGGGGTTTATCTTCTTTCATTTTGGATTATTTCATCATAGGATTTTCAAGATAAGAGAATGATCTGAAAGATCTGTGAAAGATCCTCTGCCAGTGTCACCTTCCACTACTGCAGCTGCCCAGTAGCGGGCCTTCAAGAGTTCCTCCACTCCCATCACCATTGGAACATCCAATTCTCTTCTGCTGATACGACCGTTGATTTCTGAAGGGGGTGGATGCATTTTAGTCTGATGTCGCAGCTTTGACCATTCCACCTTGAGTGGCTCTTCCAGGAATTTAGCCTGCGTTTTTGACAGTAGTGCTCTCAGCTTCACTTACAAACTCAAACCCCCTCACCACATTAAGGTGTACCTCCAAGAGAGGAATTATTTATTTATTTAGATATTTATAGCCCACTTTTCACTTCCATGGGGATATGAAGCATCATTCTCCTAATCTCTGTTTTATCTTCACAACAATCCTGTGAGGTAGGTCAGATTGAGAAAAAGCAAAAGATAGTCACCCAGCAATCTTCCATGATAGAGCAGGAATTTGAATCAGATCGTAGTCCAGTACTCTTGACCATTACATCATGTCATTTCACACTTGAACAAAATGCATATAAAATAAAATATTTGATTAATTCGCACAGTTTCTTTTGTGACTGGAGTGTGTGATTTCCAATTACAAATGTTTTCATTTCTGCTAGAGAGTTATTTTCAGTTATTCCCTTAGTTTAATTCAGAATTGCCTTGGTATTCACAGGTTTTCTTGGTGAGTGTTTGGGGAAAGTTCAACAGTTTTCAAAGAGGCTCTTAACACTGGTGGATGATGTACTTCATTACAAATTTCAGCACCATTATAAGCAATCATTTCATTTAAAGTATGAACAATTCTGACCATACAGAACAAGAATTGAACCTTTGTGACCTAAGGATGTTTTTGCAGATATTTCTTTAGAGTGTCTATGGACTGGTCTCCTGTGGAGGGAACAATCATTCCTGGCCTCAGTAACATGAGGTCTGCACTTAATTGCCTCTTTATCTTCCGATGTGTGCATAAGCTAAAATTCTGTATTCTAGACTTGGTCTATGTCAGCTTAATCTTGGGGTCAGGCTAAAAGTGCAGGTTTTTAAAAAGTTCCCTGCAGCTACACAGCATCTTTTGGGGAATACCTTTTAAAAAATAAAGGAGAGCCCAAACAGCATCTGCAGGAGGAAGAGGGACTCCTCCCTCTTCCATCAAGCCATTTCTTCGTTAAAATAGCATGGGGGGGGAAGGGATTTTCCCTGTTTTTCTGCTTCCTGTGGAGTATTCTGTGCATGTGGAACAGTAAAAATGGGGGGGGGGGAGATCCACCATGCTGTTGTGACACAGGGAAACAGTTTGAGGGAGGAAGGGGGAACCCCTCCCCCCCCACAGAGGCATTCTGATGCCATTTGTGCTCTCCTTGATTTTTTAACAGCCATTTACTTTTTAAGTACTGTATGACGGCAGAAATCTGAAGTCTGAGGACCCAGACTCAACTCTTTAAAAACCTGCACATTTAGCATGATCTTTAGTCATTGACTCGATAAAGGAAGCTGCTGCCTTCAGTTTGCAAAACCTGAGCAAGGCTGTTAATGATAGGATATCTTGGAGGTCATTTATTCAAATGTGACTTGACGCCATATAACACACAATCTTAGTCATTGTTTTTTGTTACTTATGAAGATGAACAAGTGAAAGAAGAAATCAACACACTGACTACTAGACCTGGTTTCTGTCTGCTTTCTTAGCAGGAATGCTTGAACACCTATTGGTTCAGCTCATGTCCTCTCCATCAATTGTGAAGGTTTTCCATCAAGCAATTCATTTGATTGTTGACCTTTTCATGGCTATTTAGTGGATTGCCTTATCATTTCTTCCTAATAACCAGCTCTTTACACATGCACATTCTGAGTTGAGTATTCTTGTATCTTGGGAAACTTTTCCCAACTATATCTAGTTACAAAGTTTGTTACATATTTCCAGATGTCTGATCTGACCACATTGATCCATGCTTCAGTAACCTCTAGGCTACATTACTGCACACAGCCTAAGCCTGGGCAAAGGGGGGATACACTTCTAGTTGAGAGTATAAGTTATTTTGGGGTTTTTAAATGTGTTGTTATGATGTTTATTAAATTGTTCTGTCTTTTTTTTACCTTGTTGTTACCCATAAATAAATAATTCTTACAGAACTTGGCTGTTTCTATCTATCTATCTATCTATCTATCTATCTATCTATCTATCTATCTATCTATCTATCTATCTATCTATCTATCTATCTATCTATCTATCTATCTATCTATCTATCTATCTATCTATCTATCTATCTATCTATCTATCTATCTATCTTGCTTTTCTCCATTGAGTGTGAACTCAGTGACTTACAATATGAAAAAGCAACAGATCATAAATACAATAAATCTATCTGGCAATAACAATCTAATCCACAGGGGAGGGAAAGGGAATGGAAAAGGAGGGAAAAGCCTTGCCCCAATGGCAACAGTCTCTCTCCATTGTGTCATTTAAAATCTTTCTTCACCTCTTAATTAGTCCTTCCTTAATATATTTGTCTTATCTGAAAGTCTGTGAAATCATTAGTTTACTACATTACCAGGTTTCTCCTTGTCCAAAAGACATACCACAGCCAGAACAGACTGGTATATCTTTGGAAAAAGTTAGGCCGGTTTCATCAGCCAATTTGTTCTTGTTCCAAATTGTGCTCTTCTTTTCCTGTAGCTGATAAATATCAAAGCCAAGGGTGAGCTACACCTAGTTATTAAAAAGATGTGATCAAGTGTGACTGAACAGCTGTATGTGATAATGTCCTTCTCTTGCCATCCAGAAAGAGCCTACAGTTCTGGGATCACAGCCTATCTGAGTGCACTAAAATAGTTTATGGCCTGGAGGTTCATTACTGGGTTTGGATTGCCATGAAGCAATGTGCTAAAAATCCTTTGAGGAAAATTATGGCTTCCATTATCATTTGCTTACTGTCCAGCAGGCTTGCCTTGTTAAGTTAGGCTGATATTTTGGGGATGAAATGTTGCTGAGCTGTTTTTAATTTCAAAAGTCAAAAAAGTTAAACTTTTTTTGCTTCAAAATTGAGTGTCACTGTTAAAGAATGTAATATCAGGTGGACACAGCGATACTAATGGAAAAAGAGCTAGATATTCTTTCCTCTCTTTTTTTCTACTTTAACTTATGCAACTGTCCGTAAGGCATACCATGAAAAAGGCTTTTTCAAATTGGCTGAATGAGTCACCACTGAGCAATAGGGCTCCTTCCACGAGGAAGTAGGTCTTCCACAATTTGTCCATATTAGAACGATAAAATTATGTAGGTTTCTCAGTAGCAGTGAAGCTGAATTTATTAATGAATTTATTTAAGGAAAGGTGTTTTGGAACTACTCTTGGAAGCACTGATGGAAAACAAATTTGAAGGAATCTAAGGCCCGCTTCTCACATTAGCAATCTTCTAAAGGTGAATGCTGTTGTTCTATACTTATAAGCAGTTAAAAGCTGGATACTGATGTGGTAGGGAAGATTAACAGGGCTATGTATTCTGACTCATAATGACATTGATATACAAAATAGTAATAATTATTGCTACAATAAAGTTGGTTAGTCTTAAAGGTGCTACTGGACTCTTTACTATTTTGCAACTACAGACTAACATGGCTAACTCATCTGGATCTATTGATATCCAAGTTTCTTACTTCTTCTCTGCAATAATTTTTATGTGCACTGACTAGCTTTTTCAGCTCTAACCAGAATTATTTCCAACATTTTAGAATAATCAGAAATCTTTTAACCTGATGGTTATTCTGCTGTCTGGTTTCAGTGGTCTCAGTGGTGGAAAGATGCCGCAAGGAGAGAGAAAGAATGACACAGTGTGCATGATAGGGTTGTCTACAATAGGATTCCAATGCTGCAGGCAAATGGGATAATCTGAACAATCATTTCTTTGTGAACAGTCATTTTTCTTTTTCTCAGAAGCTAAGCAGGGTTAGCCTTGGTTAGCAATTGGATGGGAGACCTCCAATGAAGTCCAGCGGCAGGCAATGGCAAACCACCTCTGTTAGTCTCTTGCCATGAAAACCCCACCAGGGGTCACCATAAGTCAAACTTTGATTTGAGGGCACTCTCCACTACCACCTGTTTGTGTACATTATGTGTTTCCAGGGCTTTATCTACCTGCTAGTCAGTGATGAACAAAGTATTGCTTGTATCCACTGGCTGGCAGATAAACAGAGCAGGGGCTAACCAGGAAGCTTCCTGGTAAGCTACAGGCCCAATTTATTCCTCGAGAGGGATAGAGGCTGAGGCTTGCAATACTATACAGGCAGCATAGCACAATGCACCTGCAGGATGTAAATGTGTTTGCTATTTAAGCAAATGGAAATAACGATAGGATTGATTCACTTATATGACTAAATTTAGTTTCAGTATTAAGAAAGAAACAGATTCAAGTTTTTAAAAAGATAAATGATCCATTTAAATCCATTTTTTCCCATTCCATAACTGTAACAAATCAGCATGGTGTACTGCTTAAGAGTATTGAACTGAGAACAATCCTGCTTGGCAATGAGTTCTCTGGATATCCCTGGGCTTATGCTTCTTTCTCAGCTTAACCTGGCTCAGAGGGTTCTTATAAGTCTAACCAGGGCCTTTTTTCTGGGAAAAGAGGTGGTGGAACTCAGTGGGTTGCCTTGGGAGAAAATGGTCACATGGCTGGTGGCCCCACCCCCCGATCTCCAGACAGAGGGGAGTTTAGATTGCCCTCTGCACCGCAGAGCAGCGCAGCGAGCAATCTAAACTCCCCTCTGTCTGGAGATCAGGGGGCGGGGCCACCAGCCATGTGGCCATTTTCAAGAGGTTCTGGAACTCCATTCCACCGCGTTCCAGCTGAAAAAAAGCCCTGAGTTTAACATGGATGAAGGGAAAATATGTGTGCTGCCCTGAACTCTTTAAAAAAAGGTGGGATAAATACATAAAAGATTGATATGAGGGTGGATGTTATAGAGCTATTGTAATGAATACTGAAATAGCATACATAATATGCTTTGAACTTGGTTTTATCTTGTTCCAAATGTTTATTATTTTGGGAATGTTTGGTGTTTTATCTGTGAAACACCTTGTATCAGTTCTTGTTAGAGAGATATTACACAAAAGCAGAACTAATTTCATGAACACAACATGATGATTCCTTTGACATCTGACATTTTCATCATGTTACTAGATGTATCATTTTGAAAAATGACATTCAATCCTGTAAGATTAACTAGGTACATTGAATAATGCAAATGTAATCTGAAACGACTTTTCCAATTGAACACTCTGTATCAATTTTCCATTATCAATGCTTTTACAGACAGAAAATACTAAGGTATTAGTTCACTGTTCTTAGAGCTCCATAAAACAATAAAAGAAGCTTAAGCCTTCCCCTTGCATCATATTCCTTACCTGAAATAGCCAGGGTGCTGCCATCTGTGGAGTCTCCACATGTATTTTATCATTGTATTATCTCCACATGTATTGAATCATTTTCCCAGCAGGGCAAATAGCACCTCTAGGGCTATTTCAGTTCAGGAAAACAGCACAAAGGGCATAAACCTATTATCACCACCACCAAATATGGTCCAATCCAAATTGGGCCCCCACATACACCTGAGAATTGAATTTCAAATGAGGAATCCACAATTAATGTTTGATTACAACTTCTCATGGAAAATCCAGACATGACTTTGTAACGTAGTTAGGCTCTGAGGCTGGAGTAACTCTGTAAAGGATTGCATTATTAGATGCCTTGACTAGTCTTTGCTTCTAAAATTATTATCCAGATAGTAAATACATATTTTTGTTTTGTTGTTGTTTTTATGTATCTGTTAATCATTTTTATTTCAAAAAGTACATTGTTTTCATTTTGAACAAATTCATCTAAAAATCACTACGATATAATAATAGCAAGTTTAATTATAATTACAAGAGCCCCATGGTGCAGAGTGGTAAACTGCAGTACTACAGCCCAAGCTCTGCTCACAACCTGAGTTCGATCCTGGCAGAAGCCAGGTTCAGGTAGCCAGCTCAAGGTTGACTCAGCCTTCCATCCTTCTGAGGTTGGTAAAATGAGTACTCAGTTTCCTGGGGGTAAAGTGTAGATGACTGGGGAAGGCAATGGCAAACCACCCCGTAAAAAATGTCCACCAAGAAAATGTTGTGATGCGACATCCCCCCAATGGGTCAGTAATGACTCGGTGCTTGCACCTTTACCTTTTTTACCTAATTATAATGATATAAATTGCAAAGCTTCTTGTAACAATTACTTAATTCACACTCAGGCTTAACAATTTACTAATTTCCATTAATTTATTTAATGTAAAAGTAAGGCACAATTATACAAGTCAAATGGTATATTTAATTGATTCATCCAAAATTCAAAAACAGATTTGTGGATATTAAAAATTGAGCTTTTTAAAACAACCATCTCTTCATGGAAGTTCTGACCATTTTGATAATTTTTCAGTAGCCCAGACTTTTTGAATCCAAAATTTAATTGGAAAATATTTTAAATACAGGTAATACTTCTGCTGATCATTTTGTGCAGCAGCATGAATATGCCAAATCAATAATCAGAGCTGTATGCTTTAGTAAACACCAAATACCAATCACCTGTTGCCTAGCCCCAAATATATCATGAGAAGCATCCCAGAGAGTCGCATATGTGTACCTTTTGGGGTGGTACTCCAAACCACATAGTATGTACTTATGAAAGAATTAAATACATTCCAGTTTGTTAAAAAAGACTCCTAAAATGCTATTAGCATGTATTTATGTCAGGGAACATCAAACAGAAAAAAATGTCCCAATGCAAAGGCATCATAATCCATAGAAGAGAGAGAATTTTCAAGACAACTCACTTCCCACCCTGGTGCGCCTCCAAAGGGCGCTGCTATGGAGGAAAGCCCAGATGAGTCACCCAGACCTCTAGATAGTGTGCCACAGTGGGAAGCCCAGGCCAGGATCAGGAATGGAGCAGGTGGCAATGCCTGCCCCTCACATTCACCAAGCTAGAATTGGGAATAGAGCAATTTGTGTTAATTTGTGTTAATTTGTATTACGGGGACTTTTTCCTTTTTTGCTATCCATACCCGTAATTGCCTCCTTACTATTGGGATTAGGAGCGGAGAAGGTGGCAATGCCCATCCCCCTTCACGCTGCTGAGATCAGCAGCAGAAATGCCCACAACCTGCCTTCACCCAGGTAGGATCTGGAGTAGAGCAGATGGCAATGCCTGCCCCCGCATTCACCCAACTGAGATTAGGAGCAGAGTATGCAGCAATGGCTGCCCACCCTTACCCAGCTGGGATTCTGCATGGAGCAGGGAGCAATACCCACCTTCTGCCTTCACCCAGTTGGCATCAGAAGTGGAGTAGGTGGCAATGCCTGTCCCCCCATCACCCAGCCAAGATCAAAAATGGAGCAGATGGCAATGCCTGCATCTCACCTTCACTTGGTGAGATAAGGAGTGGAGCAGGTGGCAATGCCTGCCCCTGCTTTCACCCAGCTGGGATCAAGAATGGAGCAGGTGGCAATGCCCACTCACCCCCTCCTTCACCCAGCCAAGATCAGGAGCAGAGCAGGTGGCAATGCCCACCCCTTCACCTAGCCAGGATCAGGCATGAAGCAGGTGGCAATACTTGCTCCTATTCATCTGGCTGGAATCACGCACAGAGCAGGAGGCAATGCCCACCCCCCCTTTCACTCATTTGTGATCAGGAGCAGAGCAGGTGACAATTCCCGCCCCACCTTCACCTGGCCGGGATCAGGCACGAAGCAGGTGGCAATGGCCATCCCCCGTTCATGTGGCCAAGATCAAGTGTGGAGCAGGTGGCAATGCTCGCCCCTGCCTTCAGTCAGCCGGTATCAGGCGCGGAGCAGGAGGCAATGCCCCTCTTCACCCAGCTGGGATCAGGAGCAGAGCAGATGGCAATGCCTGCCCTTCTTCAACCAGTCAAGATCAGGTGAGGAGCAGGTGGCAATGCCCGCCCCCTTCACCTGGCCTGGATCAGGCGCAGAGCTTGAGGTAATGTCTGACCCCTTCACCCAGCTGGGATCAGGAATGGAGCACATGGTAATGCCTTCCCCCCCCCCCCGACTTCACCCAGTAGGGATCTGGAGCAGAGCAGGAGACAATGCCCACCCAACCCCATTTAACCTGCTGGAATCAGGCACGGAGCAGGCAGCAACCCCCCCAATTCACCTGGCCTGAATCAGGCACAGAGCAGGAAGCAATGCCTGCCCCTTCTTCACCCAGCCATGATCAGGAGCGGAGGAGGTGACAATGTCTGCCCCCCCTTTCACCTGGCCAGAATCAGATGCGGAGCAGGTGGCAATGCCTGCCCCCCTTGCCTTCATCCAGCCGGGATCAGTGATGGAGGAGGAGGGAATGCCTGCCTGCCCGCCCAGCTGAGATGTATATGGAAAAGTCCCCAAGAACTTAGAGAACCCTGAAGATATTGGGAGGCAGAATTTTAAAATGGTCTCCCTCTTGTCATGGGGACCCAAGTTGTCATTAATGAATAAGGAAGTTAATTTCTTCTTTTTTTCTAGAGTGAATTAAACCTGTTATTTTACTGTCATTGACATTTTAAAAAAACTAATTATAGCTGTACCTCCTAGCACTGTTCTATTATAGTCTCTGCTTTTCAGGAGTTTTTTTTTTAAATGACTCAGTGATTTTAATTCCTACTGGGATAGAATTCAGCTTGCAAGATGTCAACCTAGGCAGAGTATTCGTTTTCTAAAAAAGACTTAAAATTAGCTAAATATATTTTATAACAAACAGGTTAGTATATTTTACAGTGTAGATTATTCGTTTCTTACAGTCCACATATCTTAATGATCTATAAACTCTTCAGGTTGAAACTTCTTTTTCTTTTTTTTTCAACATTTAATCAGCTGACTTCTACACATTTGTTTAGAACTTGGCACTAATTCAATTTGAGTCACTTTTTAAATACTCTGCTACATGTCTGCTAGAAGGTATGACTTTCTAAGGTTCTTAAAATGAGACAAATGTCTTAGTAATGGGCAGGAAGGTTAATTGTAAAGGTCACTTTAATGAAAAACCTTATTTCCCTATTTAAAAGCTAACACATTTTATTGTGGGATAAGCTTCATTTTATTAGATGCTGCTAATTAGAGATGGGCACAAAACAAACTACAGAACAAAATTCCATACAGAATGGCTGGTTCATAGTCAAAGAACCACGCATTCCATGGGACTGCATTTTTCCAAACCAAACGAACTTTTCTTACCGTTCTGTTGCCAGTTTGGATACTTTTGGTGCCGAATACTCCCTCGCCCAGGCAACGGTGGCAGTCTTTAGCTTGCCCCCAATTTGAGGCCTCCAGGCTTGATTGGCAGCTGTCCCTGCCAACTAGAGAGCTCCCACTCTGGCCTATCCAGTCAGGAAAAGGGGGGGAGGGTTAGAATCTCCAAGGTAACTGAGATGGGCCTTCAGCAGCCGTGGTAACACCAATCTCTTCCTTCCAAAACCATGTTAGGCAGGTTTTTCTGCCAATTAGAGTGCTCCTGTGTTGTTCAATCTCTTAGCATTTTCTATAAATAGGGGAAGCCGTGTGATTCCTGGTTTCAGTTTCTCTAGAGTGGGAGAGGGAGGAGAGCTTTGTGGCTTGGTGGCTGGCGGCTGGCTGTGGTGTTGGGATTGGGACTGGGACTGGAACTTGGATCTTTGGCCTGCACTTATGGCTTCTGGAAAAGGGGCTAAAAAGCCTCTTTTCTCTTGCTTTCTTGACTTACTGACTGGGGACTGGGGAGGTGTTTGGAAAAATGGTGCTTTTTTCCTTTCTCACCCCCCCATCCTAGTCTCTCCCCCCCCCCCCCCGAACCTCAAACCGGTTCAGAAATTGGGTGAGTTCGTTAAGTTCGTGTTCCGTGTTCCATGGAAATTAACAAACCACGAACCGAGCGGTTCATTTTTTTCATTTCGTGCCCATCTTTACTGCTAATATATGTTGCAACCATTGATGAAGCTGCATGATCATTTATGAAAGGAAAAAGTCACCATGTCTACCTGTCTCTTTTGGAACATTATTATATTTGGTCATGGATTGTTTGGTCAGGTTTAGGGATTAATTTCCTGTGGAGAAATTGCAGCGAGGTAAGAGTATTGGGTATTGGGTATGTGCTCTGATATGTATCTGACAATAATGTTGCCCAACCAAGTACAGTTAGCCAGACTTCCCATTTAGCAAAATCGACTCCTCTCATTGACATTTTTGAGCACAGTTTTCACTTTCTACTGATGATTGCACCATTTCACCAGTCTTGGGAAACCTTTCTGATTCTAACCAATTTGGATCCTGTTTATGCTCAAGCTATTTGGTATGTGTGTGGAGGGTCAGGGAACAATGTGGTGTCCATGGAAACAAATAAATATGACAACCAAGGATATTTCCATATACAATTAGTTTTAATTCTGATGTTAAAGAATTGGAGTGGGGATTTTGGTAGTTTGCTTATTAGTTTGCATGCCCCTACTTACAATACAGGGCAGTAACATCTGATTAAAGCCACTTTTTGCTTATGCACATAATGCTTGACAGTTGCTGTGATAGAAAATCCCAATTTGTTATGATGCAAGATTTGGAGTAAAAAGTATGCAGTGTTTATGTAAAAGTGGGCCAAGCTGGATCAGCTATTGCTGTCTCTCTCTCATTGAGTGGGCATGGAAATAGTACAGTAGAAACCTAGGACTTGCTTAAGGTTTCTCTCCAGTAAAGTAACGTCCATGCAGTCTTTGTAAAGCTTTCCTTTAGATCTGTATTAAACTGGTATTCCTAAATCCTCTTCATCCTAAACACAATCATATTCTTCTAAGTCTATTGAAGTCAACAGCCATAGATGTAACTGCTTATGATGGCACTTCTATTGTTATAATCATTTGAACAAAGCCCGTGAACCCCTTTAATGGCTGCAAAAGAAGTATGGACATTCTTTAGTGACAGATTGGATAGGAGGAATTTAAGGTTCTGGGGATGGGTAAACAGCATGTTCAACAGAACAAAGCTGTTTCATTGTAGTCTTCTTGTGTCAAAATCGGAGACAAGAGAAAATACCTGTCACCCTCAGAATACCATTATTAAATTTATGTTAAATGGTTTGTAAAATCAGGAAAAAGACCGCCTAGATCCTACCTACCACATTCTGTCCTTTCAGTCTAGACCTTTCCACATTAATTTCACACCTGAAATGTCCAATCAAGTGATCAGATTTGTATGGATTTGCAAAGGTAGAATGGTTTGTGAATAAACCTGAATGTGATTCTTTCACACTGCCACCACAGCAGAGTTGCAGCAGTGAGACTTGTATGGGCTGTCAGGTAAAACATTGCTCCCTAATATACTAGGGAGTAATTTTCTATTCTTCTCCAGTGCCATCTCCCTAGTGTGCCTCTTGTTGAGCAGGTAAAACATTGCACCTGGTCCCTTTGTCTCCTTATCTAAGGACTAATTAGACCTATGAGTCTGTGGGCTACTCATCTAGCAGCAAACAGATGGAGAGTCCCAGGTGAGTATCTTTTTAAAAGAAATGAAGCTGTATGGATTTACACCCTAAACTACCTACATACACCTACATGTACATACTTCACACATTCATCCAATAGTCAGGTTGATAGTACCTGGTAGAAGATACCAAAGACTGTCTGAACAGGAGATATTCAATGAACATGATGGAAGGTGGAACTGTGTTCTCAGTAAACCAGGATCTTCTCCTTTATACGACTGGTGACATCACAGTATCTCTGGCTTCTTTCTGCCCATCTCCACCTTTTTGATCTTTTCACCTTGCTCCGTCTCTCTCTCAAAATGTCAGCAAGCCCAGTTCCCAGTCAGCAGTTCTTTCTCACAATGCCAGATGCCTCCTACTGACATCTCTGGTGGCCTCAACTCAAGCATCTCAGCTCTAGGTAGGGTTGCCATGCCTGTACGGGCAACCAGTGGGAAACTGGGGGTGGCAGTGGGGCAGGGAAATGAGAAGCAGCCATCAGCAATGGTATGGTCACTTCTGGGAAAACCCAGAAGTGGTGTCATGCCTCTATAGGAATCGCTGAGAACTCTCTGATACCTAGAGAGCTATGATGTCACTTCTTGGTTTTTCCCAGAAGTGACATTATACCATCGACCCGCTGGCAATTTTTAATTTTTTTTGTCCCACTGTCACTAGGAAATAAGAGGCTGTGGTGGGGCTTCTCCACACTCCTGCCAGGGTACTAGCAACCCTAGCTCAAGGGGCTGCAGCTAGTTTCACAGTGGCACTTTCTTATCTCACACTACCAGCAGGGGAGGGATGGAGGAAGAGAATGAGTAGAGATGTTTAGGCTTGTAGGACACATATTTGAATGGCACAGTACAGTGTGTTTCAGAGCCAAGAAGAGGAGCAACCTTATCATCAGCCTGACCATACTTCTGTTCTTCCCCATTCATGCTTTCAAGTACTCAGTATTGCTAGAGATTATGTATGCATCTATAAAATAAACTTGCTGAATATACCAGTTAAACGGGATATGGTAGAAACGACAAACTGCTGATCACAGGATATTTCAGGGACAGCTGCAATTGTTGCAAAATAGCTTCTTCTGGGTCCTGTGAGCCCAAAACAAATATGTAGATGTTTAATAAGGTAGGCCATAAAGAAAAGCAATATGAGGCCCATGTCTCACAGACACTGGAGGCTAGTAATGTTAATGCTTTGATGTTAAAAATATTACCCAAATCGATACCTGTGTTGGGCCATGATATGCCCAGGGTCAGACTATGTCATCAGAGTTCTTATTTTGTAGCTGAATAATCTGGTGTATACCTGGGTCCCCTGTGGCGTAAAGTGGTAAGCTGCAGTACTGCAGTCCAAGCTCTGTTCACGACCTGAGTTCAATCCCAGTGGAAATTGGGTTCAGGTAGCAGGCTCAAGGTTGACTCAGCCTTCCATCCTTCCGAGGTCGGTAAAATGAGTATCTAGTTTCCTGGGGGCAAAGTGTTGATGACTGGGTAAGGCAATGGCAAACCACCCCGCAAAAAGTCTGCCAAGAAAACATTGTGATGTGATGTCCCCCCCCATGGGTCAGTAAAGACTCGATGCTTGCACAGGGGACTACCTTTACCTTTTACCTACCTGGGTCCCAATCTGGCACAGCACTCTGATTATGAAGGGAAAATGAGAGAGAGAATCTCAAAAGAAAAGACTCATAGAGTTGGAAGGGGCCTTACAGACTATCCACTCCAAGCCCCTGCCCATTATAGGAACAGCCTAAAGCATCCCCATCAAATATTCCTCCAGCCACGCTTTGAGGACTACCAATTTATTGTATTTATATCATATTTATGTCAGAACATAATCAATTCTTGGACCAACATTAGACAATATAGAGCACTGGTGGTACACAGGAATACATATTTAAAGCAGCAGATAATATGTAAGGCAATATAGTGTTGAAGTCTATGGTCCCTAACTCATTATTGAAGCATCTTCTCTACAATACAGCCCTCCCATTTGAATAAAAAGCCTTTTTGAATAGTTCGGTTTTGCATCATTTACGAAAAGCCAGGAGAGTGGGGGCTCTTCTGACTTCCTCAGGCAGGTCATTTCACAGAATAGGGGTCATTACAGAGAAAGCCCGTGTACGGGCTGCTGCTGACTTCACCTGTGTGCAGCCTGGCACCTGCAGGAGACCCTGTTCAGATGAATGAAGCTGTCATGGAGGAACATAGGGAGGGAGGCAGTCCCATAGGTATGCCGGACCAAAAACATGAAGAACTTTGTATGTAATAACGAATACCTTGAACTGAACATGGTAGGTCCCCCCAGGCAGACGATTCCACTACTGAACTACTCTTAATGTGAAGTTTTTCCTAATGTCCAGCTGGTCCCTTCCCTCCTGTAGTTTAAACCCATTGTTTTGAAACCTATCCTCTGCTGCCAACAGAAACAACTCCCTTCCCTCCTCTAAATGACAGCTTTTAAATACTTAAAGAGAACAATCATGTCTTCCCTCAACCTCCTGAACATTCCCAGGTCCCT